>NW_026892555.1:28828750-29454375 GCF_033815535.1 Pezoporus flaviventris
TCTCTAGGGGTTGTTGGTGTAGGAATACATAAAGTTTGAGGGTTCTTCCAAGTAATTTTAAAGCAGCAGATTAATCTTGATTGAAGTTGGCATAAAATGAATGCAGAGGTCCACCTGCAGAGCTACAGGAGAGTAATAGGACTAGCATGATCTGGCTGTGGTTTGTCAAACAGGATTCCTTTCAAATGGAGAGCTGGCATAGTTAGCAGCACTTGACTCTTGTGTCTGGCCTTCCAAGTTGGGGTGTGGGTGCAAAGGGAAATGACAGTGTGTCCACTGCTGAGAGAGGGCCTAAATGATTGCAGCATTCAGTAACCTTCAGAACAAGAGACATCCTGAAGAGCTTCAGAATTTAATCACACGTGAAAGCAATATGGTCTGTGTGCTGGTTTTGCACTATATGCTATCCAGATAATGCAATTAAAAACCAGCACACAATGATTTGGGGTGTGGTATTTTTACAGGTGATGCACACATGCACTAAATGTCTGTGCCCTTGTGTGGAATAGAATTTTAAAGCTAGAGGTTTCATGGGCTCCTCACAAAATCACTTCCATGAAGTGCCCATATGTGGATGAATGCATCTTAGGGCCTGCAAGGGAATTAATATGTTTTTAAAGTACCTGAGAATAGTTAAGATGAAGAAAGTACCAGCACCATCAGGTCACAGCTGTGTTGCCTCCACCAGAAAGAAGTCCACGGTGTTGGTTGCACCACTGGTAGTCTGGTTTTGACCCTCACTTTTAAGCGTGGGGATAGAGAGGAAGAAGTACTTTATAAAGACAAATCTTACTTCTCCAATATCTACAGTCTTGGAAGGAGAGAACAGATGCAACATAAAAGTGGGTAAGAGAGACTGCTGGTCATGGGAAAGATGCAAAAATTGCTTCTTTATATTGCTGTAAACACATAGATGTCCAGGTGGAGGACACTGAAGAAAACTTTTCTTGCTCTCCTTCCCCCTGCTATTCTAACACGATGCTGGAAGAAGCATGAGCATGCTGTGTGTAGCTGGTGAGCAATGGCAGAAGATAGCCAGAGAGTCTTTCAGAGCCTGTAAAGCCTTGTTGAGATGTGCTGGGATTTCTTACTGCGTCAGATACTAGTTAATTCATCTGCATAGGGAAACAACACTAACGTGCTGATTATACAGACTTATTGTGCACATGAAACTCTATCTGTGCAACCCATATTGCTGCTTTAGCTACAGCTAAATTTCCAGCCATTTGAAATTATATGAAAAAGAGTAAATAGCCTAATTACCAGTACTTAGTCTTGAAACGTGGATTAATTTGCAGTCCTGTTTATTTCATCTTTTGTATGGAGCTTGATTTAGATACCACAAGCAGCCACATTAATACCGTGCTGGGGTTAATTCATTCCATGGAAACTGCTGGGTTTGGTGATATGGAGAGAAGGTTTTGAAGTAGGGTCCATCAGTGGTCTGCGATGCTGAGTTTATCTGGTACTTATACACAAACCCCGGTGCAAGTAGCAGAATTACACTAATTTGCCCGTAAACCACTGGGGCGCTGTGATTGAGGATTTGGGCCAGTAGTGGCACGGGCTTGTGATAACTTGCCACCATGTTGCGGTGTTTTCTTTACCGTTGTAAATAGTAAAGGAATTCATGCTTTCTTCTGTTTAGCCCAGGTGAGCTGCCACTTTATGTCCAGTGCAGTTGCTGTACGCAGTTTCAGAGTATGGGTGCCAGATGTTTCTAACCTAGCTGACTATGGGGACTGCTCATGTTCCTCAGGCATTACGTTGCCATGATCTCTGCTCTTACCTTAGCATATGCACCCATGAAATTACCCATTCTAGATATTGTCTTGTGTGAGAGCACCTCTTGGTAGTTCAGAAGGATGAATTTCCTGCAAATGGATTTGTTCCTGCAGATATGCAGCTCCCAGAATCATGGGAAATTAGCAGATGAAGAGTCTGGAAACTAAAGGCCTAGAGAGCTGTGCTGTGATGGCAGGAGGAATATGAAAGCCCAGGCTGCATAAGCAAGATATCAATTTCATGAACATTGGGTTCTGTTTTTCCCACCTTGCTAAGAGGAATTTGCAACAAGTACGAAGTACAGAGTGCATGCAAGTCTGTGCCAGAGGTTTCATAAGGGGGTGGTAGGTACTGGTAGGGGTCTAGGTTAATCCAGGAAAAAATATGCTTTTTGGACATTTTTGTGGCTTGATTTGTTTTGGGTTGGATTTTTTTTATTTCTTTATTTTTTTATTTTTTTTTAAGATAGAGACATCTGTGTAATATATAGGATGTAGAAGAATCGTCAGGGTTTGTCTGGTAGAAATGAGTTGCCTATTACTTACATGAGTTCTTTGGCTGGATTGAATTCACACTGCTCCTTTGCTCTTTTTCTCTGCATTCTAAAGCCAGGTGTGAATTCATTGTTGTCCTTTCAATCAGACTTTCAGCTTCAGCTTTACTGTTTGAATGGACTACAGACTTGTCTTGGGCAAAACATACTTGATTATCAAAGTGCTATTTAATTTAGCTTGTGTGTGTGTGTGCAAATACATTTTAACAGGCAACTTGCAAAATGCAAACTTCAAGTACCAGATTTGTTTAGTGGTAGAGAGATCTCTAAGGCACATTAGGATCTTGCATGCTAACCTAAGAGTAAACTGAAATGTTTCCTCTCAGACTAATAATGGCATATTTCTATAAATACTGCTAGTTATTAGAACACCAGCACTCATGTTCTCATCTTGGATCCTGTTAGTCTAGGCTGTTAGTCTAGGCTGCATACAAACTCAGAGCAAGCATGATCTTGCTCTACCCTCTTCTGCAAAGTTGAAGAGTAGCACAAGAGATAATAAATGGATACTGGTGGACTCTGGGGAACAACTAAAGGGGGAGACAAGAGAAGTAGATGAATACCAGCAGTTTAGCCATGGTTTTGTAAGTAGATAAACTGAATTAATTTTTAAGTTTCAGACTTCATTTTGTTTCTTATAGACCTTGAGTGAAAACCTGGCTGGTGGAGTTCTTATGGAAACTGCACAACTAGACTTGGGATTTCTTTTTTCTTATTAAAATTTAAAAAAGTTGATATGTAGTGTGGATTACTGGGGGTAGAGCTGAGGGTCTTGGGCTTGCAAGATGGTTTTTTTTCTTAACTCTCCTGTAATAATGAATGGGAGTAATTTGCAGAGGATCTTTGATGTAATTTGTTGTTGTTGTTTGTTAGAGCAAGCATAACCACTTTTCCCTTAAAAGGAATTGTATTACAAAACTGTAACTATGTGAGAATAAAGAGGTGCAGTGTAGCCATGAACAGTTTTGATCCTTATTTGCTAGACTTGTTTTCAGTCTAGGATGAGTTCAGTTGAGAATGATCAGTTGGCTGCCTTCAGATATGCAGTCCGTACTGGTGGGTGGAGATGTGCTGCTCAGTATTTATCACAGAATGGTTGAGGTGAGAAGAGACCTCTGGGGGTTACCTAGTCTAGCCCTCCTGCCTAAGCAGGACCACCAAGAGCCAGTTGCACAGGAACATGTCCACTTGGTTTTGGAATATTTCCAAGGTTGGAGACTCCACAACCTGAGACAGTGCTTGGTCACCCTCACAGTGAGAAAGTGTTTCCTGATGTTCGGAGGGAACCTCCTGTGTTTTATTGTGTGTCTGTTGCCTCTGGTCCTGTCACTGGGCACCATTGAGAAGAACCCAGTCCTGTCTTCTTTGTACCCTCCCTTCAGGTATTTGTAGACATTTGTAAGATCCCCCTGCGCTGCCTTTTCTCTTGGCTAAACAGTCCCAGCTCACTGAGCCTCTCCTCATAGGACTGGTGTTTCAGCCCTTTCATCATCCTGGTGGCTCTTTACTGTCCTCTCTCCAGTATGTTCCTGTCTCTCCTGTGTTGGGATCTCAGTACTGGATGCAGCAGTCCAGATGTGGCCTCACTAGTGCTGAGCAGAATCACCTCCCTCCACTTCCTGTCAGAAGCTTTTTGTGGTGCAGCCATTCACCGTCTTGCTACAAGTGCAAATTGCTGGCTCAAGTTCAACTTGGTGTCTGCTAGGACCTCAGGGCCTTTTCTGCAAAACTGCTTTCCACCTGGGTGGTCCCTAGCATATACTGGTGCCTAGGATTGTTCCTCCGCAGGTACAGGACTTTACATTTCTACTTGTTGAACTTTATGAGGTTCATGTTGGCTCTTTTACCTGTTAAGGCTTCTCTTGATGGCAGTGTGACTGTCTGGTGTATCAGTCACTCCTCCCAGTTTTGTGTCATGTGCATACTTGCTGAGGATGCACTCTTCCTCATCATCCAGATCAGTAACAAAGATTTTGAACAGGGCTGAATGCAGTTTTGACTCTTGAGGTATACCACCATTTACCATTTACTACTTTGTGCTGTGATCAGAACCCTCTTGGCCTGTCCATTCAGCCAGGTTCCAACCTATTTCACTGCCTGCTTGTTCAGTCCATACATCAACACCTGATATATAAAAATGTTTTGGGAGATGGCATCAAAAGCCTTCCTGAAGTCTAGATAGAAAATGTCCACTGCTCTCGCTTCATCTACCAGACCATTCATTTTGTCCTAGAAGTTCATCAGGCTGGCCAAGCATGAGTTCCCCTTGGTGAAGCCATGCTGACTACTCATGATGCCTTTCTTGTCCTTCATGTGCCTGGAAATGGTGTTGGATTAGCAGCTCAGTCATGTTCCTGGGAGTCAAGGTGAGGCTGACCAGCCTGTAGATCCCTGGGTCCTCCTTCTTGAAGATAGAAGTGACGTTGTTTTGCATCTGAAAACTAAGTATTGATAAAGTGCTTTTCATGGTCTGGTAACTAACATTTGTAATGTGTCTTATGACAAGTGCGGATGAACAGATCATCTGTGCCTTTTCTGACCCTGTGCTCTTTCAGCCTCGCTTTTGACCCAAGGTTACAGAGAAGCCTAACAGTCCTCTGGGACTCTTGGGTCCTACTTTGTGTTTTCCCAATGCTAGATTAGCAATTTCAGTGGTATGAGAGCACCAAAGAGATCTTAGCAGACTGTGGGATAAATCTGTGCTTCAAGCTGTGCCACTTGGCCATCTCAAAAGTGGGACCTTTGCTGCTTGGGCATGCACTGGTCCTTGTTGGTGTCTGCTCTGTAAACACTGCTGTAGATTGAGCAATGATGCTTTTTTATATTGTTTATTTTTCCCTCAGAATGAGAGTGGTTTATAGTTGGCTTTATAATACTTCCAAGCAACTTACTGAATTGCTTATTTCTAAAAATGACGAGCAGCTTGACCATTCCTGCTGCTTGAGGCCAGCCCAAAGACTACAGAAGGGTGGTAGGCTAAGAGAGAAACTCTTATTACTGTTTTTGTTTATTTGCTGAAATTGAACAGGAAATACAGAGTGAGTAAAAAGAGCTCCTATGGTGACCAGCTTCAATTTCATGAACTTGTACTGCTGTTTTTCACTGTAGTATGTTGCTGAACAGAGCATGTAGGAATTTAATGTTATTGCTGTTACTGAACAGTCTGTGATGGGATCACTTTCACTGCTCTGGCACCTTGCCAAACTTTCAAAAATGATGATTGCACTGACATTTGTCTCATTGTATTGAAAAGTACATGTGTGGGTGGTATTTGTTGTTTGACAACAAAACTAATGAAGACAGGAAACTGAACAACTTCTGTTGCCTGAACTTTGCATAAAAATACAGTTTTTTATTTTTTTTTTATGCTTTTGCAAAACATAAAGAATCAGATTTCCATGAAATCCTGGCCCAGCTGAAGTTGTAGTGCTCCTCTGGCTTACAGAGCTGTATAGAAAAAGCAGAAAAATGAGAAACAGTGGGAAACACTTGCAGCAAAGAGTCTGTAGAACCTGTAACTTCAGTAAGGTGACCCAAGGAAGGGCTTGTCAATCATCTTAATAGTGCAGAGGAAAAGATGGGATATCACAGCTAAGGCATGCATAGAGAGGAAAAGGAATGCGAGAAAAGGAGCAAGCCTTGCTCCTTTGGAGGATAGCAGCCATTTGGTTGTTCGGGTTCTTTGTGAAGGCCCTTCTGCCATGCAATGTGGTTGCATCCCTATAGTGGTTTAATAGAGGGCTGGTTTCGGGAGTGGCTGAGGAGGAAGAGATCATGTTTGGCCTCTGCAGGTTTCTGCTAGTGTTACTCCATTGCTTCCAGGGGATAAGGAGATGAAACTCTGTGGTATTACTCTGCTTAGTCAGATCCCAAAATAAACTCTTTTTTTGGCATCTCTCCCACTCTGAACAGGAAAACTGCTAAATGTTTTTGTCTGGAGCCAAACATAGACTTGGGAGAATCTCATGTCTGAGTGCAACACTCCTTGCTTGTTCATCTCCTCTGATGGACCATGCTTTCTATTTCCAGGCTTGGAATCAACTAGAGGACATAAAGATGTGTTCTTGATTCTGATCTTGTAATAGTTCCCCTAGGCTCTCAGCTTCAGGGATCAGCACTGCCCCTTCAAGCTGTCATTCACAGTGCCTATTTAATTCCAAAGTTACAACAGTTGGATACGTCTGTGAACTACCTTGGTATAATTTCACTGAAATCCAATCATGAAAAAGAAAACAAAAACAAATGAAAAAGAGCAAAGTCTCTTTATTCCCAGGATGTTAAGGTTTACATTTCAATAACCTTTTAAGGGATGTAGGATATGCAGCATCTTATCTCAGCTGTCTGCTTCCAAAGTCAGACAATTGCTTATGACCTTAGAAATCTCACACCCATCTGTACCTTATTTGCAAGAAGTCTTGAAAGTAAAGCTAATATGTTTTTCTTTTCACTAGACATACTTCACTATATATCTCTGTATAGGCAGAGGAGGGGGGCTTTCAAATGCAGGTGAAGTGATCAAGTGTTTCTTACTGAGGAACAGTGAGTCAGCATTTCCAAAGTCTTCAAAGTGTGGGGAGTTCCCCACTGCCTCTTGCATGGTCTGTTTTTTGGGGAACTCTGCTTGCTTGATCCTGAATAAGATGATAGAAGTGATGGTATTTCTCCATTCTGCTTTGAGCTGCTGCTGTCCTTACTGTTCCCAACCCCCTGAGCAAAGGAAAAGAGAAACAAGTAGATCTTCAGCAATGAACTCAAAATAGTAGAAATGAAAGATATTTTATTTGCACATGAAATTTGGTAAATAAAGAATAGATTGATATTTCTGTTTGTTTGGTATGTCCATGAGATAGTCCATACGCAAGGACAGTAGAGTAGAACACCTGATTTGATGGCACGTATTAATTACAGCTTGTAATTAGAATAGAATCATAGAATAATTAGGGTTGTAAAGGACCTTAAGATCATCTAGTTCAACCCCTCCTGCTGTGGGCAGGGACACCTTATGCTAAATCATGTCACCCAGGGCCTCGTCCAACCTGGTCTTGGACACTGCCAGGGATGGAGCATTCACAACCTCCCTGGGCAACCTATTCCAGTGCCTCACCACCCTAACAGGAAAGAATTTCCTCCTTATATCCAATCTAAACTTCCCCTGTTTAAGTTTTAACCCGTTACCCCTTGTCCTGTCACGACAGTCCCTAATGAAGAGTCCCTCCCCAGCATCCCTATAGGCCCCCTTTCAGATGCTGGAAGGCTGCTATGAGGTCTCCACGCAGCCTTCTCTTCTCCAGGTTGAACAGCCCCAACTTCCTCAGCCTGTCTTCATACGGGAGGTGCTCCAGTCCCCTGATCATCCTCGTGCCCTTCTCTGGACTTGTTCCAACAGTTCCATGTCCTTTTTATGTTGAGGACACCAGAACTGCACACAATACTCCAAGTGATGTCTCACGAGAGCAGAGTAGAGGGGCAGGATCACCTCCTTCGACCTGCTGGTCTCGCTCCTTTTGATGCAGCCCAGGATACGGTTGGCTTTCTGGGCTGCAAGCGCACACTGCCGGCTCATGTTCATTTTCTCATCAACCAACACTCCCAAGTCCTTCTCTGCAGGGCTGCTCTGAATCTCTTCTCAGCCCAACCTGTAGCTGTGCCTGGGATTGCTCTGACCCAGGTGTAGGACCTTGCACTTGGCATGGTTAAACTTCATGAGGCTGGCATCAGCCCACCTCACAAGTGTGTTGAGGTCCCTCTGGATGGCATTCCTTCCCTCCAGGGTATCAACTGAACCACACAGCTTGGTGTCACCGGCAAACTTGCTGAGGGCGCACTCAATCCCACTGTCCATGTCGCCGACAAAGGTGTTGAACAAGACGAGCCCCAACACCGATCCCTGAGGGACGCCACTTGTTACTGTTCTCCAGCTGGATATTGAGCCATTGACCACAACTCTTTGCGCGTGGCCGCCCAGCCAGTTCCTTATCCACCGAGGGGTCCACCTATCAAACTGATGTTTCTCCAATTTAGAGACAAGGATGTCGTGTGGGACAGTGTCGAACGCTTCACACAAGTCCGGGTAGATGACATCAACTGCTCTACCCCTGTCCATAAGTTCTGTAGCCCCATCATAGAAGGCCATTAATTACAACCATTAATGTGATAGAAATAAGAACAAAAAAGTTTGTTTGAACTTCCCTGCTACCCTGCATTTGCATGCTTGTTTTTATTTCCAATTCCAGGTTTTTTAAGTTTTACCAGAGGTGGCCAGCAATCTCCAGGTGTACCTTCCACTTCTGGCATTCAGTGCTTGTTGTCCAGCCCAGAGCACATTTCCAGTCTCTCTCATGTGCTGTGCATGGCTGCAGCTAGCCTCAGTGGCACTGGGCACACTTCACACTGCTTTTGCCGCAGGAGAGGTGAGGGGAGCTACCTGCTTGGCAGTTCCCTTCCTGCTTGCACAGCCAGACATGTAGGTTGCTGCAAGAAAATGTGATAATTGTTTTAGTTCATTCTAAACTCACTGTTTGTGAAATCAGTAGTTGGGAAGGCAATTATGGGTGCCCATTCCTGGCCAGCAAAGCCCTTTTTAGCCTGGTGGAGTACCTGAGTTCTTGATGGTGAGTGTGTTTAGAAAACCTTGAAATGCAGCAACAGAACTGCTAAATGAAAAATGAACCTGTTTTTTTTGCAACTATGAACCTCCACTTTTCTTCCGTTTAAGGCTCTCCAATATGGTTTCTTAATTTTTGTGTTTCTAGGCATTGTGTTTCTCAGGAGCTTGTTTTATTTAAGAAAATGAAAACAGGGCTGAAGCACTTCTGCTGAGATCCTTACAGAGATGCCATGACTGTGGGCTGTTGTCCATTTGAACCAGCTAGCCAGTTTCGCCGAGCAGTGACTGCAAGTTATCCACTTGCATGTGCAGCATATACAGAACACAGAACAAGGATTTATTTCTGTGAGACTTAAACATTGCAAGCAAATTTTGAAGATGCACACATTCACTAAGTAATATTAATATTTCTAATTGCTACTGATTGGTGTCTGATTATCTTAGAAGTCATGTCATGTACTTTTCTGCAAGGAACTTGCTATGGGTGTATATGGGATGAGAAAGGGAGTTGCCATACTTTCACATCTTTATCCCTTCATGTTCATGTTGTAGAGAGAGAAAGGCTCAAATATCTCTGAATCATTTTTGTTTAGATCCGACAACAGTGTATGGGAAGGACTGTAGCTTCCCAGTGTTCCTCACTGTCTCCCCCTGTAATATGAGTAACACCTCTCTGTCCAGTTTTAATAACACATATGCTTCTTGTGCCAGTTAGTGCAGAATTTCGGATGTCACAAGTTGGTTATTGTTTTATTTGGCATTCAACAGGTATCTCTATGGGTACTGAATTTCACATGTGGGACTGAAAGTTTCTGTCATTTATCTGGATAGATGCTCTATATTTCAGTAGCTCCTTAGGCTGGTACTGGGGCACATGGTTTTTTGGAGATAAGTTGTATTTGGCTGCATAAACACTGACATACACCTGATGATGAAAAGGGTTGAAGTTTTTTGTTCAACATCTTTGTTGCTGACATGGACAGTGGGATTGAGTGCGCCCTCAGCAAGTTTGCCGATGACACCAAGCTGCGTGGCTGGGTTGATACCCTGGAGGGAAGGAATGCCATCCAGAGGGACCTCAACATGCTTGTGAGACCTCACCTAGAGTATTGTGTGCAGTTCTGGTGTCCTCAGCATAAAAAAGGACATGGAACTGTTGGAACAAGTCCAGAGAAGGGCATGAGGATGATCAGGGGACTGGAGCACTTCCCGTATGAAGACAGGCTGAGGAAGTTGGGGCTGTTCAACCTGGAGAAGAGAAGGCTGCGTGGAGACCTCATAGCAGCCTTCCAGTATCTGAAAGGGGTCTATAGGCATGCTGGAGAGGGACTCTTCATTAGCGACTGTAGTGACAGGACAAGGGGTCACGGGTTAGAACTTAAACAGGGGAAGTTTAGATTGGATATAAGAAGGAAATTCTTTCCTGTGAGGGTGGTGAGGCACTTGAATGGGTTGCCCAGGTAGGTTGTGAATGCTCCATCCCTGGCAGTGTTTAAGGCCAGGTTGGATGAAGCCTTGGGTGATACGGTTTAGTGTGAGGTGTCCCTGCCCACGGCAGGGGGGTTGGAACTAGATGATCTTGAGGTCCTTTCCAACCCTAACTATTCTATGATTCTAGCTGACTCCAGTTCTTGGCGCCTTACACCGTATTTTGGATCCAGGCAACATAAATGTTTAAATTTGTATTTTAATAACTAGAAAATATATTCTATGGGTAGTTTTGTATACTCAGTCAAATGGTGAAGATAGGGACTTTGTCCTAGCCTGGTTGAAAATAAATACTACATTACTGTAGAATAGTGCATATTATACATTATAAAGAAGTCATACAGTGACCTTAAAATGAATTATCTTCCATATTGTTAGAGAGCAGCAGTTTACAAATGCTTAGAGTGATTAGATTGACATGGTTTATGCGTAATAAGCAACTGCTGGTGAAGCGAGTAATTAAATGCAAAGTATACTCGAAAATGTAATAATACATTGAAATTCAGGGCATATTATTTCCAAGCATCATTACGAGAATCTGTCTTATCTCTTTGTATTCCAGTATGAATAGGGATTTCTGGTAAAATGGAAATTCAGTTCATTCTTTCCGTCCAGTGAGGACGCTGTTTTGGGATGGCAAAAATTAGAGGCATTTTACAGAAAAAAGCTCTGTTACGGGAACTTGAACTGGAAATACTGTACAAAGTAGTAAGAATAAACAAAACCATTTGTCCATCTGTGGATTTAATTTAAATACTTTTTACTTGTGTGATGTTATCTTGGTAATAAATTCAGTCTTTCTCATTGCTGCTTGTCATATTTTGCTGTGAACTTTATTCCTGATTTCTTTCTTGTTCAGAAACATGGCTTATCTCTGTCCCTAGAGCATAGCCTAGCTGTTCAGGCTGGCCTGAAAAGAGCCTTGCAGTTATTAAGCTCTTGTTTTGGCTGAAGATTTAAAATGTGTATCATGTTAAATATACACATTTAATTCTTGTTTTACATTAATACACTAGGCTGGAATATGTTGATTCCTTCTTTTGCTTTTTTTTGAGCTTCATGTTTGTTCTGTAGTGGATAAAAACATTGCAAAAGCCTTGTTTAAGAAGAAAAAAAATAAAATCCCGTGACTTTTGTTTTCTTAACAGATGGAAGGTTTATTGGCAGTCCCTAACATTTAGCATGCTTACATCTATTTCAGAAAATGGAAAGAGTTGGTCACAAAGTCAGAAAGAAAAAAATGTTTATACAAACCAGCAGTTATCCAGCACATTGGCTGGTGCTAAACTGGCTTGTAGCTATTGGTGTTTTTTTAATTGGTGTTTAATCAAAAGAGTTTTTTGGATAGAATTAGACCAACTGGTTACATAGTAAATCAGATGGAAATCTTAAATCCTTATCCTGAACTGTGTCTTGTTTAACAGTTGCATGGTGTCAATAGTGTACATTGGCCAAGGACTCACAATTCATAGAATGGTTTGGGCTGCAAGTGACCTTAAGATCATCTAGTTCTGACCCCCTTGCCATGGGCAGGGACACCTTCCACTAGACCAGGTCGCTCCAAGCCCTGTCCAACCTGGCCTTGAACACTGCCAGGGATGGGGCAGCCACAGCTTCTCTGGGCAACCTGTTCCAATACCTCACCACCCTCACAGTGAAGAATTTCTTCCTAATATCTAATCTAAATCTTCCCTATGTCAGTTTAAAGGCATTCCCCCTTGTCCTATCACTACATATTCTTGTGAAAAGTCCTTCTCCAGCTTTCTTGTAGGCCTCTTTAGGTACTGGAAGGATGCTTATAGGGTCTCCCCGGAGCCTCTTCTCCAGGCTGAACAAGCAGAACTCTCTCAGCCTCTCTTCACAGGAGATGTGCTCCAGCCCTCTCATCATCTTCATGGCTCTCCATTCTGTGACCCAGCTTGTGCCTTTGAAGAAGTTTTTGACATGTTTGCACTATTAGGTGTTGAAAAGTCAGAGGAGAGCGGGTGGGAAGGCTGGTGGTGGCTGAAAAGCAGTGGAACAAGTAAAGCCAGATCAGCCCCCAGGTGTGGGGCAGTGCCAGAGCAGAGCTCCAGCAGGGAAGGTGCATGTAATACTGAGCTGTTGTTTCCAAGCAGAGACATATCAAAAGTTTCCCTTGCACAGGTGGTTATGGAGGGAAGTTGTCAAAGGCAGATGAGGGTATCTGCAGACAGGAACAAAGCTAGTTTTTAAAATCTGGACGTGGTTTGTAACTCCTGTTTCTGTGACTGAACTTCCAAGTGATGTCAGTTGCCTGTGGCCAGGTTGCAAATGACTCGGTTGAAATTAAGTTGAAGGTTGCTGATGGCTTAAGGGTGAAAATATGCAATGAATTGCATAGAAAAACTGTTAGCCTATTACAGCATGGTTTATATGAGTGACAATCTAAGTGTCTGGAAAAAACTGGATGTGTTTTTATCAGCAGTTGATGCTGAAGGCAGTAAGGTGGCAAATACAGAGATGTAAGAAAAGCCAAACCAGAAGCAAACAGGATAAAAGTGGAGTTTGAGAACAACAACGGAGAGAAATGTGAAGTATTTGAAGTAAGCTGAATTAAATTGAAGTTACAGTGTTAACATCTGGCTGTCTGCAAGACAGGCTGCTTCTCTTTGGACTAGACCTTCCACAAAATTTCTGATGAAACATGCTATGGACTTATAATACCACAAGCCTCAAAGTGGTTAAAAGAGTGTGAAGGATCTGTCAGGGGAAAAATAATAATTCCTGCTTGGTTATTGTAGAACAGTTACAGGAAAAATATACTGGAAATTGTCCATATTTTTCAGAACTGTAAGTGATGTTGAAGCAGAGCTTGAAAGCAGCAGGGTCCTGATGGTTAATCAGTGTGTTTGCCAAGAAATGATCAGTCTGTGGCCTTTGGCACTCTGCACATCAATGTCTGCTTGTGTAGGTGATTGGGTTTTCAGCAAAAGACCCTGTATCCTTCAGTTTAGGGCAGGTGTCTCAAGTGGAAATGGCTCCTGTAGACATGGATGAATTAAAAGAGAAAAATTGCCTGTAGAGCAGGAGAATGCCACAGGAGAGTGGCCCCCAAGGGAAGCTCGTGGCTTTCTCTCGTGATCACCTGCTTTTGAAGCAGAAAAGATTCTTTATCTGGAGTTGCTCTCAAGGGAAAGTTTAGAAGGAGATTAATATTTCCAAACATCTGTTGAAAACTGAAGGACTAGAGGAGAGTTAGTCTGAGCATTGGATTTGGTCTTCTGCTATTTTTGGCCATTTTAGCCAGTGGACCTGGGACTGTTTGACTTTGACTAAGCACTTGCTTCTGTGGTTGTAGTCATTTCTCACTTCCGTACGCTTGCATGGGGCTGGCTGTTAATTATGGCATATTGACATATGAAAACGAAGCTGTTATTTGACTATATTTGAACTGTATGTGAATAGGTTATATGGTATCACAGTACAAGTATTCTGCTCTTTACGGTTAGGTTTTATTTGTACAGCTGCAGTCTGAGCCTGCGACCTTTTGTCATCATTGTTTAGGTCTGTAAAGAAAACTTGATAGTGTATGGCACAATATGTTTGCTGAAACTGAATAAGATATTATAGTTCCATAAATTGAGGGGGTTTTGGTTGTTTTGTTGTTTTTTTTTTTTTGGGTGGTTTTTTTTTTCCTTTGGTAAAATCATGGATCTATTGGGTTAAAAAAAAATTAAATCATCCTGATGAATACTGTGTTCAGTTTAGCATTGGAGAGTAGGGAATAAGGGAGGCTGCCCCTGTGCTCTCAGGACTTTCTCCACTATGGGCTGTGCAGAGCAAGGAGGAAACTGCTGGGTCCTACCTCATACATGCGCACACCAGCACCCTGCCAAGCACAGCACATGTAGCTGCTCATGCCCTGCTCAGCACCATCCTCTGCACTGGATAAGGTGGAAACCCTAGGGAGGGAGGAAATGATGCATGGTTATGCAATGCAAGACCATATGGCAACGGAGTGGATAGAATTCAAGTCTTGTAGGTACCTTCATTTGCATTATATAATTTCTAAGGGCGTGATATCAGAATGTGGCTATTTTCAGGTTTTGGGGGGTGTTTTTTGCTTTAGTGTGTCACTTCTAAGTCAATTCTGTTGAAAATTAAAAGGAACTCAGCATCTGCTAAGATCCTCAGACCCTAAAAAACAGGCTTACTGTAAACCTAAGAATTTTTTTATAAAATAATCCTTAAATCAGAATTAAATTTATGTTGTTTATACATCTTCTCCTAATTTTGTGTGATCACATGGTGATTGTTTTGTCTTCCAGGCAGATTTTCTTGGTAATGTGTCATCTATTTGTGTGTGAAGATGTGTAAAATGACTAATTCTTTCTACTGTTTACATTCATAAAGGAACAGTTCTAGTTTTGTTCTTTAAGCAATGTCTAAAATGTTTCTGTGGAAACACTAGAATAAGGCAATTGGTCTGAAGTATTTATAAGTTAGCAATGTTACATACTTTACCGAACAAAACAAAATTACCTTGGCAAGGTTGTCTTTCCTGTGAACTAAAAATTGCTTGTGCTGTTTCTATACCTGCCAAGGTCTGAAAGCTAGAAACAGGGAGGTATGTGGAGAGAGGACTATATTTTTATACATTTTTATGTGTAAACATATACACATATACTGGTAAACTTTTTGGATGATGAAAAGGAGTACAGGGGAAGAGTATACACAGGGAATTTCAGCTTATTGGTGGGGGTACTTTCTGAGGGCAACACATGCTCGATCTCTCCACTGTAAAGATCAGCAATAATTTACAGGCATCTACAAGTCCAGTTTGCCAGTCCTGGGTGTCTGGACTTGTCCAAGATGGTGCATGTGTCATGGAAGTACCTCTGCTCACGGTGGGACAAGCATCTATTTTGTTGGGTCGTATTTTGTGTGGCTGTTCGGGTTGCCTCCCTGGTGCATCTCTTGGACTTACCACAAGTTAGCAGTTAAAGCTCCTGATCTTAAAAGCACAGATATCTAGCAATAACTCTGTTAGGGGGTGTTTCTGGCAGGCAGGGGCATGAGGAAGCTAGCAAGCTGAGGGTCTGGAGGAGTTTGGTTGCTGTACAGCAGAATGAGCGACTCGTGACAGTCTGCAAGATAGTCTGTTCCTGTGACCTATCTCAGCATAGTTGGCCAGGGAATGGCATTCCAGAGAAGAGTTTAGGTCCTGGGCTTTGTTTTGCTTTTTGGGAAGACGGAGTGGCTTGGTTCTGTTGGTTTTCCATGCTCTTCACTGCAACCTTGCAAGAGTTTAGTTTATAAACGCCAATGCGTAGTATTCCAGAGAGGTAGTGTATTTGTTAAGAGACCTGTTTGCTAAGGAAGTCTCTGCTTATGGGAAGCAGCAGACCTGAAGATCTGGGAAGTGCTGGCAGCCAAAGAGACAACCTGACACTGCTCTTGTCTGTGTCGGTGCTCCTCATTGCTGGATGGGCTCCTCCAGCTGGTGTATCTTCCTCCCCCTTGCCTTCTGGCACCTGAGTTGGATCATAGTGAATAATTTTTCTGCTCCTGGAGAAACCTGTATTTACAAATGCAGCTGTTAAAGAATCCAGTAAGTGGCTGGCAGAAGAGCTTTGCTTTCTTTATTGCCTTTTATCTGGATTCTGACTTTTCCTGGAGTTTTAGGAGGAGGGCAGCTGGCATTTATTTTGTGTAGTTATGCAGCACAGATGTGTATACATTTAATGCGTATATTCTGTGGTTTCTGATACTTCAAATACCTTTTTGATTTAACAATAAGAGGTAACTGCTTGCTTTATCAAATGGAAAATAATTGCTTATTTTTCTGCTTAGTCTTCAACACTGTTGAGAAATTAATGGCAGGTTTAGACTTTATGAAGGGCAAAGAAATGGTATTCTCTGATTCAAAGAACTAATTAGAAGTAAATGCCTATGGGTATTGAGTTGTGTGTTGTGTCCATCCCATTGTGTCACACACACCTCCCCCTTATATTTTTGGAGAATTAGAGGAAAATTTACTAATTGCTTTCAATTTTACAGGCAGCCAGCATCAAGCGTGAAATGACCTTTCCTGCATTTCAGCAGGAGGATGTAAAATATGATGTCAGTCAAAAACTGCCAGACCAACAGTTTCTCCTGTTCACCACAAAGGAGGAAGATTTAAAAACAGCAGAGACCAAAAAACCAAACAGAGCTCATGAGTATGAGAAGGAAAACACTCGTTCTGTTTGCCTTCTGGAACAGAAGCGCAAGGTTGTTTCTTCAAATATTGATGTGCCTCCAGCAAGGTAAGGACAGTTGGCTTTTTTTTGTGTTTTCTTTAATCTTTTTTTCTGCTTGCCGTTTTAATGTTTTATTTTTAATGGGATGTTAGAGGTAAGTTTGGTAAGCAATACTGTGAAATGATAAGACAAGTATTTGTGTAGAGGCAGTCCAAAATCAATCACAGCTCCACTATTTGAGAGGTCAGCTAGAAAACTGAAAGCAGTACTAGCAGAAACTGAGGCCATCTGCAGTGTAGGACTTTGTATTGCTTTTGCAATGTTTGTGCCTTTAGAATGTGATGCAGCCAAGTTACTCTCAGAAGAGGGCATGTCGTAACAGAAAGAGATTGTTGACCCATCTTAACCCCAAGATATAATCTTCTAAATTAGACACAGAATCATCCTACCTGATACCATTTTTTAATTATTATTTTTTAGTGTCATACCTGCAACCACTTTATAGTCATGAATGTGACTTACACTGCATAGAGGGAATGTAGTATCTTAAGTTCCATTACATCCTGGTATAGGCATACAGCTGGGTCATAATCTTGAGAATCTCAGTAATCTAAAGAATCTCGCATTTTGGGCAAGGACTTTACTGCTTTGAGAAAGAAAAGGAATGACTCCTCTAGGAAATGCTGAACATTAATATAAAATAACCCATATCCAGTAATGCTAAACAGACTCACTTCTATTCACGGTGGGGAAAATGACAACAAATTGGGTATTCTATGTTGCAAGATGACAAGTGCTGTTTCTTTTTGTTGTTCATGATTTGGTGTTGCCATCAGTCTATCTGAAGAGATTTTTTTTCCTTAACCTGCCTGGTAAATTGACTTGCACATAGTATTCAGTGAAACACCTTCTGAGTTTATATTGTCACTTAAAAAATACTGGATGCTTTGTTGTTTTTTGGTTTGCTTGCTATCTAAAAACCAACATAAACCAGCAAGTTCTGCTACATTACCCAGAACAGGATGACCATCGTTTTCCTCTTGCTCTCATAGATGACACTTGTGAAAACCACAGAGTTCATGAGCATTTTGACACCGTTTTTTCCCCCATATATATCTAGTAAAAAGCTGTGCATCAAAAACTTGAAAATGTTAGATACTTCCTTGAGATTTTCACCAGTAATTAACCCTGTAATGGCTGAGTGCCCTTCGTAGTTATGTGTCTCTAAGCAAGTAGAAATGTCAGAACATTCAGGTTAGCGGGGACCTCAGGAAATCACCTAGTCCAACTTCCTGCTCAAACTGAATATTAGAATTTCCATTTTACAATTCAGGTGGCTGAAGCACGGGATTTAAGTGCCTTTTTGTGTCGCTTCATGCAGATAATCCACTTCAAGAAGTGCTGATCTCCCCTTTCCTGTAACTGTAAAATATTTATCCTTGGAGGGATGGATATTTTTTCCCAAACAAGTTGAAAAATAGGATGAATAAACATCTTTAATGCCTTTTTAAGACTAATTGTGACACCAGTTGTGAGCACAGGATGCTTAAGATTTTAGGAAATAACTTAATTTCACATGTAAAGTTGTCTTCTAAGATTGTTCTTTGTTTCCATATTTTGTTTGGAACAGAAAAGTGAACATATTATGTTGTTGCATATTTTCAGACATACAGGTTGAGCTGCTACATTAGCAGAATTAGAAAATGAAGTAGAAAACAAACCTGGAGTCTAGATTGAATAGCATGATAAACATTTCTGTTACTCTTGCCACAGTTCTGCGGACAAGTTTAAGTTTCACTTTTAATCTGAGGTGAGATATTGGGCCATTTGTCCACATATTCAACACATTCGATGTTCTCCTGCCTCCTTAGAAGCCGCTTCCAGTCTTCTGTCTAGGACTGTTTTGATGGAGTTATGTGTTCCCTAGAGGTGAATTCCTTCTCCCTTCGCCTCCTGGCAGGACTTGTTGGGTCGGCTGTCCTCTGCTCTGATGAGAACATCCATATGCCTTCTCAGATTTTTCATATCCAATTGTGGAAGGTCATCTTGAATTAATTAGATGATGTTTACAAAAACAGGGAAGAAATAAGGGGTTTAATATGACCTTCAATTTCTTATTGCTGCATTTGCCCTTTTATTAAAAAAAACCCTCTCCCAGCTATTGTTAATGAAGTAGAAAAATGCTGTGGAAATGAAGCTTGCTGTTTATTGTTTTAAATCCTTAGCGGAGCTCAGGTTACCCACTTCTCTTCAGATGCCAAAGTAAAGGGTAACATTACATTCTGCAGTATCCTGCTAAACCCAGGACAATATGTGATTTTGAGACAGAAGGTTATCATACTGCAGAATCCTTATTAGCAAGGGCATATGAGTATCTCTATAAGACCGCTGAAAAACTGACTGCAAGAGACTTGGTAGCATGGATGAGTATACTTCATTGACCACAAAATGAGACAAAGCCCATCGTACCTTATCTGTTTTTTAAGGATCTCAGTGAATAAGAATGAAAATCATCGTGAGGAACTCTATCCAAAATAACAGTTCAGAAAACGCCAGCATAATAAATGTTCTTCTGAGGCATTCAGCCACAGGGCTTTCATTACTGCTTGCAGATTCTGAAATTTTAGAAATGTGAAAATACCTTAACCAAGTACCTGGTGTTTCAGGTGTGCTGAAATTACAGTAGGTGGAACTGTAGAGCAGGGACAGACTCGTGGCCCTCTTGTGTTTTCATGCAGGAGAAGAGAACACTAACGGGAGCATGGACAGTTTAAAATGTGTGTCAGTGATATCTGAAGAGAAGGGGTAGGTCCATACTTGGTAATAGCTCAGCAGTTAACATGCTTGCCTGGGGTGTGGTGTGTGTTCAGGTTCTTCTGTTGTTGCATTTGGAGCAAGGATCTGAACAGGGGTCTTTGGTGTTCAGAGGTATCTTAGCCGTCAAAGTCCTGATGTATTCAAGGTGCTTCATAGGGCAGCTCTTTACAGTATCAGGCAGAATGTGACAGACCTGAAATAAATATTTTATTGCATGCAGGAGAATTTTAACATCAGAATTAAATTGCTTTTTAAAGTTCATTGTTTACATTTTCTATTTAGTTTTGAGAAAGTATTGCAGACCTTTCTGTCTGCATTGTGTCCTGTTCTGGAAGTGTCTTTTGGAGTAAAATAGGAGACGGTGACTTT
This sequence comes from Pezoporus flaviventris, assembly GCF_033815535.1. Lineage (NCBI taxonomy): Eukaryota > Metazoa > Chordata > Aves > Psittaciformes > Psittacidae > Pezoporus > Pezoporus flaviventris. Next base: position 28,848,573 of record NW_026892555.1, read on the forward strand.
TTTGTTTGCTGATTTTTATGTTTTGGAATGCAAAAATGAAATGAGAGATTAACAGCATTAAGTCTTTTCAGATTTCTTCATTTGGGCATTTTGAACAAAATTCATAGGAGTTCAATAGCTTTCCTACTTCTGAAACTCAGCATAAATGAAACTGTTCAGCTTGAGTAGACAAATTATTTAATATCATAAGAAAATTTAAATTCCTTACTTCCCTTCTAAAGTTTTAATCTGTTGGTAGTTTTGGTGCATGAAGGACTGCTGTCTTGGAGAAGGGAGTCTGACCACTCGACTATAAACTGCAATTCTCTCTTGAGAGTTGAGATATTATCTGTACAACAGAGGAGAGTACGCTTTCGACTGACCTCCAGTTCAAACATGAGTGATCAAGCACAGCCCAAGTCCCTAGGATCTGAGTAGTGAAAGGTCATTTACTAAAATGAGAGTGGTATCCCACAGGGACTAATCGCCTTGTCTTGTGAGCAGAAGCAAGCACACGCCTACCAGTGTTCTGGGCAGCTACATCTGTAGAGGTCAGATGTAACCAAAGATTATGTTCCCAGTAGGCAGCGGCGTGGAGTTCACAGAGCTGTTTGCTCATCTGTATTTTCATCAGTTACTTACCGTAACACACACTTACTCCCAAAGCAAGACAGCAAGAAAATGGGGAAAAGCCTGGGCTGCTGATGTGGTGGGTGTGAGAGTGTGAGACATGATGTAGGGACCCAGTGAGGGCCAGCCATGCAGGGAATGACTTCCGCCTCTTGGAGGATGAGGTTGTAAGGGTGGGAGAGGGAGAGCAAGGGGTGAAATTTCCTTTTTTTTCTTTTTTTTTTAAGTAAAATATGAGGATAATTGTCAGGAAATGGTGATGGGGTTAAAGGTCCTTTTAGACAGAAGTGTTTTGACCACTCTTCAAAACTTTTATGCATTAGTGTCAGATGTGTTGTCCTTTCTGGGACTGGAAACACCTGAAAGGTTGTAAGAATTAAAAAAGGAGCTAGGCAGGCATCACTTCTACCTCTCTGATGGGTGGAAGTATTTGAACAGTTGTGCTTCTGTTAAGTTTTTGCTAGATGACTTCAAAATATTGTGAATTTTTTATTATCCCCTTGCCACATCATTTTCCTTTCCCCCAGTCCTTCTGTGCCCTATCTCCTCTGAACAAAAACCTCCTCTGAAAAAGAAATACAAACTCCGCCTTTTTCTACATTAAGTTTTTGTTCTTAAAGGACAAGCCAAAGCTAAACCTGAGCTGCTTAAGCACTTCCTATAGGGTGAAAGCAGCTGTTGTGCAATAAAACCTTCTAGTTCCTGTGCTCTTCTGGTTCACTGCTATTAAGCTGCGATATTTACCATGGCAGTAATATATTGGATATTGCTGTCTTCTGTTTCTTTTATACATATAGAAAGTTGCTTATTGTGGTGAAATTAATTTTTATTCACTTAACCTATGCTTTATCTATTTATATATAATTTAATGAAAGAGTATGTGAAGTAATTGAGCTAGAGTAAATGAAACATCTCTAGGAATTCTCTCCCCCATTGCCTGTTTAGGTCCTTCTACAATAGCTACAGGTAACAGGGGCAAAATTAATTGCAGCTGTGTTGTCTGACCATCGTTGTAAAGAAACAGTGTAAGCAGTGCTGCATTTTCAGCCCTAAATGATTTTCTTGCCTGGTCTCTCCAGGAACGCAGCTCTGGGCAGCCTTCTGATTAGAGAGTGGTTTGTTGATCTGTAAGGCCTGCTGGGCATGATTGATTATGCGCTGGGCATGACTGATTATGCACTGTGCATTTCAGTGGAAACATTTGCCTATTTTCATAGGCAAAACTCTCCACAAGCCTGACTCCAAGATCAGAAGCAGTATTTGCTTGACTGTGATACCCTCACTAGGATTTCCCTATCTGCTTGCAGAGGGAAGGATGTGATCAAGTTGTGCATTTCTGTTTATCCAGAGGTGGTGTTTATTCAGAGATCGTATTCTGTTATTCTTCTCCATCTGTTTTAGAAGCCTCATCAGTTCTCCTTGGGAGAGCTCCTCTTTGTATCTCTCAAATTTTGGCAGAGAGGATTGATGGGGTAGCTTTAGAAGGCATCAACTATTTGTTGGCTGCTGAGGCTTTTCAGTCAAACTGGATGCAAACAAAATGCTGAGAAACCAGCCTGTGCTTCACATTTAGTGACTGTAGCTCTGCAAGCTTCTGGGCTCTCCAGCTTTTCCTTCTAGCCCAAAAGCACTTAATTGGGGTGTGAGGTTTTCTCCAAATTTTTTCACCATCCTATAGGTTGAGTGCTCCTGTTTCTTAAATTTCATTTTCTGTGCATCCAAGATAGTTAGAAACTTCGAAAACAGATGTTTATCATGTAATGAGAGTTACTTCCAGGGTCATTCCATATTTCAGGGCTTCTGTAGAAATGTTGGTGGTCGGCAGTATCATGCATCTAAAAGCAGCTTCTCCAAATATCCACACCAGCTAATTATTGAAGTAGTAAATTGTTGCTTTGTTATGCTAAACTTTAGCTAAATATGCGTGCAGCTTGATTGGATTTCATCCAAGCACTCATTACAGCTTCATTATGTTTCATGTTGCTCATCATGGCCTGCTGCAAAAAGGTGTGGTGCCTTCTGGGATCTGACTGTTCATGGGAAAAAGAGGCTTCCCCGAAGAGCAGTGAGAGAATCTGTTGACACATTTTGAAGTAAAAAACCTGTATTTCTTGATGCTGTTTTTAATAATAAATTTTCTTTGTGATCTAGAAGGACTGTATATGTGCTTTAAACTTGAGATGCCTTCCATCTGCCTGCAGCATGCAAAAGTGTTGTAGCAGAAGCTTATTTGGAAAATGTAGATTAAATTGCAGATTAAAAGCTTTGCAGGTAGCTACCAGAGAACCAAACTAGAACTCCAAAAGTCACCTTGTTCATTTAACTGGACTGTCATCTTCCAGATTACTTGGCTGGGTATGCATAGTGGTTACTGCCATGATAGCTGAAACAGCTTCTCATGATGCTGAGACAGATGACAGCTTGCAGACTGTTGGAAATTCACTTTTCAAGTGGTGAGATGGATCAGGTCTCAAATTCTGGGGAACAGGGGACACACTCAGTGGGATTGTCCCATTCAAAGAAATCATCCTGACCATAGGGATGGCTGAGTTTGCTGTAAGATTGAATTTCATGGCTGGTGGTACAAACTTGGGCATTAGCATTCAGAAGTCTGCACTGCCAGAGAGCCACAGTGATATCTTGGATTGGATCATTTGTTGGAAAAGGGGTAACATACCCAGCTGTAGAAGAATTTACTCTGAAAGTGTGCATAATATATTTTTATTTTCCAGTGGACTTTTGTCTTCTGATGTGTGCAGTAGTATTACTGGTGGAGGTGGCTGATCTGTTCTCCAAAGTAACGAGTGGTAACACAAGAGGAAATGGCCTCAAGCTGTGCCAGGGTTAGACTTCTTCATCAAAAGGGTTGTCAAGTGTTGGAACAGGCTGCCCAGGGAAGTGGAATCACCATACCTGGAAGTGTTCACAAACCGTATAGATGAGGCCCTTAGTGACAGGTTGACAGTCCTGGGGTAATGGTTGGGCTTGATGATCTTAAAAGGTCTTTTCCAACCTAGTTGATGCAGTGATTAATATTAGGAGAGGGAACTTCTAACACCAGCTGGTGACTTCAGGCATCTGGATTTTGGCCAGTGTTTTTGTCCAGTTTTTTAACTGTGGACTTGTAATGGCATTTCCAGGGAATGAAATTCCAGTGAAAACAAAGCATGAAAATTTAATTGTGTAATAAATAGTTGTAGTTGTCCTACTGCCTGACATTGCAGTCTGTATTATTTTAGGTAATTATTATTTTCAAAAGAAGATTTTTGCTTGTTCATGTATACATATATATGCACAAACATACATGTATATATACATAGAATTAAATTTGAATTTCTTTAGAAAATCTCCAGAGCACTGCTGAGAAATGTTTGTCTTCATCTATAGAAGATGCTCCTCTTTAAAATCATCTTCCACTGGTGGCCAAGACAGAAGGCTAAATAATTTTATCTGTGTGATGGGAGTTGCCAATGGACAGTGATCTCATTTCCAAGCAAATTTCAATGAATTCCTCTAATGTCGCACAGAGGAAATATGTGTCCTTAATGTGCAGCGACCATTAGGCGCTGGTTCTTGAAGAGCTGCATTCAGTCAGCATTGCAGTTTTATCTGTTAGCCATTGCTGTGAATACATAGCTTGTTCTCAGCTCTTCAGTTCCCTTAAAAAATGGAGTGTAATTTCAAAACACTCTTCAACAGCAGGCAATATTCAATAAGAGTAATTTCTTTGTGGTTTGTGTTAGCTGTGGCACAAAAAAAAATCCTCTTGAAATGCCATCTGTGCTGAGAAAAGAAAAAAAGTCAATGGGTACATGGTTTATAACTTGTGTATCTGAAATGTGCAAGCATGGGCTACTGTGTGTATGGTTACATAGATTACATACATTGTAGCTGTTTTATTTAGATGCTATAGAATGAAAATATTCTAGTTTATGCAGTGGTATTCAATGTTTCATCGTTGATGTCAGCAAAGACGTGAAACTTGCCTCTCTGACAGAAGTTGCGTCATTGATTGTTACATGTAAAATATTTTAGACATTTCCATCTTAACTCCTTAAGTATCATCTCCATGAAAACCTTCATTTTTCACATTTAAAAAAGGGGAGGTATAAAGAGTGACTTTTCTCTATTTATAGTAATATACTTGTCTTATATGTACAAGAATTTTTCAGTGTTTTGTTTGTGTCCCTAAGACCACTACACTACAATGAAAATCAGCTAACCCTATATTTTTATGTGGTATGTAAAGTGTGTAATTGGTTTGTATAGATAAAAGGCTATTTTTAAGGTGCCTTTTATTTCTGTAAGAAAGATTTTCTGATCTCTGTTGTATGATAGTTTATATACATCAAATACCCTCTGCCTATTACTGCTTCAATTTTTGTGACAAGGGGAGAATTGTCAAAGGATGGCACACTTCATCACTTTCAAATATCAATGTCTAGATTAGGATATGTTTGTAAATTAGGTTTTTCTAATGGGTTATTTTTATTTGAAGCAGAACTGCATCTCCTTGTGGTTTTAGTAATCTGCATGCTTTAATGTAAGTTCCAAGTCTTCTGTTTTTACTCCCTAATCATTTTGGGAAAATGGTGGAACAGAAGTGTTGCTATATATACAAGGTCTGCATGAAGCAACTGTGATTTTTGATAAATTGCTAGTATTTCCAAATAAAATATCCTTTGACTTTTTTACCGGAGCAGCGCTTGATGGCAGTGTGTTGCATTGGACATGTGCTGTGCATGACCTGCAGTGTGGCTTTTGTTCCCTGTGGAAAGCCTGGTTCCATACCTGAGGACACTTTCTGGAAGCTTCTAAGAGTTAAGCTGTTGTGTTCAATATATTTATAACACATACTGAATGACTAGTTCACAGTTTTCTTGAGCCGGCACTAAGAGATAGGTTTTGTTCTGCAAGTACGCTCGTTAAGCTCACTACGTAAGGAGTTTTGTGATTTTGCACTGCTCTGTATTTTAAATTCTTCTGTGGGAATTCCTGCAGGTGATCTGATACTGTGTCTGACAAGTGACCCTTAGCCCGTCTGTGCTTGGTATCCAGTGAACAGTGCAGTGGTAGTCGCAACTTCAGTGGACCACAAGGAAGCTGTGCATGAAATAGGAACTTCTGCTATTAGTGGCCCTAGCAGAGAAAGTACATCCCAAATACTTTGCTCTTCCATCCATACAGTAAAGATGAAATGAGACATTTTGCTAAAACTGTTTAAAATTCCTAAGCAAATGTATGTTTACACTTTGCATAGAACCAACCTTTAGAAACAACTTTGTTCTCAATTTGGGATAAAACATTCACTGTTAGTGGCTGTGTATGTGAAATGGTTTGTTGGATAACCGTATCTTCAATATAGCCTCCCTGGAGAACTGACGGAAGAAGTAGAGAATAACTTTACCAGAATAGAGTAGCAGGGTGTTTCTTTTTTTTAATTATACATTATACTAAATTCTAGGTATCTGAGAGTAGTGCTCCCTTCTCTCCAGGGGCATGTCAGAAGCCCACATGGTGCTGGGCATCCCAGCTGACAGTGTTGATGCTGCAGAGGACAGCTGTTTCCATAGGAGTTGTCCTATGGAAACAGCCGTCCTCTGCAGCATCAACACTGTCATACTGTATTAGAGGCAGCTGCATTCTTCATGCTATACTGTGTTCCCAAACTTGAGCTCCCTGTTTTCTGCTTCTCTCCTTAACTTGGATCATCTGTTCTGTTTTCACTGTGAAGGTCCATTCAGTTCCTCCCATGAAACCGAGGCAGGCAGTGAAGGAAGGTTTAAAAAAAAAAAGGCATTTAGGACTTTTCCATAAACACACAGTGCCACATGTGGCAGCATGGAGCGGAAAGCACTGTGTGCTTGGTGGCTTGGTGTGAGGAGATCCCACACCTGGCTGAATGAGGAGGGAAAAGATGATGAAGATGGTGAGCTGGGCCTATTTTGATATTTCCTTCTAATGAAAAGTGCCTATAAAAAAAAAGGTTCAATGCCACTTCCTGATAAGTCTGCGCTGATGGTTTAGAAAGAATGTTTCGGCTGCTTTTTCAGCGCTTGTTAACTCTTGAGAAGTCATGGACATTTGTTTCATTAATGTCTTCTTGAATGAAATTACTTGCCTTCTCTCTTCTCTCCTCTCTGAATTGGCAATAGCAGGGCTGTTAATATGGGGCATTCTCATGCTATCTCTTGCTTGTCAGTGTTGCTTAGTTTATTTTATATACTGATGGTTGCTTTTATAGGGTTCGTTGGGCCTTTGGCACCAAGAATACAGATGTGTAATTCTCATAGTAAGTGCTGACTAGCTATTAAATATTGATTTTTATTTATATATATGCATATAGATATAATCAGAGGGTAAGAATGTGTTTGTGTGACATACTTGTGCCCTCATCCCTAATACCCTGAGAAATATCTTGCTGATTATTTAACCTTTCTAAACTAGTGTTTCTACTTTTAGTACCTAGCTATATCTTTTAGTACTTTTAGATCACAGGAATAACAACAGCAATAGTAAAAATCTAGTTGATGTTGAAAGCCCTTTAAAATATGTCACATTAAAAGGCTTGTAGTTACAATTACTTGTATTTTGTGGTGTATGTTTTCTGATTATGTTGACAGAAATTCAAAGTATTGCAGAGGAAGATCTCTTGCTAATCTCTGAAGTAAATATCTTCGGGGAATGCAGCAATTTTGTCATTATTTTTTGATCTGATGAAGAAGCTTGGGGTCAATATCTACATTGAATGTATAATACAGGTCTTACCAAATAAATTGGAATATGCTACACTTATAATAAATCAATAACATTAAACCAGTGCAAAACCTAGGTTTCACCTCACAATTTAAGACATAATGTGTAACATTAATAAACAGGGCTTGTATTGATCCTACAGATAGAAGCTTTGGATTTCATTATGCAGCAAATGTTCTTAGTTATCTTTCAGGGTTTTTTTTCTTGGGATTTTTTTTTTTCTGGCAACCTTCTTGTGCAGACATCCAAACTGTTCACAGTATTAATTGAGTTTCCCTGTCATTATTATGGCAGAGGAATTGGAAAGGCAACATGTCTGCAGTAGGGACTTGCATTTACATGCTAGAGAAAAACGTAGTTGCTGTGAAGGAAGCCACGAGGGGTAGGTCAGTAGGTGCCAGCACTGCCCAGCATGACTGAGGCTTCCTTCTGTGGGACAAGGATTGAGGTCTCAGCAGAACTGTGATGTTGCAGTGTGATGGTTGCAACTGAACTTCCACAGCAATCGATGCTGTCCTCTTTTCACCCATGAGATCCCCCTGAGATGGAGGAGACTGCTTGGGTACCGCTGAGGAGACCCTGGCTTGCAGGGAGTTTTTATTGTATGTATTGGTAAAATACAGCCCTTGTAAAGAAGCTCAGATTTATCACATTCCTTCAGTGCCATCTGTGTCTTTTAAAGTACTTTTGGCTCTATCAGTATTTGCCTTTCTGTGATCCTAGAAGTGTGGCTTGTTTACCTGCTATCAACTATGCCCCTCTACTCTGCTCTTGTGAGACCTCACCTGGAGTACTGTGTACAGTTCTGGTGCCCTTAGCATAAAAAGGACATGGAACTGTTGGAACAAGTCCAGAGAAGGGCCGCGAGGATGATCAGGGGACTGGAGCACCTCCCATATGAAGACAGGCTGAGAAAGTTGGGGCTGTTCAGCCTGGAGAAGAGAAGGCTGCGTGGAGACCTCATAGCAGCCTTCCAGTATCTTAAGGGGGCCTATAGGGATGCTGGGGAGGGACTCTTCATTAGGGACTGTAGTGACAGGACAAGGGGTAACGGGTTAAAACTTAAACAGGGGAAGTTTAGATTGGATATAAGGAGGAAATTCTTTCCTGTGAGGGTGGTGAGGCACTGGAATAGGTTGCCCAGGGAGGTTGTGAATGCTCCAACCCTGGCAGTGTTTCAGGCCAGGTTGGACGAAGCCTTGAGTGAGATGGTTTAGTGTGAGGTGTCCCTGCCCACGGCAGGGGGGTTGGAACTAGATGATCTTGAGGTCCTTTTCCAACCCTAACCATTCTATGATTCTATGTCAGAAACAGGAAACGCAGAAGATAAAATCTTTAGTCAGACTTCAAAACAGAGAACAACCTGTCTGCCTGTCCATCCCTACATCGAGGAGCAAATATTCAACCCCTCTATGTGTTTCTGCCTTCCTTACCTACTTTTTTAAATTACACCTTGTCTGAGCTACATTTATCCCTTGATGCCATGGGAACTACAAAGCATCTGGCCTAGACTGCCCTCCTGCTTTGTAAAATCTCCTATTGACTCACTGTGCGATACAACCTCCCACCTATTGCTGCGTATTCTCTTCCTCCCACTTGTTCTCCCCGTGCTGTTCCTTCTGTGAGAAAATCACCAGCAACTCTCCAAACCTCACCTTCTTTCAAATACTTCACATTTTTCACAGTTGGACTACTGAAACTTTCCCTTCAGTTCCAATGAGGAATGTATTTTTCTTCCCCTCCAAAAGATGTATTTCCAGATCCTCTGGAATGACTCTGTCTTCATGCTTCTATGATGTGCTTCATGAAAAATGTTTGGTTATCTTTCAGGGTTTTTTTTCTTGGGATTTTTTTTTTTCTGGCAACCTTCTTGTGCAGACATCCAAACTGTTCACAGTATAACTTGTATTGTACCGAATTGAGGATTTACATAGTTAAAAGCTCCTGTTTACATATTATGCACTGAGTGTATGTGTGTGCCTGGAAGATATCTGGATGACCTCTGCCTGCCCTACTGCATTGGGAAGAAAGGCTCCTGAGACCAGTGCAAGCTCATGAAGGAAAGGAAGTAGCTGGAAGAAAGCAAATCTGGCTAATTAAATGCGTGAACCCAATTGTAATTTTTTTGCTACTATATTTGTGAGGTTATCAGCATTTATATCCATTTATATCTGATTATATTCAATTTTTGTTTGTGGGGGAGCAGTGAACAAGAGTCTGAAGTTCAAATCTGCTTTATTTGGTGGCAAGTATCTTCATTCCTGTGATCCAGCCAACAGTAACAAACTTTAATAAGCAAGGGCAGATGTGTATACATGCTAGGATATGTTTCTGTACAGTACTAAATCACCAACAAGGTAGTTAAAATTTGCTGAGTAATGCCTGTGGTGAGACCACAAACAACATGTATATTATTTCCTTTATATAAAGCAGTGACAGACAAGTTGTTACCAATTTCTGTAAACAGTGCAACCTAAAGAAAACCCTAGACTTTGATAAGCTTCTCTGTCTAGTTTAAAGAGCAACGTCAAACAAACAGACCAGGAAAAAAAAAACAACCTAAAAAACAACCCAACCAAACCAAAAAACCACCAGCCAATTGAAAGGTAGACAACAAAAAGCCAGAAGAACAACCATTATGAGCAGATGGCTGATTTCCTCTGTTCCTAAACCAATTTTGTCACTACATATTACTAAGTTTAATGAGTGGATTTCTGTTTGCACTATACTTGAGCCCAAAATGTACATAGTTATCCCTTGACCATTACAGGAGCCCTTTCATAGCAATATGGGAACCCTGTTCTGTCAGTTCTGCACAGTGAGTGCCTGTTACATAAATAATGTTTTACGGGGTTTTAGAGTACCCTGTTTCCTCCCTGTGTACAAAGCTAGGCCCTTTGAAAGCTTTGTTCATTATTCAGCGGGGGCTGCTACCTCTAGAGGACAGGAACTGGAGGTGGAGTGAGCAATGCAAAGTTGCACATGCAGTGGGCTGCTCTTGCAAATAGTGTAGCTCCGCTGGAGCAAATTGGCTCTGCTACCATACATCTTCCCTAATTGATTTCAATGAAAACAAGGTCTGACCATCATCTGCAGTATCCAACATGCACAGAAAAATTGGTGGGATTTATAAAAGGCATTACAGAAAGCTACTCTGTGATTCGTAAAGATTTATTTCCTCAAAACATCTGTGTATGTATGTACATAGAGTAAATTCTTATTTTTTGTTAGAGATTTTCTTAATTGGAAAACTGGATATAATGTCATTACCTCAGGGCCTTGTCCTGTTGATAGAGAGAATTGTTGCAGTTTTAATGGAAAATATTTGAGCAGATTTTAAGAACCTTAAACTCATACAGTGTTCTGTTTAAAAATGTGCTGAATGCTTTCCCAAACTCTGTCTTTTAGGAGATGCATGACTGCGTGTTTTATTTCTGATATATTGCCAGATTCCCGGTATCATCTGTGCCAAATAATTACTCACTTGTTATACTGGTAGCCTAAATACTGTTGAGGTGTGTTTGAAGATATGATGGGTGTTGGCATATTTTGATTTATAACATTGGAACAGCAAAAATTCAGGTAGAAAGTCCTCTACAGGTCATACAGTTAGAATCATAGAATCATAGAATAATTAGGGTTGGAAAGGACCTTAAGATCATTTAGTTCCAAACCCGCTGCCATGGGCAGGGATACCTTATGCTAAATCATATCACCCAAGGCCTCGTCCAGCCTGGTCTTGAACACTGCCAGGGATGGAGCATTCACAACCTCCCTGGGCAACCTATTCCAGTGCCTCACCACCCTAACAGGAAAGAATTTCCTTCTTATATCCAATCTAAACTTCCCCTGTTTAAGTTTTAACCCGTTACCCCTTGTCCTGTCACTACAGTCCCTAATGAAGAGTCCCTCTCCAGCATCCCAGTTCTTCACTTGCCCCCAGCAAGATCAGTGGTGTGTATCCCTTTTGGTAACTGTTTGTCTCATCTGTTCTTAACAATCGATGCCTGTTGAAAGGTCATCGTTCAGAATATCATCAATTAGTTCCAGGGCTTAGATGTTTTCACTGCTAGATTTTTTTCCAGTTGCAGCTAAATCCCCCCTCAGTAATTTTTGCATCCATTGCTTCTTCCCCATCCCCAGTGGGCATAGAGAACAATATAGCCCCCCCCCCTTTTTTTTTTTTTAATTTGCTCCCCCCATCATTTTACATAGTGGAAACCAATCTCTTTCTTGTGAATGGAAGTGACTCCTTTTACTCACTTGATGTTTAATGCAGGTTGCATGAATCAAGTTGAAAATCAATATTCTGTGGGTGAATATCGCATTTTATGGTGGCACAGATGTTGAGGCTGTGGCCTTTTGCCAGGGCAAGGCATTGAGGCACCCTCTAGGTAACTGGGTAGTCAGGTTGGAGAAGGGAAGAGAAGGGGACAGGACTCGGGCAAGTCATCAGCGATGCACAGTGGCAGAAACCCTTGAGCACATCGCAAGCAGGAGCCAAAGATGCCTGTGGCTTCTGTGTTGCTCATAACAAATTTGTGGTCATGCCCTTGTCGTGGTTTAAACCCAGTCAAGCAACTCGTTCACTCACTCCCCCCCCCCCCCTTCTTTTCCTCCCCCTACTCCTGGAGGGATGGAGAGGAGAATCAAAAGAATGCAACTCCCACAGGTTGAGATAAGAACAGTTTAGTAACTAAGGTATAACACAAATCACTACTGCTACCACCAATGATAATAATGATAAAGGAAATAACAAGGGAAGAGAATACATCACCTCACCACCAGCCAACCGATAACTCGCCCCCCCCAGCCCAACCAAGCACTGACCCATACCTCCTCCAACCCTGCAGTCTCCCAGCCCTTCCGGGTAACTCTCCGTTACATCCTGGGCATGACATGCTGTGGTATGGAATACCTCTTTGGCTAGCTTGGGTCAGGTGTCCTGTCTCTGCTTCCTCCTGGCTTCCCTCCTCCCTGGCAGAGCATGAGGCTCACAAAGTCCTTGGCCAAACCAAAACATCGCTATCAGCTCTGTTCCCGAGCCGAAAGTCAAAACACAGCACTGCACCAGCTACCAAGGAGGAGAAAAAATGACTGTTACTGCTGAACCCAGGACATCATTAAGCATCAGCATTTTCTGTGGCTTTATTGTTTTTCCCCTTCTGCCTCTGTTCTCTAATTTTAGCACAGAAGGTAAACTAGTGGTGAGGAAGATGAGAGGATCTCCATAGCTGGTCAAGTTGAATTACCTCTGTGAGGTTAGTGAGTAGACTAACTGGGTGAGACTCCTGGCATTTTCACGTGGTAATAGCAGTAACAGGTTCTGAAAACCAAATCCAGAATTTGTTTTCTGGGAAAGGGAGCATAACATTTTCCACATTAATGCGTTGTATGTGCTGAGTGTTGGACCTGGCCCAATCTGCTGTAGCTCATGCATGGCTGAAAGCCCAGAAATGCCTCTTTTGTCCACGAAAGGATGGCACTAAAACTAGTTTAGAGAGGGCGTGTCTGTTGTTCACTTGTAAAAGCAATAGTCTTATCACTGCTGTTAGCTCTGCGATTTAAACTGAGACGTATACTTCAGCTGCTCCTTCTGCTCACTTCTCCTTCCTTCTATGACCCCCAAAATATACATAGGTTCCCAACAGCAGAGTGCTGCTGGTGATAGGGAGGCTTGGTTTGAGGATTCAGTGCTTCAAAAGTGGCTTGTTTACAGCAGGTATAAAGCAGATGCATCGTTTTATTCTGTAAAGAAGGGGGAGGGTTGGCAACCATCCATCTGTGCAGCTCTGAAACTTGATCACTATTCATTTGAACAGTGATGCTCTAGATAGGTTTTGACAAACTCCAGATTGCAAAACAGTGGTGATGGAGCATTTATTTTGTGTAAGTGTACGTATACATACATGTAGTATATATAAAATATATATGTGTATCTGTAGAGTCTTGTGAACATGAATTCCAAAAGACTGTAGTTTAGATGAGTCTCAGTGGTCATTTCTATTTTACTTTACCCTCCCAAGGATACTTTGTTTTCTGTGGGAACTGGATTGAATTTAGACCTGAGAATAGTTGAACAGATGACCTTCTGTTGAAAGTGAATGACCGTTTCCTACTGAGTGTTTTCCAGTACATCATCCAGTTGAAATGTGTGGTGTTCAAAAACTTAATCACTCTGAGAATAACTGCTTTGTCGACTACATTTGATACAAATGGTTTCCCATGTACATTCCCTCATCCATGTGTGTGCACTGTTACGTACTGATGTACTGCAGCACTTCTTACTAGTGTGCTGTATAATGTCGAAGAGAAGATGCTTTCTGCTTTATAACTGAACTTCATGCATGCACAGGAAGATAATTTATTTTTGGGGAAAAGATAAAGAACTACTCAAATGGTGATGTAATTTCAAAAAGTATTAAGTCTGCTTCAATCTGTGCAGGATAGCAACTGTGCTGACAATAAAAATAATAATGCTTAGTGTAGCATTTTTATGATTCAGTGCTATACAGGCACTAATGTTCTAAAATAACAGAGAGCAGTAAGCAAGACCGCTTTAAAGATGCTCAAGAAGTGATTGAGCAGGAGGAAGTGGCCTCCCAGCAAGGCAGGAGCTGTACCAGGATTAGAAGTAGAGACTTCCTGCCAGCCCTGCCTTCCTTCTTCTGACTCCCAACAGCCAGCTCCTGTTTCTGACTTTGATGCACCTTTTATACTTACCATCTAAGGCCCCCCATTCAAAATTGTGCCTCAAAGTTGAGTTGAAAAATAGGGAGAAACCTCTGATCCAAACACAAAATTCCTTCCATTCCATAGAAAAGCTTACATCACTCAAAAAATCTGTCATTCCTGCCTTGTATGCCTGATGACCTAAAAAAAAAAAAAGGCATGATTTCTCTTAGATATTAGAATGCTTTTTCTTTTCTCATGTTTGGATTCAAAGGACGGTCAAAAATATACATTCTTAAAATGTCATTTATTTATTTAAAACCTTTCACCTTTGGGTGATTAACTCATGTAAAGCATGGCTTTTAAAGGTGCTGAGTACCCAGACTTGCAGTTGTCCACGATGGTTTGTGGTGAGACCTGGGCATGAGTTTGTAAAACTCTATCAAAATTTTGGGGTAAGTGAACTTTCTAGATGGACACAATGGAGTTGTTAACCTTAGTAGTGGATTCTGACTATCTGTCCCACTGTACATAGAAGTTTTAGTTCATTGCCAGTCTCTTATCAGTTCAGATGAGCTGTTAAACAGTGCTGTTCATGCACCTTGCACATGCCTCTTCATCCAATGACGAATTTTGGTCTGTGGTCTCGTCCTCCATCACTGGGTTCCCGTGGGAATGTAAATTTCTTATCCCTCCAGATGTTGCTCCTTGTTAAGGGATACAACCCCCATTATCTTCCAGTTTGCATTGGTCTCAAGGCCTCCATTTACATAACTAAGTACAGGTTGTAAATTAAGGTCAGCTTTATCTAGGTGGTAGCTGCTTGAGGCCTAAGCCTCCAGCAACTTCAGCTTCCCGTGCTAAGAGGCTACTGATGCTAAGCAAAACCACCCAGTCACAAGAACTCAGTTAAAGGAGTTCAGCTAACTAACCTTAACTCACAACACCTTGCTTACCTCAAATATAAAAGTGAATAGCAGAAGGGTACAATTTTGGGGTAAGAAAATACATGTTCGTATGTTTGATGTTCCGTACAGGTCAGGCCACAGGAATGAGCTGGATGACTCCTTTGACACTAGATGCTGGTCGTTCAAAGCACCTGTATGTTGCTTTCAGCAGTTACATCCTTATCGGCCTCAGTTTCATGAAGAATTACTAAAAACGGGATTTAGGCTCCCAAGTCACTCTAGCTCCTGAGGAAAACCTCAAGGGAGCAGATTCCACATATCTTTTAGCTGCAGTGATTAATTACATTTAGTTTCTTTGCTTTCAATTAAATAAAAAATAACAAAGGAAACACCTGTGGACATTGATAGCCTTTGAAGTCTGAGGGTGTTTGTAGAAGAGGTGACAGCTGCCAGAGCCTACTTCAGCTGTGTTAGCACTGCATATTGTGACGAGCGTGCAACAGAAGCGAGGTGCAGGCAGTCTGCTGGGGGGACATGCATGGGATCACCTCCAAGGAGCACGAGAGGCTGGCCACTTCCTACAGCGCAGATAGTCCACAGCCTTTGAAGAATCCTTCTTGTGTTCTCCTAGGAGGAAGGTGGGTGCTCAGACTTCACAAGTTTCTTTCAAACACATTTATTCTCAATGAGATCTTTAAGGCAGAGTAAGTTATATTTATTCACTGTGGATTTTACATGCATGTAAATTTTTTTTAGTATAACATGGAAAAAAAAAGGGTTTTTTTTATAGATGAAGAGCTCAAACTGCTGAACAGATTTAGCTAAAATGTTCCAGAAAATAACCTGCGTGTCCCTCTGGCTCGAATGCAATCTCACAGAAGCGGCAGTGTTCAAGGCCAGGTTGGATGGGTCTTTAGCAACCTGGTCTAGTAGAAGGTGTCCCTGCTTGTGGCAGGGCGGTTGGAACTAGGTGATCTTTAAGGTCCGTTGCAGCCCACATCATTCTGTGATTCTATGTTAAGGGTGCCGTGAATTTGAGAGGGTTTGTAAGAGGAGCTTAAAAAGGCAGGGGACCTTTTAAACTTTGAGATGAGTTTGTGTTTCACAAATAATTGTTACCAATCATCTATTAAGTAAATTGTGGTTCTAGGAGTGTTGTCACTGAGGGATGGGCAATACCTGGGCAGGGAGAAGGAGGAGGAGGCAGTGCCTGCAGTGAGTGGTCTGGTTAGGTCATTAGTCATGCAGCCATTATGTCCAGCTGGACAGAAGACCAAAAGGTGCAGAGTTACTAACCCCACACCCCCAGATCTTATTTAAAAACCAGTGTAACTGGTTCGGAAGCAAAAATTGGTTTGGAAGTGCTGTTGGAAGGTGGTTGCAAGGACTTGCTGTGCAGCTCTGTCTAGGTCGCTCTGCCCTGCCAGCCCAATTGTGAGGTGCACAAGTGCACTGGAGGTTTGGGGTGATTGGGTAGTTGAAACTGGGTGAAGGGCTTGATAACTGAGATCCGCTGCATCACATGTAATTTTTTCTCTTACTGTTCACCCTTAGAAGGTGAAGAAGTTCTCAAAGCTATATGGACAATATGAATTTTTGCAGAGCAGGCCATTTCTCAGCTGTGTAATATTCAAACTCTTGTTTTAAATTTGCCATCTTTCAGCTTATTCAGATCTTCCTTCCTCCATTTGTGATACAGCTGCAAATTTGGTCATGCTTTAAATGTCCATCAATGAAGCACCAACAAGAATGCTTCGGTAGATCATTTTTTTTAGGTTATTTTGCTGAAAAATAACCCAAAACCTTCTGGGAGACTTAGAATATGCTATAAAGTATGTGTGCATATTTTGTAAGTACATATAAATAAATTAAGCAATACTACAGATGATACATGTCAATCACAGTTACAGTAGTAAAATGACTCTGTACAGTGTCAGTGGTTCCCACACCTTACTTTACCAGTCTCTTGCAGGGCTTCACTTTTGGTCAGCAGGGCTCTCCAAACTAAGCACCCTGTCACAAGGATAGAATAGTGTGGAGATGCTTACAAGACTGATCTCATTCTTATAAAGTCCTTTTTCTTGTTCCATACAGTGGAAACCTCTGAGTCCAAAGAAACAAAATTGTATTTGAAATGTGACAGTCTGCTGTTAGTGGAGGGAAGCAGAGCTAAATAAATGGTTATTTAAGTGCATGGTTCAGCTAAAGAAAACGTTGTGTTTAATGATTAATATGAGGATCTGAAGTAGTGCATCGGTGCCCTGCAGTTTTTGTTGCATCATATTAGTTGAAGTTTGGAATAATGAAGCTCCTCAAAATACAGGGTTGCCTTATCTTGTTGAAACCAGAAAATCTGGTTTTGACCTAAGTAAACCTCTTTTTGCAGCAGATGTTAGGGACAGGCGGAGCTTTGAAGAGCAGAGTTAGCATTCTCCTGATCATGCCAGTGCTATTTAATTGGAGAATAAGCATTTTTAGAAGAGACAGTAACTTGACTTGACTTGACTTTAAAGCCTTTTTTTTTTTTTATATTGATTAGAGCTGTGCTTTGCTGAGTTCATAGAATCATAGACTCATAGAATGGTTTAGGTTGGAAAGGACCTTAAAATTATCAAGTTCCAACCACCCTGCCATGGGCAGGGACACCTCACACTAAACCATCTCACCTGAATTGATGGTTTTCCCTCTCTAACCAGGCCAGCACAAGACCTGAGCTGATTTTCTCTTTGCTCTTTTATTAGCAATATTTTATAATGCCTCACTGGCACATCAGAGAGGAGCCATATGAGTGGAGAAATTAAATAGATGGTGAGGAAGAGTGATTTTGTCTTCTCTGCTGGTTTCCAAAATCCTGCGCTGACAGGGAGCTTTTCCACTCTGCCCGCTGGCATTTCAGCACCTCTGCTGGTGCCTCCACATCACTGAGCTTTGTCCAACAGATTGCCTGTTTTGTTCCTTGGGGATCTGTTCTGTCTCATTTTCACCTCTGGGTGTGTTTCCTGTTCCACTGGTACCTATGTCAGTGGTGAAGTCTCTGTTCTCTGCTGGGATTTAACTTCTACGTCTCACCTGGTACATAGTCCTCTCCTTGCCAGTTATCCTTCTGCATTGTCCAATTCCTTTTATTTCTGTCCATCTTAGCTTTTGAACCTTTCTAGTTATTTGATCCAAAAGTCCCTTTATTGCTTATTCTCCATATACTTTCCCAGCTGCGTGTTTTGTGTGGCTTGCACAACCTGATTTGCTCCACGGGTCTTCAGATATACCTTAAAGTGCTTCTTCTTCCTAGTGTTACAAATTGATCACCTCTATCTGTTTTTGGGGATCCACTTTCTTTTGTAGCTGGAGGTGGTGCCCATAGTTTAGATCTCTGCCTCCAAGAAACTGGCAGAGGTCCTTGGTTCCAATCTTCTGTTATGCAGATCAAATAAATGTAAATTAATACATACTATTATGAAAAAGCCACATAAGCAGTTCTTGCATGCAGTTATGGTACTTCTGTGAGGTTTTTTTAAATCACCCTTTGAAAAGTTGAAAACAAGTTATGCTTGCGGTAGATATATCTATAGTAGTATCATTGAAATGATCTCCGGAAAATACATGTTTTGTATTCCATAGATTTTCAGAATAACTTCTACAGAATTAGATTGTTTAAAAAGAACATTAATAGTAAGTAATCAAAGTGAGCCAAACACTTTGACTGTCCAAGTGGGAATCATTTTTTGCATCTTTTGAAAGCAGCAGAAATTCAAGTCTTCTATGTCAATAGTGCTTTTCCATTATTTCCATTTACATATTTTCTGCTTGGAGAGGCTTATCAAGCACTAAAGACTAAGATTATGTGCCATTAGTCACTAAATTACATTAAATCTTTCTGCTGCTGTGTGCGTATGGAAAGAAGATGGGGAAGAGCTTAGGTAAAAAGTAATTTTTCTAAATTACTAATCTAAAATTACTTTTTTTAAGCAGAAGCATTACTGATGTGTTTTGTTAGCATCTTCTGGGGCACAGTAATAGTGCAGAGAAATGAAACAATCTGTTGTTTCATCTGCATTTTCTCTTTTTCCTTAGCCTTTGTCCAGATTATTTCAAAGCATCTCATTTTGGGCGGGAGAAGAGAGAGGTCCTAGTTGTTTGATATTATAAGAAGAGTAAATGTTGAAGGATAAGTATGTACCCTCAAACTGGTAGAATGAAGCTACAGAATTTGGATCTGGGGGCTAATTTCCAAACTCTTTGAAGCTGAGATGGGAAACTTCCAAACAATTCTTTGTCATACAAAGTCTGTTTACAAGATTCAAAATCTGCATTTGGATCAGAAAGGATGCTTTTGCTTGTTTTCCTCTGCTGCAGTTTTATTTTCTGAAATCTTGAGCATATCAATGTGCAATCATTTACATAGGAAAGCTAGGCAGGATTCCTCAGAGTGGAAGGAGGTTCAAGGAAGAGGCAGAGCATTTGTGCAGGCGTTGCTTTACTGTATTCTGTGTTCATACAGGTCCCAAAGTGCCACAGAAATTCCCTGTCTGAGAGGTTCAGGCCTTGCCTTACTGTGCCCTCCTGTGATACGAACCTCTGCTGTTCCACTTGCTGCTCACCAGAAGGACTTTGAACTGTTCCACCCCAGTGGGATATCATAGACTCATAGAATGCCTGCAGTCCTTTGCTTTGGTCTTGGTGTTTTGTTGTAGCTCTGCTTGTACAATGCTATGGCTAAAGTGTGGTTTTGTTGATACATTTATTCTTTTCTGGGCATAAGTATTTTTATTTTTTTTTAAATCTCATACCTGAAAATGTATCTGGGACTTGTATTAGTTTGAAATAATGAGGCTTCGTGCTTGTTCATGGAAAAGTTACTTCACGGTTCAGTGGTCAACAACTATTATTGTCTGAAAAAGGTCCTAGTCAAGGAATGACACCACTAGATACTAAAAATGTTATGCAAAGTCATTGTCCTAAAGTCCTCAAACCTAAAAAGATCTTTTGACCTAAGAGTATGGCTTCTTCTGCTGCTGCCACTCTGGGCAGGTCATGTCAGCTGTAGTGATCCTTTGCCCCTCTGCAACCTCTCTACTTGTGTCCTCCTACCAATTGCTTTCTTTTGGTGTTTTTTGTAAGTGCTCCCCAGACATTTCTAATGCTTTCAAACCACCCTGGTTGTGTTCCCCTCTGAGGTGAGCAGCCGTGCCTTCTTGGCAGTTGTAAAATCCCTCTTGCTAACCCCTCTTGCTGTGATGCACATTTTATCTTGGCTTAGGCCACATGGTGCTGACTTCTGAAGTCATCCTGCTGTCCCACATCCTTTATTGCTGTCAAGGGCACCGCTTCTGTGTCTTGTCTGTGTTTGGTTTCTTCTTAGTTTCTATTTTTACTGTGCATCTAAAAAGCTATAATAATTTTCTTCAGAGGCCTGTACGTTGCTGTCTGCAGAGGTCTTCAGCCACTACGAAGAACTCACTGTGTGTCTATTTTTGCTCCAGACTGTACATTTTAGATAGCACAGTTCAACAGGCAACATGAAGCCAGGCAGTTTGTAATCCAGCAGTTTGGAATTACGACTGGCAGCTCCATAAACACCTGCAGCGGTATTGTGCCACTCTCACCTGGAGTAGAAATCTGGTCCCTTGGTTTTGATCTGAACCACAAAGAGGTGACACTGCACATTAAAACTACATTACTTAGCTTTGGGTATGTTAACATAGGTTGTTTATATATAAAGGCTTTTACAAGTGGACAGGAAAAAAAGTATCTAAAATGTCAAAAGTTACAGAAAGCATTTATTTTGTTTTATGAGGAGTACATAGTGATACAATTTCAGACTTTTCTTAGATTATATTTCTTCCCCATTACATTCTCATATGGGGGTTTATATAGTATGCTCTTATTCAATATGAAGAACGAAACCTGATCTTTGTGTGGGCTGTTTACCAGACCCATAGATGCTATGAGGCTGAGAGGTGTTTCCAATTTCATTTTGATGAGTGGCATGCTGACTGCATTGGGCAACTGAGCTCTGCTTTCTGCTGCAGTCAGGAATTTTATGAACTTCTCCAGTAAAATGATAACTTTAGTTACTGAAGAGTATGAAATAGACTTAAATGAGCTTGTTAATATTAATGCTTACTGTAATTACTGAAGTTGCGGAGCTTGTTATGGACCTGAGCGAGCATATTCATAACAGTAAACAGATGCAGCTGCCCTTTCTGTTCATGGAGAATTAGCAAAACACCTTGGATTTCTGCAGGTTAGTATCAGAATTCTTCTCAGCATTTCACTCCCATACATTATTTCTATCTGTGACTTCTTACGAACTGTTTAGTTTATCTGTTAAGTTACCTATTATTAATAGGTTCTGACTGTTGACCTGTGTTGCATATTTTTGTATCTGCCTTGAGTGTCTGATGGCTAACTGGAACAGGTGTAAAGAAATTAAAGGTTTCAACCTTCCTTTAGCATGGCTATATAAAGACTTTCTTTTACAAACACATCTGTTTGAGCCCTGGTTTTGCAAGCTAAAGATTGTGAAGCTGCATGCTTGGTGAAGATCAAGTAAAAGCATTGACCAGCGCTTTGAAAAGTACTTGTGGGTCTTATTCAAAACCACATCTTTAGTGCTTTTTGTAAGTGGTTTTTTTTGAGCTGGACTGATAACGCAGTTTCATTCTTTTCCAAATAGAAAGCTGTGTCTTTTGTGTCTGTGCTGGAGCTGTGACAGATCTAACAGGGCAAACCACATGGTTTTAATGGCAGGTCCTCCAGCTTCTGTTGCTGCTGCCCAGGTGTATCTGTATATAACAGTATTTTTTGGAAAAAAAGCTATGTAAAAAACATATCAGAAACCCTGTGTGGGGACGGGGAGACAGGGAGTAAGTTTGAGCGCAAGGCTTGGCAAGCATGATGTCATTCTAATCTGCACTGCTAGGGGATGAGCTCATCTGGGAGGGGTCTTGCACATTTACAGCTGTGCCAATTCATCTCTGGTTTGATTAACATTCTCCCAGCTCCCTCCTTGAACTAAACAACAGGCGCTGCTTTATGAATTATTTAAAGACCTGTGAGAGCTGCTGCTAAATAAAAACAAGCATCAGCGTAAAACAAAAAAGTGTGCACTCTAGTTTGCTTCCATGGTGTTAGAAAATGGCATGTCTGCCATCCCCAAAAAGATAGTTAGGTTTGTTTTTTTTCTCCCTCTATTCCTGCTCCTTAACATTTTTGTGCTGTTAGTTTTCTATTACAGTCTGAGTTGCCTTTTTGTGGAAGGTGGGTATGTACACCTAATATCTATATATCTCTATGTTTGTTGTTTAGGTAGCAGTGTAGCATTGACAAGGCTGTACTCTGCCATTCTAAAACTGGGTTTTCATTTCTAATAGGAATTTTAATATAAAACTTGGACTGTTAGGAAAAAAACTAGCAAATCTAGAGGCCACATTTAGACTTATTACTGATTTTCTTTTAAATAATCCATGAGAAAATATCTAAGTATTAAACAGGTTTTCCCTGGTTTCAGGGTTTGACTGCATTTAATGTAAGATAGTTAGGATTTTCCCTACACAAATTTTAAGTTCTGCTTCCACTGTGAAGGAAGTTGGCCTCCTAAAACAGCCAAGCATCCATTCTTGGCTTTTGGTTTTGGTTTGCTTTGTGGTTTTTGGAAGGATGTGGGAACTGGTGCTGCTGGAGTCTGCCTCCTGCGTTGCCACAGGCAAGAGGTGTTAGTGGATTTGTATACTTACATTCAGTGAAATTCTGCTCAGAAAGGCGCTTGACAGATTTTCCCAAAGGTTAAGATGCTAAGTTGAGTTGTTGGGTGGAAATGGTGAGAGCAGAATTGTGCCTAGCCTCTGGAATATACTTTGGGACCTCTCTAAAAGGCATAACACAGGATAAATGTTCATCATTATAGGTAACTGGTACCTTCCCCTTCAGTGCATCACTTAACCTCCTCAGATGAGTGAGAATAAGGCAAACTTCTCAGTTTCTAAAGCCCTAATTATCTCTACTATCTGTAACAGCTTAATAGCATTATTCACTCCTCATGTAAAGTACTTTAACCAATTCCTTTAGATGCATCTGTCTTGGTAATTGTAGTACAGCAAGAGATACAAATACAGGGAAATTTGAAATTAAGTAGAGGTGGGGTTTGAGTTACGACACTCAGTTACTCTACTATCACTGTGTCCCCCTTTCAGATTTAGGTTTGGAGGAGAGTGGCTAAATACCCCAAAAGTGAACAAACAGCTGAATATTTTGCTCAGAAGTAAAACTAAAAAGGCTTGTTGCTGGCAGAAGTGCCTCAACCCAGAGGTCAATCTGGTTTAATCAGTAAGTTCACAAAAATGTGGCCCAGTAAGAAAATCATTGTCTAAAAATCACTGCAGACAGTTAGAGGATGGAAATTCTGCACTAACTGTCCTCTTAGGGAAAAAAGAAGAAGGTTTTTAATACTGTTACTGAAGGTGTAGAAGGACTTAATGTAATTCTTGTAGTCTCTGTAATTCAGACAGATAAGAAATAGGGGTTTATCTTCATTAAAATATTCTAAAAGCGTGGGCAGCAGGTAACAGCTCTTCAGCACCTATGAAATGCTTCAGCTGGGAGCCTGCTAATGCTCCCTGTCCTTCTCCCAGAGCATTAGGAAAGTCTGGAGTAAAGCACATAGACTTGCAGTTTTAATGCCTACTTCCGTACAATCAGCTTTATCTGCAACAGACAAATTGCATACCATGCTAGTTTCAAAATAGTAATCGTTTAATTTCACACCGTGAATGGGAGTGGTGCCAAAATACGCTTAACCAGAGGTGAACTCAAAATGCCTTCAGCATTTAACAATGCAGTGTGTTCCATGGAACAAAATGCATGCTGGATAAACACCATTTAGTTTCCAGTATTTTACAGTGCTTTAAGTACAGCTGTGCTCAAGGATGAGCTTAATCTTCAAGACGGCAAGCAGTTTTTCAGAGACAAAAGCAAAAATAAGCCTGCTACCCAAATTTAGAGGTCTTGAGGCAAACCCACACCTTGGTTTTCTTGAAGTAAAACTAGGTTGTTTTGGAAAGTTGCCTTGAAATGTTTCTGGGGATGCTGCTGGTTCCAGGAGTAATGACAAGAGTGGAATCTGGTCTGGGGTTCACTGCTGAATTGGTAGCACTAGCTGATAGTGATGATGTATTTTGAGACGCTGGGCAAACTCCTTCCCTCTTTGACCTTTCTATATGTAAAATTGGGACTATACTATTGCACTTATGGGGATTTCCTGTAAAGAGCTAAATACTGCAGGGTAGTAGGGTATATCTTAATTTTAGGAATGTAGTTATGATTAAGCCTGTCAGTCAACAGCAGGTACCTTGCTTGGTAGAAGCTGTTGATTAAATACAAGAGATTTCTTGTTTTTATTTAGTAAGAATGAGATTTTCCCATGGATGGGAATTTCAGACTGTGGAATTTCACAGTGAGGAATTTGATATGGTGGAATGTAGGTATCTCATGTAAGCTGTCATTGTGGTTGGGATGTCTCCTCAATACAGAAGCCAGTTGACTCCGATCAGTTCATGTTACTCTGATGGAAGCGCCGAGTAGGAGATGGAGCTGTCTAGACATAAGCATCCAGTGCCGTGTTACCTGCCATCAGGTATTTGACATGCCTGTAAAGAGGTCTGGATGTGACTTGTGAAGTGCCAGAGACCTTGCTCTGGGAGTAGCAGCTAATTGCCAGGGGTACGTGCTAAGGCATCTCAAAGATGATGGATGCCTAAGTTTAAGCAAGCCCAATCTTAATCGTGCCGGTAATGGCTATTCTCTGTGCTCAGCTAATGATTGTTCTGTAGACCGGGTTTCTGTTTACAGTGGTGGGAGCGTGGACATGTAGTCCACTTGTGCACGCAAGTATAAATGTGCTGAACTGGAGGTAAATTCCACCCTGTGTCGGCCAGCTTTGCATATATGTCTAACATGTTCTCTAACTGAAGCTCAGTGTTGGGTATCCCAAATTTTTGTTTTAAAAATCCTCAAAAGGAGTGTTTTAAAAACACATTTCTTGCGTATGACAGTGATTGCTTCTGACTTACTGATACTTTAAAGACAATTTGTTTTAAAATGCAAAAGGCTTCTGTGAGAGAAGTGCTTCTTGACAGGAACCTGTACTTCCCTTTGTCGGTCCAGCAGATGGAGTAGCACTGGTATTGCGCCGATGAGCACACAGTTCTAGGCGTTGAGGTTATGTAGGTTTTTGATCAGGGGGACTGGTAAGGACATGTAGTGCTGCTTACCTGCTAGCCCTGGTGAGGGTACAAAATGGGTTTCAGAGCTGCAACCAAAAAGTATCCCTCTGTTATGGTAGTCACAGAAGCATATTGCATGTGGCTTGTGGGAGAGTGAGAATAATCAGTGCTATCAACTACACCCTTTTTGTTCCCAGGAAACTGAATTAATGTAGCTGGAGGCAATATTTTACTACATTTAAAAGCTTAAATAAAGGCATGGGTGTCCTAGATTTGTTACCAAAGCCTTCTGAGTATTTTTTTGTTTTTTGCTGTATTGTTTAAGATACTGCTGTCTGTAGGTGTGGTGGGAGAAGATGGGTCTGAGAGTGGAAGGAGGGAAACCACCTCTTGGTTTCATATATTAGCAAACTCAATAGAATATGGGTTTTAAATTCAGGGCTGTTTTTTTATTTCCTGGGGTGCAACTGAGATTTCCAGGTTCCTGCAGGTGTAAGAGCTTTGCCTGGGAGATGGGGGGGATGCAGGTTTGAACTTCCTTAGCTGGCACTGGCATCATTGCCTGGACCTAATCCTGAGATGTCACACTAAGGATGAGCAGCAGTGCCATTGTGTGTATATATTTATTTATATTTATATTATTTCTATTTCTTTATATGTATATTTGTATCCATATCTCTATTTTCTATATATAAACATATTTTATGTTTATATAAAATATATATAATATATATAAAATATAAACATATTTTATATGTTTATATCTGCGCCCACATTTATATACATAGACTATAAATGCATATATATTATATGTCATGTAACCTTCTTGTGCTGTGCTGTACAGATGTATTTTAGGTTGTACTCCTGTTTAGTTACGGAGAACTTCAGGAGCTCGTATTGAAAACGATTATTTACAAGTGACCTGACACATACATTTTCATGTGGCCTTTTCTAGTATGCAGTTTCCAGAACTGAGTTTTAAATGAATGTTTTTTCCTGTTTTGGAAATGTTTTGCTTGGTTTGGAAATGTAAAGCAATTTATCCACTGAGCTACTGCGTAATCCTGCATTTCATTTTCCTAAATAAATAAATAAACTGAAGTAATTCATCACACTCCCTTTTATAAGGCTAAAGTCATAATGCAGATGCATTTAAGTCCTGTAATAAATGCTGAACAGGCATTTTCTGGGTGGATGGAGGTTCTATTTTAGAGAGAAAAGCAAAACAAAACAATTGAACAACTGTGAGGTTTGGTAAGGTTTTTGGCATGAACTCAGTTTTACAAGATTAGGCCCTTGATATTTATGACAAATATAATAAAAAGTAAATTATTTGGAAAAAATATATAGCTCTCATTAGTTGCTCATTCGAGTTTTCTAATCTGAGAAGTTCTCCAAGCATTTCATGCAATGCGCTGGTGGTCCTCTGCTTTCTGGTTGTGTCCACAAGGTTTGGAATAGCCATTCATGCATAAAAACATTGATTTTAGCACATTCAGCTTAACAACAGCAAAGGGGAAAGGATCACTTGGCTAAAGGAGACAAGTATTTGCAGAAACTTCTTGTTGAGTCTTTTGTGTTCCCTGCTGCGAGTTTCTCCAGTGGAAAATTAATGGAAATTAAATCAAGTAGCAGCTCACCAGGACTGTCAGCTGATTGAGCAGAGCAGGTATTTACTTTCTCTTTCCACCAATAACAGCAGTCTTGTCACCACTACAGATGATTTTTTAAAAGCGTTACATGATCAATTGCTATTGCACATTAACAAGCTGTGGTTCAATCTGTTAAACTTCTCTCATCAAATTACATCTTAACTAAGAGAAGAAAAAGGCAGCATTTAACTTCCTGAAATATTTCTGGAGTGAAAATATAAAGGGGGGAAAAAGGGTACCCCTTTTATCATGTCTGCTTTTTGGTAAGTAGAAAGGACTGTGGGCTACTGAAACAAAATTTCAGTTATAAGTTCTGGCAGAAGTCTAACATTGGGAAAATGTGGTCTGTAAGTGCTGAAATCCTCTGGTCTATACATACAGCTTTGCTATGTCATGTTCTAAGGCATGGCTTGAGGATGCATGATTTTCATCTGAGAAGGTAGTAAATTGGAAAAGTAGTGGAAAATAGGTACTCTAATGTTTGATTTAAGAGTGTAGTTCAAATTCTGGCTGCAAAAAAGCTTCTCTAAGTGTTTGGTTTTTAGAGACTTCTGCTCATAGAAATTGAAGCTGAAGTGAGGTTTAAGTTAACAAAGATAAATATTTACCCCACAGGTTTTGTTCCTGTGATTTAGTTTTGGGAACTGGCCTTAGTCAGGTCACTGCCAGAATTCATTGAAGTCTCTCTCATAGCTGTCTCTCTTCTCAGTTTTTGAAGCAAATATCCCTTTTCAGAACTGACATTGTAATAACCCGCAGCCCACTCCTAACAGCTCAGAAAAACTGGATATTACAGTTGCAAACATTCTGCAGTGTTAGAGAACATATTGCATATACTATAGAAGTATTGTTCCATGTTGTATTTGGTTGAGAAAACAGCCCTGGCTTGCTGGATTATATTCTAACTGGAGTTACTCCTGAAAATTTTTGTGAAGCAGCTTTTAAAACATCACAGATTTCTCTGACTCTGGTGAGTCTGCTCTGAATTTTTTAGTTGATGAAAAAATCAACTGAGAAAAACCTGCTTATTCTTGAGAAATAAAAAAAGAATCAAAAACTGAAAGTTGCAATTACTTTTTTGGTTATCCAAAATCCCGACTGTTTACTATATTAATAATATCGCAGCAAGGTTGCACTAGACATTGGGGCTTCCCTGTATAACTCAGCTGCCCTCTAGGCTAAAATGCGAAATCAGTTTTACTTCTACACATCTCTGATTCCAGAGTGGTGCGTGAGGCTGGGTTGATCATGTTGTCCGATTGCAACAGCTGATTACAGTAACTTCTTTTTTTACTTGTTTTTCTTTTTGGAAAGTTGCCACCTTAACACTTTCTGAAAAACTGGACCTTACCAGTTGCCAGGTAGCGTGTCCCGAATTACTGGTTATTCCAGAAAAAGCATGACCTGAACACACATGCAACAACATGGTTTTATTTTGGTTTAGATTTTCATGAAATGTTTGGGAAGATGATATTTTTGACAGGTGTTCCAACATTAAGTGATTAAGGTGGCTCAGCTGTGCTCCTCTGAATCTGGGTACCAAATAACATCTGTCTCCTGGAGTTTACAGTACACGAATGCGTTTAAACAGCCTTTATACATTTAGCCTTACTGTCTGTAGATACGATTGTCTGTTCTCACATCAATAGATAAATGTTTAAATTTGTTGCTTGGGAGTGAGGTATGCTGAAGGAAGGTGTGAATTACAGAAGCTGGCCACAGCTTTTTTCTTTCCTTCTTTCTCCCCACCTCCCCCCAGTATATTTGAGTGTGTGCTTGCACCCAGCACTATCCAATTGAAAATCCGTGTTCTCTAATTACTCATTTTTGGCTAAGGTTACTTAGGTGTGTGTTTATCTAAACACCATTAAATTGGGGGCAGACCTTTGCAGTTACCAACAGTATCATTATCCAGGCAGAAGCACAGAAACCAGTCCAGTTCAAACTAGTGAGAGACTTGTACATCCCAGTACCGAGGTACTCAGGATGCTGATGGACCAGTGGGAGCAGGAGGGAGCAGCTTTCCTTTTCCCCTCCTGGGCTGGGGTCTTTGCTTCAGCTCCACCATAAACATACTTGGTCATCAAATGTGAGCCTGGATGGAGAGTTAGGCAAAATAAAATGGTTAAGGATGAGGCCATTGCTTTTTTACCTCCCTTTCTGTTTTGTTGGGTTGGGGACTTTTTGCTGGATTTCTGCTGCGGAAAGATGGGATTTTGCCGGTTCTTTATGTTGCAGTCCCAAAGGCCAGTGTTGTACTGCCAGCGCTCCGTGTGCTGCTCTTTGTGAGCTAGGAACAGCAGTGAGGAGTCACACAAACATTGTCCTTAGAGTTATTTAAAGAAAAAGGAGAGCCTTTTAAATACAAAGCAAGGGTGCTGACACACTTGGCTCTCCGAAGGAAGGCAGTCTCAGCTGGCAGAGGAGCCACAGATGGACACGTTGTGTAACAGCCTTGCTGGTCGGGGTTCATGCATCTCTTGTGACAGAGCATCCCTTCAGCATGGCACAGAGCAGGCAGGGCAGGCGGGAGAGCGGGGGTATGGAAACCGTCAGTCTAAATCTGCCCTTCAAAAAAATCCCTCCTCAAGCATGTGTTTTCGTAATATTTTGCTTGTGAAATGTTTTTTTGGAGGCTATGACACTACAGGTGCTTGCTTCAAAGTGTTTTATCATGCTCTGCATATTGCTGTTTATAGCTGAATACCTTTTGTTAGGAAATCCCATTTTTGGATCTCATACACAAGTGTGTGACTTGTGATTTTTTTTTTTTAAAGTTAATGAATCTCTTTCTAAGATAGTCCTTTAAAGTAATAAACAAATATGCATCTGGTATGTGGTTCTTTAACTATAAGGTCCTATGCAGGAGCGTGAAAGATGAGATGTAGAACAAAACAAAAGAGTCATTTTGAATTATGCTTTTCTCATAGTCTGTGTGAATGCACACATGCTCTTTCTCTCTCTTCCCACTTACTGCAGTTTAATTATGTACATTATCAAAACATGAGTAGAATTTCCAGGCATTGCAGTTAATGCATGCTCTGTAACATGCTCTGGCCTGTGACAGGCTCTGTCCTGTATTTCTTCACCATTAGAAGTAATCCCTGAAGCACAGAAGTTGCACTTTCCTGTCCAAACTGCTTGTCATGAATGTTAGTTTAATCTATTCAGTTGGCCAAGTTTTGAGTCCCGCAGTTCATAAAGTCCCAAGTCAAACAGTTCAGGGTCCTTTTCTTCCCCCCGCCTTCCCCTTCCCTGTGGAGTAATACCTGAAGCACACTGGTACTTTTTGTGAAGTCTCTCTGTTGTCAATGATCAGTAACTTTCTGATAACGCAAACCAGTGGGTGACTTGAACCTAATACTGCAACTGCAATGATCTGGGCTGTAAGAATATCATCTTCTTTCCCTGAAAAAAAAACAAAGAGAGATTTGGATAATTTACAAAACTTTTGCCGTCATCATCAGGACACTACTGGTGGGATTGGGGGTTGGGAGGGAGAAAGAGAGGAGTTTAAAAGTAGGAGGAGATGGGATGAGTAGTGCATCCAGGAGAACTATCCTACCTACATCTTTTCCTTAATGTCGAGTTGTATGCAGACTTGCCTGGAGGTGAAATAAGGTAAAGATTATGCTAAGCAAGCCGGGGAAATTGGTGACTTGCTGAACTGTGCTTAGGAGGGGAAGAGAGTCAATGTTGTATGTGTGCAAGAGGAGACTGCTGATGGGAAGTAAGAGAGAAATAATACGATCTATCTATTCTGAAAAGCCAAAGGAGAAGGGACTGCAGTTAGGCTGTGCTCTCAGCTCCACTGGGGACTTGCAGCTACACTGCATTATTTTATGTCTGTTCTGAGATGTGCAAAGGAGATAGAATTAGTTCAGTCCTCTTACTTTTTCTGGAGGAAGAAAAAAAAAGTCAGAAATTACAGATGAGGCTTATTCCTTAAATAAAAATGGTAATTTTCCAAAACCCAGTAATGCCCTGCAGAGATAGCGTTTAGTTGCAATGCTGGAGGTTGCAGAAAACTTAGCGTATCTACAAGATAGTAATGTAACCTGTCTCTGGAAGTGGTCATGTTCATATTAAAATCATATTAAAAAGTATCATATTAAAAGCTGCTGTGAGGTGCATTATGTTTTCAGACTGAGACTCGTGGAGAAGTAACTCATTCTCTGTGAAAGCCACATCTCTTTTGTCTGAAGTAGCTAACGTACTTGGGACCTCCCAGGAGAGCAGCAAGGAAGATGGCTGTCGGAAAAGGTAGATATGCTAGGGGAAGTCCAGCATCAAGAAGAAAAGGCAGTATAGGGAAAATGGGGCAGAGCATCACAAGGCAGAGGGACTAAGATAACAAACACAAATATATGTATTACCAAGAACAGAACAAACTGGAGAACGAGATGGACCTAGCCAGAGGCAGGGCAGTGTATGCTCAATTTCCCTTTGATACCTGCTGGCCACAGTTCAGGTTGTATCTTGTAATGAAAAAGGTTGAATTTAAGACAACACTAAAGCTGACAGTAGGTTTAAGCCAGATATGTTTTTCTGCTACCGCATATTACGTCAGTGGTTTCATTCTTTTAAATGGAAAGCATTCAAGTAATTAAAAACAAATGAAAAAACACCCATGGACTCATAGAGCAAGCTTACTATAGAGCACAATGAATGTTTAATGTTAAAAGCATCTTGGAAAAATATTTAGATCAAGACTGCTTTTAAATATTTCTGATACCTCCCTTCAGTTTTAATCCATCTAAATTGACCATCTTGTATGTTTACAGTGTTTTATCAAAAACCCAAACAAGTTTCATAGGACTTCCTAGTCCATTTTTGTTAGCTGTAAACAAGTGATGAAGAGAATAGAAGTGGGCTCATATTGTTCATTGCAGGTAACTGAGCTATCCTTGTGAGCCAAATCAGAGAGATTTCATCAGGGACAGGGAAACAACACTGTCCTTACAGACATGGGTAAGATCATATCAATAACAGCCACAAGAGATGAACACAGATTTGCAGGATGATCATGGAAATGGAAAAAAAAAAGCCCATCTGAAGAGGTGTACTTGGGTGTTCTCCATGGAACATGTGTGAATAGACAAAATAGCTGTGAGCTAGCTATCCCAGGTACTGTTGTCAGTGTAACCCTGCAGAACTAGTCCAAGAAGATGAAGATGTAGGGGAGGCAGGAGTGAACAGGATGGCCTAGCTCTGCGCCTTCCTTGTTCTGAAGCAGGTTTCTAATGGATTGAGAGGGGCAAAAACTCAACCAGTTGTGAGGTGCACCGAAGTGCGAGTCTCCTGGTATGCTACAATAGCAAGGGTGACCTGGAAGATACTTTACAGTGCTGTGACCTGTTGCCTATGTATGCAGTAGCAACAACGGTTTAATTTTTGGAAATTCCACTTTTGGGGATATAGTATCTCACCTTGGCGGGAAGCAGAGGGTAATCTCAGAGGTGTTTCTGCCTCTAGTCTGCAGATCTCTTTCAGCAGGACTGGTGGCCGGTGGAGAGCCTTGTCCAGAATCTTGAATGTGGCTTTTTTTGTTTTCAATGCTGTTTGCTTCTAGCTTGGAAAAAAAAAAAAAGGAACTGGAAAGCTCAGAAAGACCGACATATAAATAGTAACAATAAACTGAAACTGACCCTGAGGGTCAGTTTTGAGACTGATTTGATTTCAGCAAAGTGCTCGCCATTTTGTTCACATTAGTAGTTGTACATAGCAACAGGACACCATGCTTGTGGCTCTTTGATTTGGTGAGAGGAAAACTTGTAGGCTATTTCAAGAGGTTCATTAATGTATACTTTATCAGAAAAAATTATTTTAATATAAATATTAATGCAGTTACATATTGTTTTGAAGTAGACTTACAGCAGCTTTTTAGAAGTAAATTGTGCTAAACAAGTTACCCATGTAGATGTGTTAGGACTGTATATAGGTATTGATATTATAAAACATATTTGAGAATATTAGAATTAAATTCATACAAGGTGGGAATCACAATGGATAAGAGGAAAGAAGAAGGAAGAGCAAAACATTTCTGGCCTTGTATTTAGTATTTTACTTTGGAAAAAAGACATCTACTAAAAGGATATTTTCACCCAATCACTGGTAAAACAGTTCTTCTCAAAAGTTAAGGAAGATTTACAGAGAAAACAGTTTTGTAAAAGGCTCAGTGAGAGCATTCTGAAAAAGAGATATTAAGGCGTAGAAGTGTTTGGATGGCTCTGACTGTGGGTTGGGTGAGGGTGGCAAAACGTGCTGCTCTTTGGCAGCAGACTTTGTAGTGGGAACGCCAGCTACCTGGAGGCAAGGTGGCATCAGGAGGCATCAGCTGTCCTCTTAGCACATCACAGAGCATCTTGTTACATTTGATGAGCTTGGACCATTGGGTTTAGTTGGTTGGGTGTTTTTTTACTTTTCCACCTTTAACCATTTTCAGCATGACAACTTGTGTTGCACTGGGCTGCACAGGACCTCTTTGGGCAGTGTAGCAAGTGGTCTAGCCCTTTTCTCTGAGGACGGCATTGGAACTGTGAAATTTTCTCCTGCGGATAGTACCCCATCAAAGCAATCCCATTTATGAGAGGGAATATGCCTGTGAACAGGCTAGAACAATAGCATCAGGCAAAGGCAGGAAAGGGGATGAACAGTAATAATTCGGATAATGTTTGGAATGTCTGTTGCTTCAGGGTGCTATTGAGACCTGGTTTGAAGAGACTGAATTATTTACTCCATCAGCAAGTGGCCTTTAAAGTAGAGGAGATGGAAGAGAATATATTCCCATAAAGTCTTCAAGGTTTGTCCATAAGGGATAACCATTCTCTGCAGGGTTCTGTTATTCCTTTCTGAATTTAATTTTTGCCTTGCACTCATAATCTGTCAAGTGATTACCATTTATTTGATTGCTGTGTTTTGAAGCAGACGATTTCTATGTCATATCCTACTTCAGCCTCTGTGGTTGCCTCGAGGGCTCTTTGCCAGATCAGTTCTCCTGATATGTCGCAGCTGTTTGAAAAGTAAAAGTTATTCATTGAATCAACGTTTTCAATATATAGAATAAATTGTTCCTGTGCACTGCAGCTTATCTCCCAGTGTTGAATTTGGCTTGCTTAACTGCTCCTATTTATGCAGAGCATTTGAAAACTATAGATCATATCACCAGCCAGTAATGAGAGCAGTGTTTTACTTACCCATCCTCTCCCTACTCATCCCCCACGCACTGCATCCTGTATCCTCTGGTTTTACATCAGAGAGCAAGACCTAGAGTTCAGTCCTGTTCCCATTTGGATAGGTTTGAAATTTCAGTTGCCGTTAAGGAAGTCAGATGAGTTGCTTAAGAAGCAGTGATAAAAAGGCTGCTATGAAAAAGGCATTTTCCATCTGTTTTGCAGGCTTTGCCTTAAACTTTTCTGGGGAGTCTTGGAAGGCAGAGAATCTATTGCAGCCATTGGGCTGCAGAGAGGACAGCAGCAGCGCAGCACATCCATGAGCTGTGTTTACACCAGACCACAGAAATCACAGTAATTTGGCATTCAACTTGTTACTGGTGCAGCTCTGCCAACACTCCCTGAAGGAGAGGTCTGGTGTGGTTGTAGCAGCCTGCAGAGGTGCCAGGGACATCACTAGGTTGTAACCCATACGGAGGAGAGGGACACTGGGAAAGGGTGCTTCTGAGGACATGCCTGGCTTGGGAAGCCATCTGTCCAGTGGTTTGAGGAGCAGGCAGGGATGGCAGAGGGAGAGACATGCTACAGCCCTGTATGGGAGAGCACATCAGCCAGCCTTTAGAACCTAAGTACTGCATTTTCTTGGTTTTCTAAATCTATAAAATGGTTGTGAAAATGAATTTGTTATTATCCATCAAGTTTTAGTGCTTTTAGTGATAATGGCTGGAAAAATACCTGTTTTTACAGAGTCCTCTTTTTGTGGAGCAGTGAAAAGTGATGCATGGACTGATGCAAATTAAAATAATACTTTGAGAATCACACTTGCATTACACATCCCTTTCTCTTCAGTTCTGTTAAAAGTATGTTCTGTTCCAGGATGCTGAGAACCACTCTGTGAATGTCTCCCATCATGTCAGCTGATATGACTAATTTGCAGAGATTTTTTTATTGTCTTTAAACCATTATGGTCCAGATCTGAAGTCAGTACCTGCGTCACTGATGACTCTATGGTCTCTTCTTGGGCTCTAATGCACCAGCCAGACTTCCAAAGGTCCATTGAATGAGCAAATTGCAAAATCTGTCATCTTGGCCAGGAGGAGGTGGAGAGCTTTGAGGTGGCCTTTGATGCATTTTTCCTTTATAGTTCAAGTTTAGTTCCTCTTTAGTTCAGGTATATGTGGTTTTTAGAAGAAAATTTCCTGTATTTGTGTAATAAGGGTTTTGATCACAATTTCTAGCAACTGTCGGTATCCAAAAAAATTGCTTGTGTATAACAAGGACAGCAGAGGCCAACAAAGAAAGGTCAGTTATTCTGTATGTGAATTAGTCTGCAAATACCACAAAGTATGGAAAATGTTAATTTTCTGTTTTGCTGCAATGAGCAAAGGCAGAAAATCCCTAGCTTCTAATTAGTTCATTGTATCATTGTAGCCCAGTTCTCTCTTTAGATGTGTAAATAGTAATGCTTTCCTCAATACCACTTGAAGCAGCTCTGTTCTGCCTTGTCCACACTCATGCTGTGTTAGGGCAGCTCGGGAGCATAGGAGAGCACTTTCTATAGGATGAACCTCAGTGCTTTGAGAATCGCTGCACTGGAGTTGGAGGCTTCTGGTCAGTGGATAAACTGAAAGCTTTTGAGTTGCTGGCAGGGAAAATAAATTTGTCTGGGTTTTAATTTGCTTAAAATAGACTTAGTTGTCCTTTTGAATAAGGTCAGTTTTGTCAAAAACACCTGCTACCACTGTGAGTGTGTCTGCTCTAAGAATATTCTCTAGAAGCCTTAAAATATGCTTCAGTAAAGTACTGACCTAAGTATTTCCACTAGGAAGACCTGCAGGCTTTCTGATGTTAGGCAGGCAAATAATAAAAAATAGACTAAAGACTTCAAAACTAGAAAAAAAATTACATATTTCTAAGGATTTTTTGAGAAACAGTTTAAAAAAAAAAAAGTTACAACCATAGATGATGGTGTAGCTGATAGAATAAAACCAGAAGTGTGGTATAGGTGTGTCCAGGTGGGAATAACACTTAGAAGGAGTGTGAAGGTGACAGTGGCCAGAGGAGGACCTATGCGTCTTTCCCAAAGGGAGGACAGGAAGACATCCACTCACCAGGAGGTTGCTAGGAGGGAGGAATTGCATCAAGAGCTTTAACTATGGATTCAGTCCCATAAGGAAACACAGGTTCTAGAGTGAGTATGCTGGCTGAGGAAACAGGACAGTGGGAGACTGGACGTTGTGTTGGTTTGGAATTGCATAGCCTTGGAGTCATCTTGGATCCTCTTCTGCTCATCTTTTGGAGCTTAAACCCAGCTTTTCTTCACAGAGAGCTCAGATTGAGAAAGATGGGCTAGTTTCTTAAATGATTATCAAAAAAACAGTGAATTCATCAGTCAAACCAAGGAAAGGATTGGGGCAGAGTGAAGGTAGTAACCAAGTTTAATTGGAGCTTGGCTATTAAAGCAAATGACAATTTTAATTGTCAGGCTAGCTAGGTTAGGGTGTTGCAGGGATCAAGCGAAACTGTTCTCCCTGCTGAGGAAGCAGGGAGACATGAAGTTGAGAGACATGAAGTGGTGGTAAAAGATCTGTCCCCAGGGTTCCCTAACTTCTGCTGCTTATGCCTCAGCTATTTCGCTACAATTCAGCTGTTGGCTTGGGTTTGGATTTACAAAGACTTGGAAATAAAGGATCCAGACATGCTTGGTCTCACATGGAGACTGGGCTGACACAAATATATCTGTCCAGGAGCTGGGAGATGGCATTTTGAGCCTGGGGTGTGGAACAGAGGAGAGAATAATCTTCATAGCTGATGTAGTAGATGATCTTACAACTGATTTAGATTTCATTACACCTAATAACAGTATAAGCAACTTCAGTCTGCAGAAAGTCACCTTAGCAATGGTGGATCAAATGGTTTGTGAATAGTCAGGATCAAGTAGGTTGGAAAAGACCTTTAACTTAAAGTCCAACTGTTACCCCAGGACTGCCAAGTCCACCACTAAACCATGTCACGAAGGGCCCATCTACATGGTTTGTGAACACTTCCAGGATGTGTAACAAACAAGTTGTTCTCCCCTCTGAGTGCAAGTACTGTTGAACAGCTGTGTACACGTTCAGCTTTCCAGTAAAGAAGGCTGGAAAAGACTGGAATAGTCTTAAGGCATCAACTTTCATGTGATGCTGACTAAATGCAGATGGCTTAAGTGGTTCCTGTCTTCAGTTTTATGCTTTGCCTCTGTCTTGAAGGCTGCTGCTGCTGCAGTGGTGCTGGCTGAGTGATATATGAAGTATGTAAACATACATATCTCATATATCACATATTTATGAGCCAAACTGTAAAAATGCGTTTGGGAGCAGTTGCATAAGCCAGCTCTTGTAGCGGTTGAAATTCTTGTGGCTGGGAAGTACGAGCAGAGCATTCATTATTTGCTGGATGCAGCTGAGGAGCAGCAAGTAGTAAAAGTTACTGTGATTCAGAATGGGCAGAGAAAAACCCCAAAGCTTTATTTACTTGGGCTTTCCATATTAAAAATCTGTTAAGTTGGATCAAGTAGAAAAAAGCGATCCAGTAACTGCAAGAGTGTGGTTTAGCATGGCTAGAAATGGCAGGGATTTTCATGATTTTTCTTGTCCTTTGCCAGCCTGTGAAGACTTCCATTTTGGGCACGGATGCCAGTGCTGGCAATTATGGGGCATTATTGACAAAATTATTTGGAGCAAAGTTTAGTTTTTCAGAGCAGCAGTCTGAGTCATGGTAGAGGGGGAAAAAAACATCAATACAGAAGAGCTAGAATAAGTTAAAATTATAGACTCCTTGAAAGAACTTTGGAATTAGCTCTAGGTCTGCACTCTGACATCTTGACGCTAACTTCACAAATGCTTACAACTGCTGTAGTGTGATTTTGCAGCTCTGCAGAGCCCTGGCCAGGAGGGTGTTGGTCCTGTTGCCACACACACATAAGAGCTTTGTCGGAAAGATGATTGCAAGTGCTAAGAATCAGCTTCTCCAGCGCATCAGGAGCCTGTGGTCATTTTGTCCCCATACATTGCAAAAGAGCAGATATTAGTGCCTCATCCACAGCTGGATAAGGGAGAAGGAACAGTTGGTGTAGTCTTGCAGGAGTGCGCTACAGAACAGCTGAATCCTTCTCACAGCGGATTTTCATACTGGGATATTAGGTAATTGGAAAATGATCCGGCAGCATTGATCTCTAAGAAATGTAGCATCTTTATGTCATCCCTGAGGAAAGGTCTTCTGAGCCCAGAGGAATTAGGCATTCTGAGAGAAATACTCTGCAGGCGACAGGACCTGATAGGTGACACATTCAGGTATTAGCTGATTACAGCAGATATCCAAGACCTTTCCAGTACTTGATAATGACCATACGGCTGCTGTGCTTTTTTGCAAAACACTTGGCTGAAGGAAAGGAGGGTTTCTATGGATATAATTAGAATGCAGCAGGAACCATCATCAGTGTTTCAGTTCCAGGCACTGATGTGTTGCAGAAGACAGTCATGAGAGCTAAGCTGTTGTGCAGCATGTAATATTCATTGTATCTGCGTGGGTCCTTGCAGCAGCCAGATAGCAGCTGTGAACCATTTCATGGACAAATTCAAGGTTTGTTTGCTAAAATATCAAGAGGCTTTGACTGTTGAAGTTTGCAGTTAATGAGCCTTCCATCAGGTGGGTGAAATGGGATTCTGGAAAGGGGACTACAACCAGCACGTCCTAATCCTCATGGTGATTTACCAATCAATAGCCAATAGAAGACATCAGGTAGCTGAACACTTCTCATATTGGGCTGTAAAGACAGAACCCGATGGTTAAATAGAACTCCTGGCAAGCCACAGTGGAAATTTTAGAAACCCCTCAATGCAGAATAGAGGGAGGGAAAGCATCCTTTTGTAAGAACAAATTTAGTTTCATCTCTAGTAAAGAGCAGATGGTCTTGGATAATCAGTCATATGTCTGAAAGCAAATGTTTGTAAGAAACTATCTACTTTGATTCCAGTGTCCTGCAAGGATGGAGAGCAAAAGTTTGCTGAAACTAGTGGATTTAGTAGTTTTATTTTGGTATGTTCCCCCTTCAGAAATTTTACATTCCCTGTGCCTTCTCCTCTGACTTAGAGCTGGTTCCCAACAAGACCAAGCTAAGGCAGCGATGGATTCTTCTCTTTCCACCATCCTGCTTGCTGAGGGGCCCATTACACCTGCAGAAAAACCCTTCTCTCTGTCTCTGTTTTAATTCCCCTGCATGGGTTTTCTGCCACTTTGATAGTTATTTTAAATAATTGGTTTATAATCTGACCAGGGAAAATTAGGATCAGCGTTTCAGAGAGTACGAGAAGGTTATTAGTGTTAAGCAGGAGCAACAAAGAAAAAATTGCATCCCTTAGCTCCAGTTCATAGTTATTCCTCACCACGGTGTAGTGTATGCTGTTAATTCTACCAGTAATCTTACCTGGTTTTGCATCTTTATGTCTTCATCCAGTAATTAAAAAACAACCCTTAAGTACACACTTAGCTCTAAGGATGTGAATAGCTGGAATTCTGAAGTAAAAAAAAAAAAAGAGGGGGGAGCAGAGTTGACCTTATAGGAAGATGCATTCTCTTTAGCCACTGCTTTTCCTATTTACCTTGAGCTGGTTTGCTTAAAGTAGCCACTTGCTATGCTCAGGTTGCCAGAAAACAAAAGCTTTGAGAACTCTGCTTGGTAGCTTGCTTCCACTACTGCACTGTTCTGGCTTAGGGTTTGGGCTGGTGTTAAAAAGAAAAAACAAAAATCACCACTTAGAAAAAGTTAAATATTTGCTAATGTGTTTCCTGCGCCCCGTTCACTGTGTTTCAGAAAATCATCTGAAGAGCT
This sequence comes from Pezoporus flaviventris, assembly GCF_033815535.1. Taxonomy (NCBI): domain Eukaryota; kingdom Metazoa; phylum Chordata; class Aves; order Psittaciformes; family Psittacidae; genus Pezoporus; species Pezoporus flaviventris. The sequence goes on from NW_026892555.1 coordinate 28,888,431, forward strand.
GGACATGGATAAAGTAACAGCAGCCATGGTACTCACCAGTTTATCCACCAGCCCCTTGGTCCGCAGCCCTCCTGTCCGACCCAACGGTAAGCCTGCAGAGCTGGGCAGAACAGGGGCTGCAGGGAGGGTGCAAGGGCTCTGTATGTGGGGGCTTGTTCCCAGCAGCTTTAGCCGTGGTGGAGGACAGAGGGTGAGTGGCTGTCTTTTGGCAATCCCCATGCATGCTGAGAGCCATACTGAGCTGTTCTCCAACCTAGTCAAGGTCTTTGGTGCAGCATTAGCAGAAATAAGAAGAAGCCTTTTCTGTAACTGTAGAGCAGCTCCAGTTTATAAAATGGGAGATGCCCCATTTCATAAGTGGGAGATGAGTGCTGCGGAAGGTCTCCTAAACAATTGAAGTGCTAATTTTTCTAACAGTTTATTTGCAATTGCACATCGAAAATCATAGAATCATAGAATCATAGAACGGTTGGAAGGGACCTTAAAAGATCATCCATTTCCAACCCCCCTGCCATGGGCAGGGACACTTTCCACTAGACCAGGTTGATCAAGGCCCCATCCAACCTGGCCTTGAATACTACCAGGGATGGGTCATCCACAGCTTCTCTGGGCAACCTGTTCCAGTGCCTCACCACTCTCACAGTAAAGAACTTCTTTGTTATATCTAATCTAAACTTTCCCTGTTTAAGTTTTAACCCGTTACCTCTTGTCTGATCACTACAGTTCCTAATGAATAGTCCCTCCCCAGCATCCTTATAGTCCCCCCCTTCAGATAATGTAAGGCTGCTATGAGGTCTCCACGCAGCCTTCTCTTCTCCAGGCTGAACAGCTCCAACTTTCTCAGCTTGTCTTCATACGGGAGGTGCTCCAATCCCCTGGTCATCCTCATGGCCCTCCTCTGGACTTGTTCCAACAGTTCCATGTGCTTTCTATGTTGAGGACACCAGAACTGCACACAATACTCCAAGTGAGGTCTCACAAGAACAGAGTAGAGGGGCAGGATCACCTCCTTCGACCTGCTGGTCTCACTCCTTTTGATGCAGCACAGGATACGGTTGGCTTTCTGGGCTGTGAGTGCACACTGCCAGCTCATGTTCATTTTCTCACCGACCAACACCCCCAAGTCCTTCTCTGCAGGGCTGCTCTGAATCTCCTCTCTGCCCAACCTGTAGCTGTGCCTGGGATTGCTCCGACCCAGGTGTAGGACCTTGCACTTGGCATGGTTAAACTTCATGAGGTTGCCATCAGCCCACCTCACAAGTGTGTCAAGGTCCCTCTGGATGGCATTCCTTCCCTCCAGGGTATCAACCGAACCACACAGCTAGCTTGGTGTCATCGGCAAACTTGCTGAGGGCGCACTCAATCCCACTGTCCATGTCAGCAACAAAGATGTTGAACAAGACGGGTCCCAACACCCATCCCTGAGGGACACCACTCGTTACTGGTCTCCAGCTGGCCATTGAGCCACTGACCACAACTCTTTGCGCGCGGCCGCCCAGCCAGTTCTTTATTCACCGAGTGGTCCACCTATCAAATTGATGTCTCTCCAATTTAGAGACAAGGATGTCATGCGGGAGAGTGTTGAACGCTTTGCACAAGTCCAGGTAGATGACATCAACTGCTCTACCCCTGTCCATCAGTTCTGTAGCCCCATCATAGAAGGCCACCAAATTGGTCAGGCAGGATTTCCCCTTAGTGAAGCCATGCTGGCTGTCACCAAGCACCTTGTTGTTTTTCATGTGCCTTAGCATGCTTTCCAGGAGAATCTGCTCCAAGATTTTGCCAGGCACAGAGGTGAGACTGACTGGTCTGTAATTCCCCGGGTCATCCATTCTTCTTGAAAATGGGGGTTATATTTCCCTTTTTCCAGTCATTGGGAACTTCACCTGACTGCCATGATTTCTCAAATATGATGGCCAGTGGCTTAGCAACTTCATTCCCCAGCTCCTTCAGGATCCGCGGATGGATTTCATCAGGTCCCATGAACCTGTGCACGTTCAGGTTCTTAAGATAGTCTTGAACCAGATCCTCTCCTACAGTGGGCGCAAGGTCTTCTTTCTCACAGTCCCTGTGTCTGCCTTCCAGGGCTTGGGTGGTGTGGTCAGAGCATTTGCCAATGACGACTGAGGCAAAGAAGTCATCCAGAACCTCAGCCTTCTCCAAATCCAGGGTAGCCAGTTCTGATAGCTTCTGGAGAGGGCCCACATTGTCCCTAGTCTGTCTTTTATTCACAGTGTACCTATAGAATCCCTTCCTGTTATCTTTCACATCCCTAGCCAAGTTTAATTCTAACAGGGCCTTAGCTTTCCTAACCAGGTTCCTAGCTTCCCAGACAACATCCCTGTATTCTTCCCAGGCCGCCTGTACTTGCTTCCACCTTTTTTAAGCCTCTTTTTTCCTTCAGATTTTCCTCAGCAACTCCTTATCCATCCAAGGAGGTCTCCTGGCCCTCCTGCTGCACTTCCTTCTGGTCGGGACGCAACACTACTGAGCTTGTAGCAGGTGACCCTTGAATATCAACCAGCAGTCTTTGGCCCCCCTGCCCTCTAGGCTGTATCCCGTGGAACCTTACTAAGCAGGTTTCTGAAGAGGCCAAAGTCTGCTCTCTTGAAGTCCAGGGCAGTGAGCTTGCTTCACTCTCTTCTCACTGTCCTGAGGATCTCAAATTCGAGCATCTCATGATTGCTGCACCCAAGGCTGCCCTGGAGCGTCACATTTCCAACCAGCCCCTCCCTGTTGGTGAGCACGAGGTCAATTACAGATCACATCCATAATTTCTTAAAAGACTACTCATGGTATAGCAGAAGACACACACAAAAAAAAAAAATCTAAAAAGTTAGTGGTAATAATGTGATTGGTAATCAAATATAATGAATCTGGCAAGCTTGGCTGGAGTTACAAAAAATGTTTAAAATGTTATATTTTAGGAAATAGTTTAAATTAGGACACCCTTGTTAGGATCTCTCAGCATTGTGTGGCTCTTGCTTTTCTTACTCACATGTAACTCTTAAGTAGACACTATATGCCCTCCAACTGTAAATAATCAGAGGACTTTAAGGAATACTTACAGATACAAACTAATAGGGAAGTAGTCTTTACAGTTCTTCATGGAAGCAGAGGCAGTCCAGTGAGTAGTGTTCTTACAAGGTATTCATACCAAATGTCCCAGATTTAAAGATTTTTGGACAAATTGTGTGTTTTTTCCATTTCTTTCCACAAAACATTTAGCTTGTATTAGAACCATGAACACCCACGGCTCCTGTTTCTGTGCTTTTCAGTGCTGAAAACAAGACGTATTTAAGGAGTGCCACTGCTCAGAGGAGCCCTGGGAAGCTTCCAGTAGTAACATCCCCAGTGACCATCCTGCCTCAGGGCTGGAGGTTGCCAGCCCAGAGGGAAGGCCGGTGGAAGGGTAAAACAAACCTGTTCTCCAGATGCTCCGCCACAGCCAGAGCCACAGATAAAGGTGGATCTGTGCTGATGTGCCAGGCAGGGATTTGGAGTGGCAGAGGCACGCGCATGTCCCATGTTGCATCTTTGTTCAGAGGGAGCTGCTCTGCTGTGGGGCAAGGCAGTATCTGCCACTGTAGACAGTTTGAGCAGACAACACTTGTCAGGAGCAGCAGTGCACATTAGCTAGCACCTGTTGGTTGGAAAGATGTTCCAAACAAGTCCTTTTGAATTGCTAATAGGTAAATGGTAGCTGTTAACTGCCTTTGATACTTCTTCATGCAGTCTGAGGCTCTTTGATATGTCTTCACATAGCTTGTCTGTTTCTCTGAATCTGGGAAGACTAGCCTGAGAAAGTAATACATGTGTTTTCAGTAGTCGCAGGCAAGATTTTGAAGCTGTTTCTGGGCACCTTCTCCCTGAATATCCTGAGTGAAGACTTAATAGAAGACTTAAAGTGTAAAGATTTGATAATTTAAAGCTCATGTGGTGTTGCAAGGGTAGGCTCTGATCTTAGTAATATGAGCTACAAATGCACTAATGATTAATTCTGTCTACGTCCTTTTCTAAAAAGGGGCAGTAAGTAGCAGTGAAATTAAAGGAATATTTGTTTAAACAAATGGAATTTTGCCTAAAAGTATAAAGAGATAACATTAGCATATAGTGTTAAAGTCTGATCTGTGCTGGAATTACTGGGGATGATCACCCATGTAAACTGTATCAGAGTTTGGCCCTTGTTTCCCTGCAGCTGAGTAATATTTGGTCTGGTTCTCTTTCACGCAACTCCAGCAAAGTGAAAAGAGCCCCCAAATAAGAGTAAGTTACATTTATTTATATTTTAAATTTATTTATATTGATAGATTTGTTAGTATTAATGAGAACCAGTGTTTGTTTTTTCCTGTTGTCAGCTGTATTCAGTCTTTTGTGTACTACTTTAAACATATTCTTGATTTACATCTCTTTCTCAGCAAGTTGAGGAGAAGCTGTAAACCCTGAGAATATGAAATATCACCATAAGTGTGTCAGAAAGTAGTAGTTGAAGGAGTGCTGTTTCCTTTGCTTTTCTGAAGAAATGGACATTTTAACCTAGGCTAAGGTCACAAGTTGATGCCAGATGTACTGCTTGGCTTTGGCACAAGACTCAAGTACAAATACTTACAAAACCAAAACCCACCGCCATTACAGTCACATGAATGCTGTAATCATGAAACAAAGCGTGACATTTTCATGCGTTAACTCAGTAGGTACCAGAAATATTTATGTCCTTTTCCAAAGTGGAATCTGGGAGGGCAGGAGGAGATTGTATTTATGCTCTGTGTAAGTATGGGGCCATTTTTATGCATGTGTTTAGATGATGGAGCACTGTGTTCTGTTTTGTTAGCAGCTGATGTTAATGATTAAGGGTTTAAACCAAAATCAACTGAATTAGGAGAAAGGAAAAAAAATCATTGGTTTGGGTTAAGCTTTTGGTAGCAGGTGGTGGAAATTATTTTCTTGCTGATGTCATGAGTTAAATTTGTAAGAAACTGAGAAGGAATGAAGGAGTGACTTCTGCAGAACTCTTCAAGGCAGGTGCTGGCTTGAAAAGACTCCTGTCTCACACTTAAATAATGTTTCACAAAGAGATAAGATGTTATTCGCCTGCCAATTCCAAAGTTGGGTATTGCACAATATGGTGTCATTGGGAAAAGTTTCCAGTGCCTGAGTTAGGGAGAAGCTGCACCTAAGCTATCCTTGCACATGTGCCCGAGCCCTGTAAGAACCTGAAGCTTCAGGCAGAGCCACCCGTGGTTGCACTTCTGGACACATTCCAGCCATGCCTTTGCTGAGCTGATGATCTACATAATCCTTTCCTGGCAAAACCCCTTTAGGGATTGGGAAGAGTGACATGCAAATGTTACTGTCACCCACCATGTTGTAGAGTAGCATGTTAGTTGAAGTGTCTGCTTGCCACGGCTGCATGGAGGAGGGGGTTCCTCCAGCAAGTAGGTGTGGAGGTGATCCAGCATCTGTGTCTCCTACTTCTGAAACCACATTCTTAATGATGCACCTGTATGAAGACAAAGGGATATCCATCTAAGGATACTTTCCACCTCGTTTAGGCATTCAGGTTATGCAGAGGTGTGTGCAATGGGGGATTATGAGATAACAGAGTGTTAATTATGGTTTTCTTTGGTGTCTACTGGGGTGTTGTATCGTGGTTTTGCAGATCTACTTAGTGCCCTGGAACTCAGAGTGTATGTCCCCTTCCCAGGGGATCTCCTGTTGTCCATGCAGTGGCTTAGAGCTTGCTCTGATGCCCCACCAGCGTCCCATGTTCCTGTTGAAAGTTGAGGATGTATTTGAATGTTTTTCCTTGAGGGTGCATGCAGTATCTGACTGCTTAGTGCAGTTTATGCTCCAGAATAGGTTATTTTTCCAAACCCAGCATTTCTTTTGGGGAAAATGTTGCTTGGTTTTAGTTTTGTTGTTTCACTTTTTATGAAAGATCAAGTGTGGAATATATAATTTATATGCAGTAGGACAGATGTCGTTCCCCTCTCTACTTCCAACACTTTTGCTTTTCTTTATTGAACATACAGTTAATTACCAATATGGCATCTAAGCGTAAGTTAAGAGTTCCTTAGCCCTAGCACATACTGTTGTAATGATGGCTGTTGTTGTCCTTGACAGAATCCATAAATGGATCTTGGAAGGAAGGAGGATTTGTGCCTTCTAGTACCAGCAGCAGTGGATACTGGAGCTGGAATGCTCCCAGTGACCAGTCCAACCCATCCACCCCATCTCCACCTCTGTCAGCTGATAGCTTCAAAGCTTTTCGGACACCTTCCCAGACAGATGATGGTATTGACGAAGCCGAAACAAGCAACCTTCTCTTTGATGAACCCATTCCTAGGAAGAGAAAGGTTAGCCTCATATTAAATTCCATACCCATGGGGAGATAGGATGTTGGTAGACTTATTTTGCTGTGAGAAAGGAACCAGTCACCCTAACAACTCTGTATTCTTGTCCCTCGTGGCATCCAGTTGGTGTAGATACTTGGTTTAGTCACTCTGTCTTGTTCAACCTTGTCACCTCTGCACACATATAGTGCCATCAGTACTGCATACTTGCTGGCAGATGGTGAGGTTGTACAGATCCTCCTGTTCAGAAAGCACTAGAGTGATTTCCAGGTGTTGCCTCTGGCCGTCCAAGGGATTTCTGTCCTGTTTTGGCAAATCCTTTGTATGCAGGATGCAACAGGCAGCCTTTACATGTTAATGTTATCACAAAAATGGGATATGGCCTTAATATTTCTTGTTCCCTGGAAGTGCTGTTTGTCTGATAGCATGTCAGATACCTTAATACTGTGGAGCTTTCTCTGCACAAACATATGGAGTGAAAAAAGGAAAGAGGTCAAACCTGATGGCTTTTGATACTGGTCAAGTTTATCCTTGGTAGGAGTGCAAAAGCAGATTAAATGAACCACAGCATAAAAAAAGGCCAAAACTAACCCCCAAAAAGAACTGTTCCACTAACAAGCAAGCTCTTCTCAAAGAAAAAGGAAACAAAGAGGTGGCACTAGTCCAAGTTTCCTTCCCTCCCAACACAACAGGACAGAATTTACATAGCAAGATGTAAAAGGGCTTTTTGTAAGGAGACCAAGCAGAGAATTTGTTCTCCTTAGTGGCTGTTTCTGGCTCAGTCTGAGACAGTTAATTGCTTCATCACCAGCAGGAAGAAGTTTTAGTGATTGTTTAAACCTGTTCAGATTTATCCCTCTGCTCCAGAAGTTGCTTGTTTGCTGACCCACAGTGTTCTGCCCTTGTCTGTGGGAGAGGAGTGGGAAATGTTTGTGTTTCTTGCTAAAGAGGAGAAAAAAAAAAACAAAACTATTTTGGAGGACATTTTGTTATAATTAATTAGAAGTTAGAGCTGATTGTTAAAATAAAGAGATAATTCTTGGGGGTTGTGAGACAGGAGGAGTAGGAATGCAGAAGTGTGCCGGTTTGCCTCATACTTCTCAGTTAAAGTTCAGCTTGCTAGCATCACTTACTGCTCGGCTGTGATGAGACAGATGGGTTTGCAGCTGCCATCTTCATTGTTTTCTAAGTTGTCTTATAATATTTCTATTTATGTACCCACCACAGATCTATTACACTGTCTGTTCTGGTTGGCAGGGATTTTGCTCTGTATTGCAAATGTTTGAATTAGATAAATAATGACATTACCTGCCAAACTTTGTTTTATAAATGAACTGTGTTTCCTGCAGGTTTTTTTATTCTGGCCCCAGCATGGTACTTTATCTGAGTACAGCTTTACATGTTTAGAAGCTGAAATAAAAATGTTCAGGTTATTTCTTCTTCAGGGCTGCAAAAGTCATCAGGAATAAACCTGGAAACAGAGCAATTGATAACCTCACTTTTCCTCATTAAAGTTTCTTCCATTTCATGTTTGGAAAATGTCATGTTTGCAAGCACTTCCTGTGAAGAAATTTGTTTGCTTAGAAGTTTCCACTAATGTAGTTGTTCCTCACCAAAACATTTGTGTTCCATTGTTTTCTTAAGTAAAACCTTAAGCCAGATTAGGCTATTTTTGGACTAGTCAGAAATGGAAGCATAGTTTATGTTCTGTATTTCTACTGAGTGAGATTTCATTTGGTTACATTAAAAACCATGGGGTTTTGCAGACTTGTAGCACTGACAGTAAAACCAGAAACACAGTGCAGCTAGGAGACAGGTTTTGCCTTCAAACTGGAGATGGATGTTAAGCCACTCTGTGTTCACAAAGATGCACATGGTGTTCACAAAGTGATATGGGATTCTCAAGATGTAAATGATAAGTGTAGTCTTCATCTTGTCACTGTGGCTGGTGGTTGGTTGTAAGGTTTTGAGATGATGACAGTATTTAGTATTATATTATAAAAGTAAGAAATGTATTTATGAAGATTGCTAGATAGGTTATATTTAGGTAAAAAAAAAGGAGTTCTGTATCTATTTGAATGGCACTCGTATTGTTAGATTAAAAAATTACAGAGGGGATTCACGTGCAACTTATTCCAGGGTAGAAGATTTTCATACAAACAGTTTGATCAGGTGCCTCAAATCTTAAAGCCCTTAGCATCTGTACTTCCAAAGAGGTGTTAGACTGCCAAGAAACAATGAGAACATGCTGCTACAGTCAGCTTAAAGTCCATCAGCTGAGGTTTGTTACAATTATTTTCTTATCATCATCTTTCTAGCAAATGCTGAAACTACCATGTGGTTCCAATGGTCCAAAGTGTCCAAACTAAAAAACTTTTGTTCAAGACACAGTGAAGCCATGTATTTAACTCTTCAGGATGTGCTTGTTCCCTCCTTGTTTTTCTCAGTTGAGCATTATATGAAAATGTTCATTTAATCTTACATGTAACTAAAATTATAAGACAGTAATAAATATTTTGAAGTCTTCCTCTTTTTAATAATGTGTTCTGTAATAATAGAGAAAATTATTTTTGAGAAGTAAATATTATTTTCTTAAAATTCATAAAGTATGGTTTTGTGGTAGAAATTGCTTTAAAAAAGTCTATACAGTTCTGCAACATCTTCATTGTTTGTTACCACATACTGGGCTTTAAATTAAGACTGGTTTTCTCTAGAGTCTTCAAAATATTGAAGATGGGGCTGCTTACATCCTTGTTGGCTGTGCTCCAAATCAGTGATAACTCAGTTTAGGCCAATGAAGTCATATTAAATAATATAAGAAGAATATTAAAATTACATTATACATGTATTCTGTTTAAAACGTTGAACACTGCCAGATGGCTTCTCACTCTCTTGTCCAAGTAGGGGTCACAGCAGCTTCTGAATGAAATCAGAGCAGGTTTTGCCAACTCATGGGTGAATATTGTCACAGCAGAAGCTACAGTTTCCTGGCACAGTATTTTTTATGTGTTGCAAAATTCACAAGCAGAAATATTCATAAGAGTTTGCTTTAGGAAGATCTTAATTTAAGAAGATGCTTTGCATGAAGTGAGAAGTCCTCATCAGCTGTTCTTTGAAAGGCTCCAAAGAAGTGTTGGAAGTTTTTATATCATCTGTCTCCTTTAGTGGGTAGACAGAAACTGGAACTTGCAAATGAAAACGCTGTGCCAAAGAGTAGAGAGAGATGAAGTTTTCTCACAAGCTGCTCCTGCAGCTTTTCACTGGGATTCTGCTGAGTTCAGTAGGATGAGCCTATTGACAGAGACTCTTACATCATTACAGATTTGGAATTAGAGACTCTGAACCTTCACAGTGTTTTGTAACTGTGTATCTGTTTGGGGCGGTTTGGGTTTTGTTCTATATTCCATAAGACTAACGTTGCTTTACTCATAATTTTCAGAACTCCATGAAGGTGATGTTCAAATGCCTGTGGAAAAACTGTGGGAAGGTACTGAGCACAGCTGCAGGGATTCAGAAACACATACGGACCATTCACCTTGGGTAAGAAAGCAGTCTCTTCAGAAAGATCTGATATAGAAAGGGAGCAGTCGCACTTGGCTGGGGAGATGATCTAGATTGCCCTTGGCTATTCTGTCTCAGATCCCTGGGTTCCTGAGGAAATTGTGGAGTGGCTCATCAAGGTGAGCAAGAACTTACTCTACGGTGAGGCACTTTCTTTCCTGAATTTTTGTGACCTTTCCTAGATCACATACAGCTCTAAGTCACTGCACTGCCCTAATAATGGCCACACAACTCAGTGGCATTTACTGCGTATCTAGTGCAGCTCTCTGCACGTCATGTCCAGGCTGATGTGGTGTGAAAAACAGTAAGTTTCAGGGTCTTGCACTAATACTTTCCATCCACATCACATCAGATCAGGTGCTTGAGCTAGTTCTGAGTCAAATACCAAAAGAACCTCCAAACAAGCCCCCTAAGAAACACAAGAAACTGAATTGCAATTCCGTGTGTATGTTACTTGTACTAGGAGCAAAAGCAGACAAATCTTGTGTGACACAAGCTTGTTTCAGAGGTTTAGTTTGCAACTGAAATCTCCAGCGCAGTTTGCTGAGTGACCTAGCTGTCTCATCTGTATTTACAGTGGGGACTCATGGTCTTCAGCTGTTAGGTACGTGAAAATGCATCTCTGTTGTGTAGTCTGTTACCCAGTGCTTAAAACTTAAGTGACCATGAGGAAGTAGTCTAGTGCAGAGCTCAGGAGAGTCTTGCAAAGGGCATAGTAATTGCTGATATGATCTGAAGAGTGAAGTAATCAGAAACACAAAATGTCTCTCAAAATAGCATTATGGGTGTTGCTTTGTCCTGTGTATTATGGGGAGATCCTTTTTTGGGCACAGAAGTTGGAGAAGTAAACAGCAGAACTTCTCTGGAATTTAGAGTTTGTAACTTTGCCTGAAAGAGGAGCTTTGGTGAATGTGACTGCAGTTTGATGTATAGTACTTCTGGTAGAGCCTTTCAAACTGGTGAACACATGGTCTCTCAACAAGTTCTGCTGGGTAAGGTGGTGAGAGAACCACAGAGAGAGGTATTAGAGCAAGCAGGCTAAACAACTGGTTAGGCGCTGGTTTTGTGGTGCTTGCCTGGAAAAGGAGAGGACCAGTGTTCAGCCCTGATATGGATATGCAGCCTGGAGGATTTTTAGGGCTCTCAGATTTCCCATATGGAAGATTCAGGAGAAAATACGGATGTATGAGCTGTGAGTTACCTCTGTATAGCCTGTGGATTATTAATGTGCTAAGAGCGTGGTTTGTTTTGAACTTCAAAATGGACCTGTAGCCTACTGAGAGCTATTGCTTCTAGCACTTGCACTCAAATACACAGCAGATAGTGCCAGGGATGCAGGGGCAGTTAAACCTTTTACATTTCCTCCTTCAGTAATTCTGCTTCTGGAGAGCAGGACCAGAAAGTCTTACACTGGCAAGCAAACTGATATATGTCCCTTTTCTGCCTGTGTCTGAAGGAGTTGCATGGTGAGACTGCTAGCAGCTTCTTCTGTTATGCCAGAAAGGTTATGGTGAACCACAGCCATGACTATATGTGGTTTAATTAAGTAACCTATGATAAGATTACATACTGTATGCTATGACATTAGTGAAGTATATCTTGTCCATGTTTTTTATCTTTTCCTGTCCTTCTGTGACTGCTTTGTCTTTCTGAAGTCAAAGTACACTGAGATTCTTGTTAACTTCAGTAGTTAGGAATGAGAAGCTGATATTCAAGCTGAAGCACAGAAGTTAAACATCTACTTTAAGGTCAAAAAATTAGTCGTGAAGAACACAGAGGGGAAAAAATCTAATTCTTCTTTCCTCTCAGACGAGATGATTTTCTCTTCCTCTTCCCCTCTCCTGCAGTCAGATTGCTGATAAAGTAGGTAGTGTTGAAACTGGGAATAGTAGTTTATTGACAGTATGATTATATTTGCTCATGTATCTAGATCTTAAAATTTACCGTGGGGTTCTTGCTTTCATTTAATCAGTCTTTCATTCTTTGTCTTGATACAGACGTGTAGGAGAGTCTGACTACAGTGATGGAGAGGAGGATTTTTACTACACAGAAATCAGGCTCAATACGGACTCAGTAGCTGATGGTTTAAGCAGTCTTTCCCCAGTCTCTCCATCTTTAGCATCTCCTCCTGCCTTTCCTACCCAAGATGCAGTCCGTCCCGAAACTTCCTGTGCCAAAACTGAGACTAAATTGATGACACCTCTGAGCCGCTCAGCTCCTACCAACCTCTACCTCGTACACACGGACCATGCTTACCAGGTAACGCCAGTGAGAGCAAACTCAGCTGATTACACTAATGCCATTAATGCATAAAGAAATGTCAGATCACAGTGTTCGGAATTTAAAAAGCCAAGTCTAGTTTTAGGTCAAAAATTTGAAAGGTTGAAAGGTTTTCAGGGCAGTTCAAGAGGTTTGTCTCATTTAAATTTAGATGTCTGCTTCTGAGCTAGTTGTTTGTGCTCCCACCATAGCCAGTGAGTATTGGGGTGCTATTTATCCAGCCACACTCAGATGCATACTTAAGGCTGAAAAGAGCTGCTCTGTCATTGCCTACCTCAGTTAATTCTTCACTGACGATAAGGAGAGCCCAAGGTGACGTGCTCAGATGTGGTGTCCTGCACTGTAAAAACTCTTAGTCAGCTGAATCCCTCCCAGAGTCTTCATTTCAGCTCTGCTTGTGCTGTTGGCAAGTACTCAAGGGATGCCAGGAAATTAGTTTCCTTTATTTGTACAGTGTGAGATGTCAGTTTTCATATATGAAGCAGGGAAGGATGAATGAAAAGGCATATATCGTATCCTCCTACTCTTACAGCTAATGCTTTGCAAATAGCAAAAATCCAATCAGATTCAAAACCTGTTGTTCCCAAAACTTCCAAGTTCAGACAGAAAACATTAATTTTAAAAGTGCACTAAAGCTTGACACATTTTCGTCTGGATACCATATGAGAAAAGACGAAAAAAGGCTTTGAAGTAGTGTGGTCTGTGACCTGCGTATTCACTGGAGAACTGGACTCTGTTAAATTTATCAGAAGGACTAATTCTTTATATACAGCATTGTACAGTTGAAACCTTTTTGTTGTGTGTCTGAAGCAGACCCACTAAAAAAGGCACCACAGAGAGGGAACCACACAGAGCTCTCAGGGTTGTTTCAGGCTCTCTTGCATGGCAGAAAGCATAGGTGGAAGCTTGGCATCTCAGGTGGGAGTTGCATCAGGTATCACACCAACTTGGGGACTGATCAAGCCAGCTAGGAGAAAGACTTTAAGTCTAGCTTAAGCCCTGCAAGTCTAAGCTGCTGAGAAGAGTCTTACTTCATTTGGGATGTGCAGTAGCGACAGTCTCCCCTGCAACTTGGAGGCTTACTTGATTCTTTTTTATAAGCAGCCTTTGAGTAAAGCACTTGTGTGAGGAAATTGCAGTTCAAATAGGACTTAATGGACTAGAAGAGAAGGTGATAACATACCATCATATTTCCTGCAGTTTGCTTGCTGGGGTGAGTCGTGCAGAATTTCAAAACTTTTTTTTACTTCTTGTATTATCCGTATCAAACCTGAAAATATCGAATGGGAATTGTCGTGGTTTAAACCCAGTCAGGTAACTCGTTCGCTCACTTCCCCCCCTTTCTTGACCTCCCCCTGCTCTCGGAGGGACAGAGAGGAGAATCAAAAGAATGCAACTCCCACGGGTTGAGATAAGAACAGTTTAGTAACTAAGATATAACACAGATCACTACTGCTACCACCAGTAATAACAATGATAAAGGAAATAACAAGGGAAGAGAATACAACACCTCAGCACCAGCCAACCGATAACTTGCCCCCCTCAGCCCGACCAAGCACCGACCGATACCTCCTCCAACCCTGCAGACTCCCAGCCCTTCCGGCTAACTCCCAGTTACATCCTGGGCATGACGTGCTGTGGTATGGAATAGCTCTTTGGTCAGTTTGGGTCAGGTGTCCTGTCTCTGCTTCCTCCCAGCTTCCCCTCCTCCCTGGCAGAGCATGAGGCTCACAAAGTCCTTGGCCAAACCAAAACATCCTTGTTATCAGCTCTGTTCCCGAGCTGAAAGTCAAAACACTGCACTGCACCAGCTACCAAGAAGGAGAAACATGACTGCTACTGCTGAACCCAGGACAGAATGTAGCGGTGAAGGTCATATCTCATGGGAATGAGAGCATGAAAGTAGCTATTACTTCATTGAGAGTGAAAAGGCAAAATTCACAGCTCAATGAACTCAGATAAAGGAGGCTGAATTATGTTAACAGGAATCCCAGTATTCCTGTTAAAAAAGGGGAAAAAATGCAGAATCCAAAGCTGGGTCACAAGAATCCAAACCAGATCTGTTAATTGCTATTTCCTGTACGACATGAGAATGTACTATCTGTAGTAAGAAAAAGTATAAAGTGCAGGCACGTCCTGACTTTCTTCTCTGACCCACTTCTATGGAGGAGGAAGGATTTAGAATAAATGAAGAAAATGTGGAAAGTACAGCAAATGAGGTGAACTGCAATGGAGGAACCCCAAAGAAAGATTATGCGAGAAGAGTCTAACATCTTCTTTGAACAAGGTAGCTTTGTAAACAACAAAGAGGCAGTACAGAAGAACAAATCCCTGTGGATTTGAGGAGAGCATTTTATCTTACAGCATCTAAGCAGTATTTTTTAGGGTAGAGATTAAATGTAGTGTAGGTGAGAGAGCTGGGGAGTCAGGGAGAACAGCACTGAGTTATTTTGAAGGAGCTACTGAATGTTATTAGTGGAGCTGAATAAAAAGCTGTTTTGGTGCCTGATCTCATTTTCATTAAATCACTTGGGTACTACACAAATACTGTAATAAACTTGGGAGATGTCAACAGTACAAAGATATGCTTACATGACTGGGTGATCTTAACAATAGGTAACAGATCAAAAGGTTTGAGCACCATGGCATTTTAGGAAACAAATTATGGCAGTTTTAAACTTCCTGACGTGTCATTATGAAACTACTGCCCGTACCTGTTAGATTTTGCTACAGAGGAACTACAGCTGGGCTCTTCCAGCATCTAGGGTTTCCCTTGCAGGTCTTATTCAAATAGGTGAGGAAGTCACTTTGCTGATCACAGCTTTGAGCTGACAACCCAAAGGGTGATGAGCGGAGGCAGTGCCACCTCGCTGTCCACCAAGCACCCTCCAGTTCTTTCTGGTGGGAGCGCTGTGGTCAGTCACTCCTTCCCATTTGATCAAGGTTGTGATGCAGCGCTACTGCGCTACTGGTACCATTTGGTGTTGCCAGATTTCTCTTGATGCCTTTCAGCAGAGTTTTTGTGTATTATGGAGCTCAGTTGATGTTTGTTCCATATGTCTGGGTGGATTCTCTTGGAGATGTCGGTAGGCTCAGCAGCCTGCAGAGCATCGCTGCCACAGACAGAGGCATCCAGTGGTCTTGGTTTCTCTGCCCTGGGGAGACTGCAGGGATTGCATCAACACTTGTTTACTCTGAAGATTATCTTTAATGGCTACTAGGAGGCTGTGGTTTGTCATCACTCCTCTCTGCCTGGTGGTGGCTCAGGGAAGCACTCTTCCCTGAAGTGGTGAGATAATTTCAGCAGCCCCAAACACAAACACTTCTGAAGTGTATTGCATTATTGTCAGGCACAGGCAACCTGAAGGCAGAAGTAAAACTCATTTTTAAGAGCGGGTTCTGTGGAAGTTTAAAGCAAGGAGCCTTTTCTGTGGTGACAGCTTGAAATTCAGGAGTCAAAGGGAGGCTATGTTTATGGTGGCTGCTCATGCTACTGCTACCGTTACCCAGGGTAGCTGCAAAGGTATTAATTTTCTGACTCTGTAGATTAAAGGGGATTCAGAAATTGGCAGGGAAGAATTCCTGAGGGCTCACAGCCCAGTGAGAAAACCAGAGGGAAGGCCCAAGATGAAAGATGCTCAGCAGTCTGAGCACCCCAGATGGGAAGAACGTAATTGTTCAAGGGGCCCAGGCATCCGTCAAGTATTTACTTTAGCTTAGTTGTGTAAGAGCTGTTTTCTGAATCCCAAGGGTGAATTTTAGCTCTGTGTTTTTAATAGGAAAGACTGTTTTAATTGAGATGATTCTTAATAGCATTTATCTGATAAACAGATAGCATTTATCTGTTGTCCAGAAAACCTCACTATTCAGTCTTCCGTTTAAACCGGCTGCCATCAGTTTAAACCCTGCCTTGCTTATTGATGCTACCTGGCATTATTTTAAGTTATTTGTAGATGATGTTTGATTTTGAATGGGTTTTCATCAGATCAGGCTTTAAAGGGTTGTGCGTGGATTCTTCTGAGAGCTATCGTGTTTCTGTAAAAAAAAATTTAAGTTGTAATTATGTCTTTTCCATACTGGCTTGTCCATGATTTTCCCTCTCAGAAGGGTAAAATGCTTGTTGCCATGCAGGTTTTTTCTGCCTTGGAAAGTCTCTTGTAGATTTACAGGTTCAAGGAGCAAAAGACCCCTTGAAATGCTTTGGGAGAGAAGTGGTTCTTCTTACTGGAATAATATTTTCTTTCCACACAGGCAACTCCTCCAGTGAACATTCCAGGGTCAGCAAAATTCACTCCTAATGGCAGTAGCTTTAGCATCTCTTGGCAGTCGCCTCCAGTTACCTTCACCGGCATTCCAGTAAGTGAATGACAGAAAAAGAAAGACATTAAAAGAATAAGTTTTTTAGGCTTTGTTTTGTTTCACAGTGCCTCATGATAAAAGTAAATTTGACATAGCAGATACCAAAAAGAAACCAATTAAATATATTTGGGTCTCTACAAGCAGAGAATTGGATATATGGTATCTTGTCTTTTAACAATATGTTGACAAAAGAACATTGTGGTAGGTGCAGAGCCTGGCACTATGTGTTCTTTTTTGTGCCACTAAGGTTCCTTACAAAACTAGATGTAAAGTCAGCAAGGTGATGGTTATGTTAACAGGCCAACTGGATTCAAGCAGTAGAGCTGTTACCTCAATGAACTCTTGACAATGAAGCATATTTGAAAGGCAACTGAAAGAATAAGAAGAAATGCAAAGTCTGATTCTAGGAGGCTACATATATATAAACCCTATTGATAGCAGAAAATTTATACAGAATATAGGTTCAGTTCATACTGCATTTTTATATTAATATGTATTTCAGTTTGACAGCTTTCTAATGAAGATGTATTAGGTGCATGTATTAGAGGTAAAGTCAGCTCTGACTCTTTTTTAAATTCAAAAAAGTTGGTGTACAAAGCCTCATTTCATAACTGGGACTGCAGAAATACGATGTTTGCTTGTCCCAAACAATGCAATATAGGTGTGTATACTGTAAGGGGAGTTAGAAACCTTTATGGAGAGTTCAAAGGGATTGGGCCTTCTAGTGCCTAGCATGTGAATACTGAAAGTAAATGTAAATCACTATGAGTAGTGGAAGATCTTCTGTATAATGAGTAGAAATAAATATTAATGTAATGTATCCTAATTCTTATTGGAAAGCATTTTTCAGTATAAATTGAAACTCAGTAATCAAAAACCTTTTTGCTATCATAACATCTCATTTACTATTACACTTCATGAATTTATGAATTTTTAAAGTGTGATATATAAAGCGCATTGCTCATCTAGAGAACCATATAGCTTTTTTAATCCTGACAGCGACTATTAGACATGGCAATAAGAGATGCTATTTCCCTCCCTTCTCTTCGCCAAGTAAATCTCCAAAGCTTCTTACTGTCAACTTTTGGCAAACCTTGGAGATTTTCTGCAGAGGCTGTGGCACCCTGCAGGGCTGATAAAAAATGACAGTGGCTGAATCAATTACATTGCACTCTGCCAATGAATATTTATTCAATTCCATCAAGGAGCAACTAACACTAAAAGACATCACGCTGCCAGCAATTTCAGCAAGGGTGCCTTGACAGAGCGTGCTATCCATAAAGTTCCTCGAGAATTTGATTTCACAACAGTGGGGTTGATACAGAGCAATTATGAAGCTGGCTCCTTCTGTGGAGTAGCAGAAATTGGTACCAGGAGTGTTGAGAATCTAAAAATGCAATTAGGCACATTGTAAATCAGACTCTTAAGAGGACAGGATTAGACACTTACGTGTTCAGTTTACTTGTTCAAGCAATAACTTTCATCTGTGGCTGTAGAGTTGAGAGTTTTCAAAAGAATTTAAGAAATGCCAGATCACTCTCTGAGAACTGTATGGAGATGCCAATGATTTAAGTACAATTTCAAAATAATCTCAATACAAAAGCCTGGGGAAGCAGTGGTGATGGCAGCATTATAAACCACTCAAGGAACCGATGAACTGCCTTTATATCTCTTGTGTAACAGCATTTATAGGCTGTTTAGCAAAAAAAAAGGGAAGAAGAAAAAAGCCTTCTAGGTCGGCACACACTTGACTCTTCTGTCATCAGTGAGATTATATATGAATTACTAAGCCTTGCCTGCAGTGAAGAATCACGTGCAGTATGTGAGGGTGCAAATGCAAGGTGATGTTAAATAACTGTACATTAAATGAAAGTTTTGTTTTTCTTGTTTCAGAGTAAATTTGATATTGCTTTATAAAAAAAGGGCTCTCTCAATTCCCACCCTTACACTGGATGTAACTACTTTAGGAAAGCTATAGGTCAGGGGACTTCTTCCTTCTCTTACGAGGTTCATTTAAGCCTAGACCATGTGAAAGAGCCAGCATACTATAAACTCATGCAGTTATATATGTAGGTTGTCCCTGAGATTAGATGTACGTCTGTAGCACCCAAAGGAACTTCAGAGAGTAAGTCTAAACTTTTACTTTTTGCCTGACCCTTAATATTTATTCAAGCAGTTTCCTACAGTGGCTTTTTTCCTACAACACTTTTTTGGCCTGGCCAAACCACTGAGGAGCAAAGGATTAGTTACAGATTTGCAAAAGTGCATAGGTCTACACATTTCTTGATGTTATTGATGATACGGGAATGGGGCCATTCTGTCCCTGATTCCTGAGAAAGCTGTTGCATCCTGGTTTTGAACAGGCTTCTTTCTAGACCTCTATGTCAGAAGCTGAGTCCACAAGACAGACAAAATAGTCTTCTTTTTTGATTGGGGTTTTTTTGACACTTACCGTAGGTGTCTTCCCATTCATTTCAGTGACACTGACCACTCACACCATAGGCATTTATTTAGAAGTCTTGTAGTCATAAAGGAGGAGAATAAGGGGAGCCTCCAAAGTCCTTATGCTTTGTGCTCTGAATCATGCATAAGTTAGATTCCCAAGGCAAATGGAAAATACCCTTTTTCTTACCATTTTCCTAAGATAACTTTGAAGGTGCAAGAGAAGGTTGAATGTTGGCACAGCTATGAGTTGTTGGGTGTACTTCTCTGTAGCAGTAAGGACAAGTTCATGTTTGCTGTACCACTTGAGACTGAACTAGAAGAAAAAATACAGCACAGCATGGAGATATAGAAGGAGGGTGAATTAAATTATGTGAGTGGGATGAGTGGCAGTGGATTCTGTATCTCTTGGTACTGGAGGAGTTAACCACCATATAGTTCCACTTTTATGTCATGTAGGATGGAAGTCGTCTTTAATGCCAGTGTGATCTCTGCTGTGTGATACTGTTTTACCTGCCCATAAGACCCCAAAAGGTTGAACAGGAGAGATCTTTAAGTTTCATAACCTGATGTTTACAGATCACAAATCTTCTCTGTAAGCACAGTTTCCCCCAGGAGATGTAACTGGAAACTCCAGGTCCTTGCTTCAAACAGACACTTTCATTCCACATTAATTTTCTGTGTTAGACAACACTTCAAACGTGAAAAGCCTCCGAGGGCAAAGGTTGCCTTCTCACACCCTCCTCTTAATCTTCTCTGCTGTCACCTACAAAGGAGTACATCTGCCTGGTATTGTTTAGACCTGCTGCAGAGCATATCAGAACGGACTACAGCTCAACTTCAGTGCAGTTTAGCTGCCTTGGCATGCCAATCTGTGCAAACCATTGTGCAGAAACCCTCTCTGGAGCATGAGAGAGGAGGCACAGTGTGCACGCTACAATTACTGCTCAATCCTGTTCTGTGTTTGGAAGCTTTCAGGGTAATTGGTTATAACATAGGAGGCCATCAGAGTACTTTTTTATTCAGTGATAACCAAGGAATACAGTTAGTAGTGGTAGATATAAAAAAACCCTGGAAGAATTGACTGGAGGTCTCTGGTTGCTGGTAATGACTAGAAGACTGCATGGTATGGTAAATGCCAAAGACTAGAAAAGTGTAACTGCTTTGCATTTTGTCTTCAGTATTTCAATCATTCTTCAGTAAAACAAGAGAAGTTGATAAAAGGTAGAGGAAAAAAGCAGTAGACAACAAGCTGCCCTTGACATTCTGGAGTGATAGGACAGAAGGAGCTGGTGTGGTCTCTGCATGTACAAAACATGACTGATGGTAAGCAGGCAGAGGCAGAAAGTAAATTTCTTTCAAATTTTGGAGATATATTCCATATATCAGTAATGGTCTAAACTAGTTCAGTGTGAGCTGCACATGGAGTTACAGCAGAAATTTCTGTAGTTACCAGCCAAGAGTAAAAGTTGATAGAGTGTCCACACTCCGTTAGGAGTACTAGCTTTTTGTTGCTGTGGAGTAGCTATAAAATAGGCTTTATATCAAGGATCAAAGCACATTCAGTAACTCTCTTCAAGTCAGGTCAGTTCTCATTCTTCCAAATACTGTGAGACTTCAAATGGGCAGGAGCGAAGTCACAGCAATGCAGGTAACTCTTGACAGTATCTGCAGCTGTCGCTGCAGGAGGCAGTGACTCCACGCACCAGCTGCCCAAATGAAGCTTTTTGTTCTGTACACAGCAAAAAATGAGTGTTCATAAATTTTTCTGATGCTTTAGATGTGGCCTTTACCCAGGAGCAAAATAAGACCCTGGCAGTAAATAATTCAGGAATTATTTAAGGCCAAGTTTTATGCTATGTGATTACTCGAATAATGCTACCAACCCCCAGGCTCATGCAGGAGGCTTATTTGGAAAGTCTCAGAGGACCGAGCTGTGCCCTTTGCTCGGGAGCATTGACAAAGGAGGACAGACACCTGCTGAGGAGGTTCACAATGCACAATAAAGGAAATAATGCAGTACGTGTTGCTAGCAGTCTTGATCAGAAGGGCTGCCTTGTGCTCCCATTAAAACTTTGAGGGCCACATCGTAACTGCCCTGCAGCAAATCCTCTTTCCCAAGGCTGTCTCCACAAAGAGTGACAATTCACAGACGGGAGCAGCACATGAAATCCCTTTGTTTCACAAGGGGTTGTTGGTATTGATCTCAGCACAGGATGGAGTTTATTCTTCCATTTATTTGCTCTGCTTAAATTGGAGCAAGTTTTCGTAAGAGCCGTTCGGAGTTCTTAAATAAGAATTAGTATATTATTTTCCATATTGACAAGACCTGCAGTGATGCTGATCTATATTCTGGTTTGCTCTGCTAGGATGACTGATACAACAGGAAAACACAATGGAGCTAATATAATGTACCTAGTGCTAAATGAACATCTTTCTCAATAGACCTACAGTAAGTTATGTGTGTGTGTTATACAATGACCTCTCCTGGGTATCCTTGCCACTATGCATCATGAATTGCCTTTCCTGGGAAAAGTGTCGATACTGCATTCATATGTGTATGTTCTTCGTAAGCAGCTTTTTTGTTTGTATTGACAGGTCTCACCAACTCATAATCGTCCTGCAGGGAGTGGAGAGCAGAAACAGTCCCACACAGTTCTTTCATCGCCGCCTAGAGTAGCATTTGGCTTGAGGTATGGCACCATTAACTCCTGCTGACAGACCAGCAGCCTCAGAACCCAAAAGACATTTAGTAAATAAGATGTCAATGGCCAAAGAAACAGAAAACCTCACCACCAACTGCGACTGCAGTTGTTGGGCAGTTCATTACTATAGCACTTCAGAGGTAAGCGTTCTGGACCTGTTTTGCTTTTCATTCCCATCAGAGGTAAAGTTCAGGGGAAAAGTAAGTTGCTGTGAAATGAAAAAGGCAGACTGTGGATCACAACTGCAGGCCTTATGCCAGCATGTCTGGAATTCAGTTGCAGATCTGAATTGCCCTGCAAAGAAACGCTGCCCAGATTCACTGCTCCAACTGAAGCATCCTGGGCATCACTCTCAGATCATTGTATATGCTACAAACCAAACTGAGGATCTTCCTAATTCATGGATTGTACCTATTAATGAATGTTTAGTATTCAAAAAATGTGTAGGTATGCAAGAGAGGAATCACCAGGCAATTCCCATGTGTGACATGCAGCACGTGATATGGGTGTAAAACAATTCTGTCTGTGCAGTTACTTTTTAAAGACACCGGGACCAGTGGCACTGCTGGTGTGAGCAGTGAGTTACTTGCTGTAGCATCACTCCTCAGGCTTGCTGTCTTGCTAAGTGCTGAGTAAAAAGAGGTTCCATTTTAACAGTTACTTTGATCATTTTCTAAACCTGTGAATTTTTGAGTGCAATTTTAAGATGGAAAACGTGACAATTATTACAGCTCTAAAAGCGCATACTGTCTGCCTTGCTGACAGTGGGGACAACAGAGGAGCACATGTAAATGTGCTGCTAAGGAGGGCAAAGGTTAAGACTAGTTCTTGATCACTTTGTTGGTTTTTAGTCACTGAGCTCAGAGCAAACAATGCAGGAAGGACAGGCAAGCTTAGGAGCTGGTAGCTTTTTGCCCTCTTCTGCATAGCTGCTACCTGCTGGTAGTCAAGGTCTGCTGCTCAGAACTATGCAGAAGACTGGTAACACAGCTCTACAGCAAAAGTGACTTCTGCCTGACATGGCCAGGATGTACCGTAGAATAGCTGTGGCTGCCTGTTACAGCTGGGCACTTAGCCTGGATAAAGTACCATTTATGCAGACTGGGTTTAGTTTCTGGCTAAAGTCAAGGCTGTACATTCCTGGGGTCATCCCTGGTGCAGAGGAGCAGGCTCAGAGCCTGTAGAAGCCAGATGAGGAGAAGGACTCCTCCCTCAGAGCTGCAAAGTCACGGCTGTATGTCTGTCTGCTTCCTCAGCTCCCACTTGACTCAAAGAAAACCCAAATCCCTTTGAAAAGCTGGGGTGTTCTCCGCCTACTGCACTCCTTTGAGATTGTTGTCCTGATCTTACAGTGATAAAGCAAAGCTACAAAAGCATGTCATTAACAAGCTTCCCTTTCTCTCTGACAGGAAGCCTAGAGGGGAGGGGAAAAAGTGTCGGAAGGTCTATGGGATGGAGAACAGAGATATGTGGTGTACTGCCTGCCGATGGAAGAAGGCCTGCCAAAGGTTCATCGACTAAAGATTGAAATTGTGCAGAGGATTTTGGGATGGGGGAGGACAACAGCAGAACCAGATTGCTCAGCTGCACTGTATCACTTCCCGTTTTCCCTCCAGTGATGTGGTGTTGGGGGTTTTGTTTTTTCGGGGTGTTTTTTTTTAAAGAGCTTTGTATTTCAAAGTGAAGCACTTGTAGCCAAGGAAAAGCACTAATCAAAACCTGTGTGGAGCAATAGAGAAAAAAAACAAGGCAAGCAAAACCAAGAGCATAAGCAGAAATCTGTCTAAGTATGGAAACCAGAGCAGCTATTAGTGTTTTTCTGTAAAAGAAAGGAAAAAGTTAATTTTTTGCTAACTCTATGAGCTACTTGCTCCCTAAGATCATTTTTAACCATTTCAGTCTCTGTGCCGTGAACGTCTGTATTTGCTAAACTGAACACTTTTACTGAAACAAAGATCTCTTTTTGAAAGCTTTCTAATAAACACTTCAGAGTCCTATAAGCTACAGTTTTCTCAGCAAAAGCTGTACTAAGACTGGAGACTGCTAAATAATTTTCCTGATACAAATCGTCATGATTATATTCTATTTTTGGAAAGGGCATGTGGGGAGGAGTTGGGATTTTCATTTGTTTGTTTATGGGAGCCAAGCAAAGTCTGAATTCACAAGAAGGACAAGCAGTGCTCCTGGAAGATTCTTAAACCAGGCACAGATCAGTGGAGTGGAACAAACTTATTTAAGTACCAAATTGGATTTTGATACTCTAGAGGAAGAAAAGCAGCAATGGAAAGTCACCAGCAGATACTGTCACAACAAGAAGTTGAGAGAAGAAATCCAAGGATGCTTGCTTGAAACCTGTAAGAATAAAATGGGGGTCCAGTAGCTTGTCTTGCCGCTCCCCCATTCCTGAGGGAGGATGAAGAGTTGGACCAGTGCGCCTGTTCCTGCGGGAGGCCTATAAAGAACTGGTAAATGCAGCCACTAAGATTATATGTAATACCTGTTCAGGGACATGATCCAGCCCAGCAGTTCTGCTCTTTGCTTCCTTTTCTCTTATTTGAGAGATTGTTGTTAAGATAAGGTTTGCTCAGCTTTTTTTTTTTTTCACCTTATTATAGTTTCTAAGGTTTATTTGATGCAAAAAGTTGGTAGAGAAAAGAAAATGCCCCCTTTCCACAACATCATCTCATAAATAGAAGTTCAGCAGCAAAGGAGCGATGTATTTATGGTAAAAAAGTCCATTTCTTAACTAATCTTGATACACTAATTAACAAATTTCTGTACTTGCAGGGCTTGGATAGATCTGGGTACTTCAGTTTCCCTGTCTGTGAAGACAGACAATTGTCTAAGATGTCTCTAAGGGGACTCAAGTATCTATACAGCTAAAATCTAGTCCAGAGTTGACTTGATAGCTTTATGAAGTGTGCATTGCTGCTTATGCCTATGTAAAAGCACAGAACAACAATGCAGTCATTTAGAATATACACTATGAATTCAGTGAAGTAGTACTGAAAAGTAAAATCTATAATAGGAGCTACTGAAGCTTATCATCTGATTTTCTTTGAACAAGTTAATTGGGCAATCAGATGCCTCATTTGAGCACACTATTGCTGCAGTTATTTACAAATGGTGTGATTTACATGCACAAGTGGCAAGACACACTTGCATGCACCCAGTTACGTGGTTTTTTGCCCAATGTGTTCTCTAAGTCATTAAAGAAAGAAAGAAAAATAAGATTGAAATCTAGTAAGACCTTGAAATATATACACGTGTGTGTATGAGTATATATATCTATATGAAACTAGATATTGTGTAGTTACATATACATATATATATATATGGGATCACCAGGGAGGAGAAAGATTGTTTTCTTTATAAATACAAAACCCAAGACACTAAAGGTCAGTGGGTATGCATAGCCACTGTATTATCTTCTTTACTCTTAGTAAAATGTGGGTCATGGTATTTCTTTGGATGTTGTATTTTTTTCAATTTCCTTAGTAAAATACCTCATAGTAATTTGTAGTCATTTCAGCTTCAAACACTGAGCTTACTGATGGTTCTACTTTGGTAGAACTTAGAAAATGTGGGATCTTTCCAAGATACTCCTGCCAGTTTCCCCCCCTCCCGCCTCAATTTTTACAAGCACTCTGAGACTAATTATGAAGTGTTCCATAATTAATTTTACTATCGTTAGACTGGCAGTATTTGCCTCTATATTTGTTGTTCCCCTCCTTTTATATTTTCCCTTTTTGCTTTGGAAGATTTTATTGGAAAATAATGTATCAAATTGTATATTGTTTCTGTAATGTCATGGCATCGTGAGCACCTTCCCCAGGGCACTTTACAAATTATTGTAATAAGATTATTCTTTATGAATTTCTGCACGGAAGAATGGTTTTGTTGCCAGACCAGATTGCCCTCTGGTACAGATTTGATACGGATTACACAGAGGCACAAAAGCCACAAATTGTCAAAGCGCGATAGGAAGCTGGTGTTAACGAAACAGAGGACAGAAGATACTTGGT
The DNA here is from genome assembly GCF_033815535.1 of Pezoporus flaviventris. Taxonomy (NCBI): domain Eukaryota; kingdom Metazoa; phylum Chordata; class Aves; order Psittaciformes; family Psittacidae; genus Pezoporus; species Pezoporus flaviventris. The sequence continues at coordinate 28,914,156 of NW_026892555.1, forward strand.
AAATCCTGCCAGGACAAAGCTCAGTTACCAGTGTTTTTACACAACATTTAATCAGCAGTTTATATTAAATCAGTTTTGCATCTTATGGCTGTGGCATTTTGATTCAAAAGCAGGCACTTCTCCAGTTACCATGGATAGCGGTAGAGAGGCAGCGTGGCCACCTGGACCCACATGAAGCGCTCACCAGTCGCTTCGTGCCTTGAACTCAGATTACTTCATGTTGCACGAGCACTGCGGCTCCCACCAGGATCCCCTTCACCCTCCTGACACACCCAGCAGAGAACAGAAACGTCAGCAAAGCCTTTCCTGTGCTGACAGCACCAGCATAATTTGGAATAAGTTCTTCTGGTTTTCAGTCTGTTGCTTCTGTGTTGCTCTAAGCTGTGTCGCTGTCCTTCTAATGTCCATGCATCTCAAACTGCTGCACCAGCCTCTCTGGAAGAGTCAGATTTTTCTGTTTTCCCAAGAAAGGGCTAGCCTGAATGCTGTGGGCATCTGTCATCATCAGTACATGCCATTTGCCCTATTTCGGTTTCTCTGCAGGAGGTAGGTGATTGTCTCTAACTCCCAGAGGAGTGACCCGAATGCATCACACAGCCTCTGTGTGCTGCAGGGATTTGGATGTGGGTTTGTTCATGTCAAGAGCCAGAGCTTCCCCCTGAAATAAAAAAATTGGCAGGATCTATTTTGTTGGCTTTAACCACTTACTAGTATTGATGCTGGTAACAGAAATCGCCAACATCAGTATCAGTGGAGATCAGCTGTACAGATCCCTAATACTTTTCTTCAGGCGTTGTCTTGCTTAACAGAGCTGTTTCCCACTTCCCCCTCTACTCCATCCCCCAAAGATATAGAAAAAAAAGATAATTTTAGAAGTGAAAACTTATAATGGCAATTTTTAAAATGTCACTGTGCTCCAACTGCTCCTATATGAAGCTATTGGATGTTACAAACTCAGATCATCACAGTCATAAAACAGTTTCCACCCAAAACAATGTGCCTGATTCTGTAGTGCCTTGCACGAATATAACAAGATGCAAAGGGAGCAAGAGCTCTTCTATTCCAATTAGCAGGTTTACACTGACTTTTAACCAATGCCACTTGTCACCTGGTGGGTATCTGTTGTGTAAACCAAACCTGTATGCCCTGATGGTGTGAATAAGCTGAGCAGAATGCCTGTCTGTTGAATTGGTTTTTCCAAATCATTTGCCTGGTATGAGCGTCAGCTGTCAAATGATCCCAGACTAATTGCAGCCATTCACTGTCCCCACCATCACTTTGTTCATTCCTTCTCCCCTTCACTTTTTTAAGGTAATGACCAGGTGGGCAACACTACAGGAGGCAAAGCTTTGGCCAGAAGTTCTTGTAGAACTGCATGTAAGAACAATTCCAGCTTCATGCAATATCCCAGATGTTCTTGTCACTCACTTTTTCAGTCATTCTGACCCAATGAGGCAGGATGGTTTTCTCCCTCTTGCTATGGTCTGGGACCAGTGAGAATGACCCTGCCAGGAATTCAGGACAATCACTCTAACTGTGGCAATACAAAGTAGTTTCTTCTTCCCCTGCCTGTAAGTATGTTGAAACACCACCTCAGAAATAGGACATGAAATCAGAATCTTGCTAGCTATGTACAGAGACTTCAGAGGTTACAAGTGAGGCTTGTTTCTGTTGGTTCAAACACTGGTCATCTGGTGGAGAAAGTTGTGCTGCGCTTTTTCATAGAAATATTTTGATAAGGAAACATTTGTAAAGTGTCATCTTGGTTTTATATTTACACTTTATTCGATCTTCCTGTAAGGTGGTAGCAGTCAGTTGCAGCACTGGAACTGAGACCTGTATGGAGTATGGGATTTAATCTGCATTCGTCAGGGGTTTTCTCACTGATAACTGTGGACTGTTACAAAGCATCATAGGTTAGATTTTGTTCTAGTATAAGTTCAGGAGAGTTTTATGGCACCTTTAGCAAAATAGCTAGAAAGTAAGCCACAAGAAAAATTAATCAGGCTGAGGGTTTAAATACATTTTGCATCTGCTAGATACGAGCAGGCCTTGTCTGCATCTGTGAGGAGAATCCAGAACAACCCTGAAAATCAGTCTCTTTCCAGTGACACCAGAAGGTGTTTGCCGTTTGCCAGTCCTCTTGAAGAAATCAGGTTTTACTTTGGAGTCTTTATCTCAGCAATTAGTGTATGATGTGTAATGCTCAAATAAAAGATGTTACTAAAATGCTTGTAAAAACTGCCTTTGGAAGACAGGAAAAGAAAGAGTCAATGCAGATTTCCTCAGGGAACATAAGAGGGATGTAAAGGCAGGGTATAGTTTTATTTGAATGGAAGATGGCTAAGAAATTCATTTTTTCTAGACAAAATTAAAGAGCAATATGTCACTACTTGAATTACTGAAATTAGAAGAAAGCAGTAATTACTGAACAAGGTCTTAATGCTACAGCTTATAATGTTCCAAATAGGGAAAAAAAAACATGTTTGATGATATAAAAATACAGAAAGTGAGCTTGAACCATAACCTAATTATAGTGTAAATCTATACATTTGTATAAATCTTTTAGGAAATCTACTGTAAATATGAAGGCTTCTTGTTTATATAGCTGCTTGGTCAAAGATTACTTTGTCTATAATTGTGTCTATATAATTGTATACGTCATACCAAATTACTTCAGCAAGCAAAAAAATACTACTTTAGCATGATATCCTGGAGGTGCTGAGTACCCACTTTGCAAAGTGCTCATTCTACATGGAATTAAAAAAAAATGTGGCACCATGGGTTTGGTAGGTTTTTATCATATCTGCAAAGGTATCAGCTTCAGGAAACCTAAGATTTTATTAAACCCTGTTAACTGGTACTTTGAAGGAATACATATGCAAATTCTCATTTTTTTCTTTCTTTGTGTACAAAGAAATTACTTTGGGTCCATAATAATTTTTCCTGTCAACTCTTTCTCCTGTATCCAGGGACTCCATTCTGCAAATTCCCAGATATTTATACTGAAGTGAATGAAAGTGAGGATCTTCAATATTAGGACCTAAAAGTGTAAATAGCACCTGGCATCAGAATTTGTAGTATCAGTATTTAGCTGTAGTAATTAATTCTTGCAGTGAAGCCAACACATCTTTCAGGGAAGGGGAGCACCTAACCTATAAACCAGCAGGTTTGGCTGTGCAGAGGTAAAGCTACTGGTACTCCAGCAGTAAAATGTAGGCTCACGTAGATCAGAGCACTCAAGTAGGGGTTTAACTCTATGTGTGAGTTCTCCGTTGATGAGACTACGTGTGTTTCTAAAGTTAGGCACACATTTGTATGCTCTTCTGAAACCAGGCTTTTGGCAAGAGCACATACTCTTATAGCTTTGTTTGAAATATGCACTTTGTAAGACAATCTATCTTTCTCTGCTTTTATGCAATTTATCTTGTATTTAGAGACCAGACAAATATAGAGAATTTTGTTTTCTAATGATTTCTTGCATTGCAGAGGGAAAGAGAGAATGAAGACAGGTTTAACCATACACTTGAGCATGTGAAAGCATTGCCTAGGTTTGTAAACGGTGTCCATTTGCCATCAAGTTCAAAGGAACTAATTTGAGCATGTCAAAAAAAACAGCACATGACAAGAAGGTCACGTTACATAAATGTATATAGTTCCATCTGTATTCCCTGTACGCTCAACACTCCTCCAGGCAACTGGAGTCATCGGAGCTCTGAGTGTGCAAGGAAATACATGTTTCCCTAAAAGCTTTAGGAATGCTGTGCTTTTAAGCCACAGATGATGTTGTCTGTGTAATTTGTAGTGTTAAAAGGAAATAGATGGTAGCCTTATTAACAAGGTGCAATACTTACAAAGGGCTAAATTATGGAAACAAGTCGTGTGTGTCTGTACAACACTTCAAAATGTGCACTCTTTTAAAACTGACTTTTATAGCACTGGGATCTTATTACCTCTCTGAAATTATAATGCTGGTATAATTTTATAACCATTTTATACACCATGAAACAGGATTTGGGATTGCTTGGCTTGAAATTGTATTCTTTTGAAAATAACTTTTAAAATAGAGAGATTCCTTCATCACAGTATACAGTCTGAATGGGATCATACAACATGATCGGCTCCATCTTATATGGAGAGTTCATGCAAGTTTATATAGCTTATATACCTACATAGAAGTATGTAACATCAAGGAGGTTATACAGGAAAAAATTACATTAAAGGTTTGTAGTTCAGTTATGAAAAGGGTTTCAACAATCAAACTAAAAGCTCCACTTACATTTTTTCTCTCCATCTGCACCATGGGATCAGCAGAATACAAGTTGCCAAGTATGGTGTGTCTTGCTATCATACACCTTTTTTTTTTGCTGTTAAATAATGACAGACATGCCATTTTTCCATTGCTGTTATTGTTCTGTCTTAAAGTCCAGAATTAACTAAAAGGCAGAAATAATCTCATCTGTTAGACAAAAGTTCTTTGGTTGTTTCGCTGTTTGACTGACTTACAGCAAAGGCTGAAAGGACAGGCTCAAATTCAGGGACATCAGTTGAAAGAGGCTTGAGCCAGTCAGGTAAGACTTGAAACAGAACTGCTCAGAATCAGATCCCAGTAGGAGGAAACTAGTCTTAAGCAGTCAGTTGCAGAAGTTTTTTGGTTTGTTGTTTTGGTTTTTTTTTTATTACAAGCCTGATGAAAAGTCTTGTTACGCAGTTAAGAGCAAAATGCAGATAGTGGTATAACTAGCTGGGCCCTCGAAGCATTGCAGATTTCCTCAGGAGAGATGCAATTGCTTCTGTAAATAACTGCAGTGACTAGGACTGCTCATACGGGAAAGGGGTGTAGAACAAAAGCATGTGGGTTTTCCTCCATGTGACTATTTCTACTGTAATTGAGAGTGTGAGTGCTTGAGAAGAGGATTTTGCTGATAGGCTTTGTGAGAGGGATGGATAGGCACCCAGGCATATTGGTGGTGCGGTTGGAAGATGTTGGCCCAGTTTCTAGCAATACCAAAGCAGCAGTACTTTGGATGTGTCACTTTGTGACAGATTTAAGAGCTGTTAAGTACATGGTATTCAGCCTGTAATCTACCCTACTGATAGCAGGCCCAGGGAGAAGGAGGATTCTTGGGATGGGATCCAGTATAGCAAACCTGTTGTGAAGGGAGTCACTACCATGATCGTTTGCTGTCAGCTGGAGCAAGTGCTGCACGTGTTATGTCCAGCCTGAGGGAAGTGGTTGTCTGCATTCATTCATGACCCACAGTGCAGAATGCTCTTTTGAAGAATACTCTTTCTTTCAGAGCTTAAAATAAAACTTTTGGAGGACTTTTATGTTATAGAAGGTCACTAAATAAATTACAGTATTGCCAGAGCTGAAACCAGAAGTGGTGGTTTCCCTCCTTCCAGAGCCATGCTGCAGCTCCCTGATCAGCTGGTGGGAGCACGCTCCCGTATGGGCTCTTCAGACCCCCATAACCTTAGCTTTTTCCCCAAGATTTACTGGAACCCTAAAGAGCCCTACACCAGGCCAATGAGTTTGACCCTCAGCTAAAGGAAGCTATTTCCACCTCTTTCCCAACTCCTCCACTTCCTAAACAAGTGTTTTATTAGTAGACTTTCGTAAAGGGGGCATTGCCCCATGACTTCCCAGTGGCATTGCTAACACAGCACTAGCAACCCCTGCATTTGCAAGGAACCAGACATCATCTTTGTTAGTCATGGAGTTTAGCCATATTATTTTAGATTTTATCTCTACATTTCACCTAACAACTGTAGTTCCACAGCAGATTAGGTTGGCATAAGCTTGTGCTACTGTTGAAAGAGCTGTTCTACCCTGATAGAGACATTTCTAGAGAGAAATATCCTGGGATATGCTAGCTTGAACCACTCCTAAAAGTGTAGGTCTGTATAAAATGCCTAAAGGCTACATCAGGATATGGCTTGTTGGGTTGGTACCTCTGCTCTTCATGTGGCAGGCATGACAATACTGCCTTTATCTCACTCTGTCTTGGCTGGAGTCTCATTAAGGGCCTGGACTTGCTCATACTCTTCCAGTATTTAGCTCAGGAGAGCTCCACTAACACATGGTTGCTTAGCACTAATAGAATACCATAAAAACAGCACCGATTTTGATACGGAGTCTTGGAGGTGGTGGGGGAAGAGTTAGATCAATAATCCTACGTGCAGTGAGTCTTAAGACTGTTAACTGTGCCATGGTTTTGCTAAGCAGATACTGGAAGAGTTAAGGGACATGAAAAGCAGTCTTACTGGGCCGTGTTCCTCCCTGGTCCAGGAGTGTCCTGGAGCCAACTTGATGTTATTCAGGGTAGTCTCAGGCCATGCAAGGTTTACTGGGGAATGTGATACCTGTGCAAGATCTGTGGGCCACAGAAAACCAGGGTGTACTTCTTACCCAGACATAATGGCAAGTAGGAAAGATCCTCAGCTGCTTTGCTAGTGCAGTTTTCCAGCCTCTCTTTATTATAGGATCAGTGTAATGGTGATGGGACTGTTGGGAAAAGGTAAAGGCTCATCAGTTAACTGAAGGAAGGTAACTGCCAGCATCAGTTGCACTATATTTGGTTAAACTCTGTGAAGAAAGTAAGTACGTTTTCTTCTCCTCTGCTAGTCATACTATTTCATATAAGAAAAGTATTTCCGTCAGAGAAGGGGGTGAATTTAACACCAGTTAAGCAGCTGCTGGCCAGTTGCCCAGTTTTTATTAATACGGGATTTCTAATACACTCTGTTTGCGAAGTGCAAGTAAGAGTAAGCACTACAGACTAAGACTGCAGTACTTAGAGCCGTACACCCTTCCATCTCACTTGAGTCACAAAAGGGAAATAAGTGCCCACATACATTGTTCTTCCTTTGTTTCCTATCAAATATGGTTTTAGAGAACATAAAGTAAATGTAAGTTCTTTTTTTAATTTTTTTTTTCTGAATTATTATTTTTGGAACCAGAGCATTTCTCTTTCACTCAGTGTAAAATTACTGTACTTTTATTTGCTCTGCATTGCACTTTATGTATTCTTTTCACTTGTTGGGCTTTTGTTAATCTAGTTTTAACTAGAAATTGACCATGAAACGAAGATGTTTTTATAAACATGCAAGTTCCATAAAATACGGCAAATAAACTATTTAGGTCAGAGATGTTTTTAGTGATATGTTGAAATACTATAGCTTCTGTAATTATTTACCGTTTGGTAAATTTAATACATTAATGGATAGTATGGTTTAAAATGGAATGTAAGTAAGCAGAAGACAAAGTTCTAGACATTGGATCTGCTTATTTGCATTAGTTTAACTGATACGGGTCTTAACAAAATTAGTCTGATCTAGATTAAAGAATTATAAAACTATTTAATAAACCAGGTTCAAATGAAAAGAGGTTACAGAAAAGTTGAAATTGGATTAACCTAATTGCTCAAGAAATAGTATTTTCCACCAGGCTAGTGCAGAGCTGTCTAGTGGGCAGTCTGATAAGCCCCTTGTCCCTGGAGGGACTGAATTCATACAAGACACTACCTGAAGTCAAATGGGAGTATGTATTTCCCTGCTATAAGCAGTAGCTCTCCAAACTCTTGTGATTACAAATGCATTTCCAGGGTGACAATAGTACTTCCATTTGTTTTTTTCCTGCCTTCATCCCCTCTAATTATGGGAGCCAGTGTCATAAAGACAATCTTCTTGTTCCTAAATGTGCTAATGAAGAGCTTACTTACCTTCTCTCTGGTTTTGGTGTTAAACTTGCAGCCCTAATACAACGGCATGTAGTTTAGCTTAAGAATTTTTAGATGCCAGTTAAAAGTATTTAAACAAAGAACAGCTACTCTATCCCAGTACAAAATTCATTTAAATCTTGTGGAGCATACTGAAAAATAAAGACCTGTTTTACTTTTACTTTGTCCAAACTCTTTATTCCAAATCATACCTGGGAAGATGGAAGTCTGCAGTGACTGGAAAACAAAGCATACAGTAGTGAAAGAAGAGAGAGATGGTGAGACTCTCACTTTCTTCATGGGCTCTCTTCTCCCAGGCTGATGTGTGTGTGTGCACAGACCACACACAGCTCTGAAGTCCTCGACACCCTTTCAAAAGCGCTTTGTCAGCCACCTCCCACAGCCTTTTAAAGAGGCTTTCAGACATCCTGCTTTTTTACATTTCTACATAAAACTAAAAGCTAACCTCTGCTCCAGTAGCATGATTACTGTCTCACCTTGAGCTGCAAGTAGATCATCCTGCTGATTTTAATCAAGCTACAGTTTTTGTCTACAAAAATGGGCAAGATCTGGGTATTTCTGCATGTTGTAAAGCGGTGGTGTCCTTTTAGGGAGTAACAGGAGACTCTGGAACATGGCAAGTGCACTGCCAAGTGACATGCGAGCTTCGTGCTTGGCATTAGTGGGCACTGGGATACCTGTGCTGAAGACAAATTGTAGGTTAATGTCACGTATACAACCTACCACAGAGCTGAGTGCTGCACAACACTGCTCAGGTCTTGTAAGTGTGGAAAAACTAAGCTTAAAAGCTTTGCCCTAAGCACAGAGTGACTCTGAATACTCAGTTTGAGCTGGAGGAGCAAGAGCAGTGACAGGCCTACTCCAAGATGGCAACCCATCAGGCAGCACAAATAACAGATCTGTTGCCCGACTAGTTTCCCTATTTTCATGTATGTTTGAAGGAAAGCTTAAAAAAGACTTCTACATGATCACAATCTGATTTGATTCTGCCCCCTGGGGGCATCTGTGGGTCAGCGCAGCAGATTTAGATAAGGTACTTCCACTGCCAGTGACTTGCACATAGCAAAAAAATCTGTTTCTTAGAAGCAGGTGCTTTTTCTTTTTTCTTAAGATAACAAACCACAATAAAAATGCCATTCTGCAGCCTTTTGTTAAATTCTGTCTCCCTGTAGCAGCTGCAGCTGGGGAGAACTCTAAAAGTTCAGAGAACCATGGCCATAACTCATCAAAAAGCCTCTGCAACCTATTGCTACTGAAAATGTTCTTGTGCTAGACCAAGAACATAGAGACTTGGGCTCTCCAAAATTCCCTGTTGCTGTTCCTTTATATGAAAATGGTGTTAAAATCTTTGTGTCTGCATCCAAGTCAATTCTGCCTGCTGAACCAAAAGCACTTCCAACAGACTTCAGCCATGCAGGGAGTCATTCTCAGTAGAAGTCATGATGCTCCAAACATTCTGAATGTTTTTCTTAGAAACATTTGCAAAATTAGCAATGTGAATGTTAATGCCTAAAAGTCTATGAAAAGAACTGAGTGAAAATACTGAGAAGAATGTGGTTGCACTTGAGATGTTGAAGAAAGACTACTGAATTACTAATTTGCTAAGCACTTGCTCCTGAGTTTGATTAATGCACTAAATCAGCTTTGGACACAGTTACTTCTAAGAACCGAGAAGGAATACTTTTTTCCTCGAGTTATCCAAGTTATTCATAGACTCATAGAATAGTTAGGGTTGGAAAGGACCTTAAGATCATCTAGTTCCAACCCCCTGGCATGGGCAGGGACACCTCACACTAGACCATGTTCCCCAAGCTCATTCACTTCGGTAATAGTTTGTTTCTATTTACTGGGTTTTAGAATGAGCAAATCTTGTCCTCTTGCACTTCTAATCTCCATTGCTTGTAGGGAAAGAATCTTTTCTGCTGTTTCATTTCCCAGTGAATGATCAGGTCACTAGCTACAGGCAATGTTTCTTCGTGTAGATTGAAAAATAGGCTTTGATGAATTTACTCCTCCGTGCAATTCCTGATTATCTGATTATTTTTTCTAGCTTCAAAAATGCTTTTATGCAATTTTCATAGATATGGTTGAATAACAATTGCAAGGAAGAATTTTAAGTAATCCAGTAAGTGTTTTAACCACTTCTTTCCCTAAGTAAAAGTTGAGAACATGAAGAAACATGAAGTATCATGAACAAAGTCGATTCATTGCTGAATTAAATATTTATAAAACATCTTGATTAGTAAAAACAGTGATCTTTGTGGAAGTTGCCTTTAGGAGCAAACCACTATGTTTTAGTAAGTATAGCAAGTGCGAAAGCAGGTTTCTTCAGAAAAAAACACAAATGGAAAACAAGATTAAGGTAGATCATTTAAACCAAGGTTTTCTCCTTGTCTTTAAGCCAATCCTGCCTGGTATGTTACTGTTGTACATTCCGGGATGCTCAGGACAATAGACATTCCTCAAGGGAAGCAGCTAGGTTCCAAAGTGTTAACTGAAAGAAAAAGTGAGCAAACTCGTAAGATCTTCTAGCACAGCGACTGCCAAAAAATGCCAAAAATCACTCTTCGCCTCTGAACTAGAATTCAGCATTTTAGAAGAATCGTGCTTTAATGTAGCTCACACACCATAGTTAAAAGCAGATTTCTGTTGGTTTGCTTCTTTGTCTTACAGGGCTTGTGCTTGATAATAAACCTCAGAATGGGGTATGCCAATACCTCAGATGACCACAGTTAAATTGGAATCTCTCAAAATCCCCAGATCTATTACACGTTATTACAGAAACAACAGTCTTTGAATGAAAAACTACTTAAAATTAGCTCAAAAAAAGTAAGAAGAAAAAGAAGCTAATGCTTTATTTGGGAAATGCCATTCAGCTACCATTAACTCCTAGGCTGTGTGCTTAACTGGTCTCCTGTAGCTTTTTCAGGTTGCATTTTTGTTGAAAGCAAATGCTGATGAAACTACATAGCAAAGAACTTTCCCTTGATCTTTGTAAATGAATGTATACATGCGAACTATGCATTTTCATACAGGTGCATACTGTACCTTGAATCAGTTCAACTCCAACCTCTTCCCCTAGGTTAGTAATCGCCAAACTTCAGGAGCTGAAGGTGCTCCTATCTCTTTTAGCAAATGTTTGTCTCCTGTCTTGTTTCTGCTCTCCAAAAGCCTGAGGTGCAGGACAGAGGTATGCTGAGCTACAGCTCATCAGGAGCAGAGTGGCCGGGGGCTTGTGGCCAAGCAGGGGTCTGGCATGCTCTGGGGAACCAGTCTGGAATCCCAGGCCCAGCATATCCAAGCAGAGGGATGGGGTACCTGTGCTTATTCAGCACCAGCATCTCTTGCACTTCTGCTCAGTGTCTTGCATGCTTGGGCAGAAGTGCGGGACCAGGAGCTGCTCTCTCACACAGGGTCAGTAAGAGTCCGCAGCAACACTAGAACAAGCTATGCCAAGGAGGTGGCCACTGCAAATAGGGCTTGCAGCCATGATCCTCCCCGTTAAAAGAACCTTTTCAGCCACCCTACCAGCCCAGGTTTGTTCTTGCCACCACTCCTCCACAGTGCTCTGCAGCACACCACTTAGGATGTGTGGATGACTCCTTAGGGGTTGTAGACTCACGGCTGAGACCTGATGCCCCAGATGATGTTATGCTCAAAACACCCAATCCTTCATCCTAATCATTGACTGGACTCCAGGGCTGGGATGTGTAAGAGACAAAAGATCAGATCTTGTTTTTAGTGTAACATCTGTTGGAAGAGAGTAGGAAAGATGGAAAATGGGTATCTTGTTCTTGTAGTCTGTGCAATTAAATTAATGAAAAAGGTATTGCATGTGACATTCTTACTTAAACTTTGGGTTGTTGCTGTACTGTACATCAACCCAGCCTGGTCAGTTAATGAAGTGTGTTTCTTACAGCTTATCCTATGGCAAGAAAGAAAATTGGAAGTATTAAGAATATCCTTGCTTTAGAGTAAAGCAAGCCTGGAGAGAACAACAAAGAAAGATTCTGTTTATATGCAAACTGTTTAAACGTTTGATACCAGTCTGAAGGCAGTAGTATTCTTATCTATCCAGAGATGTGCACTGTTCTAGGTTGTGTTTAATTGAAAAATATTTTTGCAGTATGTATCTGTATTTGATAGGCTAAGGCTTCCACTTTATATTCTTTACAGGAATTAGAGTGGAAATTATGTTTTCCCCTTCATTGAACTACCTGCCCATGCTAGATGTTCATTTGTGTAAAGAATATTTCTACTACTTCAGAGGGGTTTGGGTTGATTTTTTTTAAACACTGTCCTTTTCAAAGAATTCAGTGCTTTTTGTATGTTGCTCAATAGAAAAACATACTCCTTGCAGGGCCCTGACCACACCATCCAAGAACTCAGTGACTTGAAAACAGTGCTTGAGGGCAGGGCTTTGGGTTTGTCAGCTTCTGCATCTCCCATAGACATGACTACTTCTGTCAGTGGGGGCCCTGCCCAGGAGGGTTGGGCAGAGGTGGCTGTAGGGATGCTCAGACTGGTCCAGGAGGCTCTCTGGAGCTGACACATCTCTGGTACCAGGATGCACCAGAAACAATATAACAACAGCAACAGAAAGACACTTTCCATTTCTCTGCAACTGCCCAGTGTGCTCAGTGTAGCTCCAGCTGCAGTCCTTCAAATCAAAGCTTGGACTGCAACTGCCAGTTCTCTGCTGTCCCTTCCTATCACAAGGTTAACTTTCTAAAATAAGAGGGAGCTTCCAACTCTGGCACTGATGGAAATACTGAATACTTTTAATATATATATATATATTTGGAAAGTATTTGAAAAAAGCATTTTGTCTTTTTTTATACAACTTTTAGCCAAATAGAAGTATTCTGATTATTACTTCTGTGGATACCTGTCCACCTGTAAATAAACTCACATATTCAGATACATGAATCTGAAGAAAAAAGATAAAGACTGTTCAGTGGCTATGCGCTTTGCTAGCTGTTGGTTCCTTTGTACATAGGAGATAACTGTTTAAATGTTGGGTGGGGTTGTTTTTTTTTATTTAATTCTTGTTCCTCTAAAGAAAGAAGAAGAAAACCTTTTGACTTTGTTTTCTCTTTTCTGAGTTAATACAAAGATTTTCTAACTTTTTACTGCAGAAATGGATAAATACCTGGTGCTATGTGAATTTGAGTCAAACTGGCCATAGCAGACACACCAGTTAGAATGCACTTTTCCTGTGGCACATGTTGTATTTTCTCAGAAGGGACTTTCAAAGTACCATGAGATGTTTACATTTCTTCTTGTTACCCCAAATAGTTTTGGTTATTGAAATAACTCCCCAAAATAAAGTCATGATCCATTACCAATGCGCTGAATCCTTACATTTAGGTATCTACAACAGGTTTGTACAAATACCATTTTAGAGATGATAGTTGAAATATTGGGCTTTCATACTTTGTAATGCTTTGATGTGACAATAAATATGCTGTTGCTATCTAGTCTAACCTCATTGTAGACCTGTAACTTCCTGTGTATGGTTATGTCATAATTTGCACTGGCTTGAATTCAGCCAAATACTGACTGTTCAGCTGAAATACTCCGACTGTTATGATGTCCACAAAACATTAATTAAATACACTTGTTTCTGACTACCGCAGAGTATGTCAAATTATTCCTGTAATAAAACCCTTGTGTATAGCTTTTTCTACTTGTTTATGTCAACTTTAGTTCTTTTGTAACCACAAATGTCAGTGCATCAACCAAGGACTAGCTCCAGTCAGTGTTAGCCTTTGCATCGACTTCATTACAAACAACACTGAGCTCCTTTCCTAAGGCATATATTTAGACACCGTAGCATGAGCTGAGACACACAAGACAGGAACATGGCCCTTGTTTTTTAAGTTTTGGCCCTGTGAATGTGAAGTGCAGCCTTTAGCTAGTGACTGTGGTTTCCCACTCCCAGGTTCATGCTATAGAACTGCATCTTCTGATGCATCAAGCTAACAACGCTTTTCCTGTTCTGCTCCTGCCTGGCAGAGGAGGAACAGCTGCCTTCCTGTGCACGACAAGGAACACTCCCGATAAGCAAAGCTTCATTTGAACTCCATATACCTTTCTCATGGTATGAGTAGCTCATGAAGCTACTGCTTTAAACTTGCAAGCTGGAGAGACATTCCTGAAACAGGGAGTAGTTTCTTAAAAAAAGAATAAAAAGTATAAACTACTACCATTTCTGTCCAAGTTCTCAACTCCCTTTCTAGCTTTGTTAAGTCATATTTAGATTTTCCTTTGGTTAATGCGTTCCTACCCACTGCTGCAAAGCCAACTCCAATATAAATAGCAAGGCTATTAAATTTAATGAGTGGTTTAATCACTCTTCTGTTTGCATTTTCCTCCCTTCAGGCAACACCTCCTCACCACACACATGCATACTCTGTCATCCTTCTCTGGTAAGAAAGATCTCTAAACTAATCTGTTCTCTAAGCCAGAAGCAAAACAGTTCAGGCAAAGACCCTGCCTTGCTGCCCACAACATGTATTGTCACCAACAGCCAGGCTTGTCCAAACAGCCCCTTCCTGAACATGCATTGGATGAAGCAGATCCCAGGTGCTGCTGGAGTGGGCAACACTCCTTGTAGCTTCTCTTAAAGGAGTCTGTTGTCTTCATAGCCCCACTCCTGCCAGGCAGGTACCCAGAGCTGTCTGGCTTCATAGGTTAAAATGGACCTCAAGAATCATCTGGTGAAACCATTCTAGGCAAAACATGGCCTAGACTAGATGTCCCAGCTCCCTATCCAGTGAGTCTTAAAAGTGTCGAGTGCTGGGGAACCCACCACTTCCCTAGGCAGATTATTCCAATGGCTGATGACCTGCATCATTGGATTAGGTAATCTTATGGCCAGTTCCTCCAGATCTAAAAAGGAAGCAATCCAAACTCATGTAATTAGCAGGGAAGTGTTTTGTGGTATTTCAGATTAAATTCCACTACTGAAATGCCACTTACAGAGATGATAATCTGTTTAGTTGATCTTTCTGAAGACAGGCAGACAGGCCATTAAAGTTCCCTTTATGCAAACATGTTTTCTACTTTTGTACATTACAGAAAAGAGATTTCATTTTACCTCAACATTCAACCCCTACACTCTGCTCTCCAGGCTTTGTCTTCCTGAGCAAGTTCTAAACAGTTTTAAGAGTGACTACCTTAGGCACATTTGGTTTAGAAACATTTGTCACCTTCACGTCCTTCCATTAGAAAATGCTGGGACAGAATTATTCCTTCCCTGCCTGCATCAGTAACTTCCTCTACCTCATTTCTTTCATCTAAAATAATTCACTAAATTCAAATTTGGGTTTCAAATACTCTTAGCTGCAAGAAAACATATTTTGTTGAAATGTCTTGTGCATTTTTTATTTCAGATGCTGCCATTGTCTTGTTTTATGCCACCACCTTTGAAAGCTGTTCTCCAAGTGTGGGGTTAAAAAATCATTTTGTTACAATCTTACTTCTTCTGTGAGGTCCTAGTGGAAACCTGGGACACCAAAAGCGACTTTTTAGCAATGAAAATACCACTTAGAGAACAATAGCAGTATATTAGCGCCTTTAATTGAACGCATTATTTTCTAATTTATTTGCTTAAACTGCCATTTTTTTTCTCACTTTCCCACCCACTCTTTATTGTGCCAAGACAAATATTTAGGTTATAAAAATTGCCACACTGGTTTGAAGACTGTGCTACAGTTCTCTTTTCGGCTAACAAAATACAAAGCAAACATTTTGCTAAGATTTGTGTTCTAAATTTAGCTTTGGAGAAGAGAGAGAAAGAACTTGTACCTTCCTGAATTATATTTTCCTGCTTTATCCACAGATGATACCACCACGAACAGATGCAGGGTTTTTTTCTCTACAATTTCGTGGGAAGGAGCAGAGTTTTCAAACACTGTCGTTTCAATGCAGGTGTCATGGTTTAAGCCCAGCAAGGCAAATGACAAGCAAATTTCTCCTTACTCTTTTTCTCATCTTTGTGGTCTTCGTGGTCACCTTAGCACAGCAGCTTGCTCTGAAACAAGATTTCATTGCCTTGGGGGACATGGTCTAGTGTGAGGTGTCTCTGCCCATGGCACGGGGCTTGAAAGTAGATAATCTCAAGGTCCTTTCCAACCCAAACTGTTCTATGATTCTTACAATTTTTTGCCAACTTGTAAAAACAAAACAAAACGTATGGATGGGGAGAAAGGAGGCACCATTACCAAGGACGGGCTTAAACAAGGAAGCTTGTTTTTACCCAGCCTTGTGGCATAGCTCCAAGTATCTTAACCTGGCTCTACAGATCACTGGTTGTCATGGTTTAAGCCCACCAAACAGTAACTTCAGTATTTTTCAGTAATACGTGAACATTTCATTTTGGCTAGAAGCAGCTGACTTACCCCCCCACCCAGACTGTTAGCTTTGCAGGCTTTTTAGCTTTCCTTCATAATAATACAAGTAGCATTTTTCATTTATATATATATATAAAATATATATAATACAGGTATAATAATGTGTGTGCGTGCGTACATGGTTTAGAGACCCTTTTCACAGAGTTAATTTTCAAAATAAGAACATGCAGCAAAAGGGAAAATAACTAGAAAATCATCCTTTTTAGGAGAGACAAAATAAAAAATGGGTGCAAAATAAAACTGTATTACATACAAGTGTTACTGAAAGAACTCGGTGCTCAACAGTTTCACTGAAACAGGAACTGCACATTCTCGGGATCTGAAAAAAAATTTCAGACCAGTCACTGGGGGCGCAAACTTATCCAGTGCTGACCTCTTGTGGTACGCAATGAATCTGCAGTGGCTAAAAATCGGTGGCAAAAGTCAACACCAGGACGAGGTAGGAGAAATACCGATAAACTGGTATTCCCATCAGACCCAGGCTGGGTACCAGGAGAACACAGACAGCTCACCCCAGAGAGCGCCCACACACGCGCACACACACATACTCCCTTCAAATCTGACCTGAGGGTCAGGATTAACCACTTACAGCACTCTGAAGGCCAGCTGCCTGCAGGAGGCACCCTTTTGTACTGTTGCACTGTCTCACTAGACCTGATCATTACTCTCCAGCCGATATGGGGCATCCCCCTACCCTGAGAGCAGCAAGGCTTTCACTAACATTCATGTACAAGCATTCCATATAAAGGACACTTTGAGCCTTACCTCACAAGAGAGAACAATTTCATTCCTGCAGCCTTGCCCTTTCAGTGTCATCGGAAGAAGCACTATTCACAAAGCATGCCTTCCTTGTGCACCCTCAGAAATGGGAGTGAAGTGAGGATGCCTTCATCTTCCCACACAGCTGGAGCTGCTACTCAAACACAAACACTGGCGTCCTTCTAGCTGAAGCTCCTGGGCTTTGAAATCTCACCCCCTCAGAGTGAGCTGAGAGCAGCCACCCCAGAAATCACTGCCAGACATGCTTTTCAGTCCTTTTTAGGCCATCAACACACCTTCTAGCCATCTTAGAGCAGAAACTGGCTCTATTTTTCCCCTTTTATATTGCTTGCAGGTTTCTTGCTCTCATGTAAATTAGTATCACCACTGTTACTTCCCATCATGCCTGAGGTAAGAAGTTAGTAAAATGGCGACTCACATAAGCAAGTTTAGCCTGAGCTTTTAGCTTCGATTGGCCAGGCTCTCTGAAGTGCTATGGTGCAGGGGCTTCTGTTAGGGGACTCACATAATGTCCTCTTTAGAAAGGGCTGTTTCCTTCCTTCTGGTCACAGACCTCTTGACCTGTGAAACCAAACAGGATGCAGAGTAAGGGAAGGAAGGAAGGAGGAAGGAAATATTTTTTTTTACTTCTGCAGCTTTGGTAAAAATAAGGAATTTCCAAAACTATCTGCAAAATTCCACTCCCAGGCTGCTGCTTCCTTGGGTTCTCTTTCCTTTAAATGTTTACATTTCGTCCCAGAAATGCTCAGGAGTTCTGGCATTTCAGGCTGAACTTGCACCATGTGGCTCACTATGGGGATGGTTCTCAGAGCTCCTCCCTCTGCCAGCTCTGCTGCTTCCCAGAGTCAGCAGCAAAATGAGAAGTACCGTTTCTCATTGAAGATGTTTCATATTTAGAATTGGCACTTGATAAAGATGCATCCTGCACTGCTCCAAGACATGTGGAGGGAGGCAGACACAATATAGTGTCAGGACAGGGGAACTAGAAAGCTGTCAGAGGAAAGCAAGATGAAAGTGGAAGGGAAATTAGGTAAGTGGGTGATAAAATAGTTCTGCTATATAGACAGAAACGCAGAAGGATCAAAGGATCTTTGTATTTGCATTTTATCCTCATTTCTATTCCTTGCAGCTTCCTTCCCCTGCTGTATATTATTATCACCTCTATTATAAAACTTTCTGGTTGTTTGCAATTATCCCCCCTTTAATCTCATGCTAGGCTCTTCCCCTTTGATCCAGTGCAGTACACGCCTCCTTGCCATAGTACTGATTGTGTGACTGCTGCATATATACGTAAAAGCATACTTTTGTTTTTTCTCAACCTGATTTCGCCATTGTGTCCCCAGTATAGTCTAGGTAAAGTTCCGTGTTCTTCACAAAAACTTTTCTGCTTACCTCACTTAGGGTAGCTTCAGCTCCCAGTAAAAATGTTGCAAATCAAAAGCTCCTTCTAGCATCTTTGTTTTATTTTTGCACTTAAGTTACAGTTATAATTGTATACAATAAAAGAACAACTACAGAAAGGGACACCTAATTATGCCCTTCACTGAGAGGCTGAGCTGAGTTCAGCTGGAAGAGACAAACCTATTACTGGCAGACCGTTGATTCTTTCTCTTCTATTTATTGAAAATAAAAACCAAAAACACAAAACAAGCACCGTCTCCTGCTTCTCCCTCCCTCCTACCAGCCTGCCCTGAGACCACAGCTTGCCCTGTCCCATGTCCTTGCAAACTGGGCTTGACGCCAGGACTGGCAGGGCTGAAGAAGGCTGGGAACTGAGGTCCCAAAGAAGAGCTCAGAGAAGACAAGGAACAGAGCAGAGTCTGTCATAAAGTCCGTAGGGAAGACACTCCTTCTCCAAAGGAAAAGCCAGTGCTTCCTTCACTGTTGGGAAACAGGAGGCAAAGAAGAACTGCCGAGCAGCCTGGCCCTATCCATCCCTCTGCACAGGGCAGCTCCCTGCTCAGAGGCAGCCATTCTCACACAGGGCTGACACCAGGTGAGACCAGGTAAAGTCCTATTCTGTTTCCTCTCCTCGTCACTGGTTTTAGGACTGTCACACATTTTTAGCTGAGCTGCACCCTTTTGAGTGTATGAAACAAGCTGACCTGGGCTGGCCAGAAAGTCTCATCTTCATTCTTCTTCAAAGGGAACACTGAAGGAACAGTGTTTGGATAGTATGAGGTAGTCAAGTGTATTTGTGAATGCTATAAGGAGTGTCAAAAAAATACCAAACCCCACATAATATTTAAGCAGTGTGTAATATGGAAATTGTTAATTAAACCTTCTGCTTTTATAAGGAACACAGAATCATAGAACATAATGGAAGATTTCTTCCTTACATTGCTCACACAGGCTGAATTCCCCCCAAACAGCTACAATAAGCACTCTGATAGCTCAGGAAAAAAGAGCCATTGAAAGGAGCCATAGAAAGAAGGAGAGTACCTGAGCTGTAACTTTTATCCTGGCCTACACAAATCTTTCACAAAGCAACACATCTTCCAGAAAAAGCAAGCTTTTATTCTCCTTGGCTATAAAGAATATCTGCTCTTCATGTCCTCTAGAGTATCAGTTCCCCCTCCAGATTAATTTTCTGTCATTCCTTGACTTCCATATCCACAGTTACAACCTCCTATCCATCATCACCACCATGCTGTCTTCCCTGCCACCTTCCTTGTGAAGATGAGAGCTAGCTGAGATTTCTAAAGAGCAACAAGTGCTTTCATTTTGTTTTCCCTCACGTGAGTTTGGTACTAATAAACATCAAACAAAGGATCTGCAGAGATGAGAATGGCAAAATGTATTTAGATGTTTCTGCCTAAAGCTCTTGCACATGCAGCATTATTTCTCTGAATTAAATGGGAGCACGGCTGTTTCTTACGCTGCTCTGCATTCAAATAAATTCACTAGTAATAAAGCAAGATGCAGCACTTCATTTTCTAGTATTCTCAGATCACAACATGACCTTGATCATCTTTCCACTGCCACCTTCACAGACAGGACTGCAGAAACACAAAGGATTTCCGTATGTTATTGAGTTAAAAAAAGTCCTCAAGATCTTGCTACTCACATCCTTCACATGCTGTACTCTACTTAGATGATGCAAGTACTGCCTTCTATTTCTCCTTTTAAAATCTCAGACAATGGTGAGTTTATTCATGCCCCATGCCCTGGTGATTAATTACGTTCCCCTCTCAGAAAAATACTTTGCTTGATAGATCAGGAGCAAGAAACTGGATCTTGCTAGCAGAACTGAAAAGCCCTGTGCCAAAACACCTTTTGCAGCTGTGAGCATCAACACCCACTCATCACTTTGCCTTTTTCAACCTTCTCTTCAGTAAGGTGCATTAGTCAGGCTCCTGAAATAAGCACCTTCAGGGCATATTTTCCATTCTTGTGGTCCTCCTTTGAACTCAAGCCAGGCTGTGCCTTCCCAGAACATGAACAACTATGGTAATAAATATATCTGATAAGAGTTCAAAGAACATTACCATCAACAAGCCAAAAAACAGCTACTAAGTGTTGGAGAATATTACATGCAGGGGATATATAAGACTGTGGAGGCCCTTTAAGGCTTCCAAAGGGCAGCTGCCCCTTAGGGAGTGTGGATGGGCACAGCTGACATGAATTGACTCATAGGGCTGAATACCCAGCTCAGAGACTTCAAAGATTGTTTGCCTTGGTGTTTCAACTTTCTTATGATGGACTTGATGAAAGAAAATAAGCAAATACTGGAGTCCCTTGGATTAGTTTTGCTGAGTTGCAGTGTTCTGATTTCCTAGGCTTTAGGAGACAAATAATGTAAGTATTGCTGCTGATTTATAGTGGTAGCAGCTCTTTTAGTAGGCTGGTAAGAGGTACGATGTGTGATCTACCTGGTAGCTCACAACACATAATTGTGGGACTGGACTTAGAATATGTAGATCACTGATGAAATATGTTTGTAAATGTACTCTTTGTCTGGTGTGGTGATGTGTCTGACGTTGACAGAGGGGGGCTAGGGGTAACTTTTGATGTTGCTTCCATGAGAGGTGAGCTCTGGGTTCTCCATTCAGCCTTTCCTGTCTTAGCAGTGCAAAGCAGAAGGGTTCTCACAGGCTATTCTGGCAGCTCAGATTCCCTGGGGTGTCAGAACTTTATAGGTAGCCTTCTGCTGTCAGAAGCCCAGAGTTGTGGTGTGCAATGAAATCCTTTAGTGGCCTGTCTCCTAGGCTAAGCTGGAGTCCAACTCCCTAAGTGAGGTATCCCCCATTATAAGGGGAGAGAAATTAATCACTAGATACTGAGGTCTGTCTCAGGTTTTGATGTTTTTTCTTCTGATCTTAAGGTGTGATATTGAGTCTGTGTGATGCATGTTTCATCTGGAATCAGGTTTCAGTAGCATATGTAAGGGTTTTTCTTTTTTCATAGCCTAAAGACTTGAGGCTACGCTCAGTCTGTTCAGGTGCTGTTTTCCGTCAGAGGTCCATAGTCTGTGTTTCATCCAGAATGACTACAGAACATTTCAGGTGCACAAAGGCTGTTCACCATCTTCTTGCTTAACTGTATCTTAACCACCCAGCAAACCACATGGCAAGATCTGGTGGGAAGTGAACTGTGCCCTGTGCCTCATTTAATCTGCAATGGGGATAGACACAAGCAGGATGTAATTATCCCAAGTGGAAGCTGGCCAGAGCATAGGGCCATAACCCCTCCTTGTTACTCCATGTTACTTGCAAGGGAAGGGGAGAGTGTGCTGGCAACTGCAGTTCCTCAGTTCAGACAGGAGACTGCAGTGTGTATTATTCACCTGCTGACTTCAAACAGAAGAGCACGGATACAAAGGCTGCTGGGGAGAAGGGTGCACATGGACTTCAAAGGAAACACTTGGTTGCCATAGCTCTTCATCCAGACAGACTGGAATAGTTTCTGAATTCTCATTGCAGGGGTCATAACTGCAGGTGTTGCCAGGAAATTTGGTGCAGCAGCCTTAAAGCATACACAAAGACAGTAAATTAGAAAAGCAGTACCTCCAACTGAGGTACACTCCACAGTAAGGCTGTCTGAACAGGAACTAATATTCCTAATGACTTGCGACAGAAGATGAAAATACTGAGTTTATATTGTTAAAGCTGCAGTACTGAGGACTTCTGCTTCAATTCACGCTAATGCTTCCTTGCCATCAAATTAAACTGGCTTCTTGGAATTGCTCAGTGGTGTTCCCCAACCTCGGCCTTTCTTCTGAGGCTTCAGCTTTATTCTGAGCTGAGGCAGAGCTTGTGGCTGTGCTGATTTCCTTCTTTCACAAGAGAACTGATCTTCTGTTGTGCTGCAGACAGCAAGAAGTTGGTTACTGGAGGAGAAGATCAACATCAGGGAGGAATCAAATTGGAAGAGACATTTCTGTCTAGGAAAATAATGTTAGAGATTAATCCAGTTGATAGTAGTCCTGTTCAGTAAACATTTTAACACTTTCTTTCCTGACCAGAACTTTGAACAGTTGAGTCTTCGTGCCCTTAGTCTGTATTGAGGTCTGTAAATAAGAGGATGATTGTCAAATATATTGCTTTATTGCTTTACAATTGTTTTAAAACTTGATCTAAAACACTTTTTTTAGGAAAATGCAACTATCAACAAGTTAATATTTTTTTTTTCCTAAAAAAAACCCAAAGTATTTGATCAGTGACTTGTACAGGATTTGGGTTAGGTGTCCAAGGTACCTATCTTGTTTGTTGTTATTACTCTGAAAACACTTCTATTCCATTATTTGTGCCATCCATGTGAGTATAATTCACAGCTTTGTGCAATTCTGTTTGCTTTAGGGAGGCAAAACAGGAGGCACCCTTCTGTTGATCCTACTTTTTGAAAGGCTGGTGCTTGTTAGCCTGCTGTAAAGATGAACTTCTGAGCCCTTCTAAGTGTACTTCATTATACCTTGATAGCTGGATCCTACTTTTGGTACAAGCTGAGGTAGAAAATTGAAAAATGGGGGAGTAGGGACAGCAGCCACTGGAAAAGAGCAGACAAAAGATAACACAGTCTGTGCTCATCACAGAGCTGTGCTTACACTGAGTGGAGACATTTTTATCTCAAGCTGGCAATGATTTCTGCTTCTTTGATCCACCAATGTACAGTTGAGGGAACTGTAACAAGAGAGGCTTCAAAACTGGAGGAATATTAATGTGGTATTTTCTAAAGTACCTTAAAGTTATCCGACAAATGTGATTAGACAGTCTGTAGCATGGAAGGGAAAAGGGCTAGAAAGTAGTGGACAGCTAATGAGCACTTCGCGTGGAAAAAAGGGAGGGAGAGGAGGAACTTCCCAAGGAGGGAAAGCCAGTGAAATGTTTGGCTTAGTTGGCAACAAATGAGTGGGGTGGAGGCCAAGACTTTTAAAGGTCTGGCTTATCAGTGTGTAAAGCACAGCCACAAAGCACAGCACCATAATACACACACAAGTGTTTTGCCAAAAGTATCTTAAAATTTTCTTAAAAGAAATTTTTAAGCCTTTCTGTAGTCTCTTACCCATTGCCTATTATCTACACTGTTGTGCACTGCAGTTCATCCCTTTACCGTGTTCAAGTCTTCTCTTCTTGCTTCTCCCCTTTAAATGTCATAGAAGCTCACAGAAAGAGTCTGACAAGTTCAGCTCACCAGCCTTTTAAAAGTGGGATAGGGGAGGTTATTAGTGTCTAAAGTGTGGGCTGTTCCAAGGGGCTGGTGGCATGTGCATGTAATGTTAAGGAGTGTTATTTCTGTAAAGGACAGAAGGCATCAACTCAGGCCTGGAAGGCAAGAAGCAAGCAAATAAACAAGATAAATGAAGGACAAGTTCTATCATTTTGCTTCTTTCAGTTCAGTGCCTAGTACACTAATTTCACTACACAAAATATAAGCAGTGGCAAGTACCCCAGGAACTAAGGAAAAAGAGGAACAGGGACGTTTCCTTTTAGAAGCGGTTTTCATGTGAAATTCCAAGGGTGAAGTGCATTTTTAGCTACTTATTGGCTTTACAAATATGTTGTATGAAAATCCACTTGAATTTTCTGTGAGATTCTGCTGAATTTTCTGTAAGATTCTGCTAAACGAGCTCCATCTGCCTGGATTTGAAGTCAGAGTTGTCCTTCTCCTAGGATGGTTGCCCAAGGCTAGTGAGCCCATCCTGCCCATGGACACACTTTGTCTGACCATTCAGTTGAGACCTGTCTGGCATGGGAGACCCTACCAGAGGCATATGCCACCACCAGCATAGCTCCCAACCTCACAAGGGCACACGAGCTCTTTCCCCATGACAAGGGGATATCTGTGAAAGAGATTTATGTTTACATACAGATTTTTATACTGTTCTCCTATTTAATTAGTGGAATTGTTTGGGGAAATGTAACCTTTTTTCTATACTCCACAGTTCTGGGGAAAGACTGAAATAAAAAAAGGAAATACACAGTTGTGTAGCTGTAGACCTGTGTAGGTCAGAGACTTTCAACACTTACAACATCAAGCACAGAAAGCCTTCCACTTAAGAGTGATGAAAAAGCAGTCACAGCTCATTTCAGAAACACTGCAGACTTCTTCGGGTCAAGCCATGATGCCCCTCCTGTAAGAAGTAGGATCAATAGGCATTTCAAAAGAGGCTTGTCCTCCTCCATATTGATCAGGAAAATCTAGAACCTTTTTAAGCCAATTTACAAAAGTGGAATGGCTGGTGTTGTTCAAGGATGACACTCTCACTGAAATGATGCACACCAATAGCTGCTTCATGGGAGCTGGGAGTACACACTGGCATCACTTTGGGTGAAAAAAATGATTACTCAGTCACTTTGCTCTTCTCTGTGTCTTCACAGTAAGTTTGTACTTACGATTACTGCATTTAAGCACCCTGGTACCACTACAGATTGGATGCCTAAATCCCAAAGGCACCTTTGGAAATTTCAAACTCATAAACCAGAGGACTGTATGAATTCAGCATGTTACCTGCAGAAGTCTGGATCAGCACATCCTGATCCCACGCACATCCAACTTTCTGCTGGAAATAGCTCTCCTCCTCTACTGTATGCATGTGTATAACCTTTTCCTTAACATCTTTCTTTCCTAGATTGAAAAGACCTGTCTTAAAATATGTAGCAGGTGAGCTCGTCACCTGATTTTGAAGGCTCATCAACTTCATAACCCACTTGCTCTTCTGCAGACTGCTCTTTCAGGGTATAAGGGTACTGCTCTGATGAACCTCCAAGTCAGCAAGGCACTCCAGTGAAAGTCTGTCTTAAACTCCTCAGGTATATTCATACAGTGTAACAGGAGGAGAGAGGAGAAAAATCTCAGGGATTTTAAAGCAGAGCTGCTTGAGAAGTGAGAACTTACATTTGTTGTTTTGTTTTTAACAAAGGCAGTTCTTAGGTACACTCTGTTTCCAAGCTTAACTGGACTTCCCTTTTTTCAGGTGTGGCAACCTGTGAGTCAGACAAAATAGAAATGCTTAGAATTACCTGCACAGGCAGCCTTCCTGCCTGAACAAACATCAACCAACCCAAAACATTGTCTTAACCCTGTGAAACTGTCACAACTTGCTTTCAGTCTTCACTGACACAAGAACTCGGGATGAAGGACTGCCTGGCCTTTCCCCCATTCCCTACTCAGGCTATTTGGTAAAAGGACAGTACTAGGCAAAGCCTCTACTTTCCTTTGGTCTTTTTTCCATTCCCTCTTTCTTCCCTTATTATCACAAAGCCATATTCTCTAGCACTGAAGGAACACACTCATTCCTACAAAATTACTGTGGTAAGTGGAAATTTTTGTAAGTAACCTAAATAGGTGACCACAGACATTATTTAGGGAGAACCCTGGGAGTTTGGGGAGGGAGGAGAAGGAAAGCTGGAATTTATTTTGTTTTACTGCTGCTGTATCCCTAAGTTTAGTGTTTGAAAAGCTTAAGTAGTGTGCTGAAGGAAAAGGTTCCTTGTGTCTCTCTTCTTCAAACTCATGCTGGTCTCTCACAGACAAATGCTTAGCAGTAATGTCCTAGGCATAAACACACCCAAGTGACACAACACTTACTGCCAGAGGTTACAGACTTCTTGTAGGAGAAAGAAACCACCAATTTCATCCTGCTTCTTCCTCCCTTTACCTTGTAGTTCACATTTCACATCCTACAGGATACATGCATTTTCCTGATGAAAAGAACACTACTCAGATATATCTGGTGCAGCTGAAATCTGCATTTTGCTGCTTAAATTCACTCTGTAAAGAAACCAGGCAAGCACCTCCATGCACCCCACATGTTCCACCAGCCTGAGACCCTCCTAACAGATTGTGCAGAGGACCAGGACCATTATTCAGGAAAAGGTTAGGGCAGCTAAGCACTGAATGAAGCTGAGATTTGTGGCAGTGCTTCATACTAGTTACGTGATTATAGAAACCTGAAACATCAACATTGTGAATTTACGGCCCTGAAACTTTATAAAAAGATGTGTTGCATCTCAAGCTCTCATTGCTTGCCCTAGCTGCTTCACCTCACTGCTCCTCAGCCTTCCACTTGAAAATGGAGAATTGCCTCCTTCATAAATCATTCAGTTATGTCTGTATTAGCAACCTCACCAGGTTCAGTGCCTGTCCTCTGGCTCCAAGGGCCAGTGATGCTGCCCAGCAGCACTCTCCTTCTCTTGTGAAACAAGTCTCCATGCTCCCTACTGGGAATGGTTTCTGCCTTATGCCTGGGCATTGCCTGAAGAGCACCAGCTGCATGGACCAAAGCCATCTGAAGCAGCATGCTATCTGCATGAACAGTCACTCATCAGTCACCACTTATGTCCTCTTTAGCTCATTATTTTTCTATCATAGTTATTCCAAAAAAAGGGAAGTGTTCTTCATATTTTCTAATTAAAGAGAATAAAGTTATGAAAGTTATTTCTTTGAATACAGGTATTGAAAGCAGAGTATGGAGTACTGAGGGAATGCAATTAACAAGTCCTTCCAAAAACATGCAACTTCTCCATCTGCATTTTAGGAGATTTTAGACCATGATTTTAGGAACAACTAAAAAAAACTCCAAAGTAGCCATGCCTGGAAGCTTAACTCTTACTTACTGGGGACTGCAAAATAAACTCTGGAGGCAATGTTATGTTCTTAAAGAGTCACTGTCAAAACCAATAGAAAACACACTAGCATTTCAAACCTATTTGTCTCCTGGCGTTGTATGTCATACAAACTGCAAAACAGATGCTATTAGAAATATTTTCTTCTTTTGCCTGGTGCGTTGGCAATCTTCAGGGCTATTTTGGTGAATCTTCCACGCAGCAACAGGAAGGAGAAAACATTTTTGAAAGTGTGATTGTAAAACCACAAAATACTGGCTTGGGAACTTGGTCATTTGTCCTTGAAGCTGCCCTTATTTCAAACCAAAAGTAACCCAACAAACATGCACTAAACTCTCTAGATTCCCTACCCCTACTAGTCACTGTTTCCTCAGCTACAGATAAGCTTAAAACTGCCTTCAAAAACTGTCACTGCTGAATGAGCTGTGCTACTGTGGAAATAAAGAGGTCATTCCCTTCTCTATATCCAGAATCCTTAAACCTATTTCCTCATCTCTTTTTCCCGTAAGACAAGCAGAAGAAAGGAAACTTCTGCCCTTCTAACTTCTGGAAGCAGTGCCTGCTCCCCAGTTTGCTTAAGTGAATTGATGTTTGGTGGGGCAGGCCATCCTCTCACATGGCCCAGCTGATCTATTCTCTCTGTCCTCTGGCAAGAGCCTCCTCCAGCAAGCCAGTAACGTACCCCAAAGCCTGTCTTTCCCTGAGGAACACAGGCTGCCTTTCTCCACCCTTACAGCTCTTGGCTCACGTGCTGCTTTCAGAGGGAGGAAATGAATGCAGCAGCCCCTGTCAGGGCAAGGACTACAGTGGTCTGCCCTGGCAGCACACCCCTGTCAGTTCATTGCTGCTCCCTGGGCACCAGGGTACTGCTCACCACCAGCAGCACCCTCACAGGCATCACAGGCAAGTTGAAATGGAGAAACAGCTGTACTGAACAGATCTAAAGGGGAAGAGAGTGGTATTTTTCTTTTGGTAAACAGAGTATTTCAAAACAAATTAGTGGGGTGGGCTTTTTGCTGTAGGATTCTGGCATCATTTGGTGAGCAGAACAACCAGTGAACACTTGGTGAGAGTCTGGTCAATATTTTGACTTCTTCCTTTTTCTGCCTGTGCTTGTGTGTCCGTATATGCAAGATGCTGCCACAACTCTGCTCTGTGCAGAGAATTACTTGCTGATGTTGCTCAGGGACTCAGATGGCAAAGTTACTCCCCAGCATTAATGCTGTTATAATGTTGTTATAAGCCATTTGAAGGTGAGGGGCAAGTTTCCACGCCATCATTACTACTCGAGCGATGAGGGACTTGGAGTGTAGTTGTAGGAAAGTTTCCTCCCATGGCAAAGACCGTTGAAGACAATCCAGTGGCGCCATCTTCAGCTGCCCAGTCCCACTCTGGCGGCAAAGCTCACTGCCTCCACAGCAGCGCAGATGCAATCACTTATGAGATTGGCCTGTATATCATCTGCACTGCAGGCCCACAGACAGTTTCATTAGTGCCTCTGGGGAGCCAGTAGCTGCCGCACAGAGGCAGGGAGCAGCATATGAGCAGATGTGACATGAGGAAACAGTGTCTAGCTTTGATATCACAGAAAATGTTAATCTAAATAAACCTTAAGTCTGATAAAGAACATGAACAAGAGACAAGGTACTTTGGATTCTCAGTCCCAGGCACCTCTAACTTTCATTTCACTTACTCTTACAGAGTATTTAGCCTTTTGCTGCACTCACTTTATTGGGACTAGAAGTCTGGTGATCTCAGCTGTAGCTGTGACAGTGCAGATTGGATATATGAGCAATGGAGCACACACCTGCAGTGGCAATCCTGCTGAAGTTTAAGTTGTGGCCCAGCATTCTGTAGTAGCTCTGTTGTGAAGGCAGACTCTGCTAAGTGGTGTTTAAATACCTTGCTCCCAAGGCCATCCCTTGGACCTCCCTCATATTCCTCGCTGTATGTGTTCCAGTTTCTGCAAAACTGAAGCAGGAGCCAGCTGGGTAACATCCCCCTTCAAGTGCCTAGCTACAGTTCATCCCTAGAGCATCATCCACCTCATGTACTTTGGAAGAAAGGCATCCTGGGGAAAAAAAAAAATACGATCATGCCATTTAAACCTACAGTGTGATGAATCTGATGAGAAACTTAACACGAGTGGGCAGCATGCTCTTGCAGCCCAGAAAGCCAACTGTATCCTGGGCTGCATCAAAAGGAGCATGACCAGCAGGTCGAAGGAGGTGATCCTGCCCCTCTACTCTGCTCCCATGAGACCTCTTCTGGAGTGAGGTCTATGCAGTTCTGGTGTCCTCAACATAAAAAGGACATGGGACTGTTGGAATAAGACCAGAGAAGGGCCACAAGGATGATCAGGGGACTGGAGCACCTCCCGTATGAAGACAGGCTGAGAAAGTTGGGGCTGTTCAGCCTGGAGAAGAGAAGGCTGTGTGGAGACCTCATAGCAGCCTTCCAGTATCTGAAGGGGGCTTATAAGGATGCTGGGGAGGGACTCTTCATTAGGGACTGTAGTGACAGGACAAGGGGTAACAGGTTAAAACTTAAACAGGGGAAGTTTAGATTGGATATAAGGAAGAAGTTCTTTACTGCAAGGGTGGTGAGGCACTGGAATGGGATTCCCAAGGAAGTTGTGAATGCTCCAACCCTGGCAGTGTTCAAGGCTGGGTTGGACAGAGCCTCGGGTGACCTGGTTTAGTGTGAGGTGTCCGTGCCCATGGCAGGGGGGCTGGAACTAGATGATCTTAAGGTCCTTTCCAACCCTAACTATTCTGTGAGTCTATGAATACATGCAGGAAGAGGTTAATTCAAGCATCATAATTTTTGCAGGTTGTATTAAAAGCAAAGAGAGGACACTAATCCCATCACGTGAATTCATGTATGTTACTTCATGATCATTAGCAGACTTGGTGAACACTGTAACTCCACAACATGTCCTGCCATTTGAGCTGGAGGATTAACCTCTGCCGCTGGCAAACTGCCATCTTGTGTACAGATAAGACTTGATGGTTTCCTGCTGTTATTTGTTGACAGCACAGGAACAGCAAATCGTGGCTGCAGCTCCGCATTTCCAGCCCAGCTGGTTTATCAGCAGAGGACATCCCATTCGCACCAACTCTGCCATAGTGACCAGCCCGTCCACCATTCTGCTTCCTTGCCCTGATTTTTGGGCAGGATGAGCAGAGGGCAGCACAAGGAAGGAATGAGTCAATGGATCGAGGTGGAGGTGGAAGGCTGTTGCATCTGTGGCAACCGGCACCCTGAGGGGCAACGGAACCTCCTCCACATTTGCGAGGGGAATGGCAGCTGATGAAGAGTAGGAGCCTTGCTGCTTTTGCCCTTCCCAGCAAACCTCACATTCCTCAGCTTCAGCCCAATGTGTTTCTTTCTCTTTGCCTTTGCTTGTTTCACGCTCTGGCTTTTTTTATCTGCCTCCCCATCCACACCAGATCCCGCCCGACCTCTCCTTTTCTGTTCCACCAACCCCTCCATCCGCGTCAGCTCCCGCCCCGCCAGCCTCCCCTCAGCGCCTTTTCTCCCCCCTCAAGTACAATCCCTCCTCTTCCACCAGCTCGGCCCGCTGCCGCTTTCCTAGGCTGTTAAAGATAAATAAATACAAGAAGTGGTGCTCTGACTAAATTTGGACAAATTTCCGTCCACATACACACACAGCCAGCGCAGGGCGGCGCGAAAGAGACCCCATGACGGTGCAGTTTGGGCTGCCTTCTCTCCGGCCCTCAGCGGGACGGGACGGGACGAAGGGGGTGGTGGGCGCGGCTGCGGCTTTCGGCCGCTTTCCGCCCCCGCCGCCGACCGCGCCGCGCCCACCGCCCCCCGGTTCCGCTGGGGAGAATGGCGTTCCTATGGCGGCAATGGCCGCCCTCCTGCCCTCTGCCGGGGGAGAAGTGGAGGGGGAACGCCGCCGACCCGGCCTTTTCATCCCGCCAGGAGACCTTTCGGAGAAGCCAGGAGAGAAAACGTGAGGCAAACGAAGGGCTGATAAGGGCTAATCTTTTGTTTTTCACCCCAGAGGATCCTCTGTTATCCCACACACAAGATCTGGGGATGGGCTTTGAGAGGGGGCAGCCTCAAGGGATACCTCGGTGCTTCTATTTCCAAGCCAGCAGTTTTCCCCATTCCTCCCAGTAATAGCTTGGTTTTCCCCAGATTTCCATGTCCCTGGGGAAAACATCATGATGGCTTCCCAAGACTGGCTGCAAAGCAAGGTGCTGGAACTGGAAAGTAGTAGCCAACTACTGCTGTGTCAGGGACAGGGTTTGTGCCCTGCGTCTTAGCCACTTTTGGGATTTAAGGTTTCTGGGACAGCTCTTTCATGAGCACAGGCCAATACTCCACTCCCAACCATCCAGGTTTTTACTAAAATACCTGTATTTCATGGAAAACTCAGTGATTATTATCATCTCTTCAAAGGTCCCACCGCTGATCAGCAGGGGGATAATGTAGTTAAATAGGTCTGAAGCAAAAATCACTATTCAAGGATATCTATTTTTTATACATAAGCAGCATTTCAGCCACGAGACCAGAAATTCCAGCAGCACTGTTGATTTTGCACATTGTGCTCACAACTTTGATACTAAAATCTTCCAAGAAAATGGAGAACAAAATGTCCTCACAAACACCAGCATTGTTGAAATGATACATGACATCATTTAACGTAAAAAAGTCAAGACCATTTAAAATAGGCATCAACAGTGTATTGCTAGTGTGTGCAACTGCATACATTATGTCATTTATTATTCCAGGAAATGTAAAAGAGCCCACTTCTTCCAAAATGATTCATTCATCCAACCTGGCACCCAGTTTCAAGTGAGTAGTGCAGACGAGTAACACATCCTACATGTTCCCTGCAAACTTTGTTTAAAAATCAGCTTCAGGAATCTGGGGATGGGCAATGTTCTGCCACAGCTGAACTATATACACATACTGCCTTGTGCTGGAGCCCACTTGGCTGTGTAATTGTGCAAACTTGTTTGATATTTTGCTTATTATGTTGCTGCTAAGAACTCTCACCCAAATGAAATCGTTTTGGAAAGTTGTTTTCCAAGCACGTGTGAAGATTAGAAACCCCTTAAGGTTCCATTTATGGGCTATTTATTGTTATTGTTATTATTAATGTAATACCCTTCTGTGCTAAGTACTTGTGACTGTGTGCTTAAGGAGCTTACTGGATGGGTTCCAAAGTAAGGATTTTGCAAAGCAGGAGTGGAAAGAAAAAGCCTGCTGCTTCTTAAAGGAAGGCAGCTTGTTATGTAGGGCTCATGGAAGAAGCTGCTGTCTTTAAGCATGGAGAAGGTGGAAAGCATAAGAAGAGGGGACAGGAGGTAGGTTTTGGGTGTGTGCAAAGTCAGTGGGAACAAAAAGTTAAATTCACACTGGTGATTTAAAAGGTGCCAGCAGTTCCTCTGAAGAACCTTACCTTTTAACTGCCCTGATACCTAAGCATCCACGGGTTTGAAATGAGAGACCAGCTCCCTCCTGAGAGGCCTAGTGTCAGCAAACTGAACAGGGTTCTCTCTGAAATAGCTGTAGGAAATGCTAAGGAGGGAGCCACAAGTTAACCCCAAGGGACTTAGGCTCAGATTCTTAAAGGTAATTAGGTACCTTTAAATACAAGTTAGACATCTAAATCTTTGAGGCTCAGAGTCTTACTTAACTAACTCTGGACTGGAGGAAGTCTCCTTAACTGATTCATAGCCATGAACCCTTTCCTGGATTTGAATCCTGTTTTGTCTTTCAGAAACTGAGCAGGGCATAGTTTTATTATAATGGCAATTAGGCTGGTGTGGTGGGGACTCTGATAGTCTCCAAGAAAAAAGAGGTAGAAATGTAGGGTGGATAGGAAATGTTATAATCATTTGTCTCTTGGGGAAAAAAAAAAAAACACAAAAACAACCCACAACAATTTGCTTTTGGTCAGCAATGAGGTTTTCCTAATATAAGAAAGTCAGTAAATATGAGGAGAGAAAGGCCTGATTTATCATGTAGTGGAGCAGAATCTCAGAATTCTCACATGACCTTTATTTTGATGGACATCACTCATTTCACAGCTCTATTCCTGTATTCTGAGAATAGAAGAAACTTGCTTTTATTTATCTCAAGCATAAAGAACCTTGAACTTGCAATCAGAGTAATTTACACCACATGCAGGGATCCTATAGTATTTTAAATTAATTCCTTGAAAAATTTGTATGTTCTTTGTTTTGGGCCCCCGGCACATATTGCATTCCACACACAAGTCTTGAGGGGTTCAAAAGGATTCATAGCATACGTTTTCTGAGAGTTACATTACTAGAAATACAGTCATATATCTGCTTCTGTTCAGCTTTTAATAAATGAGCTTCTCTCTTTGTCTCTCTCCCTCTCTCTCTTCTGTCCCTGCTGCCTACTGTCATAAAGCTACAGTTTTTAGGAATCTTGACAGTCATTGTTTTGACATTGTTTGGAGTATAATACTCAGTATTTATGAATCCTTTCATGCTGTAATGTTAAGAGGTAAATAAGAAGAGCTAAATTTCAAAACATCAAAGCTCATTTTTGTACAAGTGGGAGAAATTCCTAGTAATAGAAATGTTTCTGTGTTTTAAGATCCAGTGGGGACAGTTTTCTTTCAAGTTCCCAGAAGCATTTCCAGCCCACACATTGCAGTTTTGCAACATTAAATGACATACCTGCTAGAAATAAAATGTTACAATGTTTGTTTAAGTCACTGATGGAGTGAAATTCTGGAAAATTTATTTCATTTTTTGTGTTTTTAATAACTTGGAATGGAGCAAACAGAACAAGCCATCTCTTGAATAATGATGCATTGAACTAATTCACTCCCTTTTCCGCAGGAAAAAAAGTCGGAGAGAGTCTGAAGCAGACTTCTCTTCCTTGCTGAGCTTCCCGTGGAACATTTGCCAAAACAGCATAGCTCTTCACACCTCCTGTTCTTGATCTTCACACAGCTATACAGCTCTCACCTTCCTGCCCCTTCCCCCAACTTCCTTCTCTCTTAAAAGCCTTTGCACACTTCCACACCTAGCTAGACTACAGCTGGATATTTATACTCACAGGAATGGCATAAGGACCCTAACAGTTACTGGGGATCACATCGAGGCCAGGTTATTACAGCTGAAGAGTTCATGAATGATCACAACTGACAGCAGAACTGTCATATCTGGAGAGCTGTATGGGACAGTCATAAATACTCCCACACAGTAGTTGCTGCTTAGGGAGTGTTCACTGTGGTGACTGTGCTATATGGCCTGCTGGAATGGATTCAAGGAATTCAAGGGCTGCTAAAATAGCTTTAGTTCTTAAAGTGTGCTGATCCCCTAGAATCTAAGCAGAAAAAAGAGCTGCCAAGTGACGTTAAGTCACTTCTGCATCCCTTCCTCCATCTGTGCCTTTGAGAGGTGATACAGCTCAGCACTCGGTGCCTCTTTATCCACATTAGCAGATGTGGTATAACTCTGAAGGGTTTTCATAGCAGGAAGCGGTAGGTGGAGACATCCTAAGGGCTGGAGCAAGGCTAAGACACAGCTGCCAGGGAAACTTGGGTGGGTGGAAGGAGGAGGCAAGAACATGCCTGGCAAGCCTTCCCAGGGATGAGGCTGCTGAGTAACAGCAAAGAAGGTAACTGAGC
Organism: Pezoporus flaviventris; assembly: GCF_033815535.1. Lineage (NCBI taxonomy): Eukaryota > Metazoa > Chordata > Aves > Psittaciformes > Psittacidae > Pezoporus > Pezoporus flaviventris. The sequence continues at coordinate 28,948,810 of NW_026892555.1, forward strand.
AGCAGTGCCTGGCGTGGGGTTTGTCCAGCGCTCAAGGCCACACGTAGAATGCCGACTCCCTCCATTGTGTCGCAGAGAAGTGAAATAGAAGATGGGTGCATCTCCCCTCTTACTCCTCTCCATCTTTCCCCTCTTTCCAAATAGAAAAGGAAACTTTATGGAATGAGGGCATTTTTTCCTTGAAGCCAAACCAATCTTTTCACTCCTCGTAGTATTCTTTTCACAGTGTTTATTGAGTGTACTGTTGTTACCAGCAAAAAAGTCTGAGGAACTCCAGTTTCTGTTGGAGCAGAAAAACGTTGTGAACTCAGCCTTCAGCGTAGAGATGGAAAGTGAGTGTCAGATGACATGCATGGAAATTCCAGCAGTGTTGCCTTCTTTATAGGGTCTAACGCTGCTGTAATTTGTTCTTGAAGCCAGTTCTGGGGGAGCATCACTAGAAGGCCTGCTGGCACCTTCTAAGGACTGAGTTGGCTGGAGCAGCCAGCAGCCCACAAGGTATGAGGGAGATATTTAGGGTTTAGGCTGGTCAGAGGCCATGCCCTCACTAAATTTGATTTCTTACCAATGTCTCAGAGGGAAAAAAAAATCACTAATAGTTATGTACTGATTTTATTGGGAGATCTTGCAACAGTAATTGAGAGGTCTGCCTGTGGGCTAAAACAGCTCTCAGAAAGTTGCAAGTAAGAACTTGATACAAAGCACTAGTGTAGGAGAAAGATCTGAAATCCAGACAGGAACTGTAGATCTGCGTGTAACTGACATTGTCAGATCTGTCCAAGAGCTCACAAGTAACAGGGAGGTAGAAGTGGCTTTGCTGGATCTGGAAGGCAAAAGCACATCAGCTACAGCCTCAGTGGTGGTGTTTTAAATCCATGCAAGCGTGGCAATCTTTGACCTTGATTCCAAGAGGTTCCTACAGCCTGACACTCCGCAAAAGGCTGGTGGAGGAGAAGCAGATGAGACAATTGTTGAGACTTCTTTTATTTCCCCCTTTCCTAAATGAGTTACACACATCTGGGTTTGGTCCCTTTGTTCTGGGAGCAGTAACAAGTATTTGTCATATGAACATATTCTCTACAGACTTCAGAAAGATAGTTTGTGTTTAAAATAAATGCTTTTCATTTTGTCTCTACAGACAGGCAGGCTCTCCAAGTGCAATTGGAGCAGAGAATATAAAAAAGCTAGGGAAATAAGTCTGCCTTCTGGAACTTGAGACATCATTCCTCTGTCGTTTTGCAAAAACAAAACTGAAAGCATAGGAACTTCCAAATGCTGAAGTGAATGTGTTCATCTAGGAAAGTATACTTCAGTCTCTTCTAGGGGAAAATGATTCATTTCACTTACAGTAGGAAAAGAGGATGATTTCCTTTGTTTAAGGCTCCATGGAGAATTCCTTATTTGGAAACTGTGCACAGTTCCCCCTGTTTGGGAGAATCTGTTTGCTGTTTCCTAAGGGTGTGTTCCTAACTGTGAGAACAGCCCAGATTTTAAAGGCAGAGGACTTTCCTCCCACTAGGAATGCAGTCTACCAAGCTGCTCCAGCTGCTTCTTTGTCCAACTGAACATTTGTCTTTCATTTGAATATTGAGTTTAGTTATCAGTTTGGAGAATACAGATTGAATGACCATCTTGTTATTACATCCTCTTTGAATTATAAACTCAAACCAGGCAGATAGTAGGTTTAGCTGTTTAGTTGAAACAACAGGTGGTTTGATTAGGAAAATACAGGATGTGGCAACAGAGGAGAAATTAATGCAGCTGGAATAAATTAAGTATCTCCATGTGAAAGTCTGTATTTACTATGGCTCCAAGAGTGCTAGCATTCATTCACTTAAGCGAGAGCATAGGGTTTGGTAGAATGGGGGTTTTATGCATGGCAACAAACTAGAACATGTCAAAGTGACTGGGAAAATTCCTTAGGATTTATGTTTTGAGTTAATGCTTAATCAGACTTTGCAAAAGCTGACCACTCTGATAGAGTGCTGAGATAGGAGTCAGGTCAGACACAAAATCCCTATTATAACATAGGTAATAACATTATAGCACCATAACTAGTAGCTTTATTTTCAAAGTAGGCTATAAAATGTGCTCTGGGTTGAAATACAGTGTATGTAATTAGATTTCCCTGCAAAACTTGTTTCTGGAGGGCTAATATTCCCAGCTGTCCTGTGTCAAAGAACTCAAAAAAGATTCAGAGAAAAGCCATAGAAAACACATCAGAATTCTATGTGGGAGGAAAGATCCCTACGTTTGCATTTTTCATGGTCTCATTAACCTGTAGGCACTTCAGATCTCTCCATTTCTGCAGTATCAGAGTACAGCTGCAGCTCACTGCTCACCAAAAAGTTGTTGTCAAATACAAAACAACTGTTTGACTTTTCCTGAATTGCATTAAATATTTGTGTGGTATTCTTTTGAGCAGTGTATTTTCTCCTTGTGTGTCATTCCTTGGAGGGGACCTACACACCCAAAGAGCCAGGTGGTGGAAGCTGGGCAGATGCTATTGCTTGCAAGAGCAGAAGGAAGCTAAACAGGTAAGTGGAGTAGTCTGCTTGCTAGTCCAACAGTTGCAGTCAGATGTCCTTGCCAGACCTAAAGAGTTTATGGGACAGAAGAAGAGAAATTACAAAGTCTTCATCCTGTTTTGGTACTGTGTTACCTGCAAAAAAGAAGCTGTAGGCCTAACTTCCACATTGCACATGTGGTCAGTAGCTGCATCTAAGAAAGACACAGTAGGGACACTGCATGGGCTGCGCATTCTGCATCCAGGCAGATTTCTCCTGCCAAAAGGAAGAGCCATTTCTGAAGTAGCTGGGGGCTGTGCTGTACTGCCCGTCCCCCCTGAGGCCTGGAGGGGAAATTAGTCAGCTGCAGGGGAGCTGTAGGAAGGAAAAGACAATAAAAGAAAAAGTCACATGCTTTTTTTTTTTTTTTGTCTTTACTTTTGAACATTCTTCTAATGGAAGGAATGCAGCAGGCAAGGATTTCGAAGGGAGAAGAGACATTAAATCATTATTGTAGGTGATCTTAGCTCTTGCTTCCCTCCTTTTCAGTGGAGTATTGTAGCTTCTTTTTTTTCCCTGTCTGCACATCCAATGAAGTAGATCAGAGTGTCTGCACTGCTGCAGAGGAACCTGAGAAATAAGCTGCAGCCTCATGTTACCTCGAGGCCTGTGCTATAGCCCACCCCAGCAGTTGGCAGCCAGGCAGAGCAGTGCTGCACCCACCCATGCCAGGGGCACAGCTTTGCCATTATAACTCTGTAGTTAAAATATAAATATGTTTCCTAGATTCCTCCTTATGCTAGCACAGAAACCTCTGAAACTTTGCAGTATCTAACTGATACTGGAGTTGCCTGCTGCTCTCACTGGGCAAGTCTCTTCATTACCAGTTCTTCCGATAGTTCACGTTTTCTCCTAGGTTTGGCTCTTTAAATCCCTTTAGTATTTTTGTTGGGTTTGAACGACAGCTATTACTTTCCTTCCACAGAATTTGCATACATGACTTCAGTGCAGAAATCTCACAGTGTAAATCACTTTTTATGAGTTTGCAGTTTTGACAGTGTTAGTGATTTTCAAATAGATCAGAGACTCTCAAGTCTTTTAATATACAGCTATTAATTAAAATCTGCTGCAATTAAATCTAAATAAAGATTTGCCATCTAAGCTATTTAACTCTGTTAAGACTGTTCAGGCATCAAATAAACCTGTTTTTGTTGTTATACCCAAACAGCCCATATCACAAAGATTCAATAAAGCCTCTAGGGCCATTGTTGCAGCTTTACACATTAAAAAGAAACTGAGTTCTGATAAAACCAATGTGAGCCTGAGTAGGAAGCAGGGGAGCTACAGGATGGCTTCTGTGAGCAGCTGCCAGAAGCTTCCCCCATGTCCAATAGAGCCATTGCCAGCTGGTTCCAGGATGGACCTGCTGCTGGCCAAGGCTGAGCCCATCAGTGATGGTGTTAGAACTTCAGGGACAACTTACTTAAGAAGAAAAAACAAACTGTGCAATTACAGCTAGAGAGGAGAGTGAGAATATCTGAGAGAAGACATATTCTGTAGACACCACAGCCAGTGAAGGAGGAGGGCAGGAGGCGCTCCAGGTGCAAGGGCAGCAGCTCCCCTACAGCCCATGGTGCAGCCCATGGTAAGGCAGGCTGTGCCCCTGCAGCCCATGGAGCAGGTTTGCTGGCAGGACTTGTGACCCTGTGGGGAACCCACACTGGAGCAGTTCATTAAGAACTGTAGCCTGTGGAAAGGTTTCATATTAGAGAAGTTCATGGAGAACTGTCTCCTGTGGGAGGGACTCCACACTTGGAGCAGGGGAAGAGTGTGAGGAGTCCTACCCATGAGGAGGAAGGAGCAGCAGAGACCACGTGTGAGGAACTGACCACAATCCCCATTCCCTGTCCCTCTGTGCCTATTGAGGGGAAGGAGATAGAGAATTTGAAAGTGAAGTTGAGCCCAGGAAGATGGGAGGGGTGGGGGAGAAGGTGGTTTAAGATTTGGGTTTATTTCTCCTTACCCTGGTCTGATTTGATTAGTAATAAATGTAACTAATTTCCCCCAATCAAGTCTGTTTTTTCCCATGATGGTAATTGGTGAGTGATCTCTTCTTGTCCTTATCTCAACCCACAAGCCTTTCATTACATTTTGCTTCCCCTGTCCACCTGAGGAGGGGAGGGATAGAGCAGCTTGGGTGGACACCTGGTGTTTAACCAGAGTCAACCCATCACGTTGTTTTCCAAATCTAAGAGCATTTCAGACAGAAGTAACTTTTCAGACAGTTGTAATCTGAAGTGAGGAACATGAGATGATGATTAAGGCTGGATGAACTGCAAGAGCAAACATACTGCCATAATGCTGCTCCAGAAACAGTTGCCATTCAGTTAATTTCAGAGTATGCATTTGTGTGTGTCCTGTATTAGGTTTGCTCATTTGGGCAAAGTGAGGAGTGTTAATTATTTGTCCATTCAGGTCAGTAATTCTGACATGTACTTACCAGTTTCCTCAGTGTTTGTCTGATCCTTAGCTTAACATTCCATCCCGAGACTGAAATGTCACAAACCAGGGCTAACCCAAGGAACAAATAGAAAGCAATAATATGGCATTTCCTGACAAGTTTTGGCAAAGTTGGCTTTAACAGTTGCTGTGAGTATGAAAGCCTTTAGAAGATGAGCACGTTTACTTGTCACCAGCTGTTACTGTTTTATCCTTGGTCTTGCACCATGGGGTTGTTTATTTTCCCATAAAATCATAAACTCCATTGTTGGAGTTAAGATTATGTGGAATTTCACCTTTTATTTTCTTCGCTGCTGATAATTCTAATGGTAGCAAAGAAAAAGAAGAAATTGTATTCCACAAAATATTGGAATTTAGAAAGGAAAAGCCATGCTTAAAGATTTCATGACTTATGATTTAAAGAGGCCTGACTTAGTGTGACTGCTGGGTGCTGCACATGGTCACACAGGCATTATGATGGCAGAGAAGCCACGGAGGAAAGTTTACTTGTATGTTTTACAACAGTTTGCAGTGTGTATGTTTCTCTACAGGCATTCTTCATAGCAGCTGTCACTAATTCTGAGATTAAAATGAAGTGGTTGGATAAACACTTTCTCAGGGTTTTGGTGGAAGGTTGGTTTGGCATTTCAAGTCTCTCCTCTGAGAAGCACTCACCTGTGACAGATTACTATGGCTACTCATTTATGTCTCAGCCTGTTTCACATTAGCTTGTCCTTTCCTGACTTCAATAACAATCTGTTTATTTAGTTTGTGGCAAATGTGCCAAGCCTGAAGATTAACAAACACAAAGAACTTCTCCCCCACACCCCCCAGTCAGGTGCCCCCACTCTGTGGTTGATTTCTTTTAGGCAACATTGTTAGCTCCTTTTATATGCTTTTGGGTTTCTGAGCTTGAGGATGGGCCTGACTCACATTTTCCAACTGCTATGCAAGCTCTGGGGCTTATTTTATTTTCTCATTGGAAAAGTTCTGTTCTATTGCAATCACTCTATTCCTACAACTCAAATCTTGAGGAGGAAAATCTAGTATAAAATAAGCTGCAACACAGCTGACAGAAGCTGGCACTGCCCCATTGCTCATTACTGGAACAAGGCAGGAGGTTCAGGAGTGGTGTGGTGGTCTGTTTGCTGCAAGGTGAAAAGAGTAGGTATCTGTATTAATTGTTGTGCCAAAATACTATGTTCTAGCCTGAAGTAAGAAAATTGCAGCTATTACGTGATTCCAGTTATCATGTGACCTTTGGAAAAATAAAGCCTACACTGCTCTGTGTCCAAGCCAACAACTCCTGTACGGTAATTTATGAGGTCAGGCCAACAAGGCTACCAGCACCCAACCAAACCCCACCATTTATGCAGATCAGCTCTTGCAGAAGGTGAAGGGAGTTCTCTAATTCTCAGTACTTGGAGCTCCTCGTTGCATGACACCTCCGAAGCTGACCCCACAGCTCCCTGATACATGAGGGCCTTTTTTCCCCTGGAGCTGTGGATTCCCTTGTGGCTGCTCTTTTCTGCGCTGCACCCTTCTACCCCAGCCAGTTTGACAAGGCAGTACAATCCCTCCAGTCCCTCCAGCCTGACTGGCCTCATTTATTCAGGAACTATTACAGTTACTGCTCTTACACTTCTGGCTACAAAGCTATTATTCTGTCAAGAATTTGAGAGTAAGAGCTTTCCTCCAGCACACACAGTGAATTTCCACTCCCTTGGATGAAATAACCTAGAATTCATTCCTTTCCTTTTCTTGAGGTGCAGATGGGAAAAATACATTGCAATCTACCACATTCAGGAAAATTGCTAGAGAAAACAGATTTTCCCTCAGCCTCATCCCAGTTACATTTATTTTCTATTTCAAATATGCCCTAGTGTGCTCATAGCAGTTTCAGTGCTTACAGTGCTCTGCCATGGTCCCAAATAGCACTTTGTATCTCCCAACTCCATTTTGTGATACTGACAGTTTCATGTATGGGCCATATATTTTAATTTGGTGTCAGATACTGAGATTCTAAGGAAGGCAGAGCTCAAAACCAGGTGAAGGCAGTGATGCCTCTATTTGCCACCTGCACAGGTGAGGCAAAAAAAGGTTACAGAAAGCTCTGTGCCGCACAGCTTACAGACTACAGCTCCACTAAAGAATCTGATACAGATGAAACATTTGCAGGTGCAGAACCCCAAGCATTAAACCACTACAAACCCATTAGAAGTGAAAGTTCAGAGTTGTACCTGTCATTGCTAAATCAGTTACTGTTTCCAATGTCCTACACTGATCTAATTCCACAGAATTGCAGGTATCATTTGTCCTCCTCCTGTATAAAGCCACCTTAAAAAAAAAAAACCCAAATTGTATGGAATGGTCTGCACTTAATATGCTGATGTTGTAGAGCCATGTCATTAGGCATACGAGCCCCTATGCTTCTTGGCATTTAGAGCAGGACTGTCATTCCCTGTGCTTGAAGAAAGTAAATTGTGTCTGTATGCAGGAACATAAAAACCAGAAGTAAAACACCGAGCATTGACTACAAAACTACTTAATTTTAGCCTGGATTTGGCCAACCTTCTTGAGCCTTTCAGCCACAATACAAAAATCTTCATCCAAATCAATACCCAACAAGCAACAAACCATACCTAACCTCGCAATCAGGTCAGAGAACGTGCTAGAAATGACTCACAGGGAGGAAGTGAGTTCTGTAAATTCACTGCAGGAGTCAGGCTGGTGGTGCAGTCGGGGCTCAGTGCAATTCTGCTGCATTGGCTAAAAAGCAGGGTAGCTGATTTATAGAATCACAGAATGGGTTGGGTTGGAATGGACTTTAAAGCTCATCTCATTCCAACCCCCTCCCACAGGCAGGGACACCTTCCACTAGATCAGGTTGCTCCAAGCCCCATCCAACCTGGCCTTAAACACTGCCAGGGATAGGGCAGTCACAGCTTCTCTGATTCACTCCTTCCTGCAGGGTATCGATAGCCTTGATGCTGCATAGGCCTGAACTGCAGCACACGCATGAGACTGTGCATGGTTAAGCTTCTTTACTGAGCATTTTATGAGCAGGTATGACAGACTTGACAAGAAATTAATGGCTAAATACAATTTTACAGCTACATGTATTTTTAGTTTCCTGAAAGTTAAAGTTTGTCCAGACTTGCTTTAATTACCTAATTATAAAACAATTCATAAAGCCAACCAGCTATCAGTTGACATTATCTGTGTATGTCAGCACCAGTTTGTTTTGCTGAGCTTTTGCTTTACTCCTGATTCCCTTTAATTATTATACTCCATGAATTTATCAAAAGTGGATAATACAGCTTCTCCTGCAACAGATAGTCTGATATTTTCCACATATTACAATGTTTCAAACTTAAGTAGGGGAGGCTTAGGTCAGATATAAGGAGGAAATTCTTTAATGTGGGAGTGGTGAGACACTGGCACATGTTGCCCAAGGAATTCGTGGCTGCTCCATCCCTGGCAATGTTCAAGGCCAGGCTGGATGGGGCTTTGAGCAAGTTGGTCTAGTGGAAGGTATCCCTGCCCATAGGAGGGGGTTGGAACTAGATGGTCTTTAAAGTCCCTTGCAACCCAAACCAGTCTATGATTCTACGAATATAATCATAAGCAGCAGCCACTTCTAAAGAAATTCTGATCTAAAGAATTGGATTCCAATCTGAGGATTTCCCTGGCAGACGTAGCTTTCCCTGACTTTGTGGTGCTGTTTGCCACGGCTGACTCATACCCATGTGAAAGTTGCTGTAATACATTGTTTTGTGAAATGAAGAATAAAGAATAGATAAGTCTTGCTCTTTGGCCCAAGGAGCTAACAAAAATCTGGAGTCCTGTGCAGCTCTGTGTACTTAACAAAGCCCATTTCCTTCAGCAGAGAACAGCATTTAGCTGGCAACAAGCTTTTTCCAGATCTTTCTCAAGGTCACATACCCAGTATTGCTCTGGCTTTTCATCAGAGTTCTCTTTCAGCTTTCATCTCCTCTTTTTTTGCCTCATGAAGTTTCAGAAAGGAATAGATGCATCAACTGAAGTTCTTATCTGACCAAATACAAGGCGAGGTTTAGCTCCAGATCAAGGCACCTAAATTCAGGTGCCTGCCTGTCTAAGTAGGCTCAGTGGACTCCATATAAAGTGACTTTGTTTACCCCTAGAGAGACTCTTGATAGCTTGTCCACTAAATGGCTTTTAACCTGCACCTGAGCTGAGCTTCCAGTGCAGTCAAGTGCAGTGACTAGCTCCCCACTGTCTCTAATGGACCTCAGATGCAGACACCTGCATTGATGTCTTGGCATCAAACCAAACTCCGTCCTACAGAATCCATTCAGTACTTCAGTTCGTCAAAACATCCACATGGGACTGGCAGCATCTATAAAGTCACCCCCATGCTTTCTGATCATCAGCTGGAGAACAAGTGAGATACCCTGAAGCATCTGAAATTGGGCAGCTCAATCCAGCCCTATCTCTGTTCATGGGAAAGGGGCTTCTTTTATTATCATTAAAAAAAGCTGCTGAATTCAGACTGCTTTAGCTCTGTGCCTACAATTTATTTTGCAACATTCCCCAACCCGGTCACAACAAACAGCTGCTCTGTTGTGTGTGTGTGTGGCACCGGGCTTCTGTTTGCCCTGCTGGCAGAAGGTAAAACCAAAGCTGCACTCTTTACCAGTTAAGAAGTAGAATGACATGGTCCCACGTTCAGTCAATGCAATTTCAAGGACTGCACATACAGCAATGGAAAAGAAGTGTTTCCATCATGGTGACAGCCATTGCCTAGACAGCTTTCTAGCAAGATGCTCAGCAAACAGAGCATTCATAAGCAGCTTTATCCCTAATGTTTTTAAGAGGAATACTAAATTGCCTTTGCCTCATCAGCCCTTTGGGTTTGGGTGTTATTAACAGGCAGATAGGGCCCAAAATATTAAAGAATAGTGGCAAAAATGCTCAATCTGGGGCAGTAGTGGTAGAGTTTTGTTTGGCTGGTTTGGTTTTTTTGAACTGAGCAATGAATTGCATTTCCCTTTTGCAAGGTAAAAAAAATTGCATCCAATTGTGGGGAGTTTTTTATGTTTGGAAGTTTGAAGTTTAATGAGAGTGATTCATGCCATATTTCAGAACAATACATTATAATTAAGTTTATATATATAAATTTATATATATAGCAAGGAAGCAAAAAACCCTAGAAAGCAGCTCAAAGAACTAAGAACCTTCCAACAATGAAAAATGTCCATGCAACAAAATGGCAAAAAGATGGTGGACACCTAACAACAGAAATTGGGCTTTTGCAGTCTCACATACCACAAGGCAGAAGGCAACTCAAATGTGTCCTTTATTAAAGCAAGTTCATTCAGCCTAAATGGGGGGAAGAAAAGATGGGAGGACTAGAAAAAGTGGTTTATTTTATAGTTTGCTGGAAAAAAGCCACCACTACCAACAAAGTTGCAAGTATGAGAGAAACTTGGTGTGGATAAACTTTCAGAAAGTAATTTTTATTACTCTGAATAGGGATGCTCAAGTCCAGTAAATTCTAACCAAGCTAGACTCAAGTAACAGCAGAGTTGTCCTTTTTGTCCTTTTTATAGCATCTCTTCCAATTCCCTCATTATTTCTTTTAAATTGTAATGATGTGCTAAGGCTGATTTGTACCATACTCAGATTTAACAACAGTAGTAGAAAACTGATGCTTACAAGTAAAGTAGCTTATTGGCACTGGCAGCTCAACCAGCAAACATCATAAAAAGGGTTTAAATCACAAACTGAACCCCTGCCCCTTGCTTTTCAGCTGGTTAACAGCAGAAAATAGAGAATACCAAAGAATCTATTGCATCAGTCACCAACGCTGTTAAAACTGTCAGGAAGCAAGAGTAGTACAGACTTGACATAAAATTTGTCAGTATTGAGCCTGTCATCCTCATCACCTGCATAACATGTGATCTCTCTTAAAAGGTGAGAGCTCAGCATCAAACTTGAAGAACTGAAGATACACCACCTCTCATGGCAGTTCACCAAGCATCAGCAACTGTCATGCTCTTCTAACACTATTTAAAAGAAGGTGTAAACTAAGTTACAGCGAGCTCAAAAGAATAACCCTCTCCCTGGAGAGGAAGTGGGCACCTGATGTACTTGCATTTGCTCCTCAGAGAGGATTCCGAGGAGAAAAAACGCATGCTACAGAGGACAACCACCACTTCATGGTGGAAAGCAAGCAAGGAGGACATGACCTTTCAGAAGTGACACAAAGTTGCTGGCAATGTTTGTGCCCTAGTACCTCAAGCTTCAGCAATACCTTGATTTCTTCCACTTAACTTGCCCAAAAGATCTACTGCATTTCTTTAATACAGCTGCATTCTGTACCATGTTTTATTCGCAAGTAGTTGTGCCTGAAGGCACACACTTCAGCATGGAACCACCAGAGACTGCTCTGAGGCAACGTTGTTATTACATTAATATTAAATGCATTAATAAGATATTGCTTGGGCCATCCTGAACACAGGCCAAATGTTAGGAACAACCTTTATTTTAGCACCTGAAAAAATAACTTTGCAGGGTTTTTTCTTAGAACTCACGTAGAGTGTGAAAAAATAGCAAGTTTCAAACGATGTGCTTACCAAATAAGCTAAACACAGTATGAGGACTTTGATGTTTCATTTGGTACAGGAAAAGCAGCTGAGAGGTGGGGAGCAGCTGCATTTCAAAGCTAAATTCAGAGCTAGCCTCCCTATAGAAACAAAGGAAGGCAGCCTGAGCTCAGGCTTGCTTATCTGAAGCAGCAACTGCAAGATGAAACACAAAGCATGCAACCTTGTTGCATGCGAGAAGGTACCCTATGTTCTTTCTTTTATGTATCAGTTGCATTAAATACTGACTACACACAGTATCAAATAGCGGATTCTCAAATGTTCACACAGAAGCAGCTTTTAAAAAAAATTAAGTTGCAAATCAGTTTAAAAACAGAATCTGACCTTCACATGGCAACAACAGGTTGCAGGCTTCATGCTACATTATACTAAGAAAACTCATATACTGGTAAAAGGGTTGCAGTGTAAGCTCAGACTTGAAATATCCGAGCACCCTAGCACAAAAGTTCACATTCCAACAGGGCTGACTCAGTCCTTCTGCCTTCCAAAGTACATAAATCTAATTCCATGCAGTTTTACTGTGAAAGGGATTCTTAAAAGCAGGAGTCCTCTTCCCTGCTGTGCTGAAGCGGAAGATTCCCTGTCCCGAGATGTTTTCAAGTTGTTCCCTGCCATTCTTCATGAGAACTGACCTGCAGGCTCTGTGTCTACTCCAGCAATCAAGTTGTTACTTGTTGATATCAAACATGTTACTTTGAAAGCCTGGAATCAAGTTACAGAAATACAAATGACTTGCAGTAATGTAAGTAGTGTGATGTAGTTCAAAATACTGTTACATGAACACCCCCCCCCCCCAGCCACTACATTTCAAGATACTTCACCTAAAATGTTTTAAGAGTGGCATCAAATCCACAATTAAAAGCTACTGCTTGCTTCCTTACCAGGCATGCTAGCAGTCTTCAGGATACACCAGATTTGCAGGGAATTGTTTTGCCAGTGTCCATCATGCACTCACATTATTTGTAACTATTTTACCTTCAACAGGTGTGGGGGAAGCCAGTCACCTTCTTGAGGTAAAAACAAAGCAGCATCATGAAAACACCCACCTAGCCCAGCAGAAGATCCTTGTGCAAAATAATTGTTATTCTTTTTTCATTGTTTACTTCTTATAATCCCATTGAGGAGTAGCAAGTGTGCAACTATCAGCTCATGTCAGGCAGACCCAGTTCTCCCTGACTCCCCTGGCTTTCTTCCTACACTGCTCCTTTCCAGAGTTTTTGTATCTCCAGCAAGGAAGGAAGTCCATAGATCTAGAGGAACAATCACTTCAGAGCCAGCTAACAGGAGTAGAGAAAAGATAACTATAAGCAAAATTGAAGCATTCCAGCCTGTGAGGAGAAAATAAATAAGACAAGTATGTGGTGCAAGACAAACAGGTAGAAGTGTTTCTTGGAGAACAGCTGTTTGAGATTCTAGCCTGTGGCAATAAAGAAATGAGTCATCATCCATCACAATGAATATACTCTAAAGTTAAATCATTTGATGTGGTAACTTAAAACCACATTCACTTTAGATTCTTTTCTAAGCCTACATCAAAGAGGAGGAACTTCCAATAATTCCAGTTAACCACCAAAGACTTACACAGGTACTCCAGTACTTAGGCCCTTGAATGGTGCTTTTCTAAGTACTCCAACAAAGCCTCATGAAGCATCTCAGCAGAAGGAAAAAAAAAAAAAGAGACAATGATACAACTGGGGAAAGCCACATATGGGACAGAACACCCTCCTGTCCCCGTTCTGTCGTTCCCCCCCCCCCCGCCAAGATCACGAGAGGCCACAGCACAAATGGATGACAAAAGGGCTGTCAAACACTGCCATCGGACCACACCACTTTGATAGCCACTATTATTAAAGCAGTGCAAAAAGTAACAGCTGCATTTAAGACCTGTGCAGCACTACAAGAAGATTACATTTTTAACATAAATGGTGTTTAAGCACCAGAATTACCATAGCAGTTCAGACTGACTACTAGTCTCTTTATACTAGTCAGGCTTCAAAATTAAAATGCTTCAAGAGAAAAATGCAAGAAATTCCAAGGAAAAATTCTACTTCCCTACAAATATATGCCCTTTTTGTAGATTAATATTCTGTCCCCCCCGAGCATACAGTGGGCACCGTGCCCCTTTACACATCTTCTAAACAGTAAAAGCCATCATTCAAAGAGGAACCCAGAGCAGAATAATACTTTTCAACAGAAAGAGCCGCTGACAACTTCATTGTGAACATTGTATTTTCGTATCTTGCTGTCTCTAGAGAGTGAGCAGATCCTCTAAAGCTGTAAATTATATTACAGGTATAACAATAAAAGTAAATTTGAGATTACAACTCCAATAGTTTCAAAAAAACACCCAGTAATTAAACATGGCAATGGTAGTTTTTGCCAACTTAGCCACAGGAATGTTATCCATCCCATGCAGTTTATGAACACCTTGGCGTATCAAGTCTCAGCAAGGTTTAAAAGCAAACCTTTTTCTAAGCTGCAGTTACTTAGAAGTTAAAGAGAAACCTTCCCACTCCCCCCTCTTTTCCAGTTACCTCGATCTCTGAGAAAGATGACAAAAATGCATAGAGAATATTATATCCTATGACCACAGTAACCTGATTTTCCAAGTGGATGTAGAGAATAACTTGCAGAAAGATGGTATGACAACACTTGGAAGAGCACATGCAAGTCACTCACCAAACCAGTGTTCCTTAAGAAAAAGAGGTAGTTGAAGTCAATGGATCTTTCAGTTAAAGAACCCTTCAGAAAGGTACTTCCTACATTTTAGCAGTTTAGCATTCTTCACAGAGAAGATTTCACAATCTATATCCAGAAGGAGGAACTTGAGGCTTGTTTGAACAAGATGTAACCAAGGCAGGTTACAAACTTGGAGAATGTGGCGCACATCTACTGATAAAAGCAGCCCTTCCAAGTCAGAGGCATTTTAGGAGTTAATCACAGCAGGATTCAGTTACCATTTGCTATCAAGTTGACAGTTTTGGCATTCAGTATCAATAAAATCTTTGAATGAACTGAACCAGTGATGTGTCTTCACTGGACAAATTTGGGAAATAAATGCACTGTGGTATAATTACATATATATATATACACTGAAAAAAAACCCTCTTCATTTGTTTTTAAAATAATTTGGGCCGTTTCTCAGTGTAAGTTTGTCATCTCTTAGCAGTTAACCCTACAGCTGTTTTCGAGTTAAAGGGCTAGAAAGAGGCTGACTGCTTAAAAGCGATGTTGGGTCTATCCTTTAAAGGCCAGCATTTCAGGATTTAAGGGTTTACAGCAACATCAACTCCAGTCTGCTGCAGAGATAAGCATCTTTTCCTGTCCTAGATGTAGGCAGCTAGACTTCAGGTCCACTAAGCAAGCTGCTAAAGACCATTTCAGTTCTGCACTGGCTTTTTTCATGACCCTCCGACAAACTTTGTAGCTCATCTTCTACATGTGCTTACTGTCCCACTGTCAATTCTTATTCAACTCTTCCTAATTAAACTCATTTTGCTGAATTTTAACAAACAAACATGTCAACAAACATGTTTCTTTTTCTGCTGCTCTTTCTAGCTACAAAGTTAACCCTATTGTATGGAATCTAGAACTTGTTTCTTAACATACTCAGATGCAACAGAATAGCTTACATAAATTTAACACAAACATCATATTACTATATAGCACTTCAACAGGCTGAAAACATATTCAAGTCTGAGAAACACCATTCAGATTATTTTAGAAGAAATGCAGAAGTCTGTTCAATCGACTACAAGTTATCCTGCAGGCTCTCCCAAAACCAGAGCTATTGTCCCCCACAAGACAACATTCTTACGCACTTTACCTATATAGGAGAGAAAAAGCTGTGCAGAGCCAACTAACAGGGAAAGCTGACAAGACAGAGACCTTACTGTTCAGAAACCGCTAGTATCAAGTCAAGACAAGCAGAACTGCCTGTTCAGGTCACAGAACTGAAAATTTTCTCTTCAGGGCAAACAGAAGAGTTTTGGATATGAAAGAATTAAGCCAAAGAGTTGATACTTTTCTAACTGAAGGAACCCAGTTGCATGTAAGCTACCAAAACCCCCACTTGTTTAGGAAGATAACAGGAGCCAAAGGATCAGTTCACACACACATGCAGCCTTATTCAGTCAAGCAGCTTTGAGAAACGCACGTGAAAGTGGTTTTCCCCGACACCTCAGGTTGGTGGGATTAGAAGAAGAGAACTAAACACCAAAGCAAAGGTTTTGGGCACACATGGTACAACTGCATTTCTGAGGGGATGCAATCCTTCTGGTATGCACCAGACTGTGTCTGAAGTATCCCTCCAGTTGATCTGCCTTATGAGAGAAGTTTAAAATACAACCTTAAAATAGATTCTATTTCCTATAAATTCTGTTTTATGTCAGAAGCAGAAATTAGTCATTTGCAGAAAATGATTGTACATCAACACTCATCCGTCCACAGAAATCTCTCTGCACCTACTTGTGGAGGATGAGGAGGCAGGGCACAGATAAAAATTGCTAGAATGAAATAGTGTTAAAATTTATTTGCAGCATGATAAGTTAAAGACTGGTGCACAGACTATTAGAACTCTTCAAATTGTGTTTACATATAAATATGTTAATGAGAAATTACTGATGTCTGTATTATGAAGTGGCTAATCCAAATAAATTCAGGCAAAGAAAACATATATGCAGCTTGTTTTAAACATTCGCCCCAAATTGCAATAATATTAAATACAATGTACTTGTTAAAGCCAATTTTATATTCCAGCCTAAGCCATAGGATCCTTCCGAGACATTTTTTACCTTTTTTTCCACACAAAAGTATTTTAAAACCCCATGGCAAATTAACTGTATGTGGAATTTTCAATACCTCAAAGGGTTCAGCTCAGCAATGCCCCTGCCCCTGAATTTCAAACATATTTTATTACAGATTTGTTGAAGGATATTAAACCCAACTTCTTTTTCTCAATTATGTCAATATTTAACCTTTACCATACTGGTTAGTGAAACACAGTAATGTGGTATTAAAACATATAAAAGACAAATCTCAGTTCTAAGGAGCAAACACTCAAATAAAAAATGGGTAACACATTACATGGTGAAGAGGGATATGGTAAAATAACTATAGAGAACTACTCAGTGGTACTACCTCTGCAGAACGTGAAACACATTTTGGGAACACCGAATAAACTCAGGTGGGCTTCTTGCATAGCTTCTTCATCACAAGTTTGTCACAAAATTATGCTAGAGAGAAATACAGTGAATTGTCCAAAACATCAAAGTAACAAACCAAAGGAACTGTAACAACTCTAATTCAAAGCCTTTTTCTTATCACATTGCATTCAACATTTGTCTCCTTTGTCACTTCCTTTTGGCACAACAAGTTTTGGGGATTTTTCCCAGGCTGGTTGTGGTGTCAATTATCTTGCATTAATTCCTCTTATTACTTTGCAAAGCCATTTAAATACAATAAAGTACAAAGGAACAGACAATATGGTACAGTTCTTGCAAAGTGAATTCTGTATCTGTGTGGAGTCAGCAGAGCACAGAAATATTCTAGTATAGGTGAAGACTTGTGTGGCGAGAACAGGAAAAGTCAAGTGAAACAAAATTTAAAGCAAGCAAACCACAGAGATTGGCCTCATTAAAGAAAATCCTATTAAAAGCCTTATCAACTTAAAGCTAGGCAAAGAAAGCATCTTCTGCTAACAGCATTACTGCTGTGACCCACTACTAGAAGCCTACCACATGCCAGTGTCCTGGCTCCAAACTTTTCTTCACCTGATAATGCTTACTCTTTTCAGAGGGAAGAGGGGCACGTATTAATGCCTGAATACTGCAACGGCAGAAGTACATGCAGCTCAAAAAGTTGACAGAGTATACTATGGGGACCAGTGATTTCAAGTCTTACTTCTGTGGGTGCATTACTGTGTTGACAACCAAGTACCATTTCTGGTTTTCAAAATTGGTCTCACTTCAGAAAATACAAAGATACATTTGACATGCCAATTGAAAAGTGCTTGCTATTGATTGTAGTAACACTAGCAAACACATTTTACATTGTCTGTCTTTCTTACATGACATGTACCTTGACATGGACTAATTCATCCACTTCTACTCAAAGTGAACTTACGGATTTGATTTCATCCTGTATCAGTTTTGTCCTGCCAGAAAGTGCTAAGTTTATTTGGAAAAGGTAACCACCACTGCCTGAAGAGACCAAAAAGCAAACCAACCCACAGAAAGGGGGAACCCAGCATCAGAACTGTATATATTTTTATAACTTCCGTGATTCTCTTCATAAAACTACTCTCATGTGGCATTGCCCCATATATGCAAACCTCAGACATTTGGTGTGAGCAGTAGTTCATCAGAAGACAAATGAAAGCCTGGGTATCTTAATTTGATAAGGAAGTCAGTTTAAAGGCATTAGTCCCTCTTTTAGAAAGGGAAAAAACGAAAAAAAAAAAAACCAAAGTAGCCAAACTAAAATTCATTGCCACAGCATAGCTCCAGCGTATCTTAAGGGGAAGACAATTTCTAGTGCAATCAGAAATGTCTTCCTACTTTTTTACAACAGCAAAGAAACTCAAGCTGTCCCTTTTAAGGTAGATCTTCAGAAATTCGTTTTTATTCATTTAGAGCTCCCCAATCAAAGTAACTTACTTTAAATAACTTCTGAATAAGCAGCTCAGAAAATCCAGACTGCAGGTAGCATCCAAACAAATTCTTTTGGTTCTGCAGCACAAGAGCAATGGATGCCTGTTAAACTGTTTCACACCATTTGCTAAAAGCTAGTATCACATTTCCACAGCCATCCCTTGCCCTCCAATCCCAAGGGCAATTAAATGTGACTTCTAAAAGCAAGGAGTTAAGTATTACCACGGAAACAATGATTGTCACAGTGCAAATGCTAAAGACTATTAAGGCCAGTGAATAATAACTGATTATTTATAAATAACACTAATTTCTATTAAATCTTGCTTTTCCAAATATAACCGGAACAAAAGCACAACAATTCTGTAGTGTACCAAGTGTATATTTCAATTTACTGTATGCAGTCTAACAACAAATTTGGTCATAATTTCCCAGATATACATAAATGATTTAAGTAGTAAAAGAAGATTCAGTTCCAAGAGAATAAGATCATACCTTGAGGGGAGGGGAAAAAAACCAAACAAACAAATAAAAAACAAAACAAAAAAAAAGGGGGGGGGAAAAAAAGGGGGAGGGGGGAGAAAAGGAAAAATACATGAAGAATGTAGAGCCAGGTCCAGTTCCTAAGCACTAAGTGAGCAGTATTTTTAATAAAGCAGATTTAGGTGAATTTCAGATATATATATTTTTATATATAGACAGATTACCAATTGTAAACTATGGTTTTAAAGGGGATAAATGGGATGGAAAAAATCTTTATGCTATACTTACATATTCACAAAGCAGAACATTAACGTTTAAAATACTTTTTTCATTCATATCATCTTTGCCCAACTAATTTCTACTTTGGACCCCACCAGAATTACACGTTACTCATTTCAGTCTAGAACAGAGAGAATAAAATGTATTTTTCAGTGTAAAAAAAGGCACCCCACCCTCCCACCCTCCCCAAGAAACTAATAATCTCTCAGGTTTACAGTGATGTGGAAACTACCAATGAAACAAGTGGATGATAAAAAAAAAGAAGCATTTTAATTCCCATTTAACTGTAGTTCAAACTCATCTCAGCTTCAATCGGCAAAACCAATGTCTTAACATTATGTTACTGTTCTAATGATGTAAAGGACAACAGTAAAGCTTGTCTCTTTAAATACATACTAACTGTGTTCAGATGGAACACCATTAAGATTCCGTCTGTCAAAGCATAGTTCAAAGTCATCCACACAACTAACATAATTTAGTTACTTGATATAAAATAGGAAAAAATATACTCATTTTAAAATTAAACAAAGCTGAAAATATGGTGACCCTCAATTGGTTTTTATACAGTACTGTCACACTGGCCTAGCTATGCGTCATGATAAATGCTCTGCATATTTACTGTTGTGACATAGTAAATCAGATGCATTGTTCCAGTGATAGCCTGATTTCATTTGCCTTAGACTAGACAACACAAGAGGAGTTGAAGATGAAGGTGTAACGCTCTCCCCTCCCTTTGAAAGAGGCCAAAATCATCAGTACAATATTAGAAGCTTGGGGGGGGGGAATAAATAAAAATCCATGTGGCGACAGAAATGCAAATTTCAATGCCTCCGAGAAAATCTGAAATAAAGAATGTAGGGAAAGGTCACCTGGAAAGGTAGAAACTCAAAGAGCATTATTTTGCTTTGGACTTTCCATTTTTTCTTAACAAAAAAATAATTGCAGCAAATTAAGTGGACAAGTGTAACTGGTTTACATTAAACACTAGCAACAACCCCATTAAGTACAAAAGAATAAAAAAGTCTGTGTTCATTTTCATGACGAACAATGGGCACAATAGCCTAGTGTCCAATTCACATCACAAACTAGCCAAAAACTGGACAAGTAAGAAATTATCAACTGAAAAGTTGTTTAATATGACACTTTCTCCATTTCTTGTATTTTTATTCTACGGGACTGAGGTATACACCAGGGAAGTCAAAAAGTCTGAGAGAAGGGGGCCTTAGAGGAGGAAGAAAACCTTATTACATCAGATACCTTTTAGCATGACTATCTCTTTTGACTAACTGGCAGAAGAGCTACCCATGCTGTGATCAGTTTATTATTTCCATTATTGGTCATTTCTTCTGCAAAACCATTTTGGAACTGACACATCAGTAACAACCTTCTTGAAAACTCAAAACTGTGAAGAAACAGATGCTAAACTAATGCCATTATTAACTTTTCCAGTGCTTATCACCTATACCATCTGCCAACACAGAGCCACAAGTTTCAAAACCCAATTTCAATATGGTGTTGGCATTATCTGTGCTGCATATTTAAATGATTGGCTTTCATCTACCAGCATATGGGAGAGGTAACATTTGTATGGCAAAGACATGCTTGTGGAAACAAGAGCCACTAGCCCAAATTAGATTCTCTGGCTCACTGACAAAGTAGGAGTAGATTTGGGAAATCTGTATTTCCATACCAAGTTGCAATTTTCTTCATTCATGTTAACAGATACATGAATGTGTAACATACGTACAGTTACTACTATGTCTGAATAGGACCCAAGTAGCTATATCCTATAAATAATAAAAAATACATTTTTCTTTTGATAACTGACTGTAGATGTGAGGACTCTGTATAATTCAACCAAATGGTTGTATGCTGTACAGTCCTGTGCAAATATCATAAAAAAATTAATAATCCTTTTTTTGCTATAAGGCTTTGACCCTACATTTTTCACAGCAACATAACTACCATCCAGCCTGTACCATATTTCGCAAGCCTTCAGTCCAAAAAATTCAAATAGTCAATTCATATAGTGTCCATCTGTGGCACCTTGAAGTCATATGCTCTGTCAGTCATCTAAAGGCATACAAGCTTCTGCAGATTCATCCCATCGAGACTGGTCATTCTGTTCTTCTACATCATCACCAAGCTCCTCATCACCTTCTCCCACTTCATTTTCTTCATATTCTTCATCCCTAGGGAAATCTGTGTCCTGTACCTGGTCTGCTCCCTCCTGCCCTCCAGGTTGAGATTTATCTGCACAGTCTACACAAACGCCGTAACGTCGTGATCCATGTCTTATTCCAACACTGGCTGCCAGCATGAAAATCTTCTTACACACCATACATTTATACTTTTTATCCTTTTTATGCACCTACGGAAGAGAGATATTAACAGCTGAAAATATGCCTATCAGGTTGCACTGGTATTCAGGACTAGAAACCAATAATTGCTAATTAAAAAAAAATTCACTTTTTTAACTCTTCCAAAAGATACCCAGCACTGTTCAGAGAAAGAAGTACTGCTAGAGGTCCTTTTTGACTCCATGATCTATTGCCTACAACCAAGCTAACTGCTCACTGTTCAGCAAGAAGCTGAATAACTGCCTGGTTCATAAGCAACTGAATGCTCATTTAATGACTATTCAGTGTACAGAACAAAACTCAAAGCCAGCACTTGTGCTGTGCACAGGGTCATCTCTCATCTAGAAAACTGCCTTTACAATTTTAAGTCCTAGAAACTTCAAGAACAAGCAGGAGTTAAATTGTGTGTGAATTCAAAGAGCTGAAGAAGCCTCCCCTCCCAACATAAGCAGACCCAACGTCACCTTTCCAGGTTCCTCTGGGGAATTTTATGTCCTGTATTTAGAGTGAGGTTGTGTGTAAAATCAGAAGGCTGCTGTTGGCTGACTTGACTAAACTTGAATTTTAATTGAACTCGGGTATATATGTTACTTATACAATTCACAGACGATAGTTATCCTGGAAAAAAAACTGAGTTGAAAACTTCTTTCTTCTATCTGGTGTCCTCATAACAGACTACAACTATTTATTCAACCATCTTACCTGAGGTCACACTGAAACAGTTGCCATTTTAGATAAAACAAATTCCCACCTGGATGAGGGGAAAAAAAAAAAACCAAAACAAACCCAAAGCCCAAGGTCAAGATACAAATAGTCACTTTAGTCCCGCTGTGTAATCTTTACAGATGATACAACATGTTTTTTCCCCCCTCAGCCTCTAGGCTTGTTATGATAATGTTTCACATAAAGCAGAATGTTTAATGTGTTTCTTGGAGGGGTGTGAGGAGGAAGGTGTTCCAGCTCCATCAGGGAGAGTACACTTCAGTGAAAGCACAGGGCCGTATAGAACTTACTCTATAGCTACTTTCACCCTGTATGACTCCAACTCCTTTCCTGGAGAGACAAGTCTTCAGTCATAAAGTGCAGGACAGAAACCTGACGTCCCACTCTACACCTCCTAGTAGACTGACTACTATCCACTGTTGCCATTATCTGTGGTGAGCCACAAAGGAAGAAGTAAAGTAGCTGCTGCACCACCAATAAGGTGGTATTTATCTGCCCTCCCCATACCATTGCTACCTCCATCACTGCAGTCATCTATGCATGCTACACAACAGAATGCCTTTCGGACATCACAGGTATTCTTGTTCCTTCAGGCATCTAAGCCTTCCTCCTCCTACACCACCTGGTGAAGAAAGGCAGCAGTAACAGGGTGGAAAGATATATAGCTGGTTCTAAAATTTACATAGGAGCTATTAATATATGCCTTTCCTACCTGTACAGCAGTTTAAGCAGTACTTAAAATTACTACAGTGGTCTTAGAAATACCTGCTAGAATTATATCCTGATATGACTCAGATTATTGCTTACTTTTAATAATATTACTGGCTAACAGAACGTCCATTTCATGATAGCAAAAGCTAAAAAATAAAGTTAGGAAGACATGCACAAGAAGTCTTTCTGCATCTGCATTAAAATTTGGAAGCTCACCACCACTCCTCCCGCTTGCTGAGAAACAAAAAGCCAGTTATGAGGATATTACGGAAACTTATGGAACACCTTCATGAGAGAGCAAGGTGATCCATTGATTCTCAAAGGACTGAGGAAAGCTACTAAAATGGAGTAGTGCAATTTACCCCATTCCATGTACTGAGTATCTGAAAAATGAGGGCTTCTTTTAAAATCACAGTTTAGAGAAATGTAATTTCCCTCTCATCACCAACATGATCTTGCTTTTATTACTCCCCTAAAATATACCTTGGATTTTCTATGTTAATATCATAATGAAGTCATTTCCTACAAAGTACCTGCACAACACCCAAGGCAGATAATACTGTCTCTGGATCCTCAGATAAACAATGCTCAAGTCAAATCCTGAGTTATGCAACATGCACAGGACAGTGTAAGCTCAACTGCTGATTATGGTAGTGGCAGAATGCAAGTCAGAAGGACATTTACTTTCTGCATTTTTCATTCTTTCCTAAATCTTAGAGCAGACACTATACTATAGCTTTGTCCAGCTGTGAAGTATTTCAGAACTTCACCAAGATATGTTGCAACTGATTAAGTGACCTCACAGAAAACGGTGATGCAGCATTATAAAACAAGATGTGCTATTCTACCGCAGTAACACTAAGCCAAGACTCCCTTTCATTACCCATAGAATACTTGAGATATAATGCATCTCTTTATCACATCTTTATCAGACTTCCAACTGTCTTAATTGATGCTGCATTTTCCATCGAGATAGAATACTAGAGGTGTAGTTAACATAAAGAGATGTTTATCTTCACCCATTTTAGATTAAAACAATTTACATTATGGCAGATCAGAGAACAGTGTTTCTTCCAACTTCCAAAACATTTGTAACAAATGCAAAACCCACTTGTACATGTGCACACATACACACACTTGAGGTTACCTACCAAGGAATGTCTCTTTACATGCTCTCTTCGAGTAAACAGCTTCCCACAGATGTCACAACTGAAAGATCTCACGCCTGTGTGAATGAGCAAGTGTCTCTTTAGTGTTCTTCTGTATTTGGCTACATAATTACAGTGTGGACACTTCAACTTGTTCATGATTAAAGCAGAGGAATCACCTACAAGATAAGCCATCAGGAGAAAAGTTGAAGAAACACACAAAAAAATAAATTCAGTATGTACTGTCTGGTGCACAAAATTAAACAGGTGCCAAAACAATAAAGCACCCACATGACTTTGCATCAGCCAAATCACAGCAACGTCCACATCCAGAAACCACAAATACTGGTAGGTCCTGCATGTATGATCTTGCTAGAAAAATAACTACTTGTAACCAGGGATTTTTTACTACACAACTACAGATCAATTCTTCGAAAAGAAATTTTATGTAAGTTAGCTACAAGTTAGCAGTATTCTGTTTTCTGGAAGTCACTTATACCAGAAAACACTGTATTCTGGATTAGAATGCCTATATCCAAGATGCTGCCTCCCAGGTTCAAAACCCATCATAACATGGAGGTTAAGTTTGCTAATATTAAAAAGTTTGCTTTGGTGTATCAGAGCACTCATGCAATCTGCATGACAACATAATGTTACGTGCTTCCATGAAGAAATGTAAGTTTATCAAGGTACACTGCACTCTTACACACATCAACAGGGATATGACAGACAGGCTGACATCAGGGCCGTAAAATACATGGAAATTTAATGGTTTAAGACCAAGAAGACCTCCTAAAACCCAAAGTCTAATCCCTTGCCTGCTACTGAATTTCACCTTCTAACCCAATTTCTTCCTCTATAAAAATCAAAATATTTACAGTAAACCATAAACCACATCCCAGTAACAGCTCAAAGTTACAGAGAAGATGTAGGCATTACTATTATCCAGTCCCAAAGATCCTCTTTTCACTGAAGATTATATAATTTAAGGATCTAGCAATAATTATTTTAGATCTGATGGTGCTTTTTTTTTCAGACGGAAAAATAATTTCCAATAATTGCTTGTTTGAACTATTAATAAAAGCACACAAACGGCAAAAGAGTAGAAGATGCAACTAGGTTTTGCTGAAGAGGGCTTTAGTTATGGCTGTACTGAATTCAGAACCTTTACTGCAATGAAGTATTCTTAATAGCAGGAAGTATGTTCAGAGATCTACCTTTAAAATTATATTTAACTTTGTATCTTCAAAGTGTTGAGTTTCAAAGCCCATTTATCTATAGCTACCTTACTAAGGGGAAGGGAGGAGGGAAGCCATCAGATCATTAAAGACTTCAAATATCTTCCTATTCGGGCACAAAAGCTGATCTAAGTCATGTT
The DNA here is from genome assembly GCF_033815535.1 of Pezoporus flaviventris. NCBI lineage: Eukaryota > Metazoa > Chordata > Aves > Psittaciformes > Psittacidae > Pezoporus > Pezoporus flaviventris. The sequence continues at coordinate 28,974,195 of NW_026892555.1, forward strand.
CTGTTTTTACTTCTCCATACATCTGAATTCTTCTCCCTCCAAGGAAGTATTCCTATTTACGTTACCCAGAAAGGCAAATGAAGTGGAAGATAATGATGTAAGTACTTGATCTTATAAATCTCTAACCAAATTAATCAAATATTAGCAGCAGTGACAGAAGATAACCCCTATGAGAGGCAAAAAACCAACCTCCTCTCCATCACATATACTTGCCATTTTCCCAAGCTTCTTTTGGCCAAGATTCTGGCAGCAGTCCATACTTGAAGTCATTTGAAGTACCCGGCAACAGTCCATACTTGAAGTCACTTGAAGTACCCGGCAGCAGTCCGTACTTGAAGTCACTTGAAGTACCCGGCATCAGTCCATATTTGAAGTCACTTGAAGTACCTATTACAGACACAGTCTTACTTTAGCTTCCCAGGTTCTAATCAGTCATGATGTTTAGTGAAATACATACACTTTTTAAACGGTGACAAAAAAGTTTCAAAGCTAAAAATAGTAATTATCTTTTTTTGCACACAATCTTCAATACTGAAATGAATAACTGCATTCCTAATTTCAATTAAATGAGACTTTTGAACTACTCTGAACAGCATCATTTTTTCTCCCTGTCCTGCAAAAAATTCAACGCCTTTTTCATGCTACAGGAACTTCAATGGTAAGGATATTTATTCCTTCACTATCATCATGACAGGGCTAAAAAGTTTTCCACTGAATGCTCTTTACCACTACTTTGTGCAGTGACTTCATCTGGTCTACCACAGGCAGTCAGCTGAACAAAAGTAAACGTTTTCAAATGGAGGTGTAATTTTCTTTATTGCCTTAAAATATCTCAGTGGTATATTAAGTGCTTAAAAGTACCTTTATTTGTATGAAGTATCCTACAGCTATGTCTAAACCCTTTTCTGAATAATCATCTCCATTACTCTGTAACCACATCAAATCAAGAGACCACAATTACTCATAATATACCATCTTAAAAGACTAGTTTGCATATTTACATTTGGTCTTTAGACAAGCTCTTCATGCAGTTTGCATGGTCTTCATAGCTTTTTCCCCACTTTAAAAGAACAAAATAATTCAGAAGTGAACAACGCCTTAAAGAGATCCTTGCTTGTTTAATCCGATACTTTTGTAACAAGGAGGAATTGTATGCGTGAACATGGAATCATTACTACACATCACAGAGAACTATAAATAGTACATAAGAAAGCTACACTAGGCATTTGACAAAATTGTATTTAAGGGGCAAAGACTCTTCCGGCAAGAGTGCAAATCATTCTTCCTCTCTCCCCCAGACAGAAGTTTGTTGGAAAACATGAACTTATAAATCCATTACTTTCCTCACAGGCACACAGTTGTTAAATAAACAGACTGCAGTGGAAACTGGCAGATTTCCTTTCATTTGTCTGCATGGTGCTCAGGTCCTCACACCCGGTTCCCAATGTCACCCATGTGAGAAGCAAATAGATACATTTTACTTTAAAGTCTGAGACTGTACATTTTAATATTCCAAAGACTCTATCCTTTGTCCCTATACTGCTCAAGGATTTTCCTGGGAAAGGAAATTCTCTTAATGTAAACTACATGCAGCTCATGGTAAACTGCATACTGAAACACTCCCTCCCAGCTTAGTTTTACTGGAAAAAAGTACAGATTACAAATCCTTACAGCATTAGACATATACAGTAGTTTCATTTACTGCTCAGGCAGCATTAGATTTGGCAGCAGTGGGTTCATTTGCAATATAAGATGGCAGTTCAAAAGGATACCAATTAACAAATAGGAAGTTTATAATTCCATCCTATCCATTAGACAATGACAAACTATAATCAAAGCTGTATCATGACTTCCAAAATAAGTATTCCACTGGAGCTTTTAAAAAGCAGAGCTTGAGTGGACGAAGGAAGAGAAATCCCACTGTTCTAGCTCACGCACCTAGCTATTTTGGTATAGAAAGGAAGAAGGGCAAAGAGAAGGGAATAAATCTCCCCCTCCTTTAAGAGACACAGTAGTGAGGAAATTTTTTTTTTCTTTTATTATTGACTCTAATAGCTGTTATGTCCAAAAGAGGCAAGAACTCCTTACACTAACTTGGAGCTATGGACTCCAGCAAAGGCATCACAGAGCAGCTCAAGGAATAGAACACAGATACCCTACAGACATGCCAACTACACATTCCTTTGAGGTGAGCAGTCAAACTTCCTTCTGCAACACACAAGAAAGGATTAGTGAGAAAGAGTGATACAGTCTGGGCAAGAGCAAAGATGACTTCAAGGCTAAAAGCCTCCAAATTAAAGCAGGCTTCAGGAATTAGCAGGAAAAAACAAAACCAAGCAAAAATATTCTATAATCTGTTTTAAATATTAGACATTTTCTTTATAGGGTCTTCCCCTCTAATAGGGCTGTTCCATCTTTAGTTGACCAGAAGATGAATGATCAAAATATTTTAATCACACACACCTCTCTTATGGAAGGAATTATCTATACGATAAACAGATGTCATGTATATGCTCTGCATAACAAATATCATGTAGATTTCTTCAAAATAAGCATACATCAAAGACTGACCATAAATAACAGTTGTACCAAGCTAAGCACATTTGTAACACTGTCACTTTGACAGCTCTTCTGGATCCAAGAGAACACAAATTGAATTTCGTTAGGAACATTCATACTCACAGCTGGTACTGAAGTCTGAAGGAAGTTAGGAGCTCAAATCCCTGCACAGGTCTAGATCTTAACGTAAGACTCGGCATAGAGCCAAACAATTAAGAGCTGTAGTGTAGATAATAGCTTCTAAATCTTTCTACCTCCAATTTTAAAAGAAAACCTGCTATAACATGAAAGAACACTGGCACTGATACCACAAAAGATAAGAGGTTGCTACAGACACTTCAGTCTCTGCACAATACAGGACTAAGCAGATAACTAAACCTAATGCTTACTCTTAGAATAATTCGTTGACCTAGAAAACCTGTTTTCTAGATTAAGTGCACATACAATGTGTCCAAAACAACAAGAAAAAGGTAATTTTTTAATGCCTAATGGCTCATCCATATAGGAAAGACATGATTTTCCTATAGACTGGGAACTGGAAGTGCAATACCCAGCCCCTGCTAGGTTTTTCCCAAGTAGACACAGAACCTACAGTGAGACAAGCTTCTGGCCGTAGCTGAGCCAACTGTAAGATGTTATGGACCCCTCTGGCTTGTAACATCTGCTCCCATTCCTCCTCCCACCCAAGCTACTGCCCCCTGAAATCTACTTGCAAAACTGTTCCTGTCAGATGACTTTGACAGGGGACTGAAAACAACTACATATGCAATTGTACTGGTAGACTGAGGGTGGGGGGCAAAGGGGGAAATACAGACAGCAATGGGAAAGAGCTTAAAAAAAAAAAAATAAAAATCAACCAAACCAAACCAAACCCAAAAAATAACAGAGTACTTAGGAGCACTGATGTTCTGTATCTCCAGACCAGGTCAACTGAATACAATTTTTCTCTGATCAAAGAATAACTTTTTACAGTTTTTACAGTAGCCTGATCTTAAAAAGAAAAAAAAAAAACAACAAACTAAGCACCTTCCCCCACCCCCAACCAACCAAACAAAAGCCCCATAACAAACCAACCCAAATTAATAAAACCAAACCAGGATACAAATAAGCTGATTAACTATCAGCACTAAAATTCTCAAGATGTCCATTTGAGAAGAGATAAAGACAGTCTGACATACAATGAAGTGGTTGTGTAGGCTTTTACATAACTAACAAAACATTTATGGAAAGATTTTATGTTCTACCGTGCTTGTTCTCAGGAAAAAGGACAACCAGAAGTGGGACACATGGATTTTCAGTTTCGAAGGCAAGAAGGAGGGGAGTACCACCAGAAAGAACTCATCTAAGCAGAAACATCTTCAGCTTGACAGGTTTTCTCGTCTTTCTGTAACCAGAAATAAATATACAGCTATTTGGGGACGGAGACATTACTGAATAGGGAATGATCCAGGAGATTGACGAGAAGACCAATGACAGAAGCCATTGAACAGGTCATTACAGAAAGGGACATGGAGGTAGGGTGCACCGAGAGAAGATACAAAAATTCACACTGGTTACAGTTGCCTGAAGAACTTAACCTTTGCTTTCTTTATACACCTTAACACTAAAACCAGCAACAACAGAAAATGAGAGGATACTACTATTTCCCACCAGGTTTTATGGCACTGACTGCTCATCCACATCAATTAAAAACAGACAGAAAACAGACAGGACAAGCAATTAGGCCATAGCTTCCAAGGATTGTGAAGAGAGAAGTGGTAATCTACTGATGCAATCTGGATTGCTATTAGAGAGCTGGATTTGTTGCTTGTGTTAAGTAACATGACATAAAAAACAGCACTGCACAGACAGACATACTGGGGAGGTGGGGGAAAGAAAATACATTGTATTCTGTTTGTTTCCAGAGTACTACTCACAGCTTTAACCTTGCTTCTGAAAAGGGGTCAAAGCATATTACTTCTCAACTGCCTCTTGCAACAGAAGGCTCAGACAAATTTAAGACATTCTGCCAAAGCAATCTTACGTACTGATCCAAACTGCTCTTTATTTTCACTATTTCTCATTCATGAAAACAAACAAACAAAATAGTTTTATTGCCTTGACTATGGAGGCAGATCTATCACTATGGAACCCTGACACCATCAAACTGATGCCAAATATACCACCCACTTAGTTATCATTTATTCCCTGAAAAACTCCTTCCTGAGAAAGGAGTGCCATTCACATTAGAAAACTATTTTGTTGCTCTCTTCCCCACAAAGGCTAAATCAGTGAAACACATGATAGTAAGAGTTTTCCTCATCCAGGCCATTTATTTGTGGGGGAGTTACTGTTCTCCAGGGACTATCACAGACTCAAACAAAAACTTAAGTCCGAAGGGACCTCTGAAGGTCACCGAGTTTCAACCTCCTGCTCACAACAGGGCTAACTTCAAAGCTGGACTGTATGTTGCTTTGGACCTTGCCAAGCTCTAAAAATCTACAAGGACGGGAGATTCCATAAACCCTCTAAACTATCTGCTCCAACCCAACTGTTCTCATGGCCAACAGTTTTCTTAATATACAACTGAAATTTCCTTAGCTTCAACTTCTGATAATTGACTCTTGCCCTTTCCCTGTGCACTCCTGAAAGGCAGCTAGGTTCATTTTCTCTTTAATCACCTTACAGTGATTCTCCATACTAAACAAATCTAGTTCCTCATGTTCTCCACCCCCCTAACCATATTAGTGCCTCTTCACTGGAATCCCTCCAGCTTGCCAGCATGCTCTGGGTTGCCCTAACCTGGGCATAGAATTTCTAATGTGGTTTTGCCAGTCCCGAGTAGAGGAGTACTCCCTCAGCCTGTGGGCTATGTTCTTGCTAATACCACCACCATGAGGCTGGCCTTCATTGCTCCTAGGATGCAGTACTGACTCACGTTCAGCTTGCTGTCCACAAATACCTGTCATTCTTTTTGACAGTTATTACATAGCATTCAGCTTGTACTGATGCACTAGGCTGTTACTTCCAGATGCAGGACTGCACATTCATCTTTGCACAGCATCTTTGGGGCTCCTGTTCACCAATTCCTGCAGATTGTTGAGGTCCATCTGAACAGCCACCCAGCCCTGCCTTCCAGCACAGCAATGTTTCCCACCAGTTTGATGTCATCTGCAAACCTTGCAGACAGCATCTTCTGTACTACTATCCCCATCACTGATGATGATATTAAACAATATGAGACTCTGCTAGTTATTTTCAGGAAAAGAGCCCTCCTTGACTTCACTGTCAAGAAAATAAATTCATCAATAAACTTCAGGACTAAGTTGTGAGCTCAGGGGCTAGATCACAAACACTGCCAACAAGTCAATTTAAGGATGTACCTCAAGTTAAGTGTTAATATAAGTAGGACTTTCAAGGAGATAACACCTGAAAGGCTGCATGAAACTCCTAGAAACTGACTGGCATTTAGAATTAAGATTCTTCAATACAGTAAAAGCCACCAACCACTCTAGATACTCTGATAACCAAATTAAATGTTTTGGCATCATGTTCTGTTCCTGTTTCCTTGCTAATTCTTTGGAAAAGTGACTGCAGAACAAATCCAAGGAAATAAGTTTGATTTGTCCTCAAAGCTGTCAGCTTCTTCCTAATTAGGGGGGTAAAAAAGCATCAATTAAGAAAATAGGAAAATTAAGTTTATTTTCATCTTAGCCCTAATATAAGGGGTTTCTACACAGTAAAGCCATTATTTCCTTTGTGCATCAGCATTAGATAACTGCTACTGCTACCATTCTATAAGCTACCTGTTGTAGCTTACAAACACATTTTCTTGAAGAATTAAATGTCAGCTTGAATGACAAGAAATGGAAGAGCGTCACAACTGAAGATCACTGATGTCACTGTAGTTGACACAAGTACACTGAGAACAGATACAGGTTTTCATTTGTACTTATATAAGCAGATAAGCACAGATACCATTGCTGTATAGAGACTGCTTCAATCCAAACAACTTTTTATGCTAAAACAGTGAAAGGAAATGTTAAGGAGATCTTCATCTTGGTGTCTCTAATCACAGACAGTCTTAGAAGCAGTATCATAACTGACCAAACCCCTTGTGTTGAACTGGTATCTCAGCAGCATTTATTCCAGACTTGTTTTGCCAAAGCCTAACTGTGTCCAGGCATACCAAGGAATTTTGTCTTTACACCGGGCTTTTAAGCCAGGTACAAGACAGTGGCACAAGTCTGTAAAAAGACCAAAATATAGGGAAAAAAAACCCAAACCTGCCAAACACAAATGAACCAAAAAAAAAATTAAAAAAAAACAAACAAAAACACCCCAACCAAACTAACTAAAACCAATCACAAATACTTCCTCAAGAACTCTGCATAATAAAATCTGGGAGTACCTGGGAAAATAAGTTATTCAGTCTGGTACCATGCTCTCCTCACAAAGTAACATGCAACATTACATCCTGAAGAAAGGGGATCAACTCAAGTCATAAGTAAGCAAACGTGTATGAGATTGACTTTATTTATGTAGCTCATACTTTGCATGTACATGACTTGACCACAAAAGACAGCTGCTGCTTAGCAATAGGCTGGGTTTTTTTCCAGCTTTAAAGATCACATCCCCTCAATACCACCCTATCCTCACCCCACCCCACCCCCCCCAGCAGTGGTACTACCGGAAGTGACTAAAGTTCAGCAATTGTGGCTACGTTTTTACACTAAAAATGGCAACTCTGATCTTGCTACATCCCCTCTCCACTGTTCAGTATAACAGAATAAAGCTTGCAACTTAAAAAGCTGCAGCAATGAAGACTAGTATGGTTCAGGTGAAATTGACTGCTAAAGCTGTACTACCAGAACACATGTACCACAAGCACTACAGTGAGCTTTAGGGTAAATACACAAGTGTAAGCTTGCTATGCTATAGTATTCCAACATTTCACATAAACTTTCTACTTTGAGTACATTTCTGGTTGGATACATTTACTGATACCTGTCAGAAACTGGCACAAGTAAGAAATGCTGCCTACCTCTCTCCTCCACCCAAAAAATAACTACAAGATATGCACACAGTAATTCCAGAATGTGCACAGAGAATAAATGGTTGGGCAGTGAGCAAAACAACTCATCAGGGAGAGATCCTGAAAAAGAGAAGCTGAAGAGAAGTCTTCTAGCCAAGTTACTTGCCACTTAAAACCTGTTCTACTCAGCTACCAACACTGAGGATGACCTACTCCTTCTCTCAAATTTAGAGCAGGCAAAAAACCAACCAACCCAAAACTTCAAAACACGCTAAGCCTTACAAGCCCAGAGTAACTGAACTGATGAATTTATACTTTTATTATGTTCACGACAACATGACTCTAGCTTAGGACTGCTCTCTGAAGAGTTATGGTAGCGTAACTGAATTGGTTTCCAACGCAGAAAACCTAAAGGATACCTACCATTGGTTTTCTGTACTGTATCAGTGAAGCATAAAGCGTATTTTAAAAATACACTTTAGTGGACATTTAGCTTCATAAATATCATATGGGAATGGACAGATATGTGAAGACAAGCATGTAGTAGGAGATAAAGAGGCTGTGGATAAATACACTATTTTCTAGGGTAATTACTATCTGGAAAAAAGCTTTTAAAGGAAGTTGCATTTTAATTTTCATGATAGTTTTTTAAGCAAAGCTCCACACTACTCTGAAAATCAGCTACAATCCAAAAGGACTTGAAACATCCCACTGCTCAACATACAATAAAATTAATTAAAATTAATTAGATTTGACTTACTGGGCTACATCTCTAAGATGCAGAAGGGAAGCTAGCTGAAGAAATAGTACAGCTAACTTCTGTGACTGGAGTTATGCCCTCAAATTAACCAAGAAGACACAAAGGCTTTTCTTTTTTTTTCTTTAATGGAGTTGCTGTCATCATCATCATCTGATAAACAAGTTAGCAGAAAAATCAAATCAGCACTTCAGATTGACAAAGAGAACGTATTCCCTGCACTTCATGAGCACAGAGACAAGAAGGGGTTTGTCAGGTAGGAAAGGCATGTGGACACCACATAACCTTCCCCAACCCATCCACCTTGCCTATATGTGTTATGCTGCCCCTCATGTAGTTCTGGTCACAGTTTTGGTCATGACATTATTTGTAAGCAGGTTTACCTGATGTTTGTATCCTTCTGAAAAGTAGTTGCTTCTATAACAAGTCGAATTAAAATCTTTAAGAACGCTCACAAACTCATTCAGAAATCTTGTTGTTCCACAAAAGGGCTGTTTTCATCCTGCCCTTGGTATCCTTTCCCTAACCACCAGCACCCCCCCCCACTCTCCACCCATCTCCCCCAGTATGATACAGCATTATCTAGCCTAAAAATCATGGTAACAATTAATCTAGTGGTAGCTTTGTAAAGATGTTGGGATATTACATACAAGTCTCCTTTGTCAGCTCCAAAAAGCATAAGCATACACTTCTCAACTGTGTTCTGAAGCCTGGGGATAAGACACTTGCACTCAAAAAAAAACCAGACCCAAATGAAAAACAAATTCAAGAAGTGACAGACATTTATAAAAAGCCAACTTTGAATGGACATTAAGAATGTAATGAATTAGAATCACTGAGGTTTTGTGAACTGGAAGCCAAGAGATGCCAATTGTTATTTTCACCATGGTAAATGGTCAATTGCAGGATGTACCACAGCTCTAAACAATAAAGACATTTTTAGCAGCTTATCAACTGCTAGGGATGGGGAAAATAGCAAGATAGCTATAACTTTCAGCATAAAGAAACATGGCTATTGTAATCAGTACAGCTAAAACTGAAGAAAGGCTTGAAAGCTCCAGCAAGAGTAGGTAACTGAAGACACTACATGTAATTTAAAATCCATCTCAACTTCATGGAGTTTTCTCAAACTCACCAAAGTGCTACTTTTACAGAGCAGGTGTTAAATATAAACTCACTGGGCAGCACAAGGTAAGGGGAAGGAGCAGGTGGCATTTCCTTATGGATACCTGGAGGAAAATACACATTTGCCAAGAAGCAGTAAAATACGTTTGTTTTACTGGGACAAGAGCAGTAGCAGATAGTTCAGAACACTGTTATTGTTGATTATCTAATACTTACCTAGCAGTACCCAACTGGAAAGTCCATTTACTACAGAATACACGGTAGGGACTTCTGGGGTAAAATTTCACAGTGAGAAGAGTGTTCTTAGATAGACCATAGGTATGGTAGTAGGGAAGTCTTTCTCACAAAACCACCAAACAACCCAAAACTGCAATCAAGGACACAGCAACTCACTTTGCATGTAGCAGGACACATAACCACAGCTGGTGTTGGTTTCCCCCATCAGTCCATGACAAAGCATAACAGAATCAGCTCATTCTTTCCCTTTTAGCTACCAAAAAGTGCACTCCTTAACTTTCATCATAAGAATTTGCTATGCTTTTTTTTTTTCTTCTCACACCATTGTCTTTTATTTCTTCCAGAAGAGATTTTCTTACGCATTTTTAACTCCCAGTTTCTATTATTTCTGGTAGTTTTTCATCTCCACCAGAAATTTAATCCACAACTAAAAAGTTACCATATAACCTGCAGGTTACTCTACAGCTCATTCTTGTCATTCTTCCAGTTCTTTACTCCTCCCTCTTCCACCTTTTCTTGGGCATAGAGGAAGCAATTGAAAGCAGAGCGTTTAACGGTAGAATCTATCCACAGAGCAAAGAAAAATTTGCCAGAACATAGGAGAAAGAAAACTGAATGCTAAAGCACAAACTATGGGTGAAAGTCAAGCTATACCAAGACCTGCTTCCAATATCTCTTCTTGTCTTAAAGAATGTGCATGTACACAAGAACTTCATAAAAGTAAAGGTCTTACAGAAATGCTACATATGGCTTCCAAAAATAGCTCTAACACTAACAGGACATATAATTTTTAACTTGGGACCAATTATGTTGCGCTCTAAGAGTACCAAAGAGATCATGAGTTGACACAATAAAATGAACTTCCCTTGTAATCATGGAACTTTCAGTGGTTTTGGACAAACAGCACAGCACAAATTCAGTGTGTTCCTGGCCTCTAATACAGCTCTTTCCATTAAGATGTTGCATGGATGTATTTTGTAATTTAATTTCTTTAGCACAGTGACTTAATGGAAACCTTGGCGCTTCTGTCCAAAAGAACTGAACAAGGACTAAACTTGTTTAACTGCATTCTCCATTATTTCTTCAAGGAAGCTCCACAGCACATATTCGAATTATGCAGTATGCAAACATGTATTTATTTCTGTTGCTGACATCATTTAGTAGATATAATCTCTGTGGTGTTTCCAACAGAGAAAGAGGCTGAATATCTACCCCACAAGTACACATGCTAAACTGTGTCAGAAACTGATGTTTGTGTAGTTAATATACAGGTCCTCAGTTCCTACTCCAGTCCTTCTGCTGCCCTTTTTCATGTCACAGCAACTAAGTTTGTATTAGCAAGTAGTACAGAGCAGCATGGGCAGATGTCTTTTGCGTGGGTGCTGTGGACTCAACATCTAAAGGTGCTTTAGTTAAGGCTAGATCTAACCTGGCAGTGGACCTGTGTGCAGTCAGCACACAACAAGCATGTTTCTGAAAGGCAGCTCCTATTTTCACTTCGGCCAGAAGAAACCTTAGAAAAAGCTTAGATGGTATGAGAAAAATCAGGAAACTCGCTCTAGAAGTGCACTCTCTCCAGCTGAACTGCAAAGCTAAAGTAGATCTACCCACTGCATTCAGAGATGAAGACCAGAGATAAGCAAACCCCTGAAGCAATTACAGAATGAATGGTAGCTCCTCAGCACAGCTGCTTCTCCAGAGCTGCTCCCTGGTGTGCCACACTGCTTGCCAGCTATACAGATGCATCTTGTACTGGCTTTCCCTGCTCACATGCTAGATGTATACATCCATAGCTCCACTCTTCATTAATCTATGCTGTCACAAGTCACTGGTGCTCATGCACATACACAGTAGGGTACAGCACAGAGTGGAACAATCGCATGCCCTCTGCTGAGCTGCTCTTTGGCTATTGCGGGCTTGCACCTGGGTACTGCTAGCCACGTGGATGGGCATTTGCACCACCATGGGCAGAGGCACTGCAAGGCCCCAGGAGAAACGGCCTGCCCCTGCCATTACTGAAAGCATTTATTTCAGCCTTGTTTTTGAACAATTCTGGGGGTACAGGAGGAAACAATGGTCACCCTTCCTTCCACCAAAATAGAGGTTCCTGAACCCTCCCAGAACTCAGGCTGCTTTCAAATCTGTTTTGTCACTGAAACACAAAAACATCCAGAAATACTCGTACCCACAGGTGAGAGTGCTTTTTTGCTTTTTTTTTTATTTCCTCTCTCAATTCTACCCCTTGAGCCTGAGAAGCAGAGGATATCTACAGTGCCTTGATGTCTGAAGGGGGCATATGTTTTAAAAAGCTTTTCCAACAGAAAGAACTTGGTTCCAACCAAAGAACTTGGTTCCACCTATGTCTCAAACCTACCTTTGACTCCTGAACTGCAGTACATTTTCAAAACTGATAATTCATCTAAAAGCAATACAGGTAAATGGCAGCACTTCAAACAGATACTTCAACTATTCATACAGTATAATAATAATTAAAAAAATTTAAAATCTGAACTTAATTATATTGCCCCAAATCCCAATTATACTGTGAACAGTCTTGCTTATAAATCTTTGTGTAACTGTATCTGTGTAGAAAACATATTTAATCTTATTCTAGCATTTAGATTAACCACAGATCTTTAAGGGAAAAAATATCCTGTGAATTTACTCTCTGGATTTGACTAAACAATAGTTCAATAAGAATATATTCCCTCTACTATATGTCATTGTGGCATCTCTTTCCAATCAGTTTCACATGTTTGCTTTAAGAGTTTCTATTACACTAACCAGGATTGCTCTATTTTGTAGCTTCCCACATACCCTACCATAAACAGCAATAAAAACTTGACTTCTATTTGTGTGTAACACTCAGATGAGGAAAACCACCAGAAGGATCACAGAACCACAAAATACCAGGTCAGAATGGACCTCAAGGATCATCTGGTCCAACCTGTACACACTTCTAGCAGTGTAACATTTTTTAAAAGCTATAAAAGTTACACAATCCTGTCCAATGTAGCTATTTTCCAGCACAAATTGATGGAGGTAGAAGCCCCTTTTGCTAGTGCAGGAAAGGAATTTATAACAGCCCTTTCTCCCTGTGCTACCAGTTAACATCATCAGCCACCAGTTCTCACTCCTCAATTTTGTGCCTACTAGTGGCTACAGATTAAATGTAAATGTAAGAACTTGCACAGAATCAGGTTTAAAGCAGATTACTACTTTAGTAACTTGGCTGGTGTGCTACCTTTACTGAAAGATCCTATCCAACACACCCTTATAAAGGTTACATTGCCATATACTTTATTCAACCAACACAATTGACATTAAGCAAAATTTACCTGCTTCTTCTTTAATAAATGACAAATCTTCTTCTGGATATGGGACTGACGGTTGCAACACTGAGCAATCTTCTGAGTTCTCTTCAGTATTAGGTGGTATATTATAAATAAATCTCTTTGCAGTTTGGTTTTTCCTTCTTGCTTTTCCAGGCTCTTGAACCGATTGTCCCTGTGCACCCATGTCATTCCATACAAAAACTTTTCCTTCACCTTGTGATTCATTCTCAGCCATTTCAGGTGAGCTGTCCTGGACCCAACTGCAGTCATTCATTTGGTAACTTTCCATTTGGCCCTCATCAATCGAGTAACCATCGTTCTCAGTTTTTATGCTACTTGCCAGGTTGGTAAGGTTTCGTGTTGCCCAGAAGCTGGCAACTTTCTGATCCCTTGGAGACAAACCATCCCTACTAACAGATCTTCTGTTGTAATCCACTACAACGGTCTCCGGAGCTTCCGATTTTATGCTTATGTTTAAGGCATCTTTAATGAAGTTGCGGCAGGACTGGACGACCTCCGTCATCTGAAGGTAGCTGGCCACTGACATCACTTCAATGGCGTTTTGGCTCGTAAGCACGAGGTTACCAGAATATAAGAAGTCCAAGATGACAGAAAAACCTTGAACAGCAACAACGTCTAAATAGGTAACAGTGGTTTGGTTACGGCTTTCTTTGTTTGTAAAGCAATACAGAGTCTTAAAGAAGCGGCTGCCTGCAACCAGGATGTTCTTGTGAGCTCTGAAGACCCTCCCACTCACAACAATATTAACATCACAAAGAATGCCTTTCTTCCTCTGCTCGTTGAGCTCTTGGAGGAGCTGATAGCAGTAAGAGTTCTCATTTGGCCTGCTGTTAAAATCACAGTATCCTTCATTATTCAGTTCTGTCGGTAACTCTGACTCCTGCAATTAAAAAAACCACAACCATAATTACCTCTTAATGAACGCTCTCCTTAGTCCTCCAACACTATAATACGGATATGAAACTAAACTCACAATAATTTTACTTAAACGATATTTTTTTATTTATGCTCTTGGTCACAAAGGCAGGCAGGGACATATAATTAAAAAAAATACACTTCTGAAAACTAAGTATCACGATCTCATTCTGCACCCTCTGCCCCCAAATCTGACACAAAACCGGAACCAGCAGAATTCCTTGAGGGCAAAGGAAATGACATTTTAGACAAAAGTAAGAAGATTTAGTTGAGTGTAAAGTACTTGTTTTTCTTAACCCACATACATATATTAAAGATCCAGGAGTCTCTAAAGTTTTTAAATAGATGGTTCTCACATATCTAACCCCCAGCTCTTCCCTAGAAATCTCCACTTAAATAGGCAAGTAGAACCCTGATAAATGATTCAACATTTTCTCATGATGAAAGATGAATACATAAAGGTTAGGTCTGTATCTCCCAATCTGGCTTGTATGTTTTGTATGTCACTGAAGCAGTTATAATAGCAGATGTATTTCTTATACAGTTCTACACATCAAGTATTTATTCTTTATTTTCTAACTGTGGCATAGTTAGGATTAAACAGATGTACTACATGACAAGTGACAGAATATTGCAGTGACCAAACAAAACTTAAGCTTCCTTGCATTATTTATCTGTGATTTTCCTGAATCAAGCTCCACTGAAATTTTCTTGTAGCAACACCTTTAACTAGTACATGCTTATTACACAGACAATAGGTACTTATTTGTCTCTCTACAACCTTTTTCAGATGTGATCTCAAATGTGGTTTGAAGATTTTGCTCAAAGCACTATCAGACAAACCAACACCAGGAAATTACTTGTTATGAAAGATTAGTTCAGACAGTGAGAGGCTGGTAAGTAAGAAGAGATCTGAACTGGATTTTAGAGCACTTAGAAAACTTTAAACTGAAGTTTAGACAATGATAACTCAGAGCTGCTACAAAGGAACAGCTAGGAGGAAGCAGAAGACAACACAGACTAGCAGGTTTGACACCATGCTTACATTCACTGACACATGCTGCCATCAAGAGCTGCAATGATGAGTGTTTCATTTTATGCTGGATCTCCAAGATTCTCTCTTCTTCCCTAGCAAATAACAACAGAACTGGCTGGCTCAAATACAGTTTCGGATGACAGATGAGCTTTTGCCGACTCCATCATTATTTTTACCTCTCATTTCCTAAAACACAGGAAATCACAGATCTGGGGGCTAGAGGTATCCTTAAAATTCAACTGCCTCAACATTTCAGGTTGAAATCAGCATTAATAACGTAATGCTAATGCTGTCATGAGCCATCATCTATAGTGGAGCTAAAACATACGTTGCAGATAAGCACTACCCTTAATCTGGGACTACGGCAGAAACCAGGTATGTTAAAAAATAAAAAGTCACTTTCCATCACACAGGAATTAGTGCATTAAATTAATACTCACCTCAATATATAATTTCAATGTGGATCCCTGGAATGACAACAGAAGCTGCAACTACATCATCTAAACTGATACTTACATCTATAGGCAGCAAATAATGCCCAGTATAACCACAACAGACACTGTACCATTTCAGCATCTCCTGCAGAGATATTTCAGATTGCTGTCACACTGAACTTGTGTCTAAATCTCTACCCTACTCAGAAAAACACTTCAGTGACAAGGTAGAAATAAAAGCAACTAGTTTCTGAAAAAAAAATAAAAAAGGCAACAGATCTTTGTCCAACCTTGGCCTAATTTTTTCCTGTGTACTTCCTGACATACCCAAGTACTCCAACAGATCAGAGCTCTGAAACAGAGTGTATCCCAAATGTGTGACAGCTATGTCTATCACTCCAAGTTCTCAACAGATTTCAGATCTGGACTAGCTTCCTGTCACTCCAGCAACAGAGTACTGCGTAGTTTCAAAACATCAATTACACTGACTTTGGATCCGATTAAAATAAAATTACCGTATGCTAAAGTGTTGTCACTCTAGTCAAAGTCAATCATCAGTGACTTGCACCTCATATAATAAATGTTAGGTAGATGCTATTATAGCTGACAATTTGATTCTCTGAGAACATGTTAAACACCACATAAAATTTAAAAATAATCTGCAGCCATTTTCTTTTTACACATGTTGGATTCAAAAATTGAGAGAGATATGTAACATTTTAACTGAGCATGTGTATGTATCCAGTCAAGCTGACAGAAAGAGAAACAGAGCTTTACAATGGGGGTGTTTTGTTGTTTTCCTAAGAAGGAAACAAGCCATCATGAAAAAAGGAGCTGTGGATCACAGAAGTGCCACAGAAATTCAAGACTGAAGTTTTCATTATGAGAAGACCACAAGACCAAGTGAAAAATAAGAGACATTATTCAACTAATGTCCAATCTATAGGTATGTGTGGTGGTGAAAAGAGATTGACATTATAGCTTTGCAGAAATGGATACAATAAGATTTTTAAAACTAACTGTAATACTGGAAACAACTGTTTGCCCGCTGGTATGGAAGTAGCTAACCCTAATGCCACACCTCAAATGAAATGAAACTGTTACCAAGCCTCTGCACAGCAAGCCTGACAAGTAAAACTGACATTTACCATGAGAAAAACGAAATAAACAATGTCCCTTTGAGAGTTTTAAGCACCTCCCCTCTGCGCAAAGCAAGTACAATACAGTTCAATAACAGGTAAGGTTCAAAAAACAATTACAGAAAATCAAAAATGTGTTTTTAAGCTTCTGTTACTTTTGCTGTGCTCATGGCACATCATAAGAGTACAAACTAATGACATTCGCTTAGACTGTATTTTTCAGAATACAAACTGAATACTAGCATCACTCAATATTCAATTAAGTTAGACTCATCTGAATACACCTAAATTACTTTCATATGTATAATTCACTAATTAAACTTGCCTAAAAGCTAACAGGAGCAGAAAGAGATGACAAATCTCTGCTATTAGAAACTTGCCTTTCCTTCTCTGCCTGCGACATCTGCATATACTCCGTCCCTGGGAGCAAGAACAGTGAGGGGTGAAAGAAGAGAGAAAAAGAGCAGCAAAACCAATCTAACCGTAAGTTCCATCTCAGACAGAATGAAAAGTAGTTATGCCACATTTTTTGCAATCCCTTCCTCACTACCACACCTTACTCTACAGCAGCTCTCTATGCCCCCAAATTAATTCTCATCCTGAAAAATGGATCCTCTAACAAAAGAGTATCGGGAGCACGTGCTGCTACAGAGGAAAATTATCTCAAAATATGGTCCTATCAGCTGCACACATAATGCTCTTCTACCGTTTTGCATGCCTTTGCATTTCTGTGGGCAATGCTAAGGCATGTAAGCGATTTCAAACTATCCCATTAAGTGCTTAAGATCTAAACGAGTAGTTCGAGGAGGTCGAGTAAAAAAACATGTAAAAAACCAAACAAACAGTAAATGACAGTCCTTACTCTGATGGCCCGACTCCTCAACTTCTTTGCTCTGCTAAGAGTAATTCAAGATTTTAACTTAGAATACTACAGCATAACTCCTACATCTGAAGCATGACTTCTATTCATCACAGCTCACAAAACCCAAACAATTACAGTTCACATGATAAAAATAACACATCAAAGGCCTTCCTCCTTTTGGAGAGCTTCTGCTTTAAACCAACATGCCTGCTAGGCTGGAGAAAGCTTTTCTGGCAGTATTTCCAAAGCTCAGCTTCAAATTATGTCCAGAGAGAAAACGTTTTAAGAAGCTTCTTCGAGAGAAGCAACCCACATCAGCCAATAAATCTGCATCTGGGGATCTAAATTCATCACAGAATTAATTTTTTTTTTTACAGTGATTTCCCAGTAAATGTTTATTTAAGATTTTTGCAACACAATAGTCTATTTATTAAAAAAAAAAAAGGTAGTTTCAAGCAGATTGTATCATTTGCTAAGCTTTAAAATGGAGACATTTTAAAAATTAGAATAGAAAAAATAAGTCAAGATTTTTGTCTTAGAAAGAAGCACCAACTGACAGCTCAATACCCTCAAATTACAACAGCTGCAACCACTTGTGATGTATTTTGGCATTCCAAATTAAATGTATCCCAAAAATAAACCAAAATCATCACTCATTTCTTCATGAGTGTAATATCCAACAGACCTATAGAAATTCCCACTGTTTTACTGTCTTAACACCTACAATTTCCTTTTCACACTCAAACAGTGGCATTATGCCATATGTTTATTAGCAGCTGCTAAACATGCCCTGCAGTTGAAGCTTGTCAAGTCAAGAATACATGTGTGTTGTCTCTAAACACAAAGGCTGAAAGATCTCTCCTAAGTTTCATTAAATCTAAATGGCTTTTCTGCCTCATTATGTACATTGGAAATATGGTCAGGGTACAAATTACCTACTTTTGTTCCAAATATCTGGTATCATGGCATTAAGGAAAAAAAATGGGTCTATTGTTTTGGTATTTATTTAAAATATGTATCAAGAAATTCAAGTGCTATTAAAAGTGTGAAAGCATATGGAAATTAAACAGAAAAGCCAAAAGAAACAGAGATTCTTGATCACATTTTTGATTAACCAAGTGTAACCTCAAGACAGAAAACTACACTGACTCTCGAAAAACTGCAATTCTTTCCCTTGAGAGAAATTTTTAACTGAAATATAATTGCACAGGGATGCATCCAGCAGTTTACCCACTTGAAAACACCGATCTCTGTACAGCTACCTCACAGAAGCTTATCTTTAATACAGCACAAAAGAACTACTGATGCATCTCACCTGCCCTACTGTTTCATTTATTACAGTTACTACAAATACTTTTTCTTAAATTCTCAGTGGTATAAAGGCTGAGGCTCATTGTTTATAAAGATACTCATGATAATGAAAGGCTAATCTTCAAATAAATACTTGCATGAACTTTCAAGCTACTGTGGCACACGAGCCAATAGTACTTCATCCCCCTTCCGACCTCCCAGTATTTAGCAGTCTTACAACAGACTAGGCATAGGAACACAACGAAAAAGCTACTAAGTTCAATAGGAAAAACTGTTTGGAATAGATTTCGAATTTTTTTTGTTTATTTGTAGCTTACTGTGAGTGAAACTTCTGAAGTGTGGTATGAACTAGCCACATCCAGTAACAGGTAAGACTATGCTATGATGGGACATATCTTCAAGACTAAAAGTTAGAAACTAGGCAACAAAGTGGTAAGGAATACACTGCAAAAACATTTTTAAAAATCTTATTTTCAAAGATACAAAGAGGCTAAAGAAACTAATTATGAAAGTTTCAAAATCAGAAACAAGTTATCTAAAGCAAGTTTGGCTAAAAAACAAATCCCAGATTGGAGGAAACTGATAAAAAGACCTACTGCCACGAAATGTCTGTAACAATAGCTGCCTTAAGAGATACACTTACTAAAAAGGTAATTACTCATCTTGAACATGAATGTTTCATTTGTAAATCCAAAAATATTTGATAACTGGTATTTATGCTCTGTAAGGTTTTCCTTGCGGTCCTGCAGCAGTTTCACATAAAACTTGCGTATCTTTTTCAACTAGCTCTAAGAAAACGTATGTCCCACTTAACATTTTATCTGCCATCCCGATATCCTAACTAAACATCAGAATAGCAGCTCTTGTCCAAGGTACCCCGAGCTCCTTAAAGCACTCAAGCAATAAGATCCATTTAACTACTGCACTACAATTTGGACTCCAGATACAGCAGTACAACCAAGGTGGTGAGTGTTTTAATTACAACTTAGCTCTAAACAGCGAAAAACGGAGCGATCAAGGGTTAATTACAGCTAACAAATCGAGATCAGCTCAACAGCTCTCGTATTAGCCTAACCTGAAGCACGTCGGTTTGCGGCAGCTGAAAAGTTTAACGCCAGGTAGGCGACCCGAGGGAACTTTCGCGGTGCAGCCTTTCCCTTCCTTAGGAGGAAAGGCTGCAGAACGCTGACGATTCAGCTCAAGTAGTCTATAGGAGCTTTCCATCCACGTATGTTGTGGAGTTAACGCTGCCTTATTCGTAAGAGCAACCAGGAAACGTAGTAATTTTAAGTTTAGCAGGGAACATGAAGAGCTTCACTAGTCCTAAAGCATTTAGGAGAGCTGGCATATTAACATGGCTTTCAGGAAACCACATGTTTATCTCTAACACACACCAAGCAATTCCAGACTTCTTGCTCAGTAACTCAATCTAAAGCAATACAGTCGAGAATAAAAAAAAAAAAAATAAATAGAAGATTGACTACCCAGAGTTATCCGATCAGTGCGCGGGGACCACACCATTAAGAACAGCAAAGTAATTCTACCTTCACGCTGGCAAGTACCCATTTCACACGCAGTCGGTAGCCGGACAGTACCCCCTCCTCCCCGTTACCGCAGGAGGAAGTTGTAACGAGTGTTAAATCAGTGCTGCGACACTATTTGCACGCAACTTTTTTTCCCACGTTACTGATTTATCTTCACAACATAAACTAATGAAAACAGCACTCGCTCCCTTCGAACGGGTAACGTTAGCCAGGCACAGCCATAAACAATAGTTCGCGTTCAGGGGCCGCAAAACGACAACGCTGACAGCGCTGTGACCGCCCAAACCCCATGGAAGCGTCACCCCAAACCGAGAGCCGCCTCGACCCCCGCGCCGGGGATAGCAGAGCACCGCGCCGAGCCCCTCAGGCAACACCACACGCAGGAAGCCATTTAACTAAGTTAACACAAGTGGGCATAAAAAAAACAGCCACCTAAGCTAAAGGGGAGCCCGCCGTCCCACCCGTGCTTAACCCGCCCCAACTCTACCTGCTCGGGGTTGACGGGCTCGTTGAGGCGATGCTCAGCGGAGAGGTGGTGCCGCAGGAGCAGAGCACGCTTGTAGTTGCGGGTGCCCTTACAGAGCTCGTCGTGTCCCCCAGGCAGGGGCCCCCCGGCTATGATGAGCTCGGGAGGCGCGGCGGCGGCCAAGGCGGCCGTGCACCAGGCGCAGGACATAAGGCCGGTCTCCTGGCAGTAGTAGAGCCATGGGAACTCCTTGAGCCAGGAGCCCTGGAAGGAGATGTGTAGCTTCTGCAGAAGGGACTTGGGCCTGGCCAGCGGGAAGTGCTTGATGCTCTCCCCCTCGCCCGCGCCCACGCTGCTGCCCTCCGCCTCGTCCCCTCCATCGCCGCCCGACCGCCTGCTGCTGCTGCAGCTGCCGCCCTCGGCCCCGCTGCCGTCGCCCAGGCTGCCCCCTTCACCGTCCTCCTCGTCGTCGCTGCTGTCGCTCAGGGAGCCCCCGTCTTGAACCAGCTCCTTCCCCTCCAGCAGGCCCTCCGGCTCCAAGCCCTCCGCGCCCTCCAGCTCCATCTCCTCGTCCGCCCCCCGCCCATTGAAGTGCTTCCGCGGCCAGGCCGAGGCCTCGCAGCCATTGTTAGCGCCAGACGAGGCGGCGAGGAGCCCCCCACCGCCCCGAAAGGCCAGTGTCCGGCGATTTCTCTCGGCGAACGTGGGGCCGGCGGCGGGGGGCAACACGGCGTCCTGAGGCAGCAGCAGCTCCTTCTCGTCGGCGGCGCCCTCCAGCTCCTCGGCCTCCAGCCCCTCCAGCTCCACTTCCTCGTCCGCCCCGCGTCCGTTCAGCGGCTCGGGGTCCTGCCGGTCCCAGGCCTCGGCCGCGCCGCCAGCAGCCGCCGCCGCGGTGACGAGGCCTCCGCCGCGGAACGCCAGCGTCCGCCGGTTCATCTCCGCGAACATGGCGCGCGCGCGCCCCCCGCCCGCCGCCGCCTCGCGCCCCTGCCCCGCCGCTTCCCCGCCCGGCCGAGGGCTCTGCCAGCGGGAACGGGGGAAGGAGGCGCCGGCTGCCGTGCGGGAAGGGCGGGGGTGGCGGCCGCGAGAAAAACAAGAGTCCGGCCGCGTCTACCCCCCCCCCCGGCCCCGGCTCCGGCCTAGATCACTGCCGCAGGCTGCCCACAATGGATCCCGCTCGGCGGCGCTTCCGTCCCTACAGGCCCCGGATCGGGTCGAATGGCAAATGAACAACGGGCTGTTCCCACAATGCACCGGGAGAGCCGCCGCAGGGGAGGGGGAGCGCGAGCGGGGGGCGGGCAGGCGGGGGGCCGGCGGGGCGGGAGCCACACATGGGGTGCGTCACGCGCCCCTGCACCGCCCGCGCACCGCCCACCGCACGGCGGAGGGGGGAACGGGGGGTGAGCGTCGACCCTCGCCCTCCCGCAGCGGGCCCGCAGCCCCCGCTTCTGTCCCCCGCGCAAGCGCAGGGTGAGACCGGCCGCCGGTTCCCGGGGCGGCCCGGCGGGGGCGCGGCTCAGCGGTACCGTTAGGCGCGGCGCGCGCAGCCCGCACGTGCCGGCGGGGCGGGGCCCTCCGCTGGGCGAAGGCTCGAAGGCGCGGCCGGTAACGGCGCGGCTGAGAGTGGTGGTGATCGTGCGCCGCTCCCCCGCGGCTGGCAGCCTCACTCGGGGAGGGCGAGAGGAGTCGCAGGGAAACCCCTGTATCGTCGTTTAATGAGTGAGGAACGGGGAGGAGAACGAAGGGAAACGGGACGAGCGGTGCTGGTGCAGTCACTCCGCGCCTTACACGGGCAGATCGATGCCCAGCCGGTTCCTGAGGAAAAGATGATTGACTTCACTAAATCTCCTTCTCCCAGTGCTGCTGCAGATGTTGCACACCTGTGAGGAAAACTGACTCCATCCCAGCCAGAGTCAGGACAACAGGCAACAAATGATGCCAGAAAGAGAGGGTCATGGTGTCCTCCAGATAAAGTGAGGTGGTGTCACAGTCCTGTAATGCAGGTACATACTGCATTTGTCAGTAAAAAAAAAAGGTACACCTCTCTGTCTTGGCCTGGAAATACACGCAGGGGTCTGGGAGAGCTGACTTTGGCTTAAATTTTGGAGAGGAATTTGCAAAAATGCTATAAATGCTGCAAATCTGCTGTAAAGGAGAATGCTTTCCTCCTTCCAAAAATTCCTTGGGAATAGGAGCACTTTGATAGAAAATAGATATTCTGGAAAGATTAAGGAAATCTTTTCTAAAATTCTGGGGGATAGAGGAGGGAAGAATCTGTCATGGAGAAATACAAACTCTAAAGGCAGTTTCAGATCTCCAGGAGAAGAGTGAAGATGGTTTAAATTTAGGCAAGGGATCAGAGGAGCAATGGGTGATGAAGAGTTTTGAAATTTGCTGTGCCTCACTGGGGCACAGGATGGAGATGGCAATTCACATCTGGGTCCATCAAAGCAAAGGGTTCCCACAGTGCAGCCTCCCTAAAATACAAAACAGACCCATATTTCATAAACCTTTGAGCTTTGTGAGGTATTGATGTTATTACATTCCTGAGGCACTTGCTCCTTGTTTGACAGTTGACTCAGCACTTACCTACATCAGAATTTCTTACCCGTTTTATATTACATTTAAGAAACGTTTGTAGGTTGTTTCTCACCATATGTTTAAACTAGCACAGATTGCAGCAAGTGTATACAGGAAGGTTACATTAAGAATCCCTACTGGGATTCACATTTACAGGACGGATTACTTGTGATCTCAAGGAACATACCCTGCACCCAGGACTGGTGTGTTTCACCCCTACCCAGTGGACATCCAGGAATGAGGTGGGATAAGATACTTAAGAGGAATGGTAGGCTAACGAGCTATAGGTCCCTATCTTGGAGTGCAGAGAAATGTTACTTCATTGCAGCAGGTAACCCAGAGTGCTAACAGTTCAATGCAGAATCATAAAGTAATTTAGATTGGAGGAAACCTCCAGAGTTCACTCAGGGCCAACTTCAAAGTGACAGTAGGTTGCTCAGGGGCAACATCTCAGACTCTCCTGGGCTGTTGGCTGAGACCTTTGGTAATACCTCTTCCCAGATCATCTCCTCAGAGTTTTGCTTTGTCAGTTTGCTAGCAGGGTTTCCACTGCTCTGCAGTGCACTCAAGAAAGGGAACTGAACCGAGTCACTGTGCCTCATTTAACTGATCTACAATCAGCGTAGCTCTGTCGCATCAGAACTGAGGTTGTATTGGTCTGTTTAATACTTCCATTTTACTGAGTGTCTTAACTTTTGTGTAACAAAACTTTTCAAACCACTTGATCTTCACTGCAGAAATTCTTGTTTTCAGACTGATTTGTTGCAGGTGAGGTTTTATATTATATTCATGATGGGACTAAATATTTTAAAAAGTCTCTGCTGTAATAAAAATGCAGTTATTTTGCAGAAACATTAATTTGCTGTTTCTTCATCAACTGGTCTTCAGTCCCCCTGTCAAAATCACATGCTATATTTCACATAACTGAAAAATAGTCATTGACGTACACCTCATGGCAATTTTTCATCATACCTTTTTCACCCATAGTGGTTAACCATCCTCGTCCTGTAGGTAGCAAATGATGTTTTATTCAGTCTGAACAAATTTTCCAGATGCAACATGCAGATTCATTTCTTTTATACTCTTTTGGCTATTTCTGCTTCTTTCTGCTGTGTTACAGAAAGACATAAAAATCTCCCACTGTTCACTGGGAAAGAATCATAAACTGATTTGGCTGCCTGCAAATGAAAAATCAGTGCCTCACACCAGATAGCAGAATTAATAATTGGTGCATCATGATACATACACTGCTCCAGTGTGGCATTTTGCTTCAAATCTGGACTAACCCAAATCTAAATTGTGCAGTTGCCAGTACTGGTAGTACTTTGTGCAGGGCATCACTTGTCACTTAGTTTTGTTTTCCAGGATCAAAAATTAAACACAAGTTAATGGACATAATGCTGTGAAAGGGAGCAAACATGGCATAAAATCCTCTTTATCATTCCACCTGCATATGTATCTGGGGAGAATGGCTTTTAAAACTCCTGTGAGGGTGAATATCATCACTGACAAATTCCATGTTTAATACTATTTAAAGTCCGTTCTAACAAAACATGTAAATGTGCATTTATACATTCCGCTGAATTTGGACTTCAATGAACAAATTGCAAGCTCCTACACAAAGAGTAGGATCTTTTGCTTTTAGGTAATCAAACCATTTGTGCAAGACACTGAGGATTAAATTCTCATACTGATATGATGCCTGATGTAGAGTACCCTGCTGATTAGGGACAGTGTGTTACCTGTAGGGGTAGGGAGCTTGTTATGCGCATCCAGTGTCTCCTTTTCTTGCAGCTGAGGAGAGTATTTAAATTCTGATCTAACCCTTACAGAAATGAGTGAGAAGTAGATCATGCTATGAGAGACATCTCATGCAGTTCCAGTGCATACCAATCACAGCATTTTTAGAAAAATGCTGCTGATACTAACAGCACGTTATACCTAGAAAGATTTGTGTCCTGAAATTCCTGCTGTGACCTAAGAAACACGTTCACAATGAAGCTGACTCTTCCAAGACAGCTTCTGAAACCAATGGGTTGTGGTCCTATACCCTAGAGCACATCTCTGCAATAGATTCAAGATTTGTTTCAAAGAGAATTCGATTTTCACTTACATGGAGTTTGCGTTACTGGAGATCTGTATTCCTGGGCATATGAAGGTTTCATTTCAAATTCTCCTGCATATTGAGGGATTTTGGAAGCTAGAAGTTGACTGTTGGGAGAGGAGGCTCTTCTCTCTCTCACGTGAAAGTATTATTCTGGAGAAGAGGCTGATCTGCTGTGTGGAACACACAGCA
The DNA here is from genome assembly GCF_033815535.1 of Pezoporus flaviventris. NCBI lineage: Eukaryota > Metazoa > Chordata > Aves > Psittaciformes > Psittacidae > Pezoporus > Pezoporus flaviventris. The sequence goes on from NW_026892555.1 coordinate 28,999,826, forward strand.
AAGTGTCTATGTCAGAATCAGAGCCTTGTTACTGAGGCAGGAACAAGCATGTATTTGTTCTGATATTCCAAAAGTGGATAAATAGATCATAACAGAAAATAAATAGTATAAGCTGTCACTTTGTGCTGTGCTGCTCCACAGAGCAAGTACCAGGAAGAGAATACAGTGATTGAAGCTCACCAGGAAGGACTTGGAAACCTCAATGCCATCCCTAGCCTGCGGTTATACTTATGTTGCATGCTCAGGTGCTGCTAAAGTAGGTATACCAAGGAAGGTTTGGTGGCACAGGTTCAGCTGCATAGGGAGCACGGAGTACCCTGGGAAAGCTTATGTGCTGAGATTTCACTGATGTCCAACCTGGCACAGGCATATCTATTCATGTCACAAGCTTTCCTTTCAGATTACAATTAGAGAAGGCTTTTGAAAGTGTAATTCTTGATAATTTGTATCTCACACATTTGTAAAGTGTCAGCAGAATGTTTAGACTACAGTCAGTAGCTGTTTCTGTAGTAAACTGAATTCAAATTGAGTTCATGCAGTTACTCCTCTTAGAATGCCTTTTAAGTGATATTTGGAAAGGCAAATCACAACATTTTTCAGGTCAAATACTTAATTTTGCACAATCCCACCCTGTGACCTTTGACAGGATAGGAAGGTATCATGAATTAAAACTTAACCATCCATTGTCTGATAACTGTTCACTCTTCTTAAAACACAGTGAATATGAGATTTACGTGCCTTAACCTGGCCCACACTGAAGGGATTTTCAGTGTAATTGCATTAACCTTGTATTTGCTGCAGAATAAAACATACACATGGACAGGTGTTCTGCACGTAAGATGCTTCTGCATACTTGTAAAGCTATGGACAGACAGACTCTTCCAGATGTAATTCTGCCATTTGAAGATTTTGCCAGTTTGCACCTACACCACCTTTGCTGTAGCTCTGCTGGTAAAAGGCTTTCTTTAAGAGTGCTTTGGTTTGCTTCAGGCAAAGCGAGCAGGTTGGTTTAAGCCCTCTTTGTTGCCGGATCCATCTGTCTTGTTGGAAGCACACGCTCATTGGATTCCTTCTGTCAGCAGAGCTGCAGGGGTGGAAGCTCTCTGCAGAGGAGTGGTAAGAAACAACTGGAGGAACAATAATGTCACTGGCCAGCTCACCTGTCTGCGAGCTGGGTGCCAGTGCATGGCTTAGTCCTGCACATGCTGTGGGTGTGACCCCTCTCCCAGACATGCCCATGCCTTGTCTGTTACACATGCCTGGCTTAATTCTCTTTCATAGTAAATACTTTTATATCACTCTGGCAATGCAAAACTATTTCAAAGCATCCAGAGAAGTTAAAGACTTCTTATTGAGCCAAACAATGTGAAAAGGTCCAACAGGTGAATAACAGTGACTGGTCTTGCAGAATTAAATCCGTCATTTTCTCATCCAGAACCTGAGCTATTTATTCCTTTAAAGGGTGCCAGATGCACAGGGAGCCCTGGATGTGGGGTGGCACTGCTGCCTCTCAGCCAAGGGATGGGCTGTTTCGGGGCTGTGTCACATCGATTTTACATTACTGTGGGAAATTCACATTGCAGAATGGGGTTCAGCCTTCATTCCCAGTTTGCGCATTTTCTCATGGTTGGGGTGTGTGTGACTTCTGTTACTCTTAAAACTAGATACAAACCAGAGTTTTGTCTGCCTGGCTGTGCACAGGTGTCCTTGTCCCCATCTTTCCGTATATCTGTTCACATTGTAGACCATTCTCTGGCTGCATCATCACCTTGCCTAAAAGATCCATGGGATGTGCAGTGCCCTCCTTCTTGTCACAGATCCCCCAGCTGACTTTGGAAAACTGTTGCGCTCTGCCAGATTAATTGCAGTCTATCTCCTGTTTTCTATTCTCCTTTTCAGCATTTTCCTAATCTCTTTAGTTTGTATTTTCTTGTGTTTTCAAGTTGGGGCTTCTAGACATCCTTGCCAAGAGATTGTGCTTTATCCACCACTGTTGTTGCTATTATGACGTCTACCTGTATGGCTGCTTTTGGAAAGTTCTGCTTAGTCTGATCTGAATGTTGTAGCTTCACACTATTGTTTTTGGTTATTTATGTTTTTCCTTCCTGTTTTTACCCTGCACATGGCCAGCACTGCTATTGGCTTCCTCAGTCACCTGAAGCCTACATGAAAAATGATTATTTTTCCCAGCAAAGCACTTGAGCATGTGTTTACCTCTAGGTAAGTGTGTTTTCATGTGCTTCCAGGAAGAAAGGACATAGGGGTTTGCTAAAGAGTTACATTTTTTTCAGAAGTAGGACTGGAAGAGCTGATGTGAAGCATGATGCAAGAGGTGGAAATCTGCTCACTCTTTAGGTCCAACTGCTCGGAAGAGGTAGGGATTTTTTTCTGTATTCCCATGGCTACAGCTATTGCCAGTTCAGCCCAAACAAATGCAAGGTTTTAGTCCCAGCCCTCTTTTAAAGTAACATAGCTTGTTTCCACTGAAGACTTGTTAGTCTTTTCTTATTCCCATTTTGCTGATCATTTTGGCTGTCTTTGGGTTAGGCATCTACTCTGAATGGAGGTCAGCTGTGAAAGCAGGCTGGATTTCAGCCTTTACCTGACTGCAAAAAAGTAGTCCATTCTTGGTATTTCATGTCTTTTGTTTCTTTGATGGTCCTCCACAGTAGCCCTGTGTTTTTCAGTCTGCAGCTAGAACAGATGTGCTTTATCAGGGAGTGAACGAACTGTGAAAGATACACTCTAATCAATCAGGAGGCAAATGTAGCTTCTCTGCTGGGTATTTAAACAACTGCATGTTTCCCATGGCTTTGATCAGTGTTTGTGTGGTTACAGCCTCCCCCTAATGCTCTGACTATTGACTTCAGGGAATACCATTTAGCCCCCTCTTTTTAGACTACTTTCCATCTCTTGTTTTCCTAGATGTTCTTATAGCTTTCTTATTTCTAGGTCTGTCAATGTGCTGAGAGTATTCTCTTTGTCTTAAGTTACCAAAGTTCATAGAAAGCATCTATCACCATTAAACCTTCCTGATACTAATTACTGAGCACTTACTATAGTTACCATGGGCTGCAGAGTCTCAACTGAGCAGAGTTAGTCCATGCAGTGGTGAACAAGAGTGAAACTTGAGAATTTTGCTAATTAAAATCTCCTCCTCCCTGTCTTGGGAGGAGATAAGGAAACAGCGCAAACTGATTTATTTTGGCACACTTTGCTAATGTTTTAATTCTATACAGCATCCATAATTATATTTGCTGGAGGGAATTCAAGGCATTGCTAAAAATACTTTTGCAGGATATCTTTAATCACTCAGAAAATAAAATTTAAACAGAAATTAAATTGTGTGACATCTGTCAGCAAAGCTACAGATGCCAGGTCAGTAAGGAACAGTAAGTAAGTCTCAGTTATTACTGACATACACATTATAGGATGCTGCAGTTTCTGCTCTTGCCAGTGCCAGACATGATGGCACAAATCTTTTCTTCTGTCAGTCTGGCATGGCTGCAGTGCAGCTGCAGTGTAGCTCAAGCAAAGACCAAGGGGAAAATATCAATTCAACTTCAAAGCAGGTCCCAAGGGAAGGACAGGCAGCCTTGGCCAAAGCCTCCCTGCATTTCTTTCAGGAAGAGCTTTCCCCAAGGTCACCAGCTGCACTATCTCTGAATTGGCCCTGAGCCTGGGAAGATGGGAGGGGGCTCAGGGCCCTGATATGTCCAGTTAGCCCAGTTTTGTCTTTACTGAAGTCCCCTGACCGCTTCAGCAGACATTTGCTGACCTGTTTTAGGTCATTTTCTGGTCCTGTTTTAGTTTTCCCATCAAAGGCCTCAGCCATGCCAACATACTTCTCTCCACACAGAGTGCTGCATGGGTTCTTAACATCCAGTGTTGATGACCTTATGACTATTGCATTCCAAATCATAATAATATCCATGGTCATCTCAGATACCTTGTTAAGTAAGGCCTAGGAAAGTGTTGCCTAGACATTGGTGGCTGTTCCCTTCACTATGGCATGGAGCTGGAGCATGCACCAGAAGCATTAGGACCTCTGGTGCCTGTCTGAAGTATTCTTGCTCAACATCCTCCTGTTTTCCTCCTCTTCCTCCTCTTTGTGGTATGGATAGGCTGGTGTCCAAATCTACTGAATCTTAACAGCCTTGTGTTGCTGTGGGGAACTTGTTACCAAATGGGTGTTTCAGAAAGGCATGTCTATTTTAACCAGGAAAAAAACGCAACCCACCTGTTTGTATAATACTGCTAAAATGTGAACTCTAATGCTTTGTAAAATCCCAGTTTAGTCAGGAAAACTTCAGTTTTACCTCAGTGTAACTACTCAGGCTTTTCTGGAAGTTGTAAGTAAACTGGAAAACATTGAACTGTTTTTGTGTGTGAGAGAATAGATGGAGGTGTAGTACTGCTGACATTAAATCACAGTGGCTGCTTGACTTTCTGTCAGCGTATTTTGCAAGTGTTCCTAGAAATTAGGCGTATATCATAATTGAGTTAATAATGTTAAAGTAAACAAAAAAAAAGCCCTGCAGACACATCTATGCAAATGGATTTTAAAATTACAGTTGGCACCCATGTAACATTTTGATTTAATCTGGGGAGACTGCATTTTCAAACCAAGTGCTAATGCTAACACTTAGTGCTGGTCACCCAACTACATCAACACACCCATTTCAGCAGTGTGAATGAATTTTTAAGGACACACATAATGGCTCTTGGGCCAGAAATCTCAGCAAAACAGAAGAGGTGCTCACAGAAATTTGATGAATTTATGATCCACTGCAGTTTCTGTTGTGCAAATGCACAAACCCATAGTCTGTGCAGTCCATAGCTTGGAAACAATTCTAGGTTTCTTTCTGATACTCAAACAGTAACTCATGAAGCCAGCACTGTTTAATCATCTCTGCTTGGCCAGGAGACTTGTGTGTTGGCAGATCTGTCATGCCCTATTTGCACAGCCCTTCCACCTCTTGATTAGACGGCAGCTACATTCTGTTTCTGCAGGAGATTCCTGGAACCAGGCAAATCCATGTGGTATGGCAGGCTTGTAGCAGCTCTCCACAAGAGCAGGGGCTCTTCTAAGTATGTTTGACAGATATTTTTGTGGGTTTTTTGCATTGACTTATGAATACTGATCAAAACTCAGGATCTCAGTGTGTGTTATTAGGAAACTGCTATTTAGAATATATTTTGGTCTCCAAACTGTTTTGATAGTATAAAGCGATCACTAAAAAATATTTGAGCACACGCACACCACCACCCCCCCCCCAATACATGCATATTTTTTTAATTTATAATTTATATGCATGTAATATTATTCTAGTATGTACATTATAAAGCATGCACACAGAATGCGAATTACAAAAGGGTAAACTAAAGATAAAATAATCACCTTTAAAATTTAATTGTTTTATTTATTAACAGTACTAAATGTATTTTCTTGCATGGATTGTCTTCTTGCAAACCCTTTGGGTGCACACACCTCACTTTCAAAACCAGTGACCTAGAAAACAGGCAAAAGCTCAAGGCGAAAAAAGAAGACAAAGACCAAAAAAAAAATATTTACTCTTTGGCCCTAATGTACCCTGTGCAGGAGGTTAAAGACTTTCAAAGTCTGCTCCAGGACTATGGAAAGAATTCCCTCAGGAGCTAAAGCTATCACAAACATCATCATCCAAATGAAAACAAGATTTCTTTAACCTGCCTTTATGACATAAATACATTGCAACATATATATTAAAGAAAAGCACCCAAATTATCAAAGCAAATCATTCTACAAAGCTCTCCCCTGGGGCAGAGGAAGGGAGAACAAACGATGTGTTGCTTAATGCGCTACTGGAAAGCAACTGGATATTGCTGCAGCGGAGTGAGAACGTGAATAGACTAGCATGTTTCTACTCTATTAAAAAGCTGTACCAATGAGAATTATATGTCCATTTCAGGTCAACAGGCATATGCATTCTTTTTTTTTTTATTGGATACTGCTTGTTTAGGATTCTTCTATTGTCTTCTTCCTTCTGCAGTGGCACTGTGAGTAAATTCCTTCAGTGACTGTGGAACCGTAAGTTACTATAAATCATTGACTCTAGCTGTGTGTGGCTGTAAAATAAGCCAATTTCTTGAGCTCACTTCAAGAAGCTTTCTTGGGTCATATTTCAGTAAAGCTGGATTGCTTTGTTAGCACAACTCTCAATATAGGTCAACCTTTAAATTACTTGCTTCCAAAATTGGTTCAAAGAAGTATTCTGAGTCAGAAATGCAGTTGATACACAAGACGGTGAATCCCAGCCTTCCTGGAGGTACAAAACTAGTTTATCTGAAGGGTCAAGTTTATTCCACACTGGTGCCTGGCTAACTCTCCTAGTCATTCATTGCATGAGTTGGGACAGACCTGGAGTCAGGAATTTTTCCGCCCGTGTCCTTTGCACAAGGGGAAGTACTAGGAAAGACATGCTGTATGCTCCCACATCATTTATAGCAAGTTACTCACCCAGTTTCAAGGTGCATGTGGGAGTAGGAAGAGGCTAACTTCATACTTCATTCATTGCTTTCTTGATTATGACAGGAAAGGACTCTAGGTTTTAGCAGTGATTAGAGCTGGCTAGAAACATGTGTTTTGCATCAGAAATGTAATTTCTGGGGGAAAAATTGTGTTTTTATAGGCAATTCTTTTTTTTTTTTTTTTTTTTTTTTTTCTGTATCTTTTTTTGACTGAGGTTTCTAGGAAATTGCATCTCTCACTGTAGCACAGTGCTTTCCCTCTGACTGCCCTGGCTGGTTTGTTGTAGGAGATGTAGTTTGACCAGCTTGCCATGCCTTTGGGAAAGAATGGGACATCTTTACTTGAAACAACAGCTCTTTTAAGCTATGGAGCTACACCACAATGCAAAATGAAAGTTTAAAATATTTTTTCAACATGATTCTCTCTAACGATGTTTCCTAACCAAAAGCTTTGGAATTTTACGTTCTGTGCTTCTCCAGGATATACTTTGCACCAGTACCTTTAAACAGTCAAATGCAGCTATCAATGTCTTTGAGTGCGGGAGAGTAACCATTGGTGAAAAATATAAACTTGCTTGACAAGTGTAACGATAAATAAAACTGCAGCAGAATTTGCATCTATTAATAGAATCATAGAATCACAGAATAGTTTGGGTTGGAAGGGACCTTAAGGATCATCTAGTTCCAATTCCCTCTCCCATGGGCGGGGACACCTTTCACTAGACCAGGTTGCTCAAAGCCCCGTCCAACCTGCAATAAAGTCTCCTCTGAGCCTTCTCCAGGCTGAACAACCCCAACTCTCTCAGCCTTTCTTCATGGAAGAGGCACTTCAGCCCTCTGATCATTTTCTTGACTCCTCTGGACCAGCTTTAACAAATTGATGTCTTGCCTATAGCTGAAGCCTGATTCTTGGTGGTGACTAAGTGCTGGTTTTATGTAGGAAATGTTGAAATGTCAACTTTCTTTGGGATCATAAACCAGGATAAAAACAGATATTGACACTTCCTAATTTCCTGAGCTTGATGTAAAACAATATCTTCCTTGTAAGTTTGCATAAACCTATGACTTAACTTTTCTCAGGTATTTAATGCTTCTTATGAAGCTGATCTGAATACGAAGTAGGACACTTTAGTAACATTTCTATAACATTTTGTATAATAGCTCAGTAAGTATACTAGCAACCTGCCTCTTGTCCTGTCTTTCATAAATAATGCATATTTAGTATCAAAGCCAATATTTTAAAACTACAGCAGACATCGAAGTCACAAACAAATGTTTATGTGGGAAAACAAAAATGCAGGATTAATTCTGTTAGTATGGACTATTTTAATCTTGGATATATTAAACCTTATTTCTGAGTAATGGTTGGCTTTGGAGTAAAAGGTTACAGTAAACAGCTGTGGTGTGATGGCAAGTAGACTGAAAGATCTGTGACTAGAAGTATGACTTCCTAGTATTTCTAGAAGTATGTCTGAAGAAATAAATGAATATTATTGAGAGTCAACATAGTGCTTAAATGGCTGTTACAGAAACATGTCATTCTTGTTCTGAAATTCTTGGTCAAAATATCACCACTACCCTTCTTTGGGTATATTTCTTCATTAACAAATGTGCACTTGATGAATTTTTCTACTCTTCTGAGTGAATGAATTCATTCATGCTTCTGCAGTGTTTTTAGGACAGAGCAACCTACTTTCAACTACAGTAACCATGACTGCTCCTGAAAATCTAATAAACATTATATGTGGCATAACTAATCTGTAAATGACAATCAATACTAGTAGGGTTTTATGCAATGAAATTTTGTTTCAGACTTGTGGAAAAAGAGTCATTGCTGAGTGGCTCCAGAAATCTAGTATCATTTTGGTTTTACCCTCATCTTAAAAAAATAAATCCTATTGTCAAGTTATATGGAAATTAAAAATGTATGAAGTTTCATTCTGTCACTCCTTCACCTACCAGCAAAGGTGGTTTCACACTTATTGCTGGAAGGGTTTTGGCCAGTGTGTGCAACCCAGTAAACACAGATGCAGACTCAGTCCTTTGAATTGCGGCTAAATGCAGCTGCTGTCGGAGCTGGAAGCACAGGCACAGTAAAGTTCTAGTGTTATGTGGTCTGGAGTGCATTTTAAAACAGGTAGTGCTCATGCGGAGGACTATAGACCCTTAACTCCCCTTCCCCTCCGAGTACGTATATCCCCAGATGTTGTTGCTGGTGATGATAATAAATAGTGTTATTACTATAGACCCTCCATCATGTTCAGGAGAAATAAAGTGCAAATTTGAGTGCCCTGTTCCAATTATGCATTCAATGCCATGAAGTATAGGCAGATGTTCATGTTACTGCAAACAAGCTAAGATGTAAACAGGCAGTGCCTAAGCTGCATTTTGATCCCTGTGTGGGTGTTCTCACTCTGCAGTGATTGTGAAGCACCATCACTAAGTGTGTGAACCTGCTTTTGAGTTGGGAGAGTGTTCCTCATAGTCCCCTCCAGTGTTGGATGCATGGGTTATACGGTTCACTTCTAAGCTCTGGAGATGCTGTTAACTCTTTCAGGACAGTGGAGATGCATTTCTCTGAAGTTATGACCCTGCACCAAAGTTAGGAAATAGCATGGACAAAAATCTCACAACCTGCATCAGGTATCTTCGGTCTGTCACATCACCAGCAAGCCCACATGACTGCACTATGAAAACTTGCCTTCAGAGATCATGTATTATTGCTGACATGCCCTCTTCATGTCCTGTATGTCTGATGTAAATCTTCGTGAGTTATCAGGGTACCTAAATATGGGAACAGATCAGCTTCCTATTCTGCATCCATGTGGGGCAGCAGGGGAGAGGTGTGATGAGCTTGCAGAGCATGTCAGCAAACACTGGTGGATTAGGAGCCTTCTGCCCTGGGATCAGCAAGGGTAGACAAGTTCCCTCACAACACCTAATGTACGCTAGCTCATTGCTAGTGAGCATTGATATTTTCTTCAGAAGTCCCAGTAGATACTGTGACTGATGGCAAACACTGGCTGCTGTGCAGTTCAGCTAGGGTAGATGCTTGTTAGCCTGTCCCAGTAAATTCTGCAAAGAAGAGGTTTCCTTAGTAACATCTTCAGACAAGTATGGAACAGAGTAATTTTGCATAGGAAGGAAGCAGGAGTTCAGCTGGAAAGAAAATCTCTTCCCAACCCCTTTAGTTTTTTCACTGTGGGCTCTTGCAAAATGTCTTAATCAAAGTTGGCAAACTATGTTTTGTCTGTGGCAGTCAGCTTCTGGTCTGCACTGGGGACGTGTGGCCTGCAGGGTCACAAACAAAATGCCTTATGTCTTTGAGAAGAGTTTTGGCCGTTGAATCAGCCCATGCTTGGTTCAGCTCCTTTTAGACATTACCACAGACTGTAAAAACTTCCTTATTAAATTCTCCATCAACCCCATTGTCCTAGCATTTCCTGCAAATAACATGGTAACCTGGGGTAGGGAGTGTTACCCCTGAGCTGGTTGTGGACTTTGTGCATCTCACCACTGTAATTCTTTGTCTTCAGTCTTCTTGTTTCACATTCTGGCATCTGTGACACTCTTTAGCATTGACTGGTTTCTGCTTTTCATCTTGCTCACACCTTTAGCTGTTGAATGGAGCTGGAGAAAGTCCAGACATCTCTCGAGTGCCTTATTCCTCAAATCAAATCCATCTTTGCAGGCTTGGGTTTGGCTTTTATTTTTGGCTAATGAAGATAGTGATAACAGAATTGCTATGGTGATACTTTTTATCTTCACAAAAATTGTGAAACCTTTCTTCCACTCTTTTCCAAGGTCTTTCTTTCGTTTTCAGTCTCCTGTTGTACAGATGCATTCTGCTGCATTTTTAGCTGTTACTCATCCTTCACTGTCTGGTCTCTTGTCCTTGCTTATTGCCTACACCACTGAATTTGTCCTTTGTATTTTACCAGGTTGTCCTGGTCCCATATCCAGTGTGTGAATAAGGTAATCATAAACCACGTACAGCTGCTTGAGAAATTCTTCTAATAAATGTTCAGCAGGCAGAGTCAGTGCAACAGTCCCAGTAACAGACAGTCTGTCCCTTGCAAGGGATCCTGGCACAAAAACCTCTGTCAGGAAGCGGTTACTGCATCCCAGCTGCTCAAACAGTTGAGAGACTCCCCAGACACCTTCTTGGTTTTCTGTCCAGCTCAGTTCAAATGCAGAGATGAACATTGCCATGTGTCCTGTGACAGTTTTCTTTTCTCCACAGACTACAAATGCTTTTACACCTTTCTTTTTTCTGGAGACATGCCCTCTACAAAATTTAAACTTTATTTTGTACATGCATCTGAATCTTTTCTGCCTTGTCTTTTCTTCACACAGTGGGATGATGAGCTCTTCCAAAAAAATCTGTCATAGGCTGAACAATCATTGCCTAATCTTCCTTCCTTTTCAGGTTAGAGTCTTCACAGGTTTCAATCTTTTTTTCTGTGCCATTTCCTCTTGGGGGTCCCCTTGAGTAAGACTTTCTTTCAAAACATTTTGCTGAAGACATGATTGCATCTCCTTTAGAGTTCTTCCTGAAATAAATTTGTCATTTGTTCATATCTTTCTCAGTCTTTCAGCAGCTACCATCTGTCATGGGCTGCTTATGTCCACTTTTTCCTTAGCTGGATAATATCTTTTTTTCCTAGAACCCATCTTACACTTCTGACTAGCCCCTCTGAATGGCCTGCACTGGTAATTTTCTGTTCCCTCTCTTTTCCTCCCTTCACAGACATTCATCTGGTATAACTCACTCCAGGTTTTCCTTAGGCTGTTTTACAGACTGCTGGCACTTGAGTATTCCTTTCTTTTCTATCATTCATATGAGCTCTTCTAATTCTTCTTGGTTATTTTTCACAAAACATGTCTTCCCTAAAATCTGCATGCTATAATGTCCTTAGGTGGTTATCTCTTGTAGCACCACTATCCATGATACATTTACACTGTGAATATCCTACACTTGAAGTAAAATGTTTGCATGATTTGCAAAGGCTTTGATTTTTAAGTTTGTAAGAACCAAGCTGGAGTCCATTGTCTATTACTGGCATTATCAGTATACTATTCCTGGCAAATACCATGACTACGGCATCAATTATGTGGTCGTCATCTGTGTCATATTTCTGGACAGAAGAAATCATAACTGAGAGACAGAATAGAACCTTTTTCCACATGCAGTCACTGAACAGACAGGCCCCCTGCAAACTGTATGCTCAAAGCGGGGTCAGCTGGAGCAGTTTGGCCAGGACCCCTGGGGTACTCCCAGTGACTGGCCTCCAGCAAAACTTTGTGCCTCTCATCACAGCCCTCTGAGCTCAGGTTGTGCCCAAGGGACAAATCTGCGTCCACCAGTGCAAATACTTTTTATTAGTACACTAGTGAGCCCAACTTTGGATTCTGGTTTTTGCTCTAACTTTTTCAATTCACACTTAGTAGTAGCAGAATTTTATCCATTCGCTATTTGTCTACTTCTTGTAAATTTTTATTTATTCCCCCCCCCCATGATTTCTATACTTGTGTTTAGTGTTGTTTTCATTCGTCCTCATGGGCCTGTCTGACTGCTGTGAGTGCTCTTGCTAATGACGCTGAGGCATCAAGGTCAGTTTGCTGGACACCAGTAGCTGGTACCCCAGAATGTCCTGACTGGCATGTGAAACATTGATGTTCACTGATGGATAAAGCATGGGGCCTACAGGGCAGCCATGCCCTACTGGAACAGCACATGGGGTCAGACAGTATTCTATAGGGCACTTTAAGAGAAGTAAATTACTTATTTAGGCAACTGAATTGAGTCCCTATTACCAAATCCATGTTTTTCAACCCTTCCCACTGGCTGACATGACGCAAACTTATTTTTTCCCAAAATAACTATTTTTTCCTCTTTCTAAAAGGTATTACTTGTCACACCCAGATTTTCTTTGCAAAGTCTGGACAACAGCTGCAGATACCACATCAACCTGACTGAAGTTTTGCAGGGCATAATTTTAGTCTTGCAAATATGGCAGCTGTGGGGAGATAGGTGCTCCCGATCTGAGCTTGTTTCCAGGCTGCAGGCAAGTCTTTATCCTGCTTCTGGCAAAACAGACTGCTTGCCTTTTGAAGCCTCTCCCTAAGCTTTCACTTTTGCTCTAGCTGTGTATGCTGTGCATCAATCTGTGGTTTGCTAATTTAAACCACTGTTTGTTTATCTCCTTTGTCCTCCAGAATTTGCTCTTGGGCTTCTGCCAGGCTGCAGAGCACACATGCGTATTTTGTGGGGGGGAAAAAAATATCCAGTTTAAGTCAGGAGTTTTTCCTTTGTCTTGATCCTCTCCTTCCTGTTCCTACAGATGACATAGATCTTTGGAGGCCACTGAGCAAAGAAGTAGCTCATCTGTTGTAAATGACCTGAAAGTGTTTTGCCTCTTATATGTTTGTATTTAAGAGATATTATTTCTGGAATAATATATATATTCTGGAATAATATATATATTCTGAAATAATATATATTATATATATACACATACATACGCACGCACAGTTTTGTCCCAGGTTCAGTCTTTGTAGGACTGCAGCATGTTTGCGGGTGTGTCATGTCAAGATCTCTCCCTACACCTACATGTTAGGTCCATACCTCCTCACTATCTGCCATGAAAGAAGAGCTGGACCCTTCTGGCCTGGTCTGCCCACCTCTCTGTCGCACTCGGGAATGGGTTGGAGATGATGGCCATCTCTCAGCCTGACTGAGGAAAGGCACTAAAAGCCCCTGCTGGCCTGGTCAAGTGAAAGCAAAGCAGCAAAGTGTGGTCAGCTGTGATGGCCTCTGGTCCTCCACTTCTTTGTACTGCAGGTATCAGTCCTGGAGCAGAGCCCTGCTTGGGAGCAACAGAAGGATCGTATGGGAAGTTACAGTAGTGTTTTGCTGTGACATATCTTTGCTGAGGAAATACAGTGCTGATGGGCTAACAAGAACGGCTTCAATAGGAATCAGTTAACACAAGCCTGAAGCTAAAGCTGGGCTTTCAGCATAAATAAACTAACCAGAAGCTTTTTGCATATTTGTGTCAGAAGGGCTCATGTAGCCAAAAAGGAAAAAAAAAGCTTGTGTGACCCGCTTCCCCTTCTATAAATAGAAGAGGTCACTACTCATATAATTAGAACTGAATGCAGGATATATGTTGGCATACGTAAAGCAATATATCTGTCGGGAATAATATGTATTTAGTCTAAATCTCTCCTTATAAGAGGGAGGTTTAGGTCACAAACTTCACAAGGTTTTCTCGACTAGGTTGAATGGTAACAGGTAGAATGGACCACCAGTGGCCAAATATTCTTGTTTCCAAAACAGGTGTTGGCCAGCCTTTCTGTAAATAAATGAAGAATTTCATGATCTTTTTTACTGGAAAAGGCTCTACATAAAGCCCTCGAGCCTGATTTTCCTTTCAAGCCCCTGTAACTGCAGGGGAGGGAGGAGAGGGGCCAAGAATCAGTTATCCCCACCCCGATCCTGCCACGCCAGAGTCTCAGCTGTGACACTGGAACAGAAATTACGCCCAGTTCATTTCTCTCAGTGGCACCAACCTTTTTGCTGCTCTGAGCTGTTTTAGTAAATTATGGTTTGAGGGTCGGCTGTGCTGCCCTCCTCTTGCCATGAATCATGTGATGAGCTGCTGAGGATGAAACGGTGGTCTTCCTGTGCTCTTGCAGATTTTTAAGTGGAAAGATGTGAGCTGTCCTGGCTAAGATTTTGACATAATCTTCCACTACGAGTCCCTCCAGCAAACAGTACAACTTTATTACCCGGTAGCTGATAAAGGATGAGTGGCTGTTACCAGTTTATTGCTAAGTAGCAGGAATCTGAGAATTTTTTAAGACCCTACCTCAACTGCAATCCATCCCAGGCAGTTCCTCGTGGTAGCAGGCTCAGCCAGGCTGGTGCTGCCCCAGCCCGCACAGCCTCTCACCAAATGCCCACTTCAGCCACGCGCAGGGATAGAAGCCCAACTGAAGCGAAGAGGAGGTGCTGGGTTATTTATTACTACTTTGCTCATAAGATGACAGTGGAGTCTGGAACATTTCAAGTTGTCTTTATGCATACATGGCATGGGTGTGAGGCACAGACAAATGGTCTTTATAAGGCAATGGTTCCTGGGTGGCTGAGGCAATGTTAGTGGGGATGATCCATGTTCTGCTGCTGTGCAGACGTGGGCAGAGGGAGAAACCTCACACTTCCCCACATTCATTTCCCCCCTCTCTAGGTGAAATAGGTCACGGGGGCTGGCTGAGGTGACTATAGTGGGAGCCCACACCTAGATGCTGGAGCAGGGTTGGGACGTTTGAGGCAAGGGGGAGCTCAGAGTCCTGGCAGCCACCGTGCAGAAGGCATCAAAACTGAATTGTACCTGAGGGAGAAAGAGGGAAAAGTATTTTGGAACCTAAATTCTTGGCAGCAGCAGAGGCTGAATTAAATATCAGCATTGCTACAGTGGCGGTCTCTTTGCTGCAGGGAAGCCAGGATCCGCACCACATTTGCAGTTAAATTTTAACTACGCATCTAAGTTGCTGTCTTCCACCCTTAGCCTGTGCTGTGGCTGCTTATATTTTGGAGCCGTTTTCATCACTGACAGATTTGGATTCGACCCAGCAACCAGAGGATACAGTCTTTTCTCAAATATATCAGGTGACAAGTCACCCTAAAAGTTTGCTGTCCCTGATGTGGGATCACAGTTGCTCTGCATGCATCCATACTCTGGAGCAGCCCCTATCCTCTTACATGTCCTGATGGCTCCTTTTTGAGGTATAGAGAGTCCAGAGCTACAGACTACCTGGTTTCTTCCCAGAAAATAAAGCATACCTTACACCAAAGCAGAGACATTTTTACTGAGCATAAGGCTGGGCAAAAAGTCTACAAAAGACATCAAAATATTGCAGAGAAAATTTCCTTAATTTTGGGATGTGACCTATAGTACACATTAAAACAAACAAAACAACAACAACAAAAAAACACAACCCCCCACAAACTATTCAAGATCTGTAAGAAGTGGGAATCATGTATATGAGATTTACTTACTATGTTTTATTTCTCTGAAGCAATGTAATATAGCTGCACCTAAATCTGCAGTTTTATGTCTTCCTCATGTTGAGAGGATGAATGCTTCTAAGCAGTTTCTTCCAGGCATGTTTTGTATGCTAAAGGTGGCTTCTCTTCAGACATCAGCTTTATGTGGACAGGGAAGATGTTCCAGCTGATGCCCACTGTCCTTTGTACAGTCACGGACTCTGCTTGAAATCGTTGCCATCATTCAGTAATAGTTGAGCAAAATAGATACAACAGAGATTAAGTGGCTGGATTTATTCAGTGTATGGTCTTCATCATTGGTAAAGGTTGTGAAAGCTTCTTGTTGCAAAGTGTATGCATGGGAGTAAAACATCAAGATCGGTGGTTTATCTAACTGCTCCTGTTTAACATAACTGCTCCTCCTGGAGAGAAAATTAACCTCTTGACTTGGGAAGCAGGTCAGATTTAGAACCATTAGATCTGTATGGATTCCTGGAGGAGTAAAAGCATGAAACAGGTGTCTTTTATCACAGGATATTGGGAAGATAGTGAAGATGGCTAAAGTTCAGCTCCTGTGAGAGTGGCTCTAGGGTGTTTCATTCCTGGGAGGGTTTGATTCTGCATTTTCTCAGCCCAGCTTTATCATGAACTTCAGGATAGTTAACCCTGATCTACTCTCATACATGTGACAGCAGAAGCAAAAATTTTGCAACTCCTGAGACTAACAAGCTGCTCCTGAACAGAATCATAGAATCATAGAATCGTTAGGGTTGGAAAGGACCTTAAGATCATCCAGCTCCAATCCCCCAGCCATGGCCAGGGACACCTCACACTAAACCATGTCAAGCAAGGCTCTGCCCAACCTGGCCTTGAACACTGCCAGGGATGGAGCATTCACAATAACAGATATAATAGATAATAATAATAATAGATGCATAATAATAATAGATATATGTGGTATAATAGATGTAAATTTATACTGAGGAGCTAAGGCTTGTTTTTATGACAGCCATGTTTCCCTTTTGTCATCCCTATCTCATTACATGGGAAAGTAATTATCATTCCCATTTTGCTGCTAAGAAAAGGGAGAGAAAGAGATTCAGCAACCTGCCAAAGGCAAAGCAGACAACTGTCGAAAGACCTTGAAGTAAGATCTCATTTCTCAGCACTTTTGAGTCCTTTGCACATACAGGCACTATGCTCCATATCAGGGCATGGCTCTGCTCTCTTAGAACTCTGGATAACCACCCACTAACCACCCTAATGCAGGTCTGATGTGAACTCACAATTGTGAATTATCCATAACAGTAATGGTAAGGCCATATGGACGAGGACAGATTACACACGATGAGGAAAAAAAAAAAAAAGAGGTCTTTAGGGGCAAAACTGCTTTTTCAAACATCTTTTGAACACAGTTGAACTGGCAGAAAGATTTTGCACCACTTCAACACCTTTCATCAGACGGCTGTGATGCGTTTGAGCTGCCAGCAGGAGCCTTCCCAGTGGAATTAGCACCCCATGGAGTCACTGCTGAGTGTAACACCCCTGGAAGCAAAGGAGCAATCAAATGCTAAGCCTCTCGGAGGGTATTTTCCATCTGTTTTTTTCACCAGCATGCAACATGCTCCACCATTTCTAGGGAAGCAGGACTGTGTGATCTCCTCTATGTCTGTGTTCTCCTGTCGTTAACATCTTTCAGTCTACTTACAGCTTTGACCACGTCTAATACAAGGGTATATGTCTCAGACTTCCTTCATGTCCAGTATAAATGTTACCAGGGAGAGGAGAGAACTGAGTGTGACTGAGCACAAGATCTGTCCTAGTGACTTCTGATCCTGATGTCTGGGTCACACAGCTGTGTTTGGCAGAAAACACGTGGCTGGCAACCATATGTGCCATGAACTGTGTTAAGGCTTTACCTACACAAGGCAGCCAATCAAGAAACAAAAATCCTCAAGGACTTCAGTAATGACACTACAAATGGAACCTGTTGAAGTGAGGTAATGAATGTAGTGAACAGTAGGTGTTATAATATTTGGGGTTTATAATATTATAATTACTTTCTTAAAAACTGTCTGGCTTTTCACAGATCTTAGGTTTTAACCTGTAAAATCCCCAACATACTTTGAGATAGGAAGGCGCTCAAAGTGTTCATGTACTTAATTGTAAGCCAAACTAATTAACCAATTTACTCAGGAAAATAAGTGCTCAGGAACCTCTTTACTGATGAAGATCATATGTTGTCAATTGAAAATGTGTTTCTTCTCCAAGGAAAAAGCACTGGGGGTTTTTATGTGGAACAAAGACATTCAGACTTTTTTCCATTTTTTTCAGGGATAAAAAAAGAAGGTTGAGAAGGAAATTTTGTGTTACCTCCTTCACACATGCTTCATATATGCTCTTATTTTAGGGTTTCTCTGGGAATAACATGATACTGGAGGCACCAATCCTTCTCTCACTCTTTAGCTCCCAAGCAGAAGGAAGCAGATAGACTAACATCAAGTGGACATGGTGCATGGCTCAAGCACCTAATTATTGTGTATGTCAGCAGCATGACATACAGCAGAAGTTCCCTGACTTTTGCACAGGGAGAAAGAGTATAGGTCAGACTTTACACTGACACTCCTTCAGTCTTGATCTGGGGCTCTGCAAACTCTCCATGTCGGTCTCTTTTCCCAACAATCAATAGGACAAGGAAATGGTCTCAGGCTGCTCCAGGGGAGGTTTATACTGGATATTAGGAAAAAATTCTTCACAGAGAGGCTGTTCAGGCATTGGAACAGGCTGCCTAGGGCAGTCGTGGAATCACCGTCCCTGGAAGTGTTCAAAAACCATGTAGATGAGGCCCTCAGGGACATGGTTTAGTGGTGGGCTCGGCAGTCCTGGGGTAATGATTGGACTTGATCTTTAAGGTCTTTTCCAACCTCATTGATTCTATGATTTCATGATTCTATGGCTTTAAAAGTAAACCTTTTCTTCTTGCTAGTTGGAGTTAGTCTTAAATCTCAGTTCAATATGCAATATGCAAAGGTCAGAGCTCCAAATGCTGCTGATACTTCAATGGTGAGAGAACTATGGCTGAAAGGAAAAGGGAAGAAGGGAGAGAGGAAGGAAGGAAAAGAAAAAAGGAAAGGAGGGGCAGAGGAAGGGTGGGAGGAAGACCAGTTTACTGTTAGGTTACCAAGGCAAGTACTTGAAGAGAAAATAATTTTACTGCTTGGGCTACCGTAATTATTTCCCCTCTGTGTATGCTTAGGATGGTGCTGACATTAACGTCAAAACCGCAGTTAAAGTAGTCACTTATGTACTCACTGACACAAATGAACACTGAAGCACAAAATTTAAAAGAGAAGAATTTAAAAGCAAAGAATTTAAAAGAGAGCAAAACTGCAGTTGCACAGATCCAGTATTTCCTAACGTCTAAGTGCCTGAATTTGATATCCAAACAACATTATTTTTAAATAGCTTCATATTTTAAATAGCTTTAAATATTGAGTCAATGCAGTTTATAAAGCTCTTGGGATCAGAAAAAGGCAGAGTATGGTGCCAGGAAGCTTCACAGCCAAAGCAGTGACAGCCGGAGGTGGCGATTTGAGGCTGCTTTCAGTTTTTATAAGATTGATGCATTTGGAGAACAGGACATCATGTGAGTGGCAGAAGAGAAACAATCTTTTATCCCATGGTCAGTAGTCTGATTCAGAAAGCAGTATCTGAATATTAGTTCTCCTTTGCCATAGCCAAAGCAACCCCACTAGCATGCTACCATGAGTCCTGCAGATTTCAATTGCTGTCTGGCTTCCAAAGGTCAGCCATGTTCATCCAGAGTGTCCTGCCCAGGTGGTTAAAGTTCTCTTCTGGCTGGGGGCTCAGCCTGTGGACAACACAGATACTTCAAAATACAGCCTCTAATTCCTAAACCTCAAAGGTCTTCCATATAATCTCCAGTTGTGGTCTTCCTGGTGCCTGTCATCAACGGAGGATCTGTGGCCATGATGCCAAATGAAAGAAGGAGCATAATTTTCCCCCAGTTCTGTATGTTGTTAGTGAAGGAGGTAAACAGCACACTCGAGAAGAGCGAATTGCTGCTGAGGTGCATATAGTCCCTGTGATATGTTGTCAGTGGAGAGGGGGAAATGGAGAACTTGATTACTCTCCAGTGACTGTATAGAGTGTCTGAGTAACATGTCATATGGATTGGATTGCTTCCCAGGGCCAAATGCTTAAAATTATGGTGAAGTGGCACCTGTATTCCACCTCTTGTTTTTTTATCTTCCTACAGAACCTTTCTTAACAGGATTTGCCAAAAGGAGAAGGCAGTTTCCTTTTCTGTATTTAAAAGACGTATGGGCTTCAGTGTGAGGAGAAAAAGATACTTGGTAGACCCAGTGTATTCTTATTTATCATGTAGATCCTGAGGTTTGATCCAGCGCTGTGTTTATAAGGGCAGTGCTGCTGTCCCACTGAGCATTCATTTTAAGGAGAAGGGCAGTCCTTGAGTTCAAATGCATGTCAGAGTTAGGGCCCCCATTTAGGAAACAACTAAATTCACAGAAAGCAAGTAAACAGATTGTGATAATAGGAGGGTTTTGTGGTGAGGGGTGTCTTATCAATGCAGAGAAATACTTGATTGGGGGTGTAACAAGGACTTAATAAGAAAGACATAATAATATTACATAAGACATAACACATCTAATAATCACATAATAACATTGTGACATTATGTTATAATATGACATAAGACATAATTACAAATAAAAATGACAGCGTAGAAGTTCTCTGAGTGGTATCCAGTGAAAGGACAAAAGGAAATAGGCACAAATTAAAACACAAGGAATTCTGTTTAAATTTAAGAAGGAACTTCTTTTACTGTGGGGGTGTTCAAACACTGACACAGGCTGCCCAGAGAGGTTGTGATCTCCATCCTTGGAGTTATTCAATCCCCAAACATGCAACAGGTTCTGGGTGACTGCTTTGAGCAGAGGGCTGTACTGGATGATCTCTATGATTATGTGGCTCTGTGAAAATCCACTTCCAAAGGAGATGAAATATGGCAGCCTTGACAGCATTGTCTCCAGTAAAAGCTGGAAGTCTAGGAGCCATAGGTTGAATCTGAAAGGCATCAGTGCACAGTGGAAATGCTGCATTAATGATGTGTTTTCATTAAATAACTTATGAAGAATCATGGTTAACAACAGATCACAGATCTCTTCTGTCCCTGTGCTGTGGGATTTGATCACTAGTAACACAAAAAAATAATACAACTGAAGTAGAAATCTGTGCTTTTGCCACTGTCCCAGGCTCCAGTATTTGTACAGACAACTATGTTTCTTGCTTAATCATTCATGAAATAGAAGCAGTGAAACCAGCAGAAACTGTTGTCAAAAAAAGATGTTATGGAACACTGTCCTTAAAATACTACATGTGTATTGTGCCAGTGATTTCCTGAGTGCAGCTCAGTGGAAGTTCTTCAGTGTTTCAGTGTCTGTACTTTGTGAGGCAGAAACATCATTAGTTAAGGAACCTGGAACCTTTGGGGAGATTTTTAATGATGTACTTCAATGAATGTCATTTTAATGGAGCATAAATGTATAAATAAAATCTGTGTATCCTTGTTTCTCACGCTGTGTGTTCTCAGCCTGAACGGTTATTTTTCAGTGAGATTTAAATTCCTTTCTGTACCTTGTCTCACCTTTGCATCATTCCTTAGATACCAGAGCATCCTATGAAACCTGATTCTGTCGGTTTCATCTTTGACTGGACATGTATGTACTGAATGGACAGGCAGGGCAACTACAAAGGCCGGGACTGTGATGGAGAGACAAGAAGAGGCAGATCATTGCAGGTTTTTGCTGTTCTTTTAGCTACCTTTGTGTGTGTGTGTGTGGGTGAGAAGAACCAATACTTTTTGCATTTACTTTTGCCCGCTTCCTACTTCTAGTTCTACAGCAGCATTAATAACATACCTGTTTATAATGCGAAAACTTTCTCTGACAGCCAACATCTTTAGGTTGAACTTCATGAGGACTCTGCTCTGAGTACATTTACCTCTGTCTTTCCATTACTCTTGGATGTTAATCTAGCATAATCATCAGGTATTAACCCTAATGTTAAAATAGATTACTGAGATAAAGCCCATTAAAATAATCAATGTTTGGTCTCAGACAAAAGAAACTCCAGCTGCCAGCATTTGGGGGTGGGAGGCTGTACTCACCAAAGTGACATATTGTGTCATTAACATATAGGGACTATTCGTGCCTATTTTGTGCTCAAATGCTCTATTCCTGTTCTGGTATCAATGCTAATCTGGAACAACTCCAGTGAAATAAATAGCAATAGCAGATAACATCGTAGCATCTGTGTGAGGTCAGAGCCACTGGTGGACGAGGAGCTTGTGGTTAAGGCAGTGGACTGGGATTTGGAAAATCAGTCTCCTTCTCCACCACAGATTTCCTGTGTAAGTTCAGTATACAGCCCAATCCAGAAAAGCAATCACATGCCTAACATGCATCCCAGGTGGAATTTGGCATCCTAGACCCAAGTGACAGTAAACCTTCCTCATTCTGCAGTACCTACCTTATCTGAGACACCTGCATTTTCACCTGTAGTAACTAATAACTTCTTATTTCCTGAGCACCCCTTGGCTCTGTGCTGGGCCTTCTGTCTCTGTTTTATTTCCAGCTTTGGGCTCATGACCCGAGCACTCCTGCCCTTCTAAGAGACCAGTCTGATAGCTGATTATGCCTAATCCAGGCTGACCGCTCGGAGTCAGCAGCAAGGACAGGCATTCACATTAAAATGTATCCTGCTACAGGGCCAGTGTTAGTGCCAGTAGTGCTTGCTTTACATGAAATAGCCTTGTTGACAATCCTTTCCCCACAGGGTAGCAGATTACAAACATGAAGCCCTATGGAACAAGCTTCTGTTTATGTTACTTGATCAGGATAAAAGTCCTGCCTGTTTAAAGCCTTAAGCACCCAATATCCTCACCAGCTTTGTGTCATAAATCCTACCAACACGTCTCAGACTTCGCGCAGGCACTTTCTAAATGGCCTGGTCAGTTTTCCTATTGGCAGAGACAACTGAAGTTACCATTTTATTAGGTAGCAAGTGTGATATTTGATGTATCACAGGTGCTACATGCAAAAACTCCATGTCTGTGCAGGCAGTGTATGCAGAGGAGACCTGCTCACATGCCGCAATCTTATGCAGGGGCAGCTGTTTTCTACAGATCTCCCCACAGCATCCTGGTGACAATCCCGATGGTACATGTGCACTGCAGACTGCTGAAACCTTTTCACCACACATCTGTATGATGGGACTCCAAGGAATATCCCTGTCAGACAGCTTCAGCTGTTACAAGAAAGATGAAGCCTGGAGGAGAATGTGCTATTTCAAATGCATGCACATATATTTATTTTCTAATTTGCTAAGGTTTAAGATTATACAGATATGCAAAAGTGGTTTAGCCTGGAGTTAAGGCAGCTATGGAGGGTGTGCAAACATAAAAGGATGTGTTGTTTTGGCTTCTTTGTTTAGAAAAATTATTAAGTTGGGTTTTTTTTAGGTCTTGTTGGGTGTTTTTTTTTTCTTCTCTGAAACATGTGCAGCAGGAAGGATAGAGCCTGGCGTGTTTCTATATAGAACTTATTTAAAATGGCCACTTGAGAAACTGGTGCGCTCCCCTGTCTGCTTTTGCTAAATGATTGGCCAGGCAACTGAGAGACAGGAATGGATGGAGAACCTCATGGCTGTCACCCATTACTGCTGTAAAGCCCTGACAGCTGAACAGCAGTCTAAGAGGTAGAAGATTGTTCTCAACTGCCATAAGTGCAATCAGGGGAGACACTTTTTGGAAATATGATCTTCAACTGTATTATCAAATTTGGTTTATGTATCAGCTGCAGATGCCCATGCACATTTAAACCCTATGGAGTTTTCCTGGGTTCCGCAGAAGCAGTCATTTTTCTCCTTCTTAGTAGCTGGTGCAGTGTTGTGCTGTTGACTTTCAGCCTGGGAACAGCGCTGACAACACCAATGTTTTTAGTTGTTGCTCAGTAATGTTTACTCTGACCAAGGACTTTCTGAGTCTCATGCTCTGCCAGGGAGGAGGGGAAGCCGGGAGGAAGAAGAGACAGGACACCTGACCCAAACCGGCCGAAGAGGTATTCCATACCACAGCACATCATGCCCAGTATATAAACTGGGGGCAGTTACCCAGAAGGGCTAGATCACTGCTCGGTCAGGCTGGGTATCAGTCGGCGGGTGGTGAGCTGTTATATTCTCTCCCCTTATTATTTCCCTTATCATTATTATTATTGGTGGTAGCAGTGGTGGTTTGTGTTATACCTTAGTTACTGGACTGTTCTTACCTCAACCCGTGGGAGTTACATTCTTTCAATTCTCCTCCCCATCCCTTCGGGAGCAGGGGGGAGGAAGGGGGGGAAGAGGCAGGGGCAGTGAGTGAGCGGCTGCGTGGTTCTGGATTGCCGGCTGGGCTTAAACGACAACAGGAGTAAGGCCCATATCTTTGCATATGGTCTGAAGTTCTCCTAAATAACAGGTAACCCAGGAACAGACTGGGCATAATATACCAACACCTATAGCCAATTAAATTATCATCCTAAAAGCTTATGTTTAGTGGCCAAGCTTTCAGACTGTGTCAAGACTTGCACAGTCTGTGGGAGAAGTAAGCTGTGCATCCTTTATTCAGCAGAGTTGGGAGGCTGTGAACTCCACCCACTGGTCACCCACATTTGGCTACCTAGTCAACGTCCTCGCAAGAACTGCTTACAAGATGCCACTCGCAAATTACTGAGCACTCCTAACCACACAGAAAACACTCAATTTGGGAGCATCTTGCCAAAATAAGCACATCCTCACCCATATTGGACTGTCTGTATGAAGGCAGAGGCAGTTAAATATTTCTCTGGAAGATGTTTTTTCTTGCTGAAAAGGTCCTTGTTTCAGTGTTGATGTACTTCCAAGCTCTGTCAATCCTCTTCATGTAGAAATCCCTGTTCTGCAAAACACACTGAAAAGCTTGGCCTTTGGATCTGTTTTTTTTTCTTACCCAGAAGTAGGTGGAGTAAAGGCATCTTTGAAGGAAAAGGACTTGTGGAAAACCAAGTTCAGCAAGTCTGAATAAAAGCAAAGCCCAGGGCACTCCCTACTTTGGTACCCTACTTGCTCCTTACCTGTGCTGAGCTTCATTCCCAGCTGAGAGCTTTGTCCATCCCTGAGGAGGCAGCAGATGTCAAAGCAGAGATGGCCAAAGCAGTTCACTTGGACCTATTGCTTCTGTTGTCTGCAGAGGCAAGCTGCTATTGCTTATCTGGCTGCTAAATTCTGCACAGCTCCACGTGTTTTCTTATGCTCATTTTGGATTGAACTAATGTGCGGATTTGCAAATAATTTATATGAATCTGCCACTGCTTGCAGTCAGTACCTTTCCAGAGCCATGGCAGGCAACTGGCTGCCCAAAGTCGTGAAGTTTGGGGAAGCAGAGTAGGAATGGGTTCCAGTCGGGGATGATGGATATTCTGAGTGAAGGGTGGGTGTATTGGGCTTGTGTGGGTACCTGCAGCATCTGGCATTTCTGTTTTCTGTTTGTTGCCTAAGGGCTAGTTGAAAAATTGCCAGGATTTGCAGACAATTTTGAGGGTGCTGGCTGTAGGTGGAGGGGGCAAGAGGAAGTCTTGGTTCATGGTGATCTTGGGTAGGTGGAAGGACATGCAGCTCTGGGGGGAAGAGGTAAAATGTGCTGGAGACTGGGAGTGAGGCTCTCTGGCTGGGTCACTCTGCAGGATGGAGATACGGAGCCCATCTGCGATCATTTCAGGAGCACAAGAGAGCTGAAGGAAGCTATGCAGGAGAAAGAGGAGACTGGAGTTCCTCTCACGAGAGGAGTCTCACCAATGGCAGGTGAGAAACTTTTGAGATCTGTCTGTGCTTGGCTCTTTGTGAGGTGCCAGCATCCTTCTTCCTGGCTACTCAGGAGGCAGCAGGGGAGCAGCTGGAGGCACATGGCTTCTTCTTGTGTTCAGCTCTGCCAAAGATGAGGAAACCCTCAAGATGAGATAAAGCAGATCTGATAGGTAGCTTATACTTGCATGTTTTCAAGCTTTTGTTTCCCTCCACAAGATAGATGAAGGAAAGGAAAAGGGAATGTCACAAGGGAAAAAAAAAAGTGTAGGGTTCAAAAAAACCACTAAGAATCATCTCCTTCATTTTTTGCCATTAAAAATATTTTTTCCTGCTTTGAAACAACCCCAATTGTCTAATTAACCCCAGTAAGGAAATGGAATTTCTGTTCTTTATAAAAGTCTGATGTGCTGACGTTTTCCATCCTCAACTAGAACAGGCACAGAGAGAAAACTCAGTGCAACAAGAACTGAGACTATGTTGAAGGAGGGGTTGAGGGAGGCCATAGTTTCATGTTACATTTTCTTTGTGAGCATTGCAGCCCTGGATGTGTTTTGGTTTGGGGCTTTTTGGAGTCCTGTTAACTGAGTTAGAAGATCAATTCACTGATCCAGTTTACGGGACAGCCCCGTACTCAGTGTTGGTACAACTGTGAGGGCAGCATGGTAACAGTGCAGAGCTGAGAACAGGCAGCTCTGGAAAGGCCTGTCAGCTAGCTTTGTTGGAGAATAAAAGGTAACATGGAACTATAGCATTATGATTTTCACCCATGAGTAAAATGCAATCTTTTCAGGAATTAAAGACAATGGGTGGTTAACAATATTCCATAACACTGTACAAAAGCAGATGTTAGGAGGAGAGGAAGAGCCTAACTAATCATAGAATCATAGAATCATAAAATCATAGAATAATTAGGGTTGGAAAGGACCTTAAGATCATCTAGTTCCACCCCCCCTGCCTTGGGCAGGGACACCTCACACTAAACCATGTCACCCAATGTCTCGTCCAACCTGGTCTTGAACACCACCAGGGATGGAGCATTCACAACCTCCCTGGGCAACCTATTCCAGTGCCTCACCACCCTCACAGGAAAGAATTTCCTCCTTATATCCAATCTAAACTTCCCCTGTTTAAGTTTTAACCCGTTACCCCTTGTCCAATCACTACGATCTCTAATGAAGAGCCCCTCCCCAGCATCCCTATAGGCCCCCTTCAGATACTGGAAGGCTGCTATGAGGTCTCCATGCAGCCTTCTCTTCTCCAGGCTGAACAGCCCCAACTTCCTCAGCCTGTCTTCATACGGGAGGTGCTCCAGTCCCCTGATCATCCTCGTGGGCCTTCTCTGGACTTGTTCCAACAGTTCCATGTCCTTTTTATGCTGAGGACACCAGGACTGCACACAATACTCCAGGTGAGGTCTCACAAGAGCAGAGAAGGAAGCATGAAGGAAGATTCTCAGGTCTATTATCTAGGTATATTGCTATTCACTAGCTTGTGTGGGGGCTGCATATTTTAGTAAATACTCCCACCAGAGCTCAAGAAAATAAACCTGTTTGTTCTTTAAGATAACCACTCTTATCAGCTCAGGATGTGGGTAATTAGTAGACTTCAGTATCCCATGATGTTTTGGGAACTCAGTTTTGAATTGAAAATCTATAATTGTGTTCATAGGAAAGGCTGGTCTGGAAAAATGTAACTTTATTTACAGTGACTTCACTTCTGTCCAAACTGATCTGAGTCAAGTAGCTGCAATAATTTGTGCAGGTGACTGTTGATACAGTAAGAGACCATAAATTATTGTTGAATAGCCACATATTGAATAGGTAGGAGAACAGGTTTCTTGCATGCATCAGTTAATTAAAGTACAAGCTATAAAGGCAACTGAGCGTGAATTATGGTGAGGCTAAGTTCCTATTGTCTGAGTCACCCATCGAAGGAGGAATTCAGAGTCCTTGTGCGCTGCAGAACTCACAGTTAGGCAGGGACTGGAAGGCTGCCTGACATGAAATAAATTAGCTGCGACTTGACAAGGAGTAAGGACGCCTCAGTCATATCTCTTTACCCTGACATGGCCTCAGAGGCTCCATCTAACCTGCAGCACCTAGGTGTGCTTTCAAGTTCCTGCAAAGGTGTGCACATCTTGGTCATGTCCTATGGGGAAAGGCACAAATATATGGGCTAAATGTGAGCTGTAGTGTGCTTCAGCAACTGCTCAGTCTGGATGCCTGAAGAACCAAGGCCCATAAGTACGCTGTAACATACTTCAGCCACTGTTCACCTGAAATAGTAGCCAGAATAGGTAATCCCCAGTGTGCAGCCTTCAGGGACTGCCCATGTCCTGTACTATATGATATTCCTGCTGAACATCAGTGTTTCTCAGAGATTCAGTGCTTGTCTTACAGTACTGATGCAACTTCAGGGTAGCAGAAATGAGTTTTAGAGAAGCAAAGGACCTGGCTCAGTCAGTTATGTACAGGTGGTTTAAATGCCACCTGAGTCCCTGAACTGTTAAAGATGGCTTATCGATACATACATATGCACGTGTTTGTAGAAAACAAAGTATGAACAAATTGGGGTAGAAAAGTTGTTTAAAAGGCAGAAACCCCAAGTGCAAATAAGGCAGAAGAAATTTTTTTGAGAAATTATAACTTTTGTTTATATTTTGCTTATTAAGGTCAAACCAATCCACCTAGAATGAAAGGAAAGCAGTTGCTGGAGGAAAGCTGTTATCTCGAGTAGAAAATGTAATCACAATCTTAGCCATACAGGTTAACAAAGCACATTGCTGTCCCATTTCTGTAAAATTTCTCCTTCACATAATGTCCCAGGACAGAGAAACCCAGGACCAACTTCAGAGGCCTGGAGGTCTTGGGAATGACAAGTGCCCAACTCCTGGCTCCTAATAGCCACAGTATTCCAGAGTCTCCTCGCTCTGTCTGGCCAGAAATGTTGGTGTGTGCTGACAGCTGACCAGCAGGGCCTCTTTCAGACCAGAGGTTTGAGTCCAAGTCCTGGTGGCCATTTGCTAAGATGGAGCAGCTAAATGGCTGAATCTGTCTTTTCATTTGGCTTTCAAGCTCAGCCATGGGAAGGGCTGAATGCATCTGCTTCTATCTTCACAGCAACTTGCATCCGGAGCTCACAGCATGTCCATAACCAGATCTGTGTCCAACCGCGCTCATGCTGACCTTCCTCTGTCAAGGGCTGTTAAAACACAATCTACCAGACATGGCAGCCAATTTGATGTCAGCAGTTTTAATAACAGCTAGACTCTCCCACCGGTGCATGAGCTGCAGAACAAGCTGTCAGTTTCACATCTCATGTGGTTTCAGAGTGGTTTCATGTGGTGTGTACAATATCACTACAGAAACCGTCTCCCTCAAGCTTCTTTAAAAGTCAGTACCATGTGTGATCTCTGTAAGTAATGCATCCTTCCAGTGGTCCCTCTGTGTTAGTGTACCTGCATATTAATCTAAAATTTAAACACAGCTGATGAATAGAGACCCAGTTAGGGATCAGCCAGTTAGGTTGTTCCTAATGCCATTTTCTATCTGTGCGTGTACATACTTCAGTATGTGCAGTCTTTTCTGTTTTGATCCTAATATGTTAACCAGGTGGATGTAGTGTCAGTATATGGTAGGGTTTACCTTTGGCACCTGCTAGCAGAACACACTTCCTAAGGGTAACTCAGAGGGAGAGTCACAATGGACATATTGTTCCCCTGGGACACTGTGGCCTCTCCCCACTAAGAGCCAGTTTTCTGTTACATCTTTGGCAGAAGGAAAAGGTAAAGCTCAGTGGAGATGCAGCAATGTATTTTTCACTGAAGATTTACTTTAAAAAGCAACAAGAAAAGGTAAATAGAAGACACTTCAGGAGGGTCAAGGATTTGGATTTGTTTTCTTTTTCTTCATGATCATGCTATGAGTGAGGTGATGTAAAGTGAGGCATGAAGTGCAGCATCCTGTGCAGTGAGTGTGCAGCTTTCTTTGTGCCCAACAAATGATAAAGCTTGCCATGTTGAAAGACCTACCCCACTTTATGACCAGAAAACAGTCCAGCAGCTATGTTAAAAATGGCTGTGCCTTCAGGCAAAGCTCAAACATCACCTTCCTCCTCAGTGGACATGGAGATTTTTCTCTTGAAACATCCAGGCCTGTTCATAGACCAGGCTGTCCTTGCCCAGAGCCCAGCAAGGAGTAAAAGGAAGCTCCCTCACCCCACATACCTGCTGTTATCTCCCAGTCTTCTGTCCCCAAGCCACACGCAGCATTCCTCATTTCTACCCTGACCATGCAGTCAACACAGGTGATATGCTCCTTGGACAAGCCTTTGCTGCGAAGGCCGTGGAATAGGGATGGGGCACAGCACGCTCCTTAGCTGGTCCATAGCCAGCTCTGTGCACAGCGCCAGCAAAACACCATGTGTTGGGCTTGGTTTTGAAAAAAAAAAAAATATATATATATATATATATATATACAGTGAATAAATGAAACGATTAATGAGTGAGTGCAGTACGATTGCCCTGGAGGTTGCTTCACTGGTTATGCCCCATTTCTGAATACTTTTCTGCTTTGTGGAGATGAGGGATGTAAACCTGTCTGGGAGAAGTCTAGCGTGCATAAGCTCATACCTCCTTCTGCATCAGGCTTTGCCTTTGGCAGTATCTTAACATTCTGTAAGTTGGGTATTCATAGAACTAGAGGCAGCTTTGGTGTTAGGGGGTGACCCTGGTGACAAACAAGATTTCTCATTTCTTTATTTTTCAACATTTTCTGCGGCTAAAACCAACAAATCATAATTATTACAAATGCTTAGGTGAACTGGCAAGAAAGTCAGAAAGCAATGTAAAGGAATGGGTTGGTTACTGGTCACATCATGAGGGTGAAGTCTCAACCTGTACTTTAAATCCCTATGTGCAACAGGAAACATTAAACCACAAAGTCCTTGTTTTTCATATTCCACTTTTTATACTTTGTAATTCATCAGAAGGTGCCATGGCAATGACTTGGGGGACATTCTGAACTGACTTAAGATCTTTTCTGCTTGCCCAGTTCAACTGGTTTGTCTCTCCAGGAAGTCAGACCTGGCATCTCATGACCTGTCAGGAAGGCTTCTGGGCAGCTGAAATTTTCTTGCTCCAGCCTTAAAATCTGTCTAGTGACATCCAGTCCATAAGTTTTAAAAATGTGATCACTTGGTATTGTCCTGAGATCCCAGCTCAACTGATGGATGTCATAGACCTGTTTTGGGGGTGGACCAGGCCTGTTGGCTGAAGGAAACTGTTGGACTGGCCATATTATAGGGAGCTGAAAAAAGCATAGCCAAGGAGATGGGTGTTACGGTGCAGAATGGTGCTCTATCCTTGGCTCTGTCACAGAAACCTCATAAATGCTGATAAACCCAGACTTTTCAAAGTGGCTGCTGGTGGTGTTTCTCTCTTCTCTTTGCCTGCTTGAGAGCTGGCTGCTTCATTTATCCTCAGGAAATCAAATCATGTGGAGATAAAACTAAAAAGGTAGGAGAATGTACTCTCTCTTCCTGGTATGTGTAACTTTCACTTTTCTGCAAATGGATTCAATTTCCTTTCGCATAGATATTCTGATTGCCTGCTCCAACTCACAGATTCACACAGCAAGTATGGAGTGGCACAGGGAAGGAGGAAGTGAAATAAGGCAGTATAGTTTACAAGCATTTTATAGCTGTTGTTCATTAACAAAGAGCTCAGTCTCCAGTGAGTGGAACAACTTTAATGTTCGTTTTGCCCTTGACATTTTTCTTACACTGACACAAGCTTAAGGCAATGCCTACTGTGAATTTCATTGTAAGCCTGTTTCTGATTCTATTTGCCTTTTTATGAAGCAGGATGTCTAGTTATCCAGTAAGTGGCAGCAAATGGCTTAAAAATTCATCAACAGTAAATTGTTATCCAGTGAATCTTTGACCAGTGAATGAACAAAAGTAACGGATTTTTGTACACAACTGCAGTGGGTGAAAGAAAAGGGAGAGCTGTGTGCTCTCCACACCTGCTAAAAGTGTTCTTACAAAGAGCTTGCCTTTAAACCAATAGAACTACCTCACTTCACAAGATGCTTTAACAAAAACGATGCATCTATTCAATTTGGAAAAGCTCAACCTGCCTAAGCCAAAAGATGATCCATTTGGCTTTGTGGTGATGTCTTATCCGCATCTCCTGCAGATGATGAGGAAGCTAACACTGAAAACAAACAAAAAACCCAAACCTCCCCCAAATGCCTGGCAAATAGCCACCTTATCCCTGTTTTGTTAAATACCCTGGAAGGTGAATAAATAACGAAACGAGGTGTTCAGAAAAAGAAACACTGAAAAAGAAATGCATTTTCAGATAGCCTACAGCTTCCAGCTTCTTTTCACATTTTTCTTTTTTTAAATAGATTACAAACCAACATTATTATTTATGAAGTGAAAGGAAATGGGAACAAATATTTTCCACAAACTGTGGCTAAAATAGCACTGAAGTTTCTAAAGAGGAAATGTCATAAAGGACTACCTAAGAAAGAAGACACATCTGGTAAAAGTTTCATGAAAAAACCCAAACTATAGTATGTTGAAACAGCAATTAGAAACATTATTCTAAGCATTTGTCTTCTGTTTCTAATACAGATTCTTTTTTTCAAAGTGGAAAGACATATTAGATTCATCTACTTCTGAGATGGAAAACCTCCAGGGCAGTGGGCTGGATAGCAGCGCAAGCCATTAACAAGCCATTTAATGTGCACATGAGGCTGCCCATGAGGCAAATTTCATGGGTAGTTCTGGACATTCTCAGGTGGGGTAGGAGTTACACATTAGTAAATGCTGTGCTGGAGTAATCTCTTATAGTGAAACAATGAGTGCTGTTGCCAACAGTAGAGTATAGAAACCCTTCATGGTTTCCATCTTATTTCCAGGCAGATACAACTGTTTATCAGCCTGAGATGTGTAAGTGGTTACCTTGCCTCTGCAATTTAAAGCAAGGCAGTGAGGCTGACAGGTCGTTGTGGGGGCTCTATTGTCACTGCAGTACAGAAGATACTCAGTCCAGCACTGTCTTTCCATTTGACAGAAAACACCCAGCTAAGATACTCATATGGATGACTGAAATAAAAATGACCCAAGAAAACTGAAAAGGGAGTGAACCTAATTCTGTATGAACAGTCTTTCAGAGACATATATTGAGATTACCCTTGAAATAGATGACAGCTGATGGGTCCTACTGAATTTATCATGATCATTTGAAGCTGCTTTGATGGGGCAAGGGACTGGAGCCATCTCCTTTAAGGTGAGTGGGTCTAGATGCTACAGTGTCTTCAACTTTGAGATGTTACTGAAGTCAGCCTTGAAATGAGGTCTGGTACAGACAGGTTTTCCCTTCCCAACTGTGACACTACAATTTAGGATGACTGAATAATTCTGGGGCTTGGATTTCTGCTCTACTGGCAGGAGCAATTCAAAAGGTTAGTGGTGATATTTAAAGCTCTACATGAGCAATGAGCTGATTGTCAGAAGGATCTGAGAAGTAGCCATGCTTCAAAAAAATAAAAAACCCCAACCACAAACCCACAACAACTATAGCCAATGGCAAGTAGGGGTTTTGTTGTTGTTTTGTTTTGTTCTTAGTAATTGAATAATTGGAGGCAGAGCCTCTTAAACCCAAGTCTTTGTTTTTGCCATGTTAAAGACCTAGACTGCAAATCTAGGAGTATTGAGGGTATGTGAGAGGTAGTGAAGCAACTGGAAGAGACTGCCTGTATCACCGAGTCCAACCTCTTCTATCATAGACAACCCTATCACATGCTCACTCAGAAAGTTTTTTCCTCCAAAGGAGGGGTCAATACACCTTCCTTGAGTCTCTGCTTTATTGCTTATTATGTGCAATGACACCGCACCGTCATGCTTGTGTCAAAGCTGTCCTACGTCAAGTATCCCACTCAGCCCAAAGCAGAGGCCTGTTCTGAACTTTCTGTTCCCTGAATCCCATATCTAAACTGGTCCTTCTGCATGATGGAGGTCTCTTTGCCGTTTGGGTGTCCTGCTTCCTGCTGGGGAATAATGCCAAATAGAGCAGGAGGTGAGGAGTAGCGCTGTTTGCTGGAGGGGACGGCAATCAGTGGAGAGGCAAAGGGGAAGGAAGAGGAAAGACAAGAGGACAGTGGAAAACCAGAAGATTAAACAAAGAACAGAAAAAGGCATAGAATAAGATAAAAAGATAAAAGATGAAAGAAGATAAAGCCTCACATGGCCAGGCTGTACAAATTATGGGTTATGGGTTTCGTTTTCATGAATCTAGAGGTTCTGCTGATGTACCTGAAGAGTTGTGATAGTTACTCTCTGTGTGTGTTCTAGTACGAAATCACATTGCATATATACAGGTGAAAAGAATCATATTCAAGGTTTCAGAGGATGCCTAAGTAAGGTCTTGCAGTGTGGCGTTCACATTTCCCTCCTCCCAGACATACCTCAGTAGTTGCATCCTGTGTTTGTGGTTTGCCTTTTCCATGATCATTTCACAGAGATGTCTCATAGGGTTCTGTTGACTTCTGTGTATGGATCTTGCTCCATCATTCCCAGCTTCTCAGGTGCCACGTCAGTTTTTTGGTTTAAAGTTTTTCAAGCTTTTGGCAATCAGCCATCCACCCTGCTCTCCAGCTGTTGCAATTGCTGTCACTACTGAAGTGCATGAAAGAAGGAAACGTGGATTTTTACTATGGAAAGAAGTTCCTTATTTTTCAGAACACATGTCTGAAGTGCTGGCACAGTCTCTATTGTTGGGCTGCACTAAACAGTATGCTATTTTCCATGTGATGTAGGCAAAAAGACCTTAAGAAGGGCATCTGTGCTGATGACATAAGATGGACTCTGAGATTTCGTGTTCAGGCTGTTATTGCTTGGTTTAAATGTCCTGGTTTTTTTTTTGTAACAGCCAGGGCACACTACTCTGTGCTTCCTGCATCAGATAGACTAAGGTATATAATTAACCATATAGAATGATGTATGAAATAAAAAGACATCATAGTACCTGTAACCCTGTAGTGTACCTATAGGTAACACTCATAAATTTTAAGAGGGTGTGTGCTCTCCAGGGACCATGGTCATATCCAAGGTGAGGCAAAATCCACTGGAGTGGGCAAATGTGGTAGAGCAGGCTGATAAATCTGGGCTGCTTTTTCCCTTTTGTATCTATCCCATCAGTATCCTTGTCTCAGCCAGGAAATAAGACAATCTGTGGAGAGTACTGGAAACCACCCACGGGAAAATTAGCAACCTTTCAATGACTTCTATAAAATCCTGGTTGTCAGTGCCCTTTAGTGCCACTCCTATAAATGTGAGAGGGGAACCTCAGAGCAGCTAGAAGCTTGCCCCAAGGTCTGTGCTGGGATAAGATGGCACTCGACCACATAGCCACTAGCCTGTGGCTGAGGGTGGTCATGGGTTTGTGGTCTCCTGGCAGTGACACATGCACTGGGGAGCTGGTGTGCTGCTCAGGAGCATCCACAAAACAACACTGTCATCCTTGCTGTGATTTCCCAGAGGATCAACGCTAATAAAGTACACTATTTCCAAAATGCCCCACTTAGCAGCTTGCTGAAAGGGAAATTTTGCAGTGCTTCCCACAGCTCCAGATAGTGGCAGTGCTTTAGCTCAAGCCTGATTGTGCTACAGTCTGCTTCCCTAAATAAACTGTAAGCTCCCAGTTGCCATTGACCTATCCAATTGCATTTCAAAGAAGGGCTTGCAAAGAAACAATGATTCTGATGAGTTTTCCATGAAGACCAACTGCTGTGCAGAAGAGAGACCCAGAATCACCTCCTCCCCCAAGAGAAGAATGGTCAGCAGCAGCAGCTCTTCTGGAGCAGCAGGACCTGGGGAGACAAGCTGAGGTGGGAGGGAGCTGGGGGGAAGGGTGCTGGTGTCATGGGAGTCTGCTGAGTATGAGAAGCTCAGCTTTCAGGATGCAAATCCACAGGAAAAGGAGGATTCATTAGTTTGCAGCTTACAGGAATCTTTCTGAAGCTGTTCTCACAGAATGTTCTCACCTTCAACAGAGGCTGACTTCTTGTCAGGAAAAACTAGTAAAAGACACTTAGAAGGCTTGGGACTGGTGGCTCACAATATATCTGCTCCTAGCCGTGGCCAAGGCTTTCTATACAGTCCTGAATAAGTCACTTAATTTTTCTATGCCTCAGTTACCTCATTTATAAAACTGGAGTAAAGATACCTTTTATCACCAATTACCTTTGGTAGCTATAAATAACGTTTCTTAATCATTGTAAAATCTGAAAAACCTTGGATGACATCTTTTTCCCAAACTTGGTATTGAATTTCCTACTTTTGGAAAATAATTTGCCTTCCCCTACAAGTATTTCAAAGAACAGCATGTAACTTTGCTGTGATTGAGATAATGGCATTTAAGAAGGAAGGGATAAATAAAAGCAGTTGCCTGACAGAGGAAGATTAGTCCAGACCAGAGGATCAAAGCCAACTCTTTCGTTCAGAGGAAGATCCACTTCCTACTGAGATGTTGATGATAAGGTCCTCAACCAAGGGAAGGGAAGAGAGCATCCTTTGGTTGCCTGAACTTCCCCATCCCGAGTGTGCCCACAGGGGAGAAGAGATTTACCTAAAGGCTTATTCAACTCCTCCTTTCTGAATAACACCCTAAGCAATGCCTTTACTATCTTACCATGTAGCATATAGGGAAAAACTCTTATTTTTTTCCTTTCCCCTAGCCTCCCTACCAGCCTTTCCAAGTTTCTCTTTCAGAATTAAACCCTCTGCATCTAAGAGAGCACATGTCAAAGCACTTCTAGATTCTGGCGGCTCCTTTTTCTTCCAGCACTTTGAAGTTTAACTTGCAAAACCAGCCCCTCTGACACAAAGTTCAACACAAAGAAATATGCTTCCAAATACAAACTGCTCGTGTCTGGGTGGCCACAGATTCAGCCAGTGACCTTTTCTTCCCTGGTTAA
Organism: Pezoporus flaviventris; assembly: GCF_033815535.1. Lineage (NCBI taxonomy): Eukaryota > Metazoa > Chordata > Aves > Psittaciformes > Psittacidae > Pezoporus > Pezoporus flaviventris. The sequence goes on from NW_026892555.1 coordinate 29,036,297, forward strand.
GTCCTATATCCAGAAAGAACCTGCACACCTATAGGGAAGATCAGGGCAAGAGCCGGGAAGGTTCATAGCTGCAAGGCACAGTGGCCAGCGGGCAGAACCCCCCTGGGAAGGCTGTTGGGGGAAGATGGTTTTACTTCCCATCAGGGCCACCCTCCTTACTCACCTTTCAGACTCTTCAGTCGGTGTGAGCAGCAGGTTGGGCCCATCAGGCATGCTCTGGAGAGGATCCCCTGAACTTTCAGGTTTGGCAGCATTTCTGAACGGGTTCTGCTTACCTTTCCCCTGTAAAGCTTTGCCTCCCTCTCTCCTGCCTGGAGACCCTAAGGGCATGTGCTCTCCCTGTGCCAGACTTCACCCTTCTCTGCCAGGCAGCTATGCAGGGATCTGCCACTCCAATCTTAGAGCACCGAAAGAACAAGCTAAGAAGCTCCTTTGGTTTGAGAGAAAGAGCCCCATGAATATTCCTTCTAAACTAAGGAAAAGTGAATATACATCCTTTGTCTACCTCAGACTCTGTGCCTACTCACTTTAAGCAGAAAACAGCGATTTTGGTGGACTGCATTTCGTGCAGAGAGGCCAAGCATGGCCTTTATCCCTGCCTTCTGGGTAACCTTAGGACATGCAAACATGGCTTGGATTTTGTGATTGTGCTCATAGGATAAAGACTGAACTGCAGCGTTAAGCTTCTCAATGCTCAAGGAACACTAAGCCCACTATGACTTGCATGGTGAAATGTTTATGCAGAGGATTAAGAGATTCCTCAGATAAATGTGTTTGTTTTGACTGCTTATCTGCCCTGGGGAGGGCAGAGGAACAACTCACATGCTTTTACATCCAACAGTAACAGTCATTTCTAAGAAAACTTAGAAGTAGCATGTTTGGAGTTAGACTGCAAATCTTCAGTTTCTGTTGAATCCACTTATCTTACATGACATTTCCTTACTAGGCTTGTATTATTTCCTTGCTCATATTGTGATTGTTTGGTTTGGTTTTGTCTTCTACGTTTCAGTAAAGCTACACTGAGAGTTACCTACCTGTGTGTTTTGGGCTGACAATTTTTGTCACTCTTCCAGTGATGGGAGAGGAAATAATTCATCCTAGGAATCAGTTCAGGCTTTGCAGCAGTATACACACCAGTATTACAGCTCTAGTTTTGGCTGCATCTGCCAAAGACACCTGGCTTTCTGAGACTGGCATAGGTAGTCCCAGCCTCTTTGCAAGTGCTGAATTTGCTTGTGTTTGCAGGTAAACCTACATAGTGTAAAGCTGATTTACCTAGGTTCTTACTCCCCCTTGAATCTTCTCTGTAGTACTACAGTTTCTAAGGATTTCTACCAAGTTATCATGTACCAAACAAAGCAGCTTATCTGCAGCACAGTGAGATGCCCTCCGGCTGGCAAAGGGTCTTAATTTCTTGCTCTCTAACGTGTTTGCTGCTTTGCCAGTCCATGATCCTGTGCAGCTTCACGTGTCTGAGAAGCAACCATAACCCCTCATGATGATAACAATGCTCATCCATGATAAGTGGACAACTGTTGGCAATACCACAGGTCCCTGTGCAGTTAGAGGTTGAGGGCAATGAGGAGACCAACAGAGCTCATGGCTGAAAATAACCTTTTGTGTAGCACACAAAAGAGCTGGAAGCCCTGCCCAGGAGCCCCAGGTCTGTGCTCACCAGGCAAAAGTGACAGCCAAGGGGTGGAGAGTTTTTGAAGCCGTTGCTTCTAGAGCTTGTCTCTGGGTCATAGAGCATGTTTAATGTTAATCTGTCAAGATCGCAGACTTACCAAGTGCCAGCACCCTACGGTTCATTTCGTTTAAACGTGGAACACAAAGGCTGTGAATTTATTCAATATTGGCACTGTTTGTTTAAACCACGGTATGGTAAATCTAAAATGAATTGCATTGTTATTTTTAACACTGAGTGACATTTAAATGGATGAAACTTTACAGTAGCTCACTCATGACGTGTTTTATCTGAAATAGTTCTGTACACTTATGGTGGTGAGCAGTAACAGCATAAGCTTTAAAGCTCTACAGAATCTGACAGTGCCTTTTCGGAGGGTCTGTGCCCCAAAGCAAGAGCATGGGGTTTAACCTGTGTACATGGCCAGTTTTCCACAGGTGAAGAGTGACATGGTAAAAGTTGCTACTGTAGGAGAGACATGGTTCCCAGGGCTACCCAGGCTCTCAGGTGTTGAGTGCCAGGAAGCACTCAGGGCTGGCAATGATGGGTGGCAATGATGCTGAATGCCAGCGATGCTCGGTGCTGGCAGCAAAACTGGCAGTCTGTGACTGCACAGTTCTGTCAATTTCCAATAGGAAGTAGTGGCACACATATACCTTAGGCAGCTTCTCCAAGTAACTTCTTTAGGGTGAAGAATTCCACTGGTCTATTTTGCTTTAAATGTCCCGAAGATTTTGGTGGAGAGACCGTCTAATTATGTGCCCACTGTAAAGGGGTCTGGGTGTATGTCCTCCAGCTGATGCAACACAGGGTCCCTTCTTTAATATGTTACTTGATCCTGTTTTCCTCTCCTCTTTTTTAAGAGGATCCTTTAGGGTGTGTGATCTCATAGATCTGATTAAAAAGAAGAAGAAAGAAACAGATATGTGTATGAGTGTATGTCCATAATACATGTTGTAGCCACCCCAGCAGTTCTTCCCTCTATTTACTCAAAACTCTTATCTCACCATTTGGTAACACCATCTGGCCTTGTAGGTATGTAAATGCCTTGTTCTCATCTGGAAGGGGTCAGGGAAGGAGGCAACAAATAAATGTGGGGAGGTGGGTGCCCCGCTTCTGCCCATCCCTTCCTCCATCTCTCCTTTGACTCCTGAAAGCCAACAGTTGCATGATGCAGATGTTTGTGGCCCAGGTACTCCCATCTGGGAAGCAGCTGTTAGGACACTGAATAGAGACATTATCTTTTTCCTGTGGCTTTCAATACATGACAGGAAAGGTCCTGGCCACCTTCTGCAGATGCAGCAGCTGGGGGTTGGACCAGGCATCACTAACTCTGTCTGCTGCACCCCTCTATTGTCTGCATCCCTTCTGTTTCACCTGCAGCTCAAATTAAAACAACCCTGTACCCGTGTGTACCTGCCCCTGCACTAGTCAGTAGCAGGGGGCTCGATGCAGACAGTGAAGCCCACTGGAGATGTGCAGTAGACACCCCAGCAGCAGAGCTCCAATGGGTAAGGTTCAGCTTGGGCAGCCTTGAGCCCCTGGCTGAAACCCCTTTCTGTAGGGCTGTGCATGGGAAATGGGACTGTCCTTGGCTGCAACACTGCTCCCTATGAGTCCAGGAGGTGCTCAGAGCCCTGCAGGTACCAAGATCCCCTGACAGCACATGAGGTTTATCAACAGGAAAGCAGTCACGGCAGCAGGGTTGTGAAGGGGGCTATAAACTGAACCGCAGGCAAGGGCTTTGAATCTCTGGGCTGTACAGCCCATATGAGGGAGAAAAGGTGCAGAAAGGAGCTGTCATCTTCTCACCTACTTAGGGGTATGAATAGCTGAACTGTTCTGCAGGTGAGCTGCTTTGGGTGTTGGGTGTTCTTTGTTCCCAGGGATGCTGCACAGTTCCCTGGAAGAAACCCTCCCACCTCTGAATTTCACAGGGTTTTATATTCGCTGGTCAGATAATTGGGAAGAACAGATGCTTGTCTGTCTTCTCCCATTTCCCTCTTCAGCAGCTGAGATGAACCAGCATGGGAGGCCATGCTGCTATTACCGCTGCCTTTTATTTTTTCTTCTTGTTTTTGTAGTTCGTTCAAATGAAGGAGCCAGTTGACTTTTTCACTGGCAGCATTCTCCCCCCTCCAGGCAAAAGGAGAGAAATTCAAGAGCTTGATCTGCTTCCCAGCTTGCTCTCCTTCCAGTTCTGGTTCCCACCCTCCCTGGGGCTTGTATTCTGCATGGACCAGACAGCAAGGGCCAACAACCTGTCAGCAAACGTCTGCTGCTGCACTGCAGATGATGTTCACCAGCACCATCCTGTACCTCATGTGTGTTGGTCTACTCTAGACATGCTGTGTCACGGTTTAATTCTCAATATCTACATCATTGTCAGACCTCGGCAGAAGTAACTGAAGCCTGTGTTACTCTAAAGAGAGTTCAATTAATATTTAGACAAATGCAACATAAACCAGTACTGGACAGGTAGCTTCACTGATACCACACAATGTGACTCGATGCAACAGGCGTGCTATCCACCTGTACAGATTAACTGGGGCACGGTGACAGTGCTTCCAGTTTACTATGAGATCCAGCTGTGTGATTTCAAGGTCTTGCTGAAGGCGTGCACAAAAGACCACCTGCGTGGAAGGGGGCATGCAGCTATATGGAGCAGGAAATAATAAATCATCAGATGCAAATGCAACAACACCATATTGCTCTCTTGTTTTTGACAGTTGAATCTACCTGGTCACAGCTTTGTGATCCAAATCTGCTCCTGATCTTGCGTTTTTGGCTGGTCCTTGGGCATTTCTGAAGAAAGCAAATTATCAAATACTCCGTTGCTGATAAACCTTGTGGTATAATAAGTAAACAGAGATATAAACTATACAGTTTGATTCCCTAGACCTTATCTACTACAGAAGCTTCTGTCTTAGATTAATATAACTTATCAGTTTAAGTGTATGAGGCAACAGCCCTGGCATAGTAAATGCAGCTTATAACAACAAAAAAGACACAAGTGTATGCTGATCTTGCTTTAAGAGTTGCAATAACCTGGCGGAATTACCCTTTAAAGATACAGACTGGGTCTATAAAATGACTGCCTGCCGACCTTTTTGAGAGGAGGCCAGGCTTTAGCTTGCAAACCATTAAGGGCATGAATTGTATCTTCTCTCAGCCCCCAGCACAATAGAGCCCTATCAAAGCTGTGGTTAGAAGAGCCTTCAAGCTGATTAATCACACCACAATTTGGGTTTCTTCCCTGCGAGCACTTAATTAGATTGAACTCTGCTAATTTAAGAGATAACAAGATAAGGTAAACCCAGCAGAGTGTGTGTGCTGCCTTTATCTTTTATCAGCGGGAGGCTTCCTTTTGTCTCTTTTCTCTTACAAGTGCTTAACTTGCAATTCCCCACGACGTGTTATCAGCATTCACCTGAAAGAAAAGGAACCAGGACTCCCTTTCTGCAGGGAGCAGGCAGCCCTGGAGAGGAGACCCTGCGGAATGCGCAAGTCAATGAGCACTTTGCCGGCCTTCAGAGGGGAACAATGGCCATTGTTTAAAGCCAAGTGGGGGTCCCATTGACACGTAAACTGTGCCTGCACACACACACACACACGCACGGGAGTTAGCTACACCTAGTACTGCACTCCCTACAGCTACACAGCTACTCCCTACAAATTCCTATTCTAAGTACAGAATGGGTAACTACTCCCATATAAACCACACTGATTGTAAAATAATGTTTAAGGCTGCTCTGACGAAAAGGACTCTGACTGATTTCAGTGGAAGTGACATTCTATGAAAAATTGTCCATCTATCCATATATATACATATACATGTATGTAAGCCTCACAATCGATGTACCTAACTTGAGGGTGAACTCTGTACAAGTTTCTAGTTGCAGAACTTGTTTGACTTGAAAGATTTGTTGGTTTCATAATTTCTAACCTCAAACACCCCCAAATAATGAATCAGATCTCAAAACAGTTATTAGGATCTCAAAAATGTAAGGAACTTCTGAGCTTATTTGTTCTCATTTCTTCAAGTGTTTGATATCATGTTTCACACTCTTTATAGTGAAGATGAAGAAAAAAAAGATTCAGTGGAAGCTGACATTCTGTCTAATAGTTTATTTCCAGGAGCCAGAGGCAGGAGATAATTGTGTTAAAAAAAAAAAAAAGGGGTAAATTAAAAATAGAGAGGTGCTGTAAAATCACAGGATGGAGACACCAAAACTGTGTGTTTTGTGAAGTACTAGGGAGTATGGAGTATTGTGCACAGTTCTGGTGTCCTCAGCATAGAAAGGACATGGAACTGTTGGAACAAGTCCAGAGGAGGTCCAAGAAGATGATCAGGAGACTGGAGCACCTCCTGTATGAAGACAGCCTGGAGAAGAGAAGGCTGCGTGGAGACCTCATAGCAGCCTTTCAGTATCTGAAGGGGGCCTATAGGGATGCTGGGGAGGGACTCTTCATTAGGTACTGTAGTGATAGGACAAGGGGTAATGGGTTAAAACTTAAACAGGGGAAGTTTAGATTGGATATAAGGAAGAAGTTCTTTCCCGTTAGGGTGGTGAGGCACTGGAATAGGTTGCCCAGGGAGGTTGCGAATGCTCCATCCCTGGTGGTGTTCAAGGGCAGGTTGGACAGAGCCTTGGCTGGCATGGTTTAGCATGAGGTGTCCCTAATGGTATGATTCTATGATTTCCAAGGTAGGAGCAATGGTGTACGCTTGTGTTCAGGTGTGTAGAAACCTGCAGCTCTGACTCCATGAGGGAACAGGAGCTCACTCACTGCTAGGACACAGGTAGCTGCTCCTCTAAGCCAGGGAAGTGCTGACTCCAGAGTACCTGCTGTTCGCAACTGAACCACCTTGGAAACAGCCACCGAGACTTCCTCCAGAAGCCAGAGATGCTCCCTGATGAGCAGCATCTCCTGGTTAGTGAGATGCAACTGGGACCCCATTCTGTGCTTCTGTGCTGATGTTGAGATGAATGATCCAGCACTGAAGACATCAGGACAAATTGTAAGTGCTCCTGACTATGCATTATGATCTCATTGCGTCTGCCCAGATCTGCAGGGAAGCTACAGTATGAAGAGCAGGACTTCCATAAGCTTCATTTGCATTTTAAAAGAGATGACTTCAACCTGCTCTTAGGTTTGGAAGTCAGAAGGAAGAATAAAGATACAAAGCTCAGGCAGGCTGTTCCTATGTCTAGAACAACAAAGAAGGAATGAATCTGCACAGATGAGAGAAAAGCTATTCTTCTTTGTTGTTCTTGTTATATTTATTCTCGTTAGTATTACTATTGTTAGTATAATCATATGTTAATAGTATTATATTGCCATTCCCATATATTGTATTTTAACATTAACATGTTAACATTAACATTATTATTACTATTATATTTTAATTTATTTAGTTATTGAATACATTATCATATTATTATATTACATTGTAAGATAATTTGCCAGCTAACAGCTAACAGTGTTTGATTCTAAGAGAGCTTGTTTGCCTCTCTTAACATGGAGAGGTTATGGCAGTTTCCAGCATGTTCCCCTGAAACAAGAGAATGCTTGTCAATAGGTATTAAATATTAGCATAGGAGCTGGGTACTAATGTCTGACCTTATCACTAGTCTAAAATTGGGTATTTAATAGACACCATGCGACTGGGATATCTCTTCTAACAGCATCATGAATCTTTAAAATGTGGCTTCCCTCTGCTCTGTTACCTCTTGTCACGGACTCTGCAGATACTTTTCTAAAGCCTGACCTTCAAGCTAGCTCTCTTTAATCTTTTCAGTATTGTTTACAGTACAGTTTTCAGTGCATTGTCTTCTTTAGGTCCTCTTTACTGCCTCTTCATTTCTTCTTTCTTCTTCTCTTTTCTAGTTCTGTCTTTCTTTCCCTCAGAAAGCTTTGCCCATCACCACTCAGGCTCTTTTTATTTCCTGTTCCACACAAGGAGTTTGCTCACTGCTGTATGCTCTACAAGTCAACATTGCTTTGAGCAGCCTGGTCTAGTGGAAGCTGTTCCTGTTCCTTGCAAGGAGGGTTAGACTAGATGACCTCTTAAGGTCCCTTCCAACCCAAACTATTCTACGATTCTATGAAATGACAAATGTCATTGCATGAATGAGGTCTGTGACCTCCTCATGAGGTTATTTATGGTGTTGCTTGTGTGGAATAGCTTGTTGAAACTATATTTTCATAGCACCTCTCCTGTGCAAGACCTTGGACTTCATTGATATGAAATATGAATTGTCATATTCATTGATATGAATATGAATAGTCTCTAAATTGGAGCGACATCAATTTGATGGATGGACCACTCGGTGGATAAAGAACTGGCTGGATGGCAGCACACAAAGAGTTGTGGACAATGGCTCAATGTCCGGCTGGAGACCAGTAACGAGTGGTGTCCCTCAGGGATCAGTGCTGGGACCGGTCTTGTTCAACATCTTCATCGCTGACATGGACAGTGGGATTGAGTGTGCCCTCAGCAAGTTTGCCGATGACACCAAGCTGTGTGGTTCAGTTGATACCCTGGAGGGAAGGAATGCCATCCAGAGGGACCTTGACATGTTTGTGAGGCAGGCTGATGCCAACCTCATGGAGTTTAACCATGCCAAGTGCAAGGTCCTACACCTGTGTCAGAGCAATCCCAGGCACAGCTACAGGTTGGGCAGAGAAGAGATTCAGAGCAGCCCCGTGGAGAAGGACCTGGGGGTGTTGATTGATGAGAAAATGAACATGAGCCAGCAGTGTGTGCTTGCAGCCCAGAAAGCCAACCGTATCCTGGGCTGCATCAAAAGGAGTGAGACCAGCAGGTCGGAGGTGATCCTGCCCCTCTACTCTGCTCTTGTGAGACCTCACCTGGAGTATTGTGTGCAGTCCTGGTGTCCTCAGCATCGAAAGGACATGGAAGTGTTGGAACAAGTCCAGAGAAGGCCCACGAGGATGATCAGGGGACTGGAGCACCTCCCGTATGAAGACAGGCTGAGGAAGCTGGGGCTGTTCAGCCTGGAGAAGAGAAGGCTGCGTGGAGACCTCATAGCAGCCTTCCAGTATCTGAAGGGGGGCTACAGGGATACTGGAGAGGGACTCTTCCTTAGAGACTGTAGTGATAGGACAAGGGGTAACGCGTTAAAACTTAAACAGGGGAAGTTTAGATTGGATATAAGGAGGAAATTCTTTCCTGTTAGGGTGGTGAGGCACTGGAATAGGTTGCCCAGGGAGGTTGTGAATGCTCCATCCCTGGCAGTGTTCAAGACCAGGTTGGACGAGGCCCTGGGTGGTATGATTTAGTGTAAGGTGTCCCTGCCCACGGCAGGGGGTTTGGAACTAGATGATCTTAAGGTCCTTTCCAACCCTAACGATTCTATGATTCTATGATTCTATCATATAACTGGTATTTTCCATGAAAGCCCAGTTAGTCTTGTTTGGTTTAATAACATTAATGCTGCTTGCTGAGAAAATGCATGAATGCTCATTTCTTTCCCCTAGTGTCTTGCTTTGCTAGCATGGTGAACAATGTGGGATAAGGAGCCCCAGCTAACAGTGTTTGATTCTAAGAGAAGCTGTTTACCTCTCTTAACATGGATGATGAAAGCTTTTGCTAATGATTTTGCTGAAATCTTAATAGAAAACAGCTGCTTAGCTATAGGATGACAGTGGAGACTGAAAAGTAAACATTCAGAGCTAAATAGAAGGCTTAAGGTGAGGATTAGTGTGTGACTCATGTTAGTAAATCCATTTCAGTGCATAATATGGGCACAACCATCACTAGTTTTCCCTTCAGCTTTCCAAGTCACCTCCATAGCCTTGGGTTATTAGGGCACCACATGGGAGTCCAGTTACAGTCTTGCTTGGCCAGTCTCTCTACTGCTTCTCTTTAAAAATGCTAAGTTCTGTAGTTGGGATCATGGAACTCCCTGCATCACCTCCTTTTCTGAGGCCCTTTGAGTGGCTTCAGGCAGAAACACAATACGGAAATGCAGGGCAAGGGAGAAGATGAGGTCCAGCGTGCTTATTCCCGAGGCAGAAGTATGCACTTGCATTTGTGTCAGCAGTTGTGCTGATGCTGGCATGGTGCCTTGACTTCAGTTACAGTGACCCTGGAGCTGGACTGCACACAGGCCAGTGCGTCAGCTGGTCACACACAATGCAAAAGCCACGTGGGAAGGCGGTGGGAGAAACACTGAATTAAACATGATCAGAAGAGGAATATTGCAGCATAAAATCTTTGTGGCTGATTTGAGCAGGGGAAGACCACAGCAGTGATCTTGCTACATCCCAGGAAGGAAGCACATCATGTGTATGCAGACCTTTATGCATGGAGGCAAGCAGCTCAGCGTGTGTAATGCATACATGTAAATAACTCCTTAAAACCTAGGCTAGCGTGAATCCACCTGGCCATCCATCTATCTCAAAATGCTCAGAAAGTAGTTCTAAAAATACCACATGCAGCTGCTGTGGGATAAACGGAAGTTAAAACTTTTTGTAAATGCAGTCAACACTAGTGAGATGGGCACTACGCTAAAAGAAAGTAAGACCCTTCTTTGCTCCTAAGGCTGAATAAACAAAGACTGGGGACACATTCACGCATCCTAATGTTTAAAATAGAACTGTACATAAATTGTGAAGTTTGAGTAAGGGAAATGAGATCAGTAGCAGTTGTCAGGTATGAGTCATACCTTCACAGTTTTTTGGGCCCTGGGAGTGAGCAGCATGTTCCAGGCAATATGCTTACTGGAGTAAAAAATTCAGTCACCACAACCTATTTACATCAAGCAATATTATTGTGGCTACCGCCTCCAGGGAGAACCTGAGCTGAATCCATAATGGAACTTTCGATAGCAAGTAGAAGTAAATAGAAAGACTGGGAGGAAAACTAATTTAACGAATAAGTTTTATTTAAATATTTATAGAATAAATGTTGCTCCAGTACACATTCAGCGTAACTGAAAGATCTGGCTCTTCACTGTTTAAAATATGAGGTGGGTAATATTTAATTCAAACAAAAATACTTATTATTAGATGCTGTAAGGTTGCATTGCAATATCTAACTTCTAGATGTCCAGCTTCTTTGGTGAGATCCAGAATGCAGAACTCAGCACCCAAGCTTCCTTTGTGATATATCAGGAAAGAAGTAGAGGGATGCAGAAAGGAGAAACTGCATATTCATCCGGGGTTCTTTTGTCAGCTACAGTTTATTGTGAACCTGCAACATTGTTTCTACGCATCACAAGGGGCAAACATTGCTTCATTTACTCTATTTCAAGCAGTCTTTTGCCTTATCTATACTGGTGTTTTAGTTGAGGAATGTGCTTTTGAAACAAATTGTCCAGCCGTCCCCTCTTACTGCAGCTATTGTAGCATGCTTGGAGTCTGCAACCTAAGACTCCTTTCAGATTAAATTAAACCTTGCGATGTGCTCCAGGAGCAAGTCTGATGTGCTCAAGCCACACGTACATGTTCAGTCCATTGGACCAGAAAAGAGCTCATCTTAAGTAACCCTCCTAAAAGGCACCTAATGCAGATGTCAGGCTTTCAGCATGAACTGTTTCACTCTGCTAATCCACTCCTATCATGCTGCATTACTCATGAGGTAGACAGAGCCCTTTTCTCAGGTCACTGCAGGCTGCTTGGACTGACATTTTTTCCTGCTTCCCATTTACCACTGGCCTGCAGCAAGCTCTCACCTTCACCAGCGTTCAACTGCCTCTTCAGAAGTCATCGCGTCGCTGCACACACAAAAAAATAAAGTCTATCTCTGTGAAGTGCAAATCAAATATTAGCAGATAACTGACAGTCAGTGAATAACCAGCCAGCTATGGAAAAGGCAGTGAGAATTGCTACTTTATTGACTGGCAATAAATACATCTTAAAAAGTTGAACATGTGTCTGCTTCTCTTCCCCTTAGCTACTTAATCACTGACACTTTCAACTCTCCCAGCGATCTGTTATCACAGGAGTACACGGCAGAGCAGATTTCTGGCAAATCCCAACTACCTAGCACCAGTACAGTCAGGCCTTTATGAGGTACCATTATATGATTAGTGATATCAATACACTACATAACCAAATGCCTCTGTCTAGCTCAGTGAATCAGAGTTCAACAAACAATTTGAATTTAAGCCCTCCTGCTGCCTGGCTTGGCAAGTCCTCCTCCTCTCCTGGCCCAGTCATCATTTTCTGCACAGAGAACTGTGTTCAGTGAGAGGGAGCAGGAATGCCTCTGTGAAGAGCCTGTCCTGTGAGTGTGCTCAGCATGCTCAGAGCAGATGCTGTTCCTCACACAGGTATGGGTGTGAAGAACCTGGTGTCTCGAACTCAGGCATTTCAGCATTAGGTAGGCGCTGAGTTGCTCTCCACTGTCAAGGCAGAGCTGCACCACATCATGCTCTGAAGCAGCACTTCAGGTGTAGGAAAGAAAATGGAAGCAGCTCCTGAAATAAGGAATTTTCTGACTTAGGTGGAGCTATGGAGGTGGAGCAGGTTGCAGTAAATACAATTTTAGGGCACCTGAAGTTTCAAAACTGGAATCTCTTTGAACTCAGTGCATGTTAAGAGCAACACAGGAGGAGCTACAGAATAATTAGGGTGCAACAGTACATACTTCTGCTTATTTCACAATAATTTTTCATTGTAAACTTCCTCCTGAGTCATGTTGGATCTAGCCTTTAGTTACCATTCACACAACTGATTAAAAGTGTATCTGACTACCCTAGTAGGGGGTATTTCAACCTGAAATCAAATACCCTTCTATAGACAAAAGGCAGACACAGTGGGTAATCTGTGTAGGGTTTCTCCAAGTTAAATGGAAAGAGAAAAACAGCATCTGAAGGATGTGATAGTTAAAGAGTAGAAACTTATGTAATACATGGCATGAAAGTGTATCAGGAACTAAAACCTGACCTGATGGAATGAGTTGCAAATGCTAAGGAAAGCAGGTTGGCTGCTGGAAGCGTATTAGAGGCTGGAAGCCAGGAAAAATAAGAAAAGTAATGGAGAGAGTTGCCCTGGGACAGATCTCCTGGAGACAGAGAATTTGGGCAAGCACAGCCAGGAGGAAAAGCAGTCTTGGAAAGAGTGAGCAACACAACTGTGCACTGTTTGTTTCCAGATTGTTTTGGGGACATAGGCATGCATGGACCTCCCTGTAAACAAACAGGACTGCACAACCAAGAATAACCTTAGTCATATAATCATTTTCTCCTCTTGCCAGCAGTAAACCCACAGTGCCACTGAGTACGAGTTAACTGAAACAAAACAGTTATAATAGGAGCATGTTGGAAAACTGGCTCCTGCTGCATCAGCTGTGCTGCTGTAGCTGAGCCCTCATGCACAAGAATCCAGGTGGAGCAGGGTCCCATAGCAGACATGTCTGGGAAGTCATCATTCAACCTCTAAGCAGCATCTTAGCTCTGGAACTGGTGGCTTCTGATTGCATATCCATGTCCAGGTCTGTCTCCATCCAGCAGAAAGCAGCCAAGCAGCAAGGTCTGAGACAGCTGTACTGTAGTTCCAGAGTCAGCTACTGAGCACCCTGCCTATTGCTTCTCCTGGAGCCTTGCAAACCATGTGTGTGTTTCTGCAGGGTGTCCACCTCAGTTTAAAGCCATGGAGAGAAGACAATGAGGAAAAATTCTGTGACAATGATCCTCCCTGTAGCTCCTTACAAATGACATATTTCCCTGGCCAGCCAGGGTGCTGGAGGTGTAACCCTAAATGTTACTTTGAGCCAACTGTGGGAGATGCACACAGTTTCTGATTGAAAGCTGAGTTTGTTAGGGCTGGTTTGTTTGGGTGCATGACATGTAATATATTTTGCAACAGCCTTTTACAACAGAAGGGTGGGAACAGAAATCTAGCTAATTCAGGGGTAAGCTTGTTGAATTTCTGGAGGGACTTGCGTGAGGTGGTTGCTATGATAGCAGAAGGCTGGACTCAGCCTGTTTATAAAATCCCAAAACCCTCCTGCAGCAGTACCTTTGAGGATAAGCTTCCTGACAGTCCACATGGTCTTGACTTTAAAGCTCACCTGAAGGTCACTATTTCTAGGTGCCACAACACACCTATTGATCTTCATGGCACAGGCAGGAATCTGAGCTCTGACCCAGGCATAGCCTTGTTCACTGTTGAACAGGATACACTGACAATATTGTAGGGCTCTGAGGGGGGCTTCCTGTGCACCTCAGGAGAATTTCACACCCAAGTCATCATGGAAAAGCTGGGCTGCGACCACATATCGGAAACAGCCCGGGGCAGGTCGTGTTAGGGTGACAAGGTCATGTCTCGGGGACAAACACGCACACTTTGGGTTCCATGACCAGCCATGGCCCGTTCACTCAGTCCCTGCCTCCCACCAGGAGCCACCTTTGGCTACTGCTTAGTCTTAGTCCCTGCAAAGCCTCAGTCCCCTGAGCCTTCATTTCTGCACAGTCAGCTTTTGAAAGCAGGTGGTAAAGCTGGTACCGCATCCGTTCAGGTGGGCTTCCAGGGACAGGGGCTGCGGCGTGAGCCCCATCTGCCGAAGAAGTGATCAAGGCAGAAAGGCACCAGTTGGGACAGCCGTGTCAGAGTATTTCTCTGCGTGCTTTGTTGTCCTCATGCCTGCCAAGGTGGCGCACTGCCTGCCAGCCTGCTGCCAGCTCCCGGTCACTGCCAGCCCTGCCAGTGTTACTGCCACAGGGAACATATTTCTTGCTGCATATTCATCCACCCTGGAATGGAGGTACCTGGGATGTGCTCACACTGTGGTCTCTTTGGAAAAAGTCTTCTGTGTTTAGAAAACAGAAAACCCCCAAACCCTCTCTGAGCACCCCAGGAGCATTTATCCAGAACTGGAGGTGGAAATGGGGAACTCTGTCATACCAAAGCTGTACTACAAACATACCTGTTCCTGTATGTACCTGTACCACATACCTATGAATGCCTGAGATAAGATCTTGTCTCCTATGGGAAATCTGGAGCCTTCTGATCTGTACAGACTCTGATTTAGGCTGAACCCCTGTCAAACGCATTCAGGTTTTGGGGGGCACTGCACTGGAAGGCTGCTCCTTGCTAGTATGGGAGAGCTCCTTTTCCCCCTGTATTGCTGTAAGGATTTGGTGGGTATTGCCTGCCTTTGCATCACTCTATGTGTAGGGTATGAACACATCAGTGTGGTGGAGGAGATAATACAAGAAGGGCCTTGCAGGGCAGCTTGCAAAGGTTTACAAGAAAAGTGTCATGCCAAAGAGCCCAGGATCTGCAGTGGGTGCGTAAGTTCAGTGCTGCTTCATGCAGCACCCGAAGGGGCACCTCAGGTTTGACCTGCCAGAGCACTATAGATATGCTCAGAACAATGCTCATCAGCAACAGGTTTCCTTAGGTGCGCTTCCATTTAGTGCCAGGTTACTGCTCTGCAAACTATCAAGATACTGGCACTCAGAAAGCGTGAAGAAAATTAGAGCTTTGTTTAAAAATAGAGTCCAAATCTATACATACTAGAGAGCCATATAGGTCTGGTTGTCTCAGGGGTGACTGTGCAGATCATATCCTGGGCAATATCTTGACAAGCTCAAGCAAAATATATCCTAGTTTCAGATTCACAAACTGTTATTGACATAACTCAGTCATAATATAACATGCTCTAAAGGAATATCACTACCTGTTCACTTTCAGTGTAGCACTAAATAGAACCCTTGTCATTTGGCCATGAGTAAGTTATCTTGGGAAACCCCCAGCTATTTCAAAGGAAATGAAAAGTCATGCCTACATAAATGTAGTAACTTTCAGTGAGACAAATCAGGTTTTACCTGGGAAGTTTTACATGGGTCTAGTCCAGGGTGGTCCTTCTCAGGACCAGATGCTCATTTTCACATAGGTATCTCCAATACAGCTATTTCCAGACTTCTTTCCTGTCAACTGTATTTGTGTAGTTCGTTATAGAATCACTTTGAGTAGTAAGGGACCTTAAAGGTCATCCACTTCCAACCCTCTGCCGCAGGCAGGGACACCTTCCACTAGACCAGGATCACAGCCCTCAAAGCCAGTCTCCTCTGGTGTGTCACCTCCTCTGACAGGTGTATGCCAGCTGCAGCAAATTCTCATGATCAGACTTTGCCATGGTGATCTTAAACTTTGTGCTTTACTCACCCCAACAGTGTAAGTCCATCAGGGAAGACTGCTTAGTAACAAACTCATTTCTGTTACATGTGGGACAGGTTCTAACACTAGTGGCGCAACGCAGTCCAAGCCGGCTCACCATCTGGAAGGGGTACAAATGAAATGGGGGTTGGAGAAGGAGGGATGACGCACACAATCAAGTAGGGTGTTCCTCTTTCACATAAATAAGCCCTGAGCATAGCTGATGGAGGTTCTGTTTCCTCCAGATCCTGTGGAGGCCCTTCAGATTGTATCCACAAGAACAGTGATAGTGTTCACTGCTCCATAAAGGTCTCTGCCATGTACAGCAATAAATATGTTTATAACATAAATGAATTGCATTTTTAATACTCTGCTTAATGGTACATTTATGGCAAAATAATGACTGTAGCAGAGGACATAAACCACTATATTTAGTGACAGACTTGCCTGTCAGTTGGAGGTCCCTGTGTAATTGAAACTGTCACCTTTAGACTCTCATTCCTTGGGAAAATAGTATCAAGCCTGCAGACAACAAGTGGTGACAAGACCAGCTTTTGGCAGGCAGGCCTGGGGAAGAGTTCTTCTAGCAGCTTTGCATCTTTGGCTTAGAAATGAGAGGAGAAGGAGAGGGGAAAATCTATGCATCCTACAAGAAGTGGTGACACCATGGCTGTGACAACATTTGCTTCAAAAAGGGGTAGAAAGCAAAGCCACAGGGACAGCTGAGGCTGTGGATGCAATCACATAACTCTGATTGTTATGTCACAGTTTTACCAGAAAGAGACAGGGGCTTTACGCAACATCTGCAGAAGTCACAAATTATCATTGGCTGCACTGTAGGAAAATCCCTTTTCAGCAGTAGCTTGTAATTTGTGTATACCAAGCAGTGAGTAAAGACAGGAAAAGGAAATGTGTGTTGCAGGTAATGCTGAAGTTCCAATTAATATATGATAAATAAGGAGGCTTAAAATGCACTTTCACTGAAGAAGAAAAATCTTGATTCTCAGTTTCATAGTTAGCCAGTGTGAGTGACAAGAGTGATGTGTGGAGCAGTGAGTATAAATGAAACATAACCAGCAACAATGTCTGAAATCACTTATAAAAATGGGAACAGGAAGTACAGACAGTCAAGGAAAAAAGCTTGGTACTGTCCCGATGATGTATTGCTACCAAGTAAAATGGGCTTTAGCCACAAAAGCATGTAAAGCACAGTCAACCCTTCTGTTAACTGTCAGCTGAAACAAAGGTCTCATTTACTCATAAAGTATCCCTGTCAAAACAAATGCCTACAGTTTTACCTATTTCTCTGGGCATCTTTAATGGCCACACATTCCTAAACATAGGCCAGGAGTTTGTGTGCAACAAGAGGAAAAATGCTTTCACTAGAAAGGGAAATGAAGCATCAGCGTGGCAAACCTCCTGCTGTTCTGAAGGCACAAGAGAGAATGTGCCTTCTCCTCCTGTAACATGAGAGGTAACCCATTGGCTGAGTAACCTAGCAAATAGTCCAGCTACCACGTCATCATCTGGGATGGTGAATGACCTTCACTACTCAAGTCTCTCTCAGGCTAGGATTCTGCTTGTGCTTTGGGATTGATGGAGTATAGCATCCTACAGATTTGATGGTCATTTAGACCAACCTCATGGAAATGCTTCCTCCTTCTGACAACCCTTAAAACCCAAGAACCATGTTAGACACAAGGACTGAATAATAGTGTATTTTCAAAACACACGTTCAATAAATGCCAGCTGCACCATAAAGAGGTGCAGTGCTATGTGTTTGTATGCCATTATTACTCCAGAGAGGGGAGTTTTACTGACATACTTCCTTTGACTTACCACAAAGACTGAAAAATGGAACGATAACTGAGGATTGCTCAGGAAACCCTCCAGACACAGTACGGATGAAACACATTCTTTGGACATAGCATTTCAAATGATATCTAATCTAACTTATTTTTTTTTAACTGCCAACAATGAAATGTGCATCTGGGCTCTGAGAACCAGTGCTCAAGAAGAACCCTGGCACAATAATGTGATGATAGAGTAGAAATGGTCAGTATATCACAAAGGGTTAACAGCAAGAATAATGCCTGGGACTTAGTGATTATCAAATTGTGTGAAGTCCTTCGCTGTAAAGCAATTACCTTCCACAGTATTTCTGATTTTCACAGTACGTGGCCAGCTCTGTTGATTCAAGATACATCTATGATGTCAGGAGCTATAAAAAGTGTTTCCATGCCTTGGGAATGTGAGTTCTGTTAATGCTTTACTAGCAAATACTGCTGCAGAATATGGAACAAAGCAAGAACATTGACAAATGCCAGGGCCAGGGTTGCTATGACACTGTTACATTGTACAGTAATGCTGAGGAATAAGCTGACCATGCTGTTTAATTTATTTCCTGTCATTCCCTTAGCTTTACTCTTAAACTTGCTTTGTCTTTAGCTGAATGATTTTAAATTATTCTCTTTCTGGTAGAAATTTTAGAGGGGATTCTCTGCATTTGTGTACATGTGAAATATCAATCTGTCCTAAAAAATGGGTGCCCTCTTATAAGAAGTTGCTATCGAGCAGCTGTTTGCCAAAAAGAAAACTATAGTTGAATAAATGCAAAGTGTGATTTACAATCATCCATGAAAAATTTACTAAGTTACCAGATCATGTTAGCTAGCAACTGAAAAACAAAAAGAGGGATGTTTTATGGCACCCAGGTTAAGCACAAAGAGATGAATCTTAATGTGCTCACCTGGTTTGCTCTCCATCCCTGCAGTGCAGTATCTGCTGCAACGAACAGGAAGAATTTGCAGAGAATTTACAAACATTCTGCTAAGTGCAGCAAGACTTGCCTGAAGTTTGGCTCTGCCACTGACATGTGTATCACTGTTATGGTACTGGTGGGGATGTGGACACATAAATATACTCAAATAAACGTAGTGAGGCCAGGGAACTTCATAATTTTGGAGGTTATATTAGTCAAAAAAGTACTTTGATTGGTGCAACCAATTTTGCTTGGAAAACTAGCAGCAGCGATGCTAATGAGAAAACTGAATAATCCCTTACACGAAAAGAGACTTGACAGCCTACATAAACTAACAGTATTAGCTCAGCAAATGTTTTTAAATGTAGAAGCTGAAGTGACGCCTGAATAAAAGTGGAGGCCCATGACACCTCCTTGAAGCTGGACCTGTGAGGTAGGACTGGACAATTTAGCTTGAATCTCTTAAAAATTGATCATGGTAGCTGAAACCATCCAGTGCTGGGTTTCCTCTCCCTCAGCTCAAACTCTCCAGGGCATTGTGGTATCAGGCCAGCCTGATAAGAGGAGTATTTCTAGTGAAGAAAGCACGCATAAACCTGTTGCTACAGCTTCAAGCTGCTTAGCATTTATTTGCCATTTATACGATGTCAGTAAGGGAACAGAGTAGGTCCCTGTACACTCCCTGGTCAAGTGCCCACTTTACAGGCTTCAGGGCTAAGGCTGGGGGGCTTTATAGTGATGATACAGCAAGACTCATTTTTAGGGACCTGGAAGCAAAGAAGCACATTACAAAGCTTGGGTGTTCATATACTTTATGAATCAGGCACACTGGTGGGCACATACTATGCTCTTACACAGGAGTTATGTTTCTAGAGGGATGTTACTGTGATTGCACATGGGCTCTCAAAGGCATAGTTTGGACCCATACAGAGAACATGGGATTTATCCTCTTGTTTTTAGCCATATAAAGGAAAATGCACTGGATATACATTTCAGTCACTGGACCACAGATTAGCAGATGCGAAAGTCTGAATTAAATCCCAGATATCGGCAAGGCTTTTTAATAAAAACTTTATTGTGCCCATTTGCTGCAGCACCTCAAGCACCTGAAAGTCACTAAGTCAAAGCCATTAAAATATTGCACAAACAAACAGAAGATAAAACTTACGTAGACAAATACAGTTAAATCATTGTGCCAAGCAGAAAGCCTCTGCAGACACAGACTTCTGAGAGGATTTGGCGTGGTTTAGTGTGAGGTGTCCCTGCCCATGGCAGGGGGGTTGGAACTAGACGATCTTAAGGTCCTTTCCAACCCTAACTATTCTATGATTCTATGATCTATCCAGCTTCAGAAAACTGGAAGTGATGGGGAGGTTCTTATGGCACATACAGCTCAAATTCAGCTACATCACTTGTTGCTTTGAAGACCTGCAGCCCAGCAAGTTGACCTTTAAACTACATCCCACTTAAACCCCAGTCTTTTTAAGACCTGAATACAGTGGCTTAACAAAGGATGGACTATAGCTTACCTTTTCTTTAACCTTTGCCTCTGATTTCTGCAGGGAACCTGCTGCTCTGGGTTCATCCTTTTCAAGGTTTCTCCATGCACAAGCATCAGCTTTGAAATGGAGCACAGGGAGATGGGAAGGGAAAGGCAGAAACATGCTTGATGGCATATAAAGCTAGAAACTAATACAGCTGCCTGCAACAGAGAATGGTGAAGCTTCATATCTGTTGAGACATCACCTACAGGGTGAAACCACATACAACCAAGTTTCTGAGACAGGTGGGCAGTGGGCACTGATTAAGACTGTGTCTCTGTTGCACCCTGAAGTTTGCTGTAGAGTCGGAGCTCTTTAGAGCTTGGGTACCAAAGGAAACTACTATAACATCTCAATACAGACCAGATCTACAGACATACAAAGGAAAAGAATTTAAGTTAATTCTGAAGGTTCAGCTGGAAAACCCACTGACAGATTTGTCTTCTTTCCCCACAGTTCTGGATATCATAAAAGACACCCATCACCTTTTCATTGTTCATTCGATAATAACTGAGGATCCTTTGTACTCATCAGGTGTGGATTTCAGTTGTATTAACTCATAACTGTGCGGGTTGTGATCTAGTGCAGGGATTGATTAGAGCTGATGAGGAGGCTGTGGTCTGTTCTCTGACACCTTTGCTTTAAATGTTGCAAAGGCTTACTTTTAGAGCACATGGACTTACAAGGACACTGGGGAGGGACACTTTATTAGGGAGTGTAGTGACAGGACAAGGGGTAATGGGCTCAGACTTAAATAGGGGAAGTTTAAATTGGATATAAGGAGGAAATTCTTTACTGTGAGGGTGGTGAGGCTCTGGAATGGGTTGCCCAGGGAGGTTGTGAATGCTCCATCCCTGGGGGTGTTCAAGGTCAAGTTGGACGAAGTCTTGGGTGACATGGTTTAGTGTGAGGTGTCCCTGCCCATGGCAGGGGGGTTGGAACTAGATGATCTTAAGGTCCTTTCCAGCCCTGATTCTATGATTCTATGATTTTAAGGTCCTTTCCAACCCTAACTATTCTATGATTCTGTGACTCTATGACACGGAAGGGAAAGGGCCTCACTTTGCACTGCAGGGAAGGTTCAGAGAGCCAGTCTCCATATCTCCTGGGAAATGGGAAATTAACTAAAAATCATTAATGGGATAGAGTAGCAAGGCCATGCTAAATATGACATGCAAGGTACGGGCTGATCAGCAGCACTGTGTTGGCATAGCTGTGGCTGAAAGTGTAAAACAAGAACAGACCACACTGCATACTACTTTACGTATTTGCATTTGCAAAATCTTCAACGTGGACTTACACAGGGGTAGTGAAAGTTATCTCATGGCACAGCTGAATAGGGAAAATGGTGTTAGATGTACTAACGAAATAGCACTTCTGGTAATTTAAGCTGCATCTTTATTAACCCAGCCTAGAGAAGCTGAAGGCTTTTGTTCTCAAAGAAATAATACTGTGGGTTTAGAGAAAAAATGACGCCCAAGGAAAGGGTGTTGTTAAGAAAACAAAACTGGAGTAGAGAAACTGCAGATGAAAGAGGGGAACAATTCAAACAAAGGAGGAGAAATACAGAGGAGCAGCATTCTTCTTATATTCCTTTAGCAACCTTTTCTGAGGTGTCCAGACCCTCATTTGGGAAGGCGTTTCTGATCTCTCAGCTATCCCCGCTCTTTCCTCCTCTATCAGACTTCAACGTGGTACTTCCCGAATCTCTCAGGCATGCTCTGCTGACTTCAGTGTGGTAAATGGGTTACAGCATCCAAGGTGGAAACATGATCCTGCTATGGCTGAACGTGTTTATTGGAGACTGAGAATGCTGAGAGGAGAGCTTATTTATATCTGAGGTGACAACCATCATTGTAAACCTTCAACCTCTTGTTAAAAAGCCACTAAGCAAAGAAAAGGCAGCTAGAATGGATAATCTGAAGTAATTACAAGCACTTTCATTTGAACAAAATCTCACATTCTCATTTTTTCCAAGCCATGAAGAATATTAGAACCTCCTTTAGCATGGTCTTTATAGTGGTTAATGATGGCAGCAAGCATTCCTTTGGGCTACATAAGGAGGAAAAGACTAAAAAAACATCTAGGGCTCCATTGCTGTAGCTAATGTACAATTCCGTTTCCATGAAGGAAAAGTAAATCCAGAAGGGACAGACTTTTTAGCTTTGTTTTCACTAGAGGACAGATTTGATATGAGTGACAAGAGTTTCAGCAGGGAAGGAAAACACTGGGAACAGCAGGAGATGGGGGAAGAGGCAAGACAGGAGATTAGCTTTTAAAAGTCAGATTGTCCTGGAGGATGGGGTCAAAGACCCCCTTTGACTCGGCCACCTTGGAGCCCTGGTATGGTGGGTTTCCTCACAGCTCACAAGAAAACGGCAGATGCAGTAGCCAGCTCCTGCCCCTTGTTGGGTGGATTCACAGCCCACACATTTGCTTGGCTGGACCTGTCCCACCGCAACAGCCAGGAGCAGGGGGCTGGGGGACACCAGTGCAGCCTCAGCTCTGGGCATTGGGCACCTCCTGGGAATGGGGCCTGGCTGGGAGATGGACATGGACATGGCTCTGTGGGCCCCATAGGTCATGCAGGGCAGGGCTGTTGGGAGCTGAAGTTTGGAGGAGATACTGACTCACAGAGTTGCAGTGGTAGCGGTGTCAGAGCTGTAGCAAATACAATAGGGGTAATGCATGGGGGAGAGAGGAATTATTCTGAAGCACAGTCATTTATTTGTCCAGTCATTTCAAGCACTGTAATAAAAGCATTCACTTTGTGCAAACCTTTGCATGCTGTCATGTCTAAGGTGAAAGGAAGAGCAAACAAGGAACTGGAGTGACATTAGTCTGGTGTTCTCTCCCTTATAACTGCCCGTTTAGTTTATTTATGCATTTGAACTTGATACAGTTCACCCTCCTTTCCCTCTGCTGCCCCTTCCCTGTGCAGGGCTCTCGCTTCTCCCTCCTGCCTGGTCTCCCATGCTGCTCCTTGCAGCCTGCCCTGGCAGGGCTGGGACAGGGCTCCTGGGGCTGGGGCAAAGCTCAGTAGTGGAAATTTCACACTTGATAGCTTTCATGGGAAGGGTGAGTTAATGAAGTCATTAAATCCTTGCTTATCTCTGGCAGGCAAAGTTAGGGAGTCACCTTTACTGGAACTGTTTCAAAGCAGAAGAACTTGAGTTCTGTTTTCTCCTTGTTTCTCTTTCCCACAAAGCCCAGCATTTTAAAGCATGGATTGTTTCAAGCTTTAAAGTAGCTTGTGTTACTGTTTGGTGTATCTTGTGGTTGACTGTACCAACTCTGCCTTACCTTTTTGGAACGTAACAAAAGAATTTCCTTCTTTCCTCCTCTATGTGTGCTCAGGAGCACATAATCACCCTTTTGGTTTCTTTCAGCTATTTTACAAAACAGGAAGTCTTACCTGTGCAAGGCAAAAAAATTAATTTGAACAATTAAAGAAAAACAGCTTAACTGGAACCCACTGCCATCATTTGAGTCTGTTTCCCAGTAGTGCTTTGGGTAATGATGGTGACTGGAGCCAGTGAGGATCTGGTTTATTTTTCCAGAAAGGGCTGAGTCCTGCAGTCAGTAGTGTGCAGGTTGAGCTGAAACTGCTAAAAAGACTTCCCAAAAAAGGCCTGATGAAAAAGCTCAGAATATTGTTCTCTAAACAAAGGAAACGTTGTTCCCTATAATGTCAGAGCTATTGAGATTTTACTGCATTTGAAAATAATTTCTTCTTAGGAATATGTACAGGAAGAGTCATATTACAGACTCTGCAATGCATTTAAACTGTAAGTTTTCCTTCATTATTTCATGACACATGTTTCTTATTCTTATCATTTTCAATAGATTCCTCTGTTGGAAAAGCGTACAATCATTTCCAAGTAGAACTGGTAAATACCTTGGTTTTCAGTTCAAGTAAACAATGGCTGAACCCTGAAACCTGTTGCTCCCCAAATCAGCACATAAATTTTGAGGGATAAAAGGAGATTTGGGGTCTTTATATGACAAAAGAATTTTAAATTTTTAGCTCCAGTGGCTGAGACTTCCCGTTTTCAGGCTGTCCTGGGTTCAGCAGTAGCAGTCATGTTTCTCCTCCTTGGTAGCTGGTGCAGTGCAGTGTTTTGACTTTTGGCTCGGGAACAGAGCTGATAACAAGGATGTTTTGGTTTGGCCAAGGACTTTGTGAGCCTCATGCTCTGCCAGGGAGGAGGGGAAGCCGGGAGGAAGCAGAGACAGGACACCTGACCCAAACGGACCAAAGAGATATTCCATACCACAGCACGTCATGCCCAGGAGGTAACTGGGAGTTAGCCGGAAGGGCTGGGGGACTGCAGGGTTGGAGGAGGTATCGGGCGGAGCTTGGTCGGGCTTGGGGGGCGAGTTATCGGTCGGCTGGTGGTGAGATGATGTATTCTGTTCCCTTGTTATTTCCTTTATCATTATTATCATTGGTGGTAGCAGTAGTGATTTGTGTTATACCTTAGTTACTAAACTGTTCTTATCTCAACCCGTGGGAGTTGCATTCTTTTGATTCTCCTCTCCGTCCCTCCGAGAGCAGGGGGAGGGCAAGAAAGGGGGGGAAGTGAGCGAACGAGTTACCTGATTGGGTTTAAACCATGACACAGGCCTTCTCAAGTGTGAAGAAGACTTTGCTTTAAAATCTTATTGTCAAGGTTTAAATTCCCCACAAACAAATAACTCCTGGAAGCTTTAAAGAAAACAGTCGAGATTGAAACACATCCTATAGAATTTCAAAACCAAATCTCATTGGCTTGTAAGAGCTACTTAAAGCAAAAAGTACCTATAGCTATTTCTGTTCTTCTGGAAAAAGAAATGTGGAGCTGGAAATACCCTAACCTTCTCAGACAACGCTGATACTCTTCTCATGCAGTTAGTCATCTGGGGGTATTCCAAGGACTGGGGGTTTGTGCCGTGGGCTTCATCAGATCCTTTTAAGTTTCTCCCCTGCTGCATTTCAGTTATAAATTGTAATTTCCGAGTGTGGTATCGCTAACCTCAGAATACTCATTGTTCTCTGCTCGGCTGTTTTGGTACTTTACACATAAACTTAATCTCACAATTAGGTTAAAAAGTAGTCCTTTATATAAAGATAGGCTTCTGCAGAGCCCTTTTATTTACTTGCTTGTTTATTTGCTTGGGGGGAGAAGTTGGAGTTGCCAAGCCCTCTTCTGTTGTAATTAAATGGTACACTTGGAGGCAAAAGGAAAATATGTAATGGTTTGTTTATTCAGGAGGAAATGTTTGATTTCATTTAACAGATTATATTCTTGAAAAGAAACAGGAACAAAAATAGATCATGAGCCAAATTCTGCCTTTAGCTACATCTTGCAATCTGAAGTGATGCCAGAGCAGTGGTAGGGAGTGGGTCCCTGAAAAACTGTGGAGGCTGTGGTGGGAGGGAGATAATTACCTCTCTTTGACAGCAAGAAAAACTGGCCTTTGGTCTGCTTCTCTGCCAGCTCCAACCTCTGCCCGCACCAGGGGGAGAGGCTGGGGAATGTGCTCTGCACATGAAGTTCCCTGGGCACAGCACAGACCATCTGTGAACCACTGTGGAGAACAGGGCGTCTGTGACAAATGAGAGATACTGGCTGAGGTCACCACTTTGAGGAAATACACCATAGTTTTTGCAGTCACCTTGAATAGGGTGTGGAGAGTTCACGCATCTCTTCTCCACTGCTAGCTCCCATAGGCAGTCTGAATACTGAATTCTGCTCTTGGAGATACCCGTATGAACCAAGGACCTGAAACAATTTCTGCATGTTGTCTTGTAGGTTAGTCTTAGGAGCTAGATTTTGTTCAATGAAAGCCTACTATTGCTTTGTCCTGGGGTACCTCTGCAATGAGGTGCTGCAGTGAGGAGCACTGATCCCAGGTAGTGTAGTGCTACTCTGCAAACGAGCCAAGGACTGGTCTTGGAAAGGGCATAGTTTTGTGAAAGGTAATAAAATCTTAAGGATTTTAGTTGCACTTAGGGAAATTCCTCCTCTCTTTTTTAAGATACAGACAGAATGCCCTGCATGTATTACAGTGACATCCCATCCCTATTTACCTTCCTTCGCAACTCCAGGTCTCAGTGAACACAGAAGCAGGGGAGAGGAGAGGGTGGAGAATCCTACAGACCATTAGAGTGAGCCCTTTTTCTCTCTTCCAAAAAAAACCCCAAACCACAGTTGAAGAATTTTAATTTCTGGGAGTCCCCACTGCATGTTTCAGGAAACTGGAAAATTTCAACTAGGAAATAAAAAGGGGAAAGGAAATAAAAGAATTCCCAGTGTTTGTCATCTACTATGAATTGCCGTGATTCAGCTTTTCCCCTTTTTGGGTGGAATAAGGTGAGGAGAGGGCTTCTGATGTTGTTAGGGCTTGGCATCCTTAAAGGGGAAACCACTAGCAGTGGCTAGTACACCAGCGGGTAGTTTTCAGGAGCTCACTGACAGGGAACAACAGCTACTGTTGAGGATGCTTGTGTTCAAGCTCTGCAATTCTGTCGTTTAAAGGTTTCATCTTTTGATCCTCATCTCAATCCCTTCTTTACAAAAAGCGAAACACTGAACAATAGCAGATACTTAAGGAAGAATATAAACCCAGGAAAAATACAGAAATACTATATAAAGTACTTTCTTGGCCATTTGCAGCTTGAGACCACCATAGATAGAAGGGACGACTCCTATTAAATGGTATTTAATGGCTTTTTCTGCTTTTTTTGTCCTTGCTCCTTGAAATTACAGGAACTTCAGAGACTCCTAGTGTCCTGTAACAAGGAGCTTCACAGCTTAACGCTGTATGGTGCTAAGGAGTACTTTCTGTTATTTAACTTTTGTTTCATGCCTCCTGATTTTTTGTGTCATAAGAGAAAGTTGTTCACTGGTTTTATTTGCTGCATCAGTCATGATTTTATCATACTCTGGTATAAGCTAGTTGATGTCCCTGCTCGTTGCAGGGGGTCGAATTAGACAACCTTTAAAGGACCCTTCCAACCCAAACTGTTCTATGATTCTACGGTAAATCCTCTGCCTCCTTAATTTCTTTTCCCTGAGGAACAAATGACCTGGAAAATAGAGGTGGATGAAATCCTTCCAGGTGTATTTAGCACAACACACAGTCATGAAGGGTCTCCTTGTAAAAGCAAATGCAACAACCTTAATCTCTGCTACAGTCTCCTTTCTTGAAGGAATGTCTTTGTGCAGGATAACACTTGAATTTGAGTCCTAAAAGCAAGACCTTGACCTTACGCCAGTCTAGTTAAACCAGCTTTACAAGCGTTATAAATCATGGGCTGGTTCAAAGATTTCGAACAACTGTACATTGTTTTGAATCACAAGCAGCAACAAAACTTTTGTGTTGCATTCCCATGACTACTTCAGTGAAAACTTTAAACTTTAGAGGAATCAAATGTTACTTTCAAGGCTTTTAGATAAAAGTCATACTTCAGGGAAGTATTTTTAATATTTGCAGCGAGTGTTTTTCTTTGGCTCTTCTTTCTTTAGTTCTAATTGTACCTTATTTCCCAACAAACTGCAGCTGCCCTCCTGTTTTGGAGGTCTCTACTTTGCAGCTGTATTTTAGGATATGCAGGAATTTGGAAGTGTTAGGAGGCTCTGATGCTCTTACGCAATGGCTCTACTGCTCCACCTGCAGGCCTGAGGTTTATCTTTAAATGCACTTTGTATGGACCCAAGAGTTGCATTTCAGGCACAAAGGTATGAGATCAGTGGAATTGAAGACCTGGCAAGCGATTTTATTGCTATTTGGTTTGGGAATAGCTTTATGATGGAGAAAGTGAAAACATGTATCTATCTGGTACCTGTAAACCACACTGTTTGGTTTGACTACAAGTGTTTTCTGACTTCACTTTACACTCACAGACTATTCTGGTTACACCTGCAAGTGCCCAGGAGGATTCTGGAACATAACTTGTTATGAGACAAAACCAGCCCTTGCTGTCCTCCCTGCAACAAGACTTTGGCATGAGATCTCGGAGTGAAACCACACTTCATCTCAGATATAACTAGGAAGCTCGAGGACAGAAGGGAGGACAAAAACAGCTGGGAAACACTAAACAAATCAGCCTGAACACCCACACCTCATTCTACTCAAGTGGCCTTGAAATGTGTTTACAGACAAAAGAGCTGTGAATTGTGCTATGTGACTGTGCTGGGAATTACTGTAGGAAATCAGCATAGGAAGCCAGAGTTAGTTTATTACATTCACAGGTCTTAGGATCTTGGTTTGTTTTCTGTAAAATACTACTGTGCTAAGAAGCTTTTGATAGCAGAGCCTTTCCTATGAAGCATCAAATTTACTGCTGGCCTTATTTTAGTAACAAGCAAAGTAAGAGGAAGGAGCACATTGCAAAGCAAAGGCACAAACCCTTCTGATTCTGGAACTGCTTGCAAGACAGAACTGATGATTGGACAAGAATCTAATCATGGCCACAGGGGAGTGGAAGTGGTATTTCAGGTTCAGAGAGGGCTCTATCAAGGTGCTGTCATTGCTAGTCAGGTCTTCCCCTTTGCTAGGTCAGGAGAGGTGCCTGCATTGCCCTTGGCTAAGCACAGTGGCAGCAGGCAGTGCTGTGAAGGGCACCAGCTCTGCACCATGCCTGGCTCTGATGGCTGTTCATAAATGTGCTTTCTTTGCTGCTTGTTATGCAGCTCAAAATATGATGTCTAACAGGCAAGAAAGCTTGCAGAGTGCAAACATGTAACACCTGTTTGCCTGCCTTCACAAGCAGTTCTCACCCACATGGTCTCTTAGACCTCTCTTGCTTATGCTGCTCATTAGACTTCTAGTCCTATAGGTGCAGAACCAGTGAAGCCTCTGTCAGGAATCAATAAATGCAAAGCAGCAGGCAGACAGTATGCAGCCCATTAGATACCAGATGCTTGTACCAGGGTGCTTTCCTGTATCAGCATACCAACAAACCTGAGAGGAATATCTGAAAAGGACTCCCTGTATCTAGAGCCTTGCATATCTGTGCAGTGTCCTTGGAACACAGCTTTCCAGAATTGGATGTGATGTGATTTTTAGAGTCATTACCACAGAAAGTAAGCAAATGAGTCAACTCTTGTTATCCCTCAGGCCTATGTCCAGGCACAAGACACACTGCACAGTCTGAAAGAGAAGTGCCCACTGCAGCTGTGAGCCTTCTCCCAAACTTCCACCATCTCAGTGTAAATCACTTCTAGCCATCAACTTACTTAAACTTCTGTGTTTCCATGTGTACATGTTATTGGTGTTTGCACATTTACTGCTGTTTGCTCTTTTAGTAGGGGTGCTTGAGGGATACCAAAGTTGCATTTCATTTAAGTGTAGGAATGGTTTTGTGAACACTTGGCATTTCCCATGCAAGATCCACAAAGCATCTGCAGCACAAAGCCTTTGTACAGATTATGAACCTACCTCTGCCTTGAACCCCAGTGTTTAATATTCATGGGGCACCAGAAGCACAGCACGCCCCATGGATGGTTCATAACACAGCCAAATGTGGTGCACCATGGGACTTAGGCTTCTCATATAAAGTGTCCCGTGTGGTCAAGTTTTCCAAAGGGACATCAAAACCTCTGGAAAGCCACGCAGTCTTCATGTCCCAGCCACGGCATGGGAAGGCAGAAACAGTTACAGTTTGAAACAAGTATTGCTCCATTGCCTTAATCTTCCTCTTAACAGCTACAGTGTACAGCTCATTTTCCCAGCCACTTTCAGTCCTCTTAAGAGGGGAGAGTTAAACAAGTTCTGCTCTGTCAGGCAGTAGAAGGCTTCATTGCTTTATGCAGGAGAGCACAGGGTGCTTCAGGAGAAGACCTGAGTCTGTTAACACGCATCAGACAGAAGAAGAGCTTATGGTGCTTTAAGCTTCCATGCAGTGAGGACTAGCCCATGTGTCAGAGGTCCACATGACCCTGTGTTCATGCAGCTGCATCTGCCTGCTGTTTGTGGCATTTGTTCTCCCTTCTCCCTTGAAAGAGAGATCTGAAGGCACAAGCGATGCCATTTACTGCCCTAACACCATCATGGCATAAAGAGCTGCCATGCCCATAGCTGTCTGCTGGCAGTTTGAAAATGTCAGCCTGACTGAGCATCTAGATGGGGTGCGGAGAGAAAAGCCCTTCACTTTGTCCCAAAGGCTGAAGTTGCCTGTATCCTGTCAGGATACCATGTATCCTGCCGACACTCAGCAAGGGATCCTTTTACCAGTGCATTCCCAGGGGAGCAGTGAAAAGCTTTTCTGTAAGACTGTTGTTTGAGAGATGTTCCATTTCATGTCAGATAGTTTGAACCTGAACTAAACAATTTTGAAAGCACATCTATGCAGGTGTGTGAGGCAGACTGGAATCTAAACAACATATCTGCCCTCAGGGTGGGCTCTCCCCACATGTATCTGACCCTTTCACAGTATTTTTGTGGGAGACATACACAGCAGGTAGGATGGTGAGGGACAGTTCCTCTCTGCAGCGCCTTGGGCAAACATGGTTCTGTGTGAGAACTGCAGAATTTCTGCTGTTAAAAAAGGAGGAGGGAAAGAAAGTGAGGCAGCCCTCACAGCTGCTGCCCGTGCTGTTTGCACGGGAGTGGGAGACATCAGTGGGGCTCAGAGAATCATTAACTGCCCCTGCCAAGGTTGCTGGCCTCAAGGACACAGAGCCATAGTGCACTGCAAGACTTGCAGGAGTGCAGCAAAACAACTCTGTTAGTGCTGAGAGAAACAGAGGACCTTGTCCATGAAAGGCAGAGCTCTGCACACACCTATAAAGCTGTATCCAGGTTTACTTCTGGCATTCTTCATCCCTGATGCTGACACAGCATGAGGATGTGAGCAATTGATGTCCTAAAAGCTGTTTCTTTAATTTTTATTTTTTTATTTACTTTATTGCTGTGCAAGGGAAAATTATCCCTAGATGTCTAACTGCTAAATTTCTGACATCCTGGTCTAGTTGCCTTGTCTTCAAGGTCTTGTTTTCCTCACTGGACAATGTGCTCCCTATGCTCTGGTTGGTATATGTGTTGCTGGGAAGATTAAACCCATCTCTCCTCCACAAATACCTGGCAGCTCCCTCACTTGCAGTGCAATCAATGAAGCCTCTTCTCCTGGGTGAGAGCAGAAAGCAACCTCCTTTCCTGATGAACTTGAGCACAAGCAGAGCCTTTATCTGTGATTGCTTGTTTCTAGTAGTACATAAAGTGAAAGCAAGGATTGTTCTCTTGGTGTGGGTTGCATATTTTGGCCTTGTTTCTCACTCCCCAGCCCAGGTGAAAATACAAAGCATATGGGGAGATGGAAGGCAGATTCCCCCCCAAACTGTGTGCCCTCACCAATGAACGGGTGGGTTACTGCTTTCTCTAAGGAGATCCCCTCTCCTATCACCCTAACTATAAGAGTCAAACTCCACCTATGCTCCCCTTCAGTGACGGCATCCTATTTCCAGGTCAGAGCTTGTAGCTGCTGTGCATGATGCCGGAGCTGTGCACAGTGCCTGAGGTCCCTGCGCTGGTGACAAGTCCCATGACTGCAGCCCAGCTACCTTGCAGTGTCCTGTGCTCGGGGCTTCATTCCTCAGACATCAGCCCAAGGCCACAGCGCCTTCCACCTGTCCCACATCCTCCATGTTTCCTTATAATATGACCTGGTGTATGGCATCCATGTGCACTGACATTCATCCATCCAGAAAAGTCTTAGTGTTTACAAACTCAAAGGTCAGTGCATCTCACTGGGCATGAGCAGGCGAAACAATCAGCCTTGTAGGAAGACAGCTATGTTACTGAGTGTAAGTTTACTTTTGTGCACTGTAAGCACAATCCTGAGTTTTCAAGGCTTGCTCTCACTTGCTTTTTTATTGCAAGGAAGGTGCAGTTGTAAAGTGCTGCCTGCACGCAATGCCCTCATGTAATGCAATTAACATTTTGACCACTGGATGTTACCCTTGCTCCAAACATCAGCAGGGGAATGCAGGATAAAGACTTCCGGGCAATGCGATCTTACTATTTTTTAACCTAGAGCCTAGATAAATCAGACAGTGACCTGTGGGTAAGTGAATCACCTACTTATTGCCTGCCCATCAACTAAAGATGAATAGTTAGAAAGCTATTACTCAGATATAAGGGAATGTCTGCATCCAGGAACATGCAAACAATTAATTAAATTAATAGTACTGGACTGAAATTTTAGTAATGAAGAAGCAAGTGTTTTTTCAAACCATTGGTCACAGGAATTCTAGCACACTGCCCAAGGCAGTCAAATGGTTTGGTGTGTATTATACTAGTGGTGCATGAAGCCCAGAGATAAACCACATTTTTTAGGTACCTTTGACCTCTTACACTGCACTCATTGATCCACCTCCCCTAGAAGAGTTAGTAAGCTTTATGTGTAAGCAGTTTATTCTAAAAATCTGGGGGGTTATTATTATTATTCTAATCATATGCAAACATTTCTGAACACTACCCAGATGTCTAATTACTTTTGCTGTCTACCACATGCCTTCCCCCAGCCTTTCTGTAGGGATCACACACACTTTGTGAATACAGATTTCACTGATGTGAAGTCTTCCTATTAGATGAGCACAGTTGGTACAGCTGAGATGTGCCTGGAGCAATTCATCACTTATTGATTGGCACCTCTGTGGAATACTTCCTTTATGCATAGCGCATTGCAGGAGCTCCTGTTTTCATCTTCCCCAAACAAGGAGAAGAGCCTTTGAATTTGAATGCATGGTAATTTGTCCACTCATAGGTGGACTCTGTATGGCTGGATAATATATCCATCTGTAGGTGGACACAACCATTACTACACTCTACATGATCTGGCAGAAGTTCCTTATGTGGCTGCAAACCAGTTGTCCACAAAGGTGATTCTGTGGGTTTGGGATTCCTCACATATTGCAGGAAACATCCGGGAACTGTGCCCCCCAGCAACACGGTGTTTTCATATAGAATAACTTTACCTGTTATCCAGTAGCTTATTTACGCATAGCCCTATCGTTCCACAGTTCCAGTATCTCCAAGTAGGCATCTCGAAGAACAGGTTTTGCACACTTTTCTGAGATCACCATGTGACTCCTGAGCCAGGTTGTCATGTCTGAAGAAACACCTGACTTGAAATCAGAGGTAAAACTTCTCTTTTTGACTGAGCGTTGCCACTTTAAAAATGGCCAGCCAGAAAGTTTGAACTTTGTCTCATCCTCAGGAATTCTTAGAGTCTTGATACTGAAAATAGTTTATTTATCAAACTTTCCCTCTCTCCATTTTGTATACTGTAGTTCCTGCCTTGTCTCTGAAAGACTGATGCTGGGATGCTGGGGTATTTTAACACAGAAAATGTGGGAGTTTTTTGAATTGACATGTAAATGGTTTTGGATATTTGAACCTCCTAATCTAACTCTGCTTGCTTGCTAGGGCAGAGCAGCCTACATCTTTTGCTATGCCCTTGCCTGTTGTCATGATTGACACACTGGATTAACATGAGGAATAATAACAAAGTGTAGCTCCATAGCGCATAATCCTTCGTGCTTTAAATTAAAACTGTCTGCTGTGGGGATGAGAGTGATTGGAGCAGAATTTTGCCCTGCAGGCACTTTTTTCACCAGCCTATCTGTTGTCCCAGATACTAGGGATGGAAATGCCCACTTTGCTCATTTTGCTTTTTCTTCATAAAGGTTGTTTTTTTTTTTTTTAATATATATTTTCTTTCTTGAGACCATTGCAAACAACTTATGAAATACAATGTTCAAACCAGGGCACAGCACTGGAATGCATACAGCAAGCCAGAGCAGTATAAAATATTCAAAGAATGAATACATACACATGTAGGTCAAGTGAAATGAGGGATCCCTGCACTCACTTCTTTCTTGGCTTTAACATATTGCTACTCCTTAGGAATTTGCCTGGAATGTCTTATTTTAGCACCCTTCAGCTGAACAGAGTCGGTGGCCTGACCTTGGAGTCTTTTCTGTGTGATCTGCCTCCTTCTCACGTCAGTCCTCTTTCCAACAGCTTGAGGAAGCAACCTGAGCTTACTGTAACCCCGCATAAGACATGTGGGATGCCCAGAGTAGAGCAGATAAAGTTCAAAGCATCAGATTACCTTATCCCCTTGAATTTAATCAGAGGCTGGTTTCGTGAT
Organism: Pezoporus flaviventris; assembly: GCF_033815535.1. Lineage (NCBI taxonomy): Eukaryota > Metazoa > Chordata > Aves > Psittaciformes > Psittacidae > Pezoporus > Pezoporus flaviventris. Next base: position 29,070,562 of record NW_026892555.1, read on the forward strand.
TTCTTTGAATTGCCCATGAGTTAACCAAAGGAACTCTTGCCCAGATTAGCTCTGAGATGTTTGAAGAGGTGAGTCCAACTGCAGGCCAGAGCAGCATTTACAACAGCTTTATCTACAGGAGCTTTGCTTCCCCCTCTTCCTTTCCCCTCTCTTCAGGACCATTATTTCCTGTTATGGGCTGGAAAAGCATCTGCTGTGGGAGAAGATGGAAACATGGGACACAAATTACTGTGAATTATTTGCCTTTCATTAAACGTTCCTTTATTCTTCCATTCTTTCATGTACAGGGCCAACAACTGTATAGAAGAAGAGACCCAAGTCTCTTTTAAGGGTACCTAATTGTGCAAAATTCCCTGCACACACTTGTCTCTTTTTTTCTTCACATATTCTCTATGTGAGATTGCAGCAGTGATAAGCTTCTTTGCCATACCTGAATCTTGCTCAGAGCAACCAGTATGTGAGAGTTAGGATGAGAAAAATTTGAACTGTTCATTTCCCACAGCAGTTTGCCAACCCATGGGATGAAAACTGATAGGTCAATAAATATAGATAGTCTGGTTTTTAAGCTTTGCACACAGAAATAGAGGTCTAACTCACTGAATGTCTGAAAACTGAACAGTTGGACACACTTGCATGTATCATTTACCTATAATGTAAAATCAACTGTTTCTGAATTATTACTTTACATAGTAGTTCCCTCCTACCTCACATAAAAGCCAGAATGGACTAAATATCAATGTTGACTTCCACAGATGTAGGATCCCTGTGGGACCTGAACATCAAATGTCAATGTGCAGGTTTCAGGCTGTACCATCTGATGCTGAGAAAGAGTTGATTGTGGGCATCTGTTGTTACATCTTAGCAACATGTAGAATGAAGATGGGGAAAAACGTCCCTAGTTTTCCTGATCTCCTGTTCCATCACAAACCACGTGTCCGTTGATATGTCTGGAACATAGCAGCCCTGGACATTCCATCATTTCAGATCCAAATGCTCTGACAGTAATCGCTTCAAACACCACCTTAGGCAGTCTGCTCCATATACCCCAGGGCCCTGCCTGCTGCCCCCTGCAGGAGTCACTGAAGCCCTTCTGGGCACCATGGCTGAAAAACTGCTCTCTGCGGGGTTTAGGTCCCTGTAAATGTCTTTTCTCATCCTCAGAGGCAGACAAGTGATATCAGATTCTTGCTGGTTGAGGAGGGAATTGCTGCCTCCAAAACCAGGCAGGCTGCTCCTTCTTCCCAAGGCAGTCACTGGGAAGCAGTAGGTCAGGGCTGCTCTGCCAGTGGGAAGTCCTGTGAAACATCAAAACAAACCCCTGAGTCAGGATTTTCCTGTTTGATTCTGCGCTCTCTCTGTTCTCTCCTTTCTTCAGACCTACCTTAGGCTCCATCTCATTTACAACATGTGTCTGATTCTATGTAACTGCTCACCTCCAAATTGTTGGTATTTAAGTAATACAGTAAGCACTAAAAAGTTTCTGTATTTAATACAGAACAACTGGATCATGTGTCCCCCTCCGGCTCTCAATGTACCTGTTCTTCTCCATTACTGTTTCTTAATTCTGCCAGTATATAGTACAGAATGAATAAAATTAAAGCAACCACATTAATAGGAGCTTTTCTGCCTCCTTTGACAGGCGCTACCATTTGTATGGAAGAATGGGAGAGGTTGCTCTGTATGAATTTCCATCCAGTACTGCTGGATCCAGCCCCAGCACAATTGTTCAGAGCTGTTCCTTGTGGTGTCTGTACAGAGAACTCAAAAGCGGCAAGGGAAGCCACTGGGCTGCTCATCCAACTCAAGCCTTCCTGAGATACCTGTTCTCACACCGTGTTAAAGCCGCATTAACAGAACAGCCCCTCCATGTGGTCCAGATATGGTGGCATATGTGTTTAGTAGTGGGAGCAGTAGTAGCAATAGCATGTAAATTGTGGAGTATTTTGTCAAGGACAGACCAGCTCCTCTAAATGGATTACATTAATCTACAAAGATAACCCCTTGGGTTTTCACTCTCCTTGCAAAGAAGAGTGAGCAGTATGTTAAAAAGCTCTCCCCAGTAGTTTATCTAAACCTGGCTTTTCCTAATCCCTCAGTTTTAGCCCTTAAAATTAAAATACACTTGCTTGCTCCTTTTATCATGAAGTCACTCAGCACTTAGCCTGCTGGAGATTTGGGGAAATTTGAATTCACACTAATGACACACAGTTCTCTCCTGACTGCTATCTGTCCAAGGAGATTAGGAGAAGGTGAAGAAAATAATGTGTCTAAACGGGGATGGAATAACTGAAGGTCCTTGCCAAGACACTGGGCACATCCCCTTCTGGAGCATAGCTGGCTGTATCCAAGGTCGGCTCCTCCGCTGATAAGGGCTGTTGTGAAGAAGCACAGAAGCGAAGGCTTGCTGCTCCTGCCTCATGGGAACTGCTTTTCAGCTGAGGCTTTACCCCTGGTCCCGTCACTACTATGCCCCAGTGATGTCCCATGGCTCCTGTGATTCTGGCCCTGATCGAGCTCCACTGGCTCAGCTTCCTGCCTCACCCTAGGACATGTCTTGCTGCTGCGGACTTACTTGATGACAAGCTGGCTGTGTCTGAATCCAGTGACTATCGTGGACCTGATCCTGCCCTAGACTGGCTGCTCAGCATTCTGGTCACTTGGTGAGAGCTCTGTCCCACTGGCAGTGCTGCCACAAAGCAGCACTGCAGTCCTCACAGCCCCCAGACTTGTGTTTGAGCTTCCCAGAGAAGAATTTAACCCTACTCATTAATATTGTTTTCAATTCAAAACCCAAGTGAGACTGAATTGGCCTTGTGTGGCCACATGATAATGCTGTTTCTGCCCAGCTTATTATTTCCACTGACTACTAGAAGATTTGTCAATATTTACACTGCATCCTCAGCAAAAGTCAGCTTGTTTAAGCTGAAGTCAATATAAGCTACTCTAATACATGCTGGCTGGAAAATTAGTCCACATTTTCTAAACACTTCAGTTTCTGAAGTGTTCTGCACCTTTAGAACAAGAAATATCTTGTATTAATATTTCTATGTTAGCATTTTCCCATTATGCAGATCAGAGAGTTGGGGAAATGACACTAGCATTTTTCCCTCAGTGCCATTTATCGCTTTTGACAGCTTCTTGTCATCAATTAAGCATGTTATGAAAAGCAGAGTCAGCAGGCTGAAGACACCAAGTTATGTTTTTATTTAAAGTATTATTCAGCTGTCACGCAATGTCACATGTAAACATCCTCACAAGTTTCTAGTGAAGCAATGTCATATATGCAAATGGTCTCTGTTTCTACTGTTACTTTTGAAGTGGGTATAAGGATACCACATAAGCAGAGAGAGAAGGGAATGGGACCCTAAAACTCAAATCCACCCCTCCTGATTCATGGGTGACCTGAGGCATAAGCACAGGATATAAGAATAGACGCATAGCTTTATGAGAGCAGTGTTAACTTTCCAGATGTATATATCAGGTACTAAACAAGTACCTATAAGAATAGACGCATAGCTTTATGAGAACAGTGTTAACTTTCCAGATGTATATATCAGGTACTAAACAAATATTTAGAGACACCATTTTCAATCCACTCACTCATGTGAATAAATGCTGTCAGATTGACCTCCTTTATAAAACTCAGCCCTGAGCTCAGTTGTGATGTATTATGTGGAGATTACTCGGACATCTCCTATTGCAGTATGTACCTCACAATAAGCAAAGATATATCTCTACATACTGGACTCACCACCAAAACCTTGCCTCATGAAGGTACACCCTGCCTAGTTCAGGGACTGGTTATGAGTAGCTGTGCAAGCCTGGGACTCATACTGCAGTCTGTATTTATGCTGTATTTACAGCCTACAATTCAATTCCTTGCACTACAGCTACATTACTGAAAATCCCAAAGCTAAGGTAGTATGAAGCTGATCTGGAGTAACCACAGTGATGTGGCATTGAGGGGCTTTCAGACTGCCATGACGCAGCAGGGTGATGGACAACGAGAGGAACCGCAATAGAGTACCATGATTGACTGGGCCTGTGAAACATGTTTCTATTTGTATCTGGCATTGTTTTGCCAGTACTGATGATAGCAGACGTGAGTTTGGAAAGTGAGGTCTGAGCACAAGGCATGGCTAGGTCTTGCAGCTTGATGTGTAAGCCACAGTGGTGGTGCTTTTTTTCTCTAAGTAAGTCCCACTTTTTTGCAGTTCTTGATTATATATGCCATTCACCTTGATTTTTCTTCTTTTCTTAATGGAGCGGGGCTAATTAAGCTGTTTTGACTCTGATGTACATGTGATCCAGACAGGGACAGCACTGTGTCATTAAAACTTCCCAGAAGGCAGAAAGATGAGTCTGAGGACATGATCAGCGTGTTCCCTCAACCTTCTGGATCAGAAAAGAAAGTGAAAAGAATCAGAATCATATCAAACACCATTTTTAAATTCATTTTCATGATTTTGGAAGTTTTATCCTGTCTTCAACAGTGGCAATAAGAAGGAAGCAAACAGGAGAGTGTGTGATCCTGGTCACTTTGCACTGCTCATTTGCCCAGTGCATGCAAGAACATCAGGGCTGTGAAAGGGGACATTCTTGCCAATTCCTTTTAGTATTTATAGTCCTGTTATCTGTGAAGAAGAAAATATAAGGTAAATAAAGAGAAGTCTTATGAGAAAGGAAGACTGTTGGAGCTTTGTCTTCTTTTCTTCCCTCTAAGAGCCACCTCAGGGTGCCTTCCTCTGGCTGCTGGTCTCATGGGTTGTTTCTGGCCTCCAGTCTGTTGTTCTTCCTCCTCTGCCCTGGGTGAGGGAACCATATGGTTTGCAGGCTGGGAGGCTGCAAGCAACACATGATAAGCAGCGAGAAGGGAATTCACTGTCAGCAGACCAGGCTGTTTAACTACAGCTCCTATAACCGTTCACTGCGCAGCTTCTGGAGGTGCTCTGGGGAGAATCAAGTGGAAGGTACCAGCCTTTACCCTGGCTTTGATAAATGAGTACGTGTGCCTTCCAAATGTTGTCCAATGGCTGTGAGACAGCATAACTGCAGTGAGGTGGCAGTTGCTACAGAAACAGGTTGCTTGAACAGCCAAGCAAGTAGGCTAGTAAAAGCCAAGGAAATCATCCATGTGTAAGCGGACTTCCTAAACATCCACACCTCCTATTGTAGGCACATAGATGGAGTGTGTACATAGGTGGAGTATTTATCATCCGCCAGTTTGAGATGGTTTTTTTTTTTGTGTTTTTTTTTGAGGGGGGAGGGGGATTGTGCATCCTCTTTAAAAATGAAAGAAATGACCACTTAGAGACAGAGGAAGCTTTGCTAAGAGGTCTATCTTCCCCTGGCCTTATTTATTATTTAGTTCTTCAGCTGACACATTTAATACTGCAAGGTACTTGGAGATTCCGGTTTGAAAGAAATATGCTGCACAAAATCAAGCTTCCTCACAGAAGCAGGAAACGTCTTTAGAAGATAATTACTTATTCTCAATTAAATAACCTTTATTACTGCCCTGTTCAATAAGAAGAAAGAGTGTGCAGCACATCTTTAATTTCTTCAAGATGCATACTACACGGGTAGCCTGATTCCCCTCTCATTTTCTGTTTTGATGATAGTGAAAACTTCACATCAGTGAACTCACTCTGACTGTATCTTGGTAAACATAAGAAGAGAATTAGGTGTGTTATCTGTGATATTTTCTCTTAACACCGAAATTGGCTGGAGACACAGAGCCACATACTGATTTACTTCCTAAACCCCGAAGTTAAAGCATAGAAGAGATGCAAAAGAAGCTACATACTTTGTCCTAGGCTGTTTTAAGTTGACAGCAGCAGATAATACATTAAGTGGAAAGCACACTGGAGACACCATCGTGTACTGCAGTCACAGGAGGAATAAAAATAGAGTTCAGTGTTCAGAGAGAACAGCCACAAATATTAGCTCTTTACCCAGGTAAGAAGGTACTGGCTCCAGGCTGAGCAGCAAAACCATTCATATGCCTCTTGCCTTCACCGCAAACCAAATGTTGCTCATAAAACTACTGTGAAGACCTTGATCAAATGATTAATTATCATGGATGTGTTAGGAGGTGAATTGCAGGACATGCTGCCTCACGACTTTGGAGATCACACTCTTCTATACCTTCAACCCACGGCACCTCAAGATCTGTGTGTATAGGGAGCTGTCATGTGTTGACTTCTGGCTGTGTGGAAGAGGGTACACACAAATCCTTTCAGCAGAACAGACAACCATCTGTTTTCTGAGACCTCCTTACTGGTGCTGAGGATGTTGCTATTTATTGTGTTTTGCATGCTCCCAGGGCTTTACAGAACAGATTAAAAGTTTTTGCCTTTGGATGTAGCCCCATACTGCAGTGCAAAGTGAGTGGCAATAAACATAAACCCAGCCAGGAGCCCAGCGTACTCACCTGGTAGAGGTTTAAAAGGACAAGGCTGTGACCAAAGTTCTGGCTTGCCTTGCAGGGTCCTGCCTGTGGGAACTTGACCAAGATCCCCCAGCTGCCGTCTTAGAGGATGAAGGAAATAATAACTGTGAGTTGGAGTGACCAAGTGTGCTCATGGCTGCGTGAAGGAGAAATGGAGCAGCAGGGACTGGATGCATATGTGAAAGAAGTCAAACAAGTGTGCACATGAGGGGCTGGATGGATGTGTGAATAGTTACATTACAGAGGGAGACATGGAGGTTAAACAAATGCATATTGTAGCTCTGTCCCCTGCTGTACTGCACACCAGGAGTTCTGGAAAGAGCTTTACATTATTTATCTTCCAGCCACTTCCAGATAGCACCAAGAGGCAGCCACCCTGAAGCGCGGTTCTTCAACATATCTCAACACGACTTTCCTCCAAAATCGCAAAGGAAAGCCACCTTGCTAACAGCACACTAGGAATGCCCATCAGCCCCTGCTGCCATGAAGGGAGCACAATCTGTACTGAAACCAAGCCTGACTATTAATCAGATTCATACCAGAAATGCAGACTGTTAATTTATTGAAGTCATGGAAATGAAAAATGTGTAATACAAAAATACCACTTGGGGAGAGCGGGGGAGTTTTTCAGGAACAGAATTTTCACAGCTATTTACCCAGTTTGCATTTATGCATTGACTTAGAGAGATGCTGCTGCAGCAAGGACTGAGACTGGAGCTCTCAAAGCATCAACTGAGCAAACTTGAGCTGAAAGAGAGCTGAGAGATGCAAATTTGGAATGAGGGTGTTAATAGCTAAATTCAGCCCAGCTAGTGCTGTAGGAGGGCAGAATACTACTCTAAGAGGCGTGAGTTCTCCTTTAGGTTACTTCAGGTTATGTAGTGCAGGTACACTGCCTGCAATCGGCCAGTGGCATTGCTTTATTGTGGCTTCCACACAAACTCCCTAAGTGACTTCATGGACAAGTAAGAACACCCTCAGGGCTGCATTTAGCACATGCAGCAGTGCATGCACAAAATATACAGGTTTTTGCAAATGAAACAGGTACCAGGATTTCCTCTTTGAAGAGAGAAAAAATAAAACTGAAACCCACTCAGGCTGGGGATGGTTCTGTCTGTGCACAACCACATCTGTGCCTCCATGCTGCTGGTGAGCAGGGAAGTGGCTGCCCCAGTTTTGACAAGTTCTGGTGAAGGTTTAGGTTCACTGAGAAAACATATAAACTCTGTGCTGCTTCTAAACAGGTAGGTACATGGTAGGAGCAATCCCAGGCACAGCTACAGGTTGGGCAAAGAGGAGATTCAGAGCAGCCGTGCAGAGAAGGGCTTAGGGGTGATGGTTGATGAGAAAATGAACATGAGCAGGCAGTGTGCACTTGCAGCCTAGAAAGGCAACCATGTCCTGGGCTGCATCAAAAGGAGCGTGACCAGCAGGCTGAAGGAGGTGATCCTGCCCCTCTACTCTGCTCTTGTGAGACCTCACCTGGAGTATTGTGTGCAGTTCTGGTGTCCTCAACATAAAAAGGACATGGAAGTGTTGGAACAAGTCCAGAGAAGGCCCACGAGGGTGATCAGGGGACTGGAGCACCTCCCGTATGAAGACAGGCTGAGGAAGTTGGGGCTGTTCAGCCTGGAGAAGAGAAGGCTGCGTGGAGACCTCATAGCAGCCTTCCAGTATCTGAAGGGGGCCTATAGGGATGCTGGGGAGGGACTCTTCATTAGAGACTGTAGTGATAGGACAAGGGGTAACGCGTTAAAACTTAAACAGGGGAAGTTTAGATTGGATATAAGGAGGAAATTCTTTCCTGTTAGGGTGGTGAGGCACTGGAATGGGTTGCCCAGGGAGGTTGTGAATGCTCCATCCCTGGCAGTGTTCAAGACCAGGCTGGACGAGGCCTTGAGTAATATGATTTAGCGTAAGGTGTCCCTGCCCACGGCGGGGGGGTTGGAACTAGATGATCTTAAGGTCCTTTCCAACCCTGACTATTCTATGATTCTATGATTTTATGAAAAGAACAGAGGAAGCCTGCTTTATCTGTTCTGTTGTGGCTGAAACTGGAAGGACGGTCTGTCTTCTCTGGGGAAATTCTGTTAGCGCAAGAACTGACACATAACCACCGGATGGTTATATGAGTTGCTTTACTGCAGCGCTGGGAAACCAGGGGCACACACCCAAATCTGGCTTTGACCCCGTCACATCGCGTTCGCAATTTATACACTAAAATTTCGTAACTAATACATATGCATCAAGGATTACTTCATTAGTCCATTACGACATCAGCCTCTTCTGCGCTTGCGCAGTCCCCTCTGGTGGTTGTCCCGATGAAGTAAGGAGTCTTCCTCAGATGAAGTAAGGAGTCTTCCTCCCCTTATTCTTTTCACCTTTCTGTTCTTTGGACAGGCCCCAACCGTTATGTGGATGTCAGCATTCTCGCTTTCTCACTTGGCTTGTCCTTTTGTGTTGCAATGATTTCACAAAGCTACCAATATTGCAGAGATGAAACTTTCTGCTGCTTAAGATACATGGTTTCCATTTCTAGACAAAGCTTCCTTGTAAGCAATACAAAAATTATGGATGTCTGTATTATCAAGACGCACAGTTTGACAAAGCTTCCCTGTTCTAAACTACAACGTCTTAGGCCAGGCATCCTGTATCCTTCTCGTTGTTACGTTAGTTTCTACTGCTGAGGCTACCACAGCAAAGTTACAGCATTCTTTTAATACACAGAAGTCTACTATTGATTCGAAAACTTTTCAAATATAGTCATTTCTCTTGCTCTAGATAATCATTTTAAGGTGAAATTTCACTCTTTTCCTAACAATTCCAAGGCAGGATTTTTGCAAGGAGTTTTAAAGTGAGCTTTATAAGATCAGGTAGAAAGTACATTAAGAGATGTAGTATAAATAGCTTCACAATAGTCTGAAGGAAAATCTAACTTCCATGAGTTGTGAGGGTGGTGAGGCCCTGGCACAGTTTGCCCAGAGAAGCTGTGGATGCCCCATCCCTGGAAGTGCTCAAGGCCAGGATGGATGGGACTTTCTGGTCTAATGGAAGGTGTCCCTGCCCATGGCAGAGCGGTTGGAACTAGGTGATCTTTAAGGTCCCTTCTGTCCCAAACTATTTTACAATTCTATGATATCTGATTTGTGCATCTTGTATGTTGGAAACATTTCTAAGTGAGATTGTGATGAACTGCCTCATGGCTGGGTAATGGCAGCAGGGAGCCGACAGTGTTACTAGTAAAAGATTAATGAGATGAATAAATCTTTAATCTCAGTGTTTATAGTCTAATTTGTTGCTCTTATTTTCACTTTACATCGCCTAGCCCAGTGAAGTGCCTTATCAATGGAAGCAGCCATTTGCTTAGAAGCTTGAAACAAAGATTTTTTTTTTCTCTTCAAGAGGCTAGATCCTACATTATCAAGGAGCTATGAGGCTTGGCTTTTTGTTTGCAAAATAGGGAAGGAAAAGATGTCTGCTGAGGGAATTTAAAGGCTGAAGTTGTGTGGCTTGTGTTATGCAAGCAAGCAGACTTTTGCAATAGTCTTTTTTTTGCCTTTAAATCCACAAATGATTTGCAGCAGTTTCAGTTAATTGGGTCATAGCTTTTTTTCTCCCTTGCAACCTATTAATTGGACTCCTATATATATTTCTGCTAGCTCTAGTTCTGCTTTTCTTGTCTGCTTCTAGCAAATGATAAATAATCTTTATGTTTTGGCTTACCAGTAATAAAGTAGACCTGGTAATACCTAGTCATCTCACAAGAGTATACTGAAAGTTAGCTACAATTTGAAAAGCAATCCTAAATCCTCTGGTTCTTAATTACTATGTAGTAACTGTACAGCACTGCAGCCTTAAAAATAATTTAGTACTGAGTTACTGGAGACATGAGCTCATTTTATTCCTAGTATCAAATTTCAGAACATGAAAATATTCCATTTAGTCTGTTTTCTGGAATAGAGTACTTGTGACAGACTAATTAGCAGCATTTAGTTGATACTGATGTAGTTTAGCTAAAGCTTTATCTACAGTATATTTACTACAGTACTAAAGGTGCTTGCTGCAGATGATAATGCCTGTGGCAAAGAAAGGACGGTGCTGCCAATCAGTATAGTGGAAACAGCTTGGAGGCTTGAGAACACTTTATCACATAATTCCTGGAGCTATAATTGAGCAAATACAAAAGTTTGAATGAGAAGTTAGAAGCATTTCTTTTGCTCACCAGGAGTGAGGGTGGGAAGGGGCAGGAGAAGGAGAAATACAAGTATTCCTAGATATACACAGGTTTTAGTAACTCTTCAAAGGCAAAAAGCAGTGACATTAACATCACTTTAATAGTTGCATTACATCACTGTTTTTCATGTGATGAAGCTTATAGCATTCATGCACCTGTGAGCACATCTATGCCAAATTTCTTTAATTTCATGCAAAATAAGCCTTGATAATGAGTTTCGAGGTCTTAATTAAAGTAAGCACAGAGGTGCTCTTACTTTATTGGGAAATGACGAAACGACCAGGAGACAGAAAACATTCAGACCCATGGGGTGCTCTAGCTCCCCCTCTAGTGCCTCTGTGGCTGATTTAACACAGGGGTCGATTTGTAAAAATGATTATTATTTGTATCTTTACCTGCCCTCAAGGCTGTGCACCTCACACTTGGTAGCGGCTGTACAGAGTGGGTGTCAGTTGCTGCTGCTGATGGGAGGCTGACTCCCGGCTGACAGCCTTTTGCATGCACCCAGGCATGGTTACAGGAAAGCTTCATGTAGGGGATGTCCTGAAGCCTGGTCCTTTGATGGAAGGTTTAGCTCCTGTAAGGATTTTGGAATTTAGCCCAACACAAATAACTGTCTTATAGGTAGGTTACCACTGTGCAATGACCATAGAAGCTTCTCGGTGATGGACTATTCAGCTGAAGTTCTTTTGGAGGCCTTTCCAACAGCCCTGCCCTAAATGTATCAGTACCCAAAATGATGAGAGCTGTGGGGTAATCTTCTTGTAAAGCATTAAACCAACAAAGAATTTAACTCTCACTTGCGAATGCGGCCTTGGAGACACTCAGGCATCTAAAGAGGTAGAAAGGCATCCACAGATATTTTCAGCAACATACCACACTTAGTTTGCCGTGCGGTGGAAGCCTATGAGATTTTAGAATCCTACTAGGCATCTGCTAATCTACCCCAGTGCTTATGGTCTTGACCGGGAAACACTAAGAGGTGTGACATGTTTTCCACAAAAGGCCTTTAGCAGGAAATTCATGAGTCAAAACTATAGACTCTCTGACTTGCTAGTCAGCTGATACCCAGCCTTAAAGAGACACTTATGTGTTCTGTGTCTCTTTTTGATGGTACAGTTACTTGAGCAAAGGCAGTTCTGCTTTCAGAGATTTCTATTGCTGCTTCAGGTGGGACATACTGCATAGGATTTCTGATCCAATGTATGCCCCTCTTAGGCTGCTAGGGCTTTGATCCAGTACATACTTTCAGAGTTATGCCTGGTGCATCTTTTGATCCCATGAACAGTCCCATTGGAGGGACTGAACGTCATTCTAACCAATGGCAGGGTGCTTTGCCCTGAAGTTGGAACAGGTTTATGGGAGATAAGAGCTTAATTCCCTGCCTAGAAGAGCTAGTTGGATTTAGGCTTATGTTAATAAAATCCTCCTTCAGAGGAGCCAGGCTGCTGGTGCTCCTTTGCTGCATTTTGAAATAAAATGTTAGACATGCTCCTTCGGACACATTTCTCCCAGAAGATGATTCAAGGCTGTGAATGAATAGAGGACATTTTGTGCCAACTAAAGTACCACAACCCTGCCAAGGCAAAGCATTCGGGACAGGTTTCTTAGCACTTTCTAGGGCTTAGGTATATGACCTACATGATTCAGGTCTGAAATGCTTTGGGATTTTGCTCTTCTAGGCAGGGAATTAAGCTCTTATCTCCCATAAACCTGTTCCAACTCCAGTGCTCAAGGACTCAGTACCAGTGATGGGTGAGCACCAATGTGAGCAACTGAGGGGAGTAGCCCTGAAGGTTTTAGTGCAGAAAATACCCAGAAAACGTCTGCTAAACTAGCAGCAGATGTGTGCAGTCCTGGTAATAGGAGCATCCCTGAGGAGCGCAATTTGGTACCAATAACCTGGAACAGCCCAAAGTACCCTTGATAACCACAGAATCAAGAAACAGCATTCACAGACCTATCATCTGGAAAGGGGAAAACTAGTCAAAAAAGGTGAAAAACAGTCTGGGAAAACAGGAATCAGCAAAAGGTACTGGCTGCTTCAGCTGGAGGGAGAGTGAAACAGCCTGGGAAAACAAAATTGGTCTGAGAAAACCAGGAAAGAACATGATGTATGGGCAAAACAGAAACATCTGCTCCAAACAGTGGTGTCCAACGCCCTCTCTTGTCACTATGGTATAGAAGAATTACTTACATTCTATCTCAAATGGAGCCTCTCTCTGTAGGAAGTACTCTACATCCCTGCCAAAGGATGCCTGCCTGATTCTGGATTTCCAGCCATGCATCATCCGTGCAGGGAGACTTTGTCCAGCATCAAGTGTCCTCACTCCTGGGATCAGTTTGACGAGCACATTTCCAACAGTACAGGTATTCATACAAGAAATAAATAATAGATACACATACTTCTAATATTGATAAATCCCAGATACACATACTTCTGATACTGGTATATAGATACATAGATACTTGCTGCTTAGGAAGTGGTAATTTTTGTAGTAGCTTGAACTATATAAACATGCTTGCTTTTCTGGAAGTAATTTTGTAGCAACTTGAAATAAATACTTGCTTTACCAGTAGTAATTTGTTTTCTTGGCATACTTGCGCAGGCCAAAGCACTTGTGCTGCTCAGGATGGGTGCTTGGTCAGGTCCTGTCTGCCTTCTACAGCAAAATGACTGAAGAGCCCAGCCTGATGCTTACAGCTGTGCTAATCAGGTGCAGGGCTCCTTAAGCTGCCAAGGCTTCCCAGAGAAGGGGAAGAGGCACATGATGAGGAAGGACACCAAAGCACAAGCAGGAGGACATGGGGGAGCTGGATGCAGCAATACCTCTTCCACAGGCACATCCCAGCACATGACATACAGAAGCAGGAACCTATTTGCTCAGGACACATTGAAACTCTCATATACTTCCTACCTTTCCCAAAGGCTATTTTTTCCCCACCTGATTTAGCTGTTACGATCCATAAAGGTATTTCTGCAGCCTAGAGGAGGCTTATCTGGCTCCCGACACAGCCACTCTGCATAAACCTGCCTAAACCCAAGGGCCACCAGGTGAACCTCGAAGTTAAAACCTCCCCTGAAAAGCCCTCACAGGGTAAGCTCAGAGGCAGTTCTGACCTTGTCTTCCCTGGGTGGCATCTTCTGCCCCGTCCAGCTGCCCCTGGGACTACTAGATGCGCCAGCGCGGCTGCATGCCAGGTCTCAGTGACTCAGGGCACCGACACCAGTTAAAAATGCCCTCACCCAACTTCAGAGCAAGGTTGTGGGTTGGTTTTAAACCCAGCTCAGCCCCTGAGCAGCAACCGCTGCAGGTGAAGCTGGGCTGCTTGGGGAGGGATGGGATGGGGATGCAGGAGAGCTGGATATCAGCAGAAATCCAGCATTCCCGAGGCCTGCCCACCAAAGCCCAGCAACAGGGAGCACATCCCTGCACTGTTGCAGTCTTTGGGTATCCCCAAGGGGTCATTTCCCACCCTTGAAGATCACGACAGTATCAACGGGAATAACATATGCACTTTTGTTAGTAGCAGCAAACCTTAAAACACCAAAATGTCTCCAAAATGATTCACAGGCGACTCTGAAAGGTTCAGTGAAGTATTTTCTGCAACCACGTGGCTACAACCCTGTTTGCTCTGGGAAGAGGCATGGGACAGCCTAGCGACTGCTCACACCGTGGGATATGACCTGATCCTCTCCTGGGTGCATTTGTGTTCTCCAAAGAGAAGGGATAACTCTGAAGAGAGGGAAACTCACCTCTCCTCAGGCCAGGAAAGCCTTTTGCTGCAGAAGAAGCAGACACAAGCAACAGGAATATCACCCTGTACTGGTCTCCATTTGTTGACAGTGCCTTGAAGCAAGATGTCCCCAAGCCACCAGCTGTTCTGGGAGAGATGTGACCATCCAGTAGCTAGACCAGGGCACGCAAAATGCCTGCAGCCTGCAGTGGGCTGAGGGTTGACTCAGTGGGGTGCTGGACCTGGAGATGACCCATTGGAATGAATGATGGGTGCGATCACTTCAGGCCCAGGATCAGTCAAGGCACTTTGCGACATTCAGCACTCCTGGGGGAGTGTCCAGTTTTCTCCAGTAATTTCCACTATAAGAACAAATAACACCCTTCTCACAAGCAAAGCCCAGAAGAGCTTTACAGAAGCAGCATGGCGAAGGGAGACAACAGGGGAGGGCTGGACCAGTGCTGCCCCGGCCAAACCAAAACAGACCAAGTCACCCACAGGAGCATAGGAGGGAAGGACAAGCTCACATCAGCACATGTACAACCAAGGCGGCAGTTGCTTGGAAGGGAAGGGGATGTCCCAGATCTTACCAGAACCCAAGGCTGGAGGACAGAGGAGCTGGGCTGGGGAACATCCCTGCATCTCCCTCCAAGCACACCGCTGTTCTAACACACCCGCACGGGGAGTTCTGCTTTCTGAAACAAAACAACTTTGTTGCTCCATCCCCTGCCACCTTCACACATCTCCTGGACTCCCCAGTCACATGACATCAAAATCCTGCCCTTTTCCCTCCTTCCAAGGACCAAGCTGAGTAGAATGCCTGCAGTCCCAGAGCCTGATCCACCCTGGCAAATCCCAGGCACAGCACACAACAGCACTCCAGCAGGCAAAGGTGAAGGGCTCAAGCCCTGGAGAGGCTGAGCTGGCACCACAGTACACACCAGCACTCCCGGGACCAGGTGTCTGTCCGGTGGGGATGGTGACTCCTTCCAGAACCGTCAGCAAACCCACAAGCACTCAGCCCACATGGCTTCTGGAGGAAGCCAGGTGAGGTCAGGAGCTCTGGAGCACAACAGCCACATGCAGCCCTGCCAGGGATGCGCACGGTGCCAGGGGAGGAGCAGGACAGCACAGGAACAGCCCAATCTGGGATTTTACACAAAAACATTTGTGGGGTTCAGCCCCTGAGCAATTCAGAGGTGAGCCCAGAAGAGGATGGACAGCATCGGACATCTGGCACCCTGCAGGCAGCACACACCATCAGGGGAAGGCAGCAAGGGCACAACTCTTCAAGCTCTCTGCCCCCAAGGAGAAGAGACATCTCCATCCAAGCTACCTCTTGGGTGCAGATCATTCGCTCAGACACCATCGGTGACTTCCCAGCACTGCAGTGCTGGCACTGGCAGTGCTGGGAAGGTCTGGGCTTGTGTTCTACTCCAAATTCCAGGAGCTACCTTGGCCAGCTTATCTCTAGGAGAAACTACCTGTAACCTGGCTGCACGTGACAACCGAGAGCTCTGATTTTCAGCTAGCCACAATGTGGTTTTCCATCCTTAGGGGATCACAACCTTATCCACACCCTCAGCCCGAGCTTGTTGTGGTCATACAGAGCGAACACAACCCAAAAAGGTTTCGAGACTCACTTCTCAGAAACCTCAAGAGCCCTCTGGAGAATTCAAACCAACCCACCCAATAAGGAGCATTTTTCAGAGTGGGTCTGCTCCACTCCAGATGCATCTTTCTTCCTGCCACTCTGGCAAGTGTTACTGGAAACCAGAGTGTGGTCTCTTTGGAGAAGTGGAATGCTTCCCCTCCGGGCAAGGTTCTGCTCTCCCAAAAACCACAGAACGAGCTGATGGCTACTTTTGCAGTAGGAGGAACTGGGACAGGACCATCACTTCTCCCAGCACATCCTATTGCAGAAAATGCACAAAAGGAATTAAAAAGCCAGCACTGATGGAAAGCAGGTGATGGAGCTAAGAGATGATGGGCTGGGAGCAGCTCAGAGATTCCCCCATGCCAGGGGTGCTCAGCAGAGGCTGTTGGTGTCACAGGAGGCAGCCTGCAAGAGGCCTGTAATGCACACCAAGGATCTTGCTGTTGATGCAGGAATTGATGCTTGCTGCCGGCATTGCTGGCAGGTGCTCTGCTGCTTGCTCCATGTTCCTGCTCTGGGAAGCACTGGTGCCACCATGGGTGTGGGAATGACGTGTGGGCTGAGTGGCTGGGGCCTTGCTGCTGTCGGCTGCTGGGATAGTGCCTGTTACTGTTCTTGCCACTGCCGCCCTGCTTTGTGCTGGCTCCTGCTGAGCTGCAGGCTGCTGGCCGGGTCCCTGGGTCCCTGTCAAAGGAGACAGCCTGCAGCACCTGCTGACAGTTCTCTCTGAATGAGGTGGCAGCGAGGGTACCATTGCCACCAGACGGAGTATCTGCTCCTGCATTGTCATGCTGCTGTGGGCCAGCACCACTCTGTGTCCCACTTCCAGGGACGGTGACTCCACTGCTGCCTTGGACAGCCTCTTCCAATGCCTGACTACACCTGAACTGAAGAAATGATTCCTAATGTCCAGTCTAGAACTCCCTTGGCTCAGCCTGAGGCCGTTTCTTCTTGTTCTATCCCTTGTTCCTTAGGAGAGGGTACCAGGCACCTCCTGGCTCCATCCTCCTGTCAGGCAGCTTTAGAGAGCAATAAGGTGCCCCCTAACCCTTCTGTTCTCCAGACTAACCCCCCCTGCACCTCGGTCCCTCAGCCATTCCTCATCACACTTATGCTCCAGGCCCTTCATCAGCTCCATTGCCCTTCTCTGGCCCCGCTCCAGCACCTCAATGATGACTTTCCTGTAGTGGGAGCCCAGGTCTGAAAACAGGATTTTAGGGGTGGCCACACTAGTGCCCAGTACAGGGGAACAATCACTGCCCTGGTTCTGCTGGGCACAATAGTGCTGACACAGGCCAGGATGCGCTCAAGTTCAGGACCCAGCACTTTGCCTTGTTGAACCTCATACCACTGGCCACAGCCCATTGATCCAGACTGTCCAGACCCCTCTGCAGAGCTTCCTGCCCTACAGCAGATCAACACTCCCACCCAACTTGGTGTCATCCACAGACTTACTAAGGGCACTTGATTCCCTCATCCAGATCATCAGTGATCTGGTTCTGTGATTCTATGATTCTTATGAAGATATTAAGCAACACTGGCCCAAATACCGAGCCCTAGGGGACACCGGTAGTGACCAGTGGCCAACTAGATGTCATAATATTCACTTCTGCTCTTGGGGCTCAGCCATCCAGCCAGTGTCCAACCCAGAAAAGAATACAGCCATGACAGGGCTGTATGGCTAAAAGCACCACAACAGAGGAGCAACCCATTGCTGCACTAATCAAGAGGAAAAATGCCAGTGCAGCCAAGAAACAGTGGCACTGGATAGCAGTAGGAGATTCTGCTTTGAAAAGTAGAGGCACTGCAACAGGTTGCCCACAGAAGTGGTAAATGCTCTGTCCCTTCTGGCGGAAGAAATCAGGGTTGGAAGGGACCTTAAAGCTTCTCCAGTTCCAAACCCCTGCCACGGGCAGGGACACCTTCCACTAGACTAGGTTGCTCCAAGCCCTGTCCAACCTGGTCTTGAACACTGTCAGGGATGGGGCAGCCACAGCTTCTCTGGGCAACCTGTGCCAGCGCCTCAGCACCCACACATGGAAGAACTTCTGCCTAATGTCTAATCTGAATTTCCCTCAAAAGCCCCTCTGTGTGGATTCAGCTGAGATAACACCCAAGGTCCTTACAGAAACACCAGCTTTAATGGAACAAATATTCTGTGAATGTTCACCCTCTCACAGTTATCCTCCACCGGAGCTGTGCAGCTTCATGAGAAGATGAGGCGGACCTTGTGTTACTTAGCAGCTTTCAAAAAACAAGAGAGAGAGAGGGAGAAAGGGGGGTGGTGGGGAGGCAGAGAAATTGGGAGATCATTGGTCTGCCACTGGGGGAGAGTGCCTCAGGGCTCACACACAGGGGCCCCTGTTTATTGGCCCCAGCTCCTGCAGTTCTGGAAGTTTCTCTCGCCCAGTTCCAGGAGTGACTGACACAGCAGTCAGTCAAGAGAAGTTGCTACAGGCCCCTCCCCATGACTTCCCTTTCCAACTTCTGGGATCTTCTGTTGATGCATTCTGTATCTGCCTTCACAACCACAGTCCCCTAGTGAGGAAAGAGTCTGGCACATGGAGTCAGGGAGGGAAGCCAAGGCCATGCACGTGCTCCTGCTACACTACAGCTTCCCAGACACAGTCTTTAGAGTTGGTTTCCAGCAAGATCAATTGTTCTCTGCTTGCTCCAGTTGCACTGTGGAGCTTTGCGTGTCAGCCGCACATAGGGTGGCCAGGAGTGCAAGGTAGTTTCCCAACCCCAACCCCAAACCAAGAGCTGTGTCTGCATTCCTGCACAAGTACATCTGCAGCCTCAGGCCCACCTCCCTGTCTTTTTGCTGCAGCGCCAGGGACACAAGCCCATGGCTTGGGGCAGCTGCAAGATCCCCCATGCTCAGTCGGTCGAAAGGTGCAGAATGGGGAAGGGGGGGATAGAGCAGGGCCACCTGTCTGCTGCCCATTTACAGTTCTTCTGGAAACACTGCCAGCTCCTCACTGCATTGCTCCAGTGCTTCCACGTGCAAGGGGCCAGGAGAATCACAGTCTCTTGTCCCTTATCTCTGGCCTTAGCAACTCCAAGCCTCGCTCCTTATTCCTCCCATCCCTTCTACACCCCTCTCATTCCGGTCACTGGGCTGCAGCACGCACTGGCCTTCAAAAGCCAGCTGACGTGAGTGCCACTGCATCACACACCATTTCATCCCATTGGGATGCGCTTTTCCTACATGGGCAGCATGCACTGCCAAGAGCCAGCAGGACTGCAAGCTCACCAGCTGGGAAGTGCTGCAAGGAAAGAGGTCGCTCTGCAGGATTCTCTGCTACCAACATGAGGGAAACGCTGGAGCAGGCAGAGGTGAGCACTGGGGACAAAGGGATATGGTTTATTGGCTCCACAGCGAGCACAGGCTGCAGCACTATGTCCTCAGTGCAGCTCCCTGGGGCCTGGAGCTGGCAGTGAGGCAGCGCTTGCAGCCTGATGCAGGAGCAGCAGAAAGCCCTGCGCAGAGCCTTTAGCACCCTTCTGAAGCAGGATGGTCGTCGCTGTTGGGCTGCTCCTGCATCAGAGAGGGCAGCAATGCCTGCGGGGGAAGGAGAGAGCTGTAGGTGTGGGGCTGGGCAGGCACCGGGCAAGCTCCTGCTGCCACCCGCCACTGAGAGCTTACCCCAGGGACTTTCCACCGAAGGCTTTCAGCCCTCGACCAGGGAGGGGAGGCCGGGGCATGGCCAAACTCGTGCACATGCTGCTGCCTGCCTGGCCTTTGTGCCACTCGGCTCAGGGACGTACCTGGCTTATACTCGGTGTCCTGAACTGCTGCCAGTTCATCCTTGTATAATGGTGGGGAGACAACAGCTGTGCTGGCCTCTCCCTGATGCTTTTCAAGTGCTCTCCTCACTTTGTGCCTGAATGAGACCTGCAGAGCTCCCTCAGTAAGTATGTGCTGCCTTGGGGCAGGTGCCTGTGCTGGTGTCTGCTGCTTGTCCACGCTGGCCTCTGCCTGGGCCTCTGCAGCCACAGGAGAATCCTGCTCATCAAAACAAGGGGAAGCTGGTGGTGGTGCTTCTTCCGCCTCCTGTTCCATGGCATTGAGAGGTGAGCGGTGCTGCTCTTCCTCAGCAGCTGGGCCAACATCTACTGTTGTGGCCTCTTCCTGATGTTTTACAGGCATAGAATCATAGAACCATAGAATAGTTAGGGTTGGAAAGGACCTTAAGATCATCTAGTTCCAACCCCCCTGCCATGGGCAGGGACACCTCACACTAAACCATGTCACCCAAGGCTCTGTCCAACCTCTGAACACCCCCAGGGATGGAGCATTCACAACCTCCCTGGGCAACCCATTCCAGTGCCTCACCACCCTCACAGTAAAGAACTTCTTCCTTATATCCAATCCAAACTTCCCCTGTTTAAGTTTTAACCCATTACCCCTTGTCCTGTCACTACAGTCCCTAATGAAGAGTCCCTCCCCAGCATCACTATAAGCCCCCTTCAGATACTGGAAGGCTGCTATGAGGTCTCCATGCAGCCTTCTCTTCTCCAGGCTGAACAGCCCCAACTTTCTCATGGGAGACACCATGTCTTCTCCAGCCTTGCCTGCTGCTGGGATGAGAGGGGCTGTGCTGGGCTCTGTTTGAAGCTGTGCAACCACAGGAGTCTTGATGGCCTCATCTGCTGCAGGTGTCATTGCTACCACTGAAACATCCATGCTTTGGGCCATGTCCTGGTGTTCTAGAGGCTGCTCGTCCATTTCCTGTATGACAGCCAAAGCCTTGTGCAGGATGTCCCTCACGAACCACCTGGCTGTTTCCTGTTGAACCAATTCAGAGGCTGTGAGGTTGAGCAGGGCAAATGTTCTTCTCTGTGCCTCTTCTTCTCCCTCCTACCCGTTGAAACTTCCTCCTCTTGTGCCACAGCAGTGAGAGGTGTGCGGTGCTGCTCTTCCTCAGCAGCTGGGTAGACATCTACTGTTATGGCCTCTTCTTGATGTTCTCCAGACATGGGAGACACCATGTCTTCTCCACACTCCACAACAGAGCTTGGCTGTGTCCTGTTGTACAAACTCAGAGGTTGTGGGTCTGAGCAGGGCAAATGCCCTTCTCATTTAGCTTTCTTCGTTAACTTCATTTGTCCTCCAACACAACACAGCCAGCTCTGGGGCAGAGCACAGCAGCAGCACTGTGGCATGGACAGAGCCCCATCTGCTCCTCTGGGTGGGTTGGGTTATGGAAAGGTACTGGTCTAGCTACTCATCAGCCATTTTACTTTCCTTGAAACACGTTAGTCTTTCAGAAATGGCATTTGGTTGTAAAACATTTGCACTTTGGTGAAGGCTAAGCAAAAAAAACCCAACTCTAACACTTGGAAAATGTTTTGCTTTATTTGCAAGCCTGCTCTCCCTTTGTCCTGTTTTTGGTTTTTCCCTTGACAGCATGAAAAGGGAAATGAAGAAAAGAAAGAGAGAGAGGTAAAAGAGAGAAGGGAAAAACAACAACAGTAATAAAAAAACTTGGTAACTAGAACTTTCTCACACAGGTTTTAAATTTTTGGCATGATATGCAAGAATGATTTTTTAGAAAAAAACACTGGGAAAGCACTAGGAAATTAATTAAATAATAAATTTGTCAACACTTTTTGCCATATTTTGGTTAGCTCTAGCAGCTCTTTCAGCTGAGATTGGACCTTCTCTGTTGCCTTTTCCACTGCAGTTTGACCATGAGAATGAGCAGCAGTGTCACCCTTACAAATGGATGAACCTGGTGTCATGGTGCTGTGGCCAAGCGACATCAGGGTCCAGCTCTGCTGCCCCTTTGGAGGTCAGCCTCATTGGCAATGGGAACAGAAACTGCAGGCAGCAAAATGCACCTTCTTTCCCTTCAGAGCTGTGGTTTTGCAGACAATCCCCCTCCCCAGAGCCAGTGGCTGAAGGAGTCCGTGGACTTCCCAGCTGCTGAAGACTGCAGCAATTGAAAGCTGGATGCTTTTCTGGAAGGGCCCATCTCCTGGATCCTCTCCCTTGCCTCCTTTGGCAGGCAGAGAATTAGCTGCTCCTCAGTTCAGTGGGGTGGGGGACAGAAAAGTGAGGGCTGGTTCCTTGGTTGCAGCCTCATCCACATTTGACCCTTCTCTTTCCTGGGCTTACACACTCTTCCCTGAAGGACAGCCCCTTGGGCCAGCAACTGTGCCTGGCTAGCAGGAGCTCACCTGCCCTGGGGAGCAAGAAGATGAAGCTGACAGAAAGCCACTAGCTTCCACCAAGGGTATCTGCTCCTCTAAGCCATGCGGTCCCATACAATCCCTTTCTTGTGCCATACACAACTGGGGTGAGAATCATCCCTGGGTGGGGAGTCTGGGGAAGAAGTGAATTGGGGAGGACTTTTGGAAGAAGTGAATTGGGGAGGACTTTTAGGGCTCCTTGGGTCAGATTTGTCACTGAAGCAGTGACAATCAGTGAAGCAAAGTTACTGCCCATCTCTCCCTACCATGAACAGGAGGAGATTCCACACTGTCAATGGTCTACCAGACATATACAGGGCCAGGATCTTATCCTGGCTCTCTGCCCAGGGACAAACTGTCCCGATGACAGAGGGAGATGATAAGGGATGTTACCAAACCTTTTATTTGGCTTTTTCAGCTGGAAATTGTCATTCATGGTCCTCTCCCTCTCCTCCTCATCCCATATTCATCTCAATGTGACCACATCTCAGCTTTTCTTTCCTTTTCTAACACATCTCCCCACCCCACATTTCCACCCAAGACAAATGGCCATAAGCCATTTGCTTTTCCTGCAAGGAAATGAAAAATTCTATGAGGATCTGTATCCTCTTCTCTCTCCTCCAGAAGTGGCTCAGACCAGGGGACAGATTGGCATGGTATAGAGCCTGTGTTTGCCTGTCTTGCCACCACTGCCGCATGCAGGCTTTGGGATGTGCCCTGCTGTTCCACTCGCTGCTGGCTGGTTCTCTTGACCACAGCCACAGACCAGACAAGTGGCTTCCTCTCTTTATGTGTGGCTGTCACCTTCAGAGCTGTGTCCGTTACTTTGGTCATCTGCAGGGCAGGTGCCTGTCTCTGTCCCTGTGCTGCTGCCTCCTGCTTGCCAGAGCAATAGGAACCTCGTGCCGGTGCCACAGGAGGGAGAGGTGCCTGGTACTTCTCAGGAGCTCTGGCCAGGCAGCTCCTCTTTGGCTGCTCCAAAGCCTTGATGTGGGGCAGTGAGGGCAGACGCTGGGGAAACACCTTCTGGTGCATTCCTAGCGAATTGCTGTTGAGGCTGCCCTTGCTGCCTGCTGCTGGCATTGCTGTCAGGTGCTCTGCTGCTCGCCCAGTGCTTCTCAGTGTGTGCTGAGTGGCTGGGACCTTCCTGCTGTTGGCTGCACAGACAGTGTTTGTTCTTGTTTGTGTCCCTGCAGCCCTGCTCTGTGCTGGCTCCTGCCTTGCTGCTGGCTGCTGGCGTGGTCCCCGGCTTCCAGTGCTGTACCTGCGCAGCACTGTGCTTGTGCTCCCTGAGCTATTAGTTGTGGGAGCAGAGACTGTGGACCTGAGTGGGGCAGGCTGACAGGTCTCTGGCCATGCATCTCTGCTGCTGTAACTGGGGACATGGTGCAGCTGAGCAGCAGTTGTGAGAAGCTGCTGTTGGTTGCTGCTTGTGCTGATGATGGCCGAGTTGCTCACACTTCCAGAAGCTGCAGAGGCTGCTGGTGTTACAAGTGGCAGCCTGCAGCAGCTGACGACTGCTCTCACCGAGTGCAGTGGTGGCCGGGGTACCATTGTCAGCAATGGTGGCAGATGGAGTGTCTGCTCCAGTCTCGACCCACTGGTGCTGGGCAGCACCACTCGGTGCCCCAGGCTGCCCGTATGCAAGAGAAGCCGAGGAGAGAGGCTGTGTGACAGTGTCCCTTGTGCCTGCGTCCCAGTTGGCTGAGCTCCGGCAGTTGTGCTCCCCTAAAAGCCCCAGGGCAGGGCTCAGCCCCACTCTGAGGTGCTCATCAACCCAGAATGAGTGAGGGTCACCCAGAAGGAGCCTTTCAAATACAGCAGAACAGGTGAGCACATGCCAGCCCCTTGAGCTGCCATGCAAGGGAAAGGGGCCTCTGGCGGCTCTGAAGGGACCCAAGGGAACTCAGCATCCTTACAAGGAGCTGGGGAGATCTAGGGAGGGAGGAAGGCATGGAAAACCCTGAGCCGGCAGGAAACCTGCACTGGGAAGCTCTGGGTCAGCTCCAGCCACAGCTTTGCAGAAACCTATCCCCTCCTCAGGCTCCTCACGGCTTGCAGGGACCTCCAAATTTCCAGAAACTGTGCAGAGTGACTTGCCCCTCGCAGAGTAGGAACACACTGCCTCTGCCTGCATCCCTGTGCTGGAGAGCAGGGGCTTGGGACCTCCTGGATGTCAGGCTGAAGGTTTCTGCCCAAGGAACTGGCTCAAAGTGAGCAGTCTGGAGCTGACCCAGTTGAGTTCAGGGGACAGGACACAGCTGAAAAGTGAAGGCTGCATATAAAGGATCGCTGGGACCCCATGTTGTGCACTACCTCATGGTGTGACAGCACAGCAATGGAGGATGCTGCATACAACACAGTGCCATGGGGAAACTGAGGCAAGGAATCTAGCCAAGCCATGGGTCATGGGCAGGTAGGGAATCCAAGTTAGCATTCTGCAAGCTGTGCTCCATGACATTGGAGAGTGCTCCACAGAGGGGCACTAAGCAGATGGAGTTTTAGGTGGCAAAGCAAAGGCAGATTGCCTGTTGGTAGCACTGTTCCAGAGGTCTCCATGTGTAGGTGGTGTCCAGCATGGCCATTGGTACCATTGTTATGGTACAAAACGCACCATCAGGATTTAAAACTGTGAGGCATCTAGCTGGGAGCTAAACTGAGGAAAACCCATGTCTCTCTAAACCTGTGTCTTGGCATTGCACACCATGATGGGGGGTTCTGGCAAGTAAACACCTAACTATAGGCTTTGGTTAAAGCTGCCAGGTGGCACTATGGAGCATGTCCCATGCTCAGTCTTGCCTCTTTCTTACCTATTGCCAGCCTTCAGACTTCTCATTACTGACCAGGTTTCTCCCTTCAGATATATCATCTATATTTCTTTTTCCAGAGGGAATTGGACCAGTGCGTCTCCCTACATTCCATGGCTCATCTTGCCTAAATTCCCATGGCCACAACCTCCACTCTGACTCTTTGTAGGCTCCCTATGTAGTTGTACTCCATGCCCCATTCCCTTCTCTGTGATTCTCTACTCAGGTATTTCCAGTCCCCTCCTTTCCTCCATACATTCTGCAGCAGCTTCCTATCAAATCTTGTTATTCCCAGCATCCCACCCCCAAATGCCTCTCCTATTTTCCCTTTGGGGTGTCTGCTGGCTGAGAGAGGAAGGTGTGTTGGCATTGCTGTTCTCAAAGGGAGGAATGTGGTGCTATTTTGGAAGCTAACCAAAGCTTAAAGGCAAATCCTGCTTCAGGATGTGCAGTAGACAAGTAGGTGTGTCTGGATGCAGACTGGAAGGTGACGAATATTGTGGATTGCTCAGAGAGATGGGGCTGGCTTTTGCCTGAGGCTGTCTTAGGGAATCCTGATGTTCTTTCTGGCTGGCAATGTATTTCCTGTATCTCCACAGTTGGTGTTTTACAGAAGCCTCGTCCTGTTGAATGAAGCTGTTGTGGAATTATAAAAGAATAATCCCTGCTGCTGGGCATGCAGTGGAGCAAGATGGCTTTCCTGAATGTGTGTCTAAATCACTCATGCTATTAAATTAGTTGTGTTCCCTGCCCACAACTCGTTTACCTGCTGGGACTATAAATATTCCTCCATATGGTTAGAGTAGGTGTCAGAATATGCCAAGTATCACAGGTTTGTGTCTTTCAGAAAAAGCCTTTACCTCTAGTTAAATGGATCAGAAACCCTTTTGACAGAGAGGATAAGGAAAGTCTGCTTTGTTAACTATGATACTCTTTGCTTCAGCAGGGATATTCCTGCAAAACCTTCATCTTGGGTCTTTAGATCAGAGAAAATTCAGATTGTGTCCTTGTGAACCCCTGCTCTGGGTCTTTTCCAGGCTCCCCATCTCTCCCCTTAGAGCTTTTCTGGAATGATTTCAGTGGTTGGTGCCTCAGTTTCCCTGCCTGTAAATCAGGAACATTAGCAATTTCTCTGCTTCTCTGGGTTTCCAAAGTTACTGGTTTTATTTAACCCCCCTCTATGTTTCTTTGGAAAGCAGCTACCACAGAAGTACCAAATAGTCCTTTTCAGCCTCAGACCTGGGTCAGCTACACAGGCATCAGCCAGTCTGTGCTGCAGTGACAAGAGTGTGCTAGTGACACTAGTCCTCCACAGACAGTAAAAATAAGAGTACAAAGGGAAATAGGGGGAAATGAAAGTGTCTAAAGCCATTTTTCAAGGTTCCAGCACACTCTCCAAAATGTTTGCATCTTGTTGGCACTACCTGATGTTTTGAAGAGCTTTGATGATGCTGGATTGTATTAGCAAAAATGTTTAGACCACTCTAGTAATGCTTTTGCTGGCCTCATGTTGTCAATTCTTGATTGTTTTTCCTCAGCCTTGTTACTCTTGTTTGCATGTGATCATCCAGAGCAAGACTAGAGGAAAACAGGGAAGACTGCTGGAATACCTTCCATCCTCTCCCTACGTACCAGAAACTTGATCATCTGACAGTAAGTAATATTTATATGTTTTTATACATCATACATAACCTCTAAAACTGCTTTATTTCCAAGTTACCATCATGTATTACCCAGAAGCAGCTGAGAAATTTTGGGTTAGCTTTTTATATAAATGAGAGAACTGAAGCATGTTTTTCTGTAGAAAATACCTATGTTTATATCAGACTCAAATATATCTGGAAAAAAATATTGTTCCTTATGCTGCTGCTAGAGTCTGTTTAGAAGAGATCCCAAGCAAGGATGGCTCTGTCTAAATAACAAGTATTATTAGTCTGGGACCATTTTATTCACTGGAAAGGCTTCTGGAGAAACATATACATATCTTCTCATGTGCTCTGTTGAATGTGACAGACAATGCCATTATTTTGCTCAGCACAAGAGATTCCAGCATATAGTTGTCACAGTTCCCCACCTCTATAATGGAACTTAACTTGTGTAAAGGCATCTCACAAGGTATTATGAATTCTAGAGAGGTTCCTGCACTAGTTCTGTATTTCCAGTTCTCTGAATTTCAGTTTCTGTGCTCAACCTGATGTAAGGATAAAATATTTGTGAAATGCAATTTAGATTTGTAAAATACACATTTCAGCTTTGTGCTCTCAAAGTCTGTGCTAGAGTCATGTTATTCCGCATATGCCTCACACTTCAGCAGGGATCAGAGACTCTTGGGGTTGGGTTGCGTATGAATGTGCTGTGAATGCTGGTTGGCCTGTTCCAGTGCTCACCATGTGGAGGTGATGCCCAGCAACAGCTTTCAGGGATGAGCTCTAACAAGCTTATTAAACATCATCCCTTATTAAACAAAGGCACGGGGATGTTACTTGGCCAAAGGCAACCTGTGTGTGGTGAGAGGGGTGTGTAGGAAGGGGGAGAACTGTGCTGCGACTGCCTATTAGCAAGCACACAACTTAGAACCTGTTGCACCCTACCACTGTCTTAGTGCAAATCCCTCTGATGACCTGACTGTGCAGATATATTCTCTAGTGTTTGGTCTAGTGTGGGACTGAATCCCACAGTGTGAATCTGGACAGCACTAAGGAAGCTAATAGCTATTAATCCCATCTTGTCCTATCAAAGAGGCTGTTGGACATTGAAACATACTTTTCCCATGTGGCTTGCAAAGGAAGGTGTTCCTTTAATTGCATGCTTATCTGTTCCCTCTCCAAGAGCACCTCTTCTTTTCCACAACATGCCTTTAAAAAAATAAAAACATAAACCAAAACTAAACAGCAACTTACTTCCTTTGCTCCTGAACCAATCAAGCCATGGCAATACTGATTTACATGGACTGTTAAATGTAAAAAGTACTAAAGCTGTTCTTGATGCCGAGATTGGCATTGCAGTTGCAGGAAGGAGGGAAGTTGAAGACTTAAGGACAGTTCAAGGTATTTGCGTTAACGAACACTGCTGCCTTTGGACTTGACTTCAAGAAGTACATTTTGTACCAGCATTTATGATTGCAACAGGATGAAGTAATACTTGTAGAGCTTTTTGTTGCATAAAATTTGAGGAATTGCTGTAGTACAGATGGGGGATAAAGAGAGAAATGGGATGTGAAGGAGCTCAAGTACCCCTTACAACTATGAGAATGCAGACAGTGAGGAGAGAGCTGTTTTGTGAGATCTCTGAAAGCAGCATTCACTTCAAGGCTGGGGAAGCACTGGCGATGCAGTGCACCAGTGTGTCTGCTGCTGGTGCAAGAGACCCTTCCACAGGGATTTTTACACTCAATATGCAGCAAGGAAATCTAGACAATATTGTTATCACTTCCATAGAACTCGTTGCTATTCAAACGTGCTGTGGAGCAAGGTACTTATTTCCTGCCAGCCTGTGTTTCCTGCACAGCCTCAGGTCAGGGTCTGACTGCTGCAGTGTCAGCTAAACCCTGGTCAATGAAAAGCTTAGCAACCTGCAAAAACTGTTTTGCTACTTCAGAACAACAAATGCTTACAATCAGCATGGTTTTCCTCCTGTTTCCCCAGTGCAAGGTCAGCAGGGATGCTTGAAGACTCAAGAGCTTGCTTGGGATTGTAGCTTGGAGAGAGGTATGCCTGTGGGGTTGTGTGGGCTCCTGTTCTAGTGCAGGGCAGGACAAGCTCTTTCCAGACTGTTCTGGCAATGATACTATTATTAGCAGCTCTGTCCATCCCAATGACTTTCCTTGGTCACTGCCTTGCAACCCTTCCCCTGTGCATGCTTGGCTGCTGTGGGAACCGGTCTCCCATGTGTGCACACAGATGTGTCTGTCTACTGGGGGCTGCTTCACCCCCATAGATGCTTTTTTCCCCTGTAAAATCACTCTCAGGCTCTGGCAGCTTGTCCTGACGCAGGCCAGGGAAGAATGAAGCAGAGGCGTTGAAGTTTGAGAGCTGATTTGCTTAGTTCTTGCCTTTCATTAATTATTGCAGACTGAAAGTCTGCTCTGCCTGCCAGGGAGTGGCTAAATCCAGCTGTGAACTCAAGTCAGAGGGCAACTAATGCTGCTTTACAATGCGGGTAGGGAAAAAGTGCTAATTCTTTACTTCTGGGGAAAGGGACCAGAGGCTGTGGTGGGGGCTTAGCACTTTTTGTCTTCCATCTCCTCTCTAGCCAGGGCTACGTGTAAAAAGGGAATATGTAAAAAGGGAAGATGTAGGTTTTTCATGTCTCTCTTGCATCTAAAATCTTTCTGAACAGGACAGCTGGGGACTTGATTGGGATTTGATCCCACAAATAGCCCCGTTGCCACTGTGAGTGAGTCTCAGCTGATAGGGAAACCACACTGTGGAGTGCCTAAGGGGACTGGGAAGGGGCATTTATTAACTTGGACACTGAGCTCAGCAAAATGTGTGCTGACTGTGCACATTAAGGCCACACCTGCATTGAACAGGGCATTCCTCCGCTGGGTGAGTGGGGAGTGCATCAGCAGTGGTCTGATCCACTCAGGTGGGCTGGTGAGTATCACTGGCAGAGGGTCCTGGACCAGCTCTCCAGGTCATACTCCTCTCCTGGTCTCTAGCTCTTGCTTTTTGGAATGTGCTAGTAAAATATCCCTGTCTGTAACAGAGCAGTGAGATGCTGACAGCTTCACTGCTCTGCAGGTTGGTTCCTCACCAGCACTGCCAGGACTGCTGTTAAAGTAGATGCAAAGTGGGGCAAACTTTAATGCTGTTGATATTCTTCCACTGTGATTACAGATCACGTATCACATAACAGCTGCTCAGTGGGAAAGCTTGAGACTCCAAGTGGAGTACTGTGGGGAAAATTTTTTTTTTTTTTGTTAAAAGAAGCTGATGTACTTTCTGAAATATCTGAGTTTGAGCTTTGAAGCAGGCATAAAACATAACTGAGATATGTGGGATGAGCCTGCGGTGAGAATCATACATTTGAGCAAGTTCATTTCTGTGCTATGCGATGGAACAAGGTATAAACGTGCAGGGATATATTCTACTCGCTGTTTTTATGGCACCATTGTAACAGCCTTCAGCTGCAGCTGTGCAGATCCTAGAATATCAGCACGCATTCCTTTACCCTAGCAGAAGCTCACGTTCCTCAGCTGTCCTGTAGATTTAAAAATACCTGGATTTGCTGCTGCTGCTCTTTGTTATGTAAAGCCAAGCCATCCTGAGTTGGCACCTCCTGACTCTCTATTGTGCTCTGCCTTGTGACCGCAAATGCCGAACAATTTAGCTATTCACACAGCCCATGCCGTGAAGGCCTTGCTGCTCAGTCTGCACAAACATTGATCTTTTCAAACAATTAAATCCATAGATGTCAAGGCCAGGGATTTGAAAAGGGTGGAGGAAAATATCTCTTTGGTAGTTTAATATTCTTGGTGGTCCTGTAAAGCAGCCTGCTGTGCAAAACATGTAATGAAAACCTCTCTTCTCTTAATGTTATTTTAATGGAAAGGGCTCAGATTGCAGCTGGGACGGTGGTGGTTCTCTTTTTCAAGGCTCACTAACACACAATGCACTGGCTTGGCTGGTGCAATGCTAGCGGGCCCTGCAGCGCAATCTCCAAAGTGAAAATAGAATCACAGTTTAATCTCTGTAATGTGGTGTGATTTGTGAGCGTGCGTATGCTTTGCTGACGAGCATAAAATACACCGGAGAACCGCCAGCACGGGCAGCTTCCACAGCGGCACTGCTGGATTTCCTCCCTCGTTGTGCTTCGGCAGCCTCCTCCTGCTCGTTGTGTTAATTACAGGCACAGCCTGTTCACTTTTCTCACGCAGCCAGCGCAGGGTCGCGTTAGAGATTGCACATAGCCGCAGGAGCCGCCCAGGACGCGGAGCTGCAAGGAGCACTGCAGGGACCAGGCGCTGCCCAGCAGCGGCAAATACAGCCGGTGCATCTGGACCGATGGAGAGCCCGCGGCCGGACGCGCCCGGGTCCATCTCTAGCACTGCTAGCACAGGATTGAAGGCGCTGCGTGCACGAAACGCGAAGACCCTCTGGGCTCGCCCCGCCGGTCCAGCAGGTGACCCGGGGCGGCTGGCGGTGGCTGCCGGGACAGCACCCGCCGTGCCCCGGCTGCGGACCGTGACCGGGCCACGCTCACCTGGGCGCGGCGGGGCGCGCCGTTGACTGACGTGAGTGGCCCCGCCCCCTTGAGCCCGGGCGGTGCCTTTGCCGCCCGCCAGCAGCCGGCGGCTGAGCTGAGGGGAGCGGGGACCGGCCTAAGGACTCGTCATGGAGCCCCCGAGGGACCAAGGTAGAACGGGAGGGCGGGGGCTGTCGCAGCGCCTCAGGCGGTCCCGCGCGGTGGGTGGTGGTGCCTGGCGCCGCCGTTGCGCGGGGCGACGGCGGCTTCTCTCGCAGCTGTCGGCACTCTCGGCCGGGAACAGCCTTGCCTTGCCTTGCCCTGCCCTGCCCTGCCAGCGGTGGGCCCGGCTCGGCTCACCTCTCCCCGCCCTACCCTGTGTCCCCCTCCGTGCCCCGCGCCGGGCGGGGAAGTCCCCTCATGAGGAATCTCCCGCGGCGGCAGTGAGGAGATCCTGGCCACGCAGTTCCGCCGGGCCCGGGGCAGCGTGGAAGGGGTCCCCCGGCCTGCCGCGGGCTGCGCCTCCTGCCGCGGGAAATGCGGAACCGAGCGGCGGAGCGGCTGCCTTCACCCCGCCCGCTCCCCGGGCCGCGGCGGTGTATGCCGGCCTTCCCGACCGGGATTGTGGGGAGAGTAAACTTTGTGCTTGCCCCCTGAAGTAGAACAAGTCCGTGTTACAGGTGTGCAACTTGTGATTAACTGGCGCGCTTCGCAGGGTTATTTCCTCTTCCATCTACCCAGCCCGGCGCTGCCCGGCAGCTCCACGTTGGCGGCTGCCCCGCCGCTCCCCAGCGGTGGCAGGGTGGCTCCGCGGCTGCCCAAGGCGGTGGTGCTTCCCTCACCGGGTGCTTGTGGCCTGGGGAAGAGCGTTATGCAGGCTGCCGCGGTTGGAACAGCCTGCCTTAATGGTTTATTTAAAACAGAGGAAAAACCCTTGGGGCTGCTGCCGAAGAGAGTAGTTGGTGCCTTCATGAGGGCTGACCTGATTGCGGGCAGAGCAGGGTTTCTTGCTAGAAAAGCTTCTCCCGCAGAGGTGTATTACATACATCCTACTGATCCGTGTGTCAGTTTGAGTCTTGTGTGGTGTAGTACTGAACTGCACACGAGCTGCTTTCCACCAGCCGAAGTAAGGCAGGCCGGGGTCAATTAGCTGCTTTGTTTGAGCAAGCTGGTAGGGCTGATGGGCCTTTGTGCCCTCGGGCTAGCTCTGTTCAGCGTTTGCCTGCTCAGCATGCCCGGGACGGTGGGAAGTGTTCATTTGTGGCAGCACCAGTGTTGGAGGCACACGAGGTACTGGGACTCTGCAGGGTCATCTCTGCCCGGTGAGCTGGTTCAGGCACCATCCTTCATCTGTCCATGCTCTTGTTTAAGTGTTTTAAGGTTGCTGTAGTACATCTGTGCAATTAGCAATGACTTCTGATTTAACTTGCC
Source organism: Pezoporus flaviventris (assembly GCF_033815535.1). NCBI lineage: Eukaryota > Metazoa > Chordata > Aves > Psittaciformes > Psittacidae > Pezoporus > Pezoporus flaviventris. Next base: position 29,103,264 of record NW_026892555.1, read on the forward strand.
TTTTTCTCTATATACAGATTATTTTTGCAAGAGCAGAAGATAATCTGGTGGAGGGGCTTAAACCTCTTCAGGGAGGTTCCTTCAGCCGTTCTGAAATCGTGTCTCTATCTTCAATTTATATACATTAAACCAACCCAAACAAACTCACCCCCCCAAAACAACAATAACAAAAAAGGATACCCTTGCCTCCCCAACCCATATTCTTGGGGACTGACAAGAGGAACCATTCAGCTAGAAAACAGCACAACTGTCAGTTATATCAAGATTTTAATTGCAACTGCAGGAGTGTTAACACAGATTTCAGTATTTGTCAAGGAGTTCTTTCCCTGTGTTTGAGCCTGTTAAAAGGCAAGCACCCTTATTGCAACTGTAGGGTCTCGTACAACTTATAATGGGAGAGTAGAAGACTGCTGTCATTTGAAAAGCTTTAGTGACAATGCTGATGCTTTCTAGAGGCTTGTTTTGCTGGTGAACTCATTTTTGTATGAATACTGCTTTAGATGAAGAAGGTTCATCCAAACTGCACCTCAGAACCACACCTCAGGTGCAGAGGTAGATCAGAACAATGTATCTGGTGTGATGTGACTGCTGTGGATCAAACATGGTGCAACACCTTCTCTACCTTCTTTTTGGAGGTGATTATGCTATTTTCTCTTTTGGGTAAGGTGGAGACCTGCAGGTACAGCAGGAAAATCTAGACTGGCCAATACACTTGTGCTTGTTCAGTCAGTGGCTACTAATACCCTGCTAGTTAGCCTTCAGAGACCCATTTTCCTGGGAAACTGGAGTGCTGGTGTTTGAAATTGTGCTTGATGTTATGGTATTACTCACTAGAGCCACGTACTTGGCTAAAATCCAGGATGCCAGGTCCTGTCTCTGGGGCTGGCTTGAACATCCTGTATTGCCTCCGCTAACCAGAAATTAATTTGTTTAAAAGTGAGTCAGAGGTTGCACTTTTTGTTGTTACCATGACAGCTCTCTTGGCTAGCAAAGTTAGGAGGTGGGAAGAAAATCCACGTTGTAGTTAAGACTGCAGCCAAACTAGTACAAGGCTGATAATCCAGGTGTATAACGTGTTTTAAGTCTTCCCTTTCTCTTGAGCAGTCAGGTATGGCAACAGTCCTTAAATAGTTGTTACTAGCCTGCCACCAGTGAGCAACTGTTCACTTGAAGTGTCATTGTTTACAGCAAGCGATGTTTGGCCTGGCTCTGTGCCTCTACATGGTGCTTGGTGCATTCCAGCTGCTCTGGGAAGCCTGGTCGGAAGTTCTTGGGGTCTCTTGCTTTGTGGTTACAAGCACCAAAGCAGTAGGGTTGGCTCAAGCCAAATGCATATAATAAATATTTTCCCGAGATGAAGAGTGTGTCCCTGTCCCCCCACCCCAAAAGAGACCCAAAGAAATCCTGTACCTTGTTTTGCTTGCAAAAAGAGTCTGTGTGTCTTGGCACTGTTAGTGCTGGTGCAGTTCACTATTGGGAAAACAAGAATGAAGCTGCCTCAACAGTAGAAACAATGTGCTGGTGTCCTGTGAATGAGGGGACTGCTGCTTAGTCTCATGGACATGTGTAGCACAGCGCAAACAGTTCCCTGGTAAATACTGCACCTCTCATGTTGTGTTTAGGAAGCTCCTCTTACTGTTCAGCAGCAATTCACTTACGTAACGTGGTGTCTTTCAACGTCTTTTGGATTTGTGAGACTTGGGAGTCCCAAACCACTGAACATGATTCCTTGAGACAGTAGATAAGCCTTTCTTTTCCTTGACGCCTTGACTTGCGTTTCTGGGCCTGACAAAATGGACCTTAGTGTTCCTTTTGTTCAGAAAGGTCTTGTTGCTGGCAGCAGGACAAGATTTCTCCCACTGTCCTAATGGACGAAGCTCCACCTTTCTCTGCTGCTTTATTTGCTTTCTTTATCACTGGGTACTTGCAGTACTGTAGGTGAGAAACTTTTTATTTTCTTAACATGCAATTGTGAAATCAGAGACTTGTAAGTAAACATGAGTGGACAGCTGGTGTTGGAGCTGCAAAGGAAGAATGGTTTCACTGAGCTGACTGTCTGCAGCAGCAAGTTGAAGATGAAAGAGGAAAAAATAGCAAACCAGTTCTATCAGTAGGTCCCTTGAGCAATAGCAAGTCTGCCCCTGTCTTGCATGAAAAACTTGGGGAGGGGGTGTGGCAGTCACGTTTTTGTGACCCAGGCTGAGGGTCCTGGCTTGACAGACTGGTGTTACGTGTGTTATTTAGTGCTATTGCTGTCCTTCCTGTCAGCTGGTGCAGGAATGAGGTGCTGACATGCAGGGGATGGGTGAGCTGTGTTGGGGGCATGCTGGAGCAGCTGATGCACAAGCAGCTGCCCGTGCATCAGCGTGGGGTGGGAGGCTGGAGCAGTTTCAGCTGTTCCTGCTGTCTCCAGAACTTGGGCATTGAGGGGTGACTTGAACTCTTCATTCATGCTTGCACCCACCTCAGGAGGAGGTGGAAGGGGGAGCCTGCACTGCTCTTCAGCAGTGGAAAGAATCTGCTGCTTGTGGATATTCTGTCCCTGTTTCCTATAACCAGCACTGTTGCCTGCAGTCATGACTTCAAGTGCTTCACCCAGCCAGACTAAAGCCTGCTCTCTGACCTTTTGTGATAGGTAGAGCTTGATTAAGGATCTGCTTCCTTTGATCCTCCAGCTGAGGTCAAGCTGTAACTGCTGGAGGCTTTTAAAATCCCAGTGACATGAAATTGATACAAATCCTGTTCCAGTTTCCCACACTTCGAAGCCGTGTGAAACAGCCCATGGACTTCCCCTTTTCCCACTGCAAATGCCCACCTAAGCACTGGGAGACCTTGGAGGCTATGTCTGGGCTTGCTGGCTCAAAACAAAGTGTTGTGCCTTGGCTCCAGTTTAAGAACTGCACTGTTGCAGGCTGGGCAGGCAACTGGCTCTGCTTGATCTGGCTGCTTTGTGGGGAAAGTGGGAACAGCTGATTTCTATGGCTGAGGTTGGCTGCCATATGTTAACACCTTTCCTAAAGCTGGTCTGGGCACAGGTGCTATTGAGCTGCTTTCAGCTGCATGTGGAAACTTCTGAGTACGGCCCCTTCCATCTGCAGGGGCTCGCAGTAACCATGTGCTGCCCTAGTCTTCCTTGGAAATTCTATTTGTATTAATTTTCTTGCTCCTGTCTGTCTTGTATGTGCATCTTCTTTTCCTTATCTTCTACAGCTGCTAAATACAGTAGCTCTTAACTAACAGCCTCTGCTTCATGAGCCAGATCTCAGCATAGTCCTGGGGGAAACTGGGTGTCAAGGGAAGTGGGCTTCTGATGCTTTCTGCCATGCACTGGGTGAGTGCACCCTGAAACCTTTGGCTGTCCCAAGTGTTGTGAAGGCTGGGGTGCTGGGTAGGCTTTTCCTCTTCCTTCACAAGCATTTGCTCCTTTAACAGGAACAGGTCCCCTTTAGGGGGAGGGATCCTGTCAGCCAATACAGAGAAGCCTTGTATGAAGTTAAGGGATGAGATTCACCACCTGAAATTAGTGAGTTGTTTGTGGACTGTGGATTGCAGATTGCCGAGGGTGGTAGACATGGCTGCAGGTGAAGGATATTGGCTGTCTCTTTCAAAAAATGTTTCCATGACAGCAGATGCACTGCAGGGAGTCATCTTGAAAGCCAGTGTTTTCTTGACCAGCTTTCAAAACATAAATAAAACCCCAAACAACTTCATTCTTAGTTTAATAGGAAAGAACAACAGTGTTGATTGTTTCAGCCTGTGCAGCCAACATCTGATGGATGTGGGATTTTTCATCTTTTTAAGAGAAGCTCACATCCAGGTAGAATCATGATGATGATGACCCTGCTGTTGCCTCTCTGTGATATGGGTGCTTCTGATTTGAGATTGGCTATATGGAGCAAAGGAGGTGTTTGCCATAGTGCTTTTAATACCCTGCAGCGAGTAAACAGAAAAATGTCAAACAAAGGGTGACTGAAAGGGAAAACAAGCATTAAGTGAGATTAAGCACTAAATTGAAATGCTCTTGTTCAGCCAGAACTGTCAGTCTGTCAGCTTCAATTTAAGACTCTGGAGGGATAGCTTTCTCTCCTGTTAAAGGTAGCAAGCATCTTCAGAATCCCTCATATTTTGGTGTGTCTTATTGAGACTGGGAGCCTTGAGACAAACCCCTCATACTGGAGGACAGGCTTTCAACAACAAGCCTTCTTTTGGAAAAGGGCAGCAGTAGCAGACCAGCTCTCCATAACTTTCTGATCTGGTTCTCCTGAAGGTTCAGTGTCACTCCTGCTCTTTCCTCTTGCTACTCTTCCTCCTTCCTTTCTTCCCCTGGTTAAGGGAGCTGAAAGAATATGTAGCTGTGTGTTGGCTTTGGTGTTTTGGCAGAGTGGTATCATGAACCGACGATAAAGTGGTTGCCCCATTAAGAAAACACCTCTGGTAGAGGTGTAGACAGCTCTATGGGTTTTAATTCTATTGGAGCTACAAGTGGTGTCAGTTGCCTGCTGGAGTCTGCAGCCACTTGCCCAGGGGGGTCTGGGGACACAGCAGGGAGTTCACTGGCTGCCAGCAGATGCTGGTGTGTGGAAAAACAGTCGTGCTGTTACTCGCTCCTAACAGAAAGGGTGGATTGATGCTATCTAGCGAGAAACCAGTGCTGCTGTTGAGGTCTGAATGCTGTCACTGACAGAAGCACCTTTCCTGTTTCACAAGTTGACTTCTCCGTTGCAGAGTGTGAGAGTAGAGCAGTAAGTGTCTTTGGATGCTCTGACAGTGGTCCAGCAAATGTACACACTGCCTTGGTTGAGCCTGGGAGAGGTGGTCAGCAGTTCCTGCAAAACTGAGGTCTGTAGGAACATGCTGTGCTACACATGTTCAGAGTGACAGGTTTTGAACTGCCCTCTCTTGCTTGTAGCCTAACAGCAGCACAATAAATGTGTCCTGTGCTTAAAAACTTCATAGGCAGACAGGAAGCGTGCTTTGTGTGTGTGTATCTATCTATATATCTAAAAGCAAAAAACATATAGTTGTTTCAATTGAAATTTTAATGATTTAATTCAAGAATGAGTATTAATTTAGATCTTACTACAGAAAAAGACTATGCAGATGAAGTCTTAGTGCATACAACATTACCTTTATTATTACTTACTTTGTACACCTCTTCCTGGTGTTATATTCATCCTTCCCCTGGCTTCTGAAACTGGTAGTGTCATCTGGGTGGTGGCAAGGATATTATAGCACGTTGTCAGCATTGTAACTCCTTTGCTGGAGTAATAGGATATTGATGGCTGCTTCTTCCTCACTGTAGTATCCACTGGGGTCCTTCTGTCATATTTGTTTTTTACATGTTTGCTCTTTCTTTCATTGCTCTGCAAGCTCTGTGTTATGTCCAAATCTGTTCTATAAATAATGTATGTTAGATATTATTTCTTTGCTCTGTTTGTTACCTTTAAAATAGTTTTGTCCAGCTGCAGATCTCTTTTGGTGATTGATGACTTTCCTACAGCTATGGGGTCTCCAATGTCAACCCTGTGCCCTATTGCTTACCATACCACGTCTGTACTGTCACATCCCATCTCTGCTTTCTGAGGTACACCAAATTAAGCTGCAGGCTAATCAAGAAGAGTTTAGACAGAGCAAGCCTGACAACCCTCTAGTCCCGAGGACTTGCAGACTTCGTTTAAAGCTTATGGCCTGTTTCTAGCAGTGGCAGTATGGTGTTGTGGGGTAACAAAGAGGCTGGTGAGCAGCTGCAGCTTGCTGGGGGTGGTGGGAGAGGCCAGCAGAGGCAGAAAAGCAGAGTTTTTTTCCTGTTTTGCTTTCTTCTCTGTAGCAGCTAGGGGAGAGTGGAGTTTCATCAGAGCCCCCTGAGCCAGACTGAAAGATGTGCCAAGGGAGGTGACCTGGGTTGGAGTTGCTGTTTTCAGTCAGATGCTTCTCCTGTGCTTCGCTAGGATCAGAACCCATGCTTGACAGCGATCTTGGGTTATAAGGAAAGACATCAAAAATGTTGAAAAAGAAGCTTTGTAAGTAATGCTTCTCAGCTGCTCTTCAGCATGGCAAACAGCCTGCTTCAGCTGTCAGCACTGGGGATGTTGCTCATGTCTGTTTTGCTTTGTTTACTTGTTTCTAAAGTAAACTGCTAGCAGAAGTCCTGTGATAAGCAAAAAGCGATCCAACTTGTCCCTCTCTTCAGCTGTTCTTGGCTTAAACAGTATCACATTATGGCATTAGAAACTCTTGATTAACTTTATCAGGATGGCTGAATTTAAAAGAAACCCCTCTGATGATGCTTCTGGAGTCACTGCTGTCTGATGTCCCAGTCCAGATGCTGGGAATACTCTGCTGGGAATCTGCAGCACCTGGAAGGGAGGGCTGTCTTTGAAGAAGGCCATTTATCTAAATTTGGATCTTCTGGTTCTCTGTAGTCTCTGCAGTGTAGTTTGAGTCCTGATTATGTCCCCTGCTTTTTCTCACAAAGGCTCCCAGGACTGGAGCTATACAGGGACTTTCCTGTAAGTGTCTTTAAATAAACTGTCCTGAAAGTAGGAACCAGTACTTCCAACCCAAAAGAAAGGTCGGGGGTATTAAATGAGCACAGCTCACGCTGGCTGAAGTGTGTCTTGCTCACTAGTTGCTGTATTGCTCTGTAGAAGACACATCCCTTCAGCACAGCTCCCAAGTGTTTTGCCTACATCTGAGGAGTCTCAAAGGGCAGACTGAAGGCAGAGCAGAAATGCCCAGATCTACCGCTGTTTATAACTAAGCTGTTGACTCTTCTCTTTGATTGCTGTTTGCAAAGCTTAGCTTTGTGCCTGAACATAGACAGGCTTCAGTCCGTGTGAGTGGATTGCAGGCTGCTGCATGCTGTTTTCCATGGCACCACTCAAATCTGTTCTAGGCAGCCCCTGAAGAAGCCTGCTAGGCAGCCCTTGAAGAAGCCTGCTGAGCAGCCGATGGGCCTTCAGGGATGAGGAGCACCAGTCTAGTGAACCAGCTGGGGAAGGAGGCAGGTTTCAGTATTGACTTTCCTGTTGTCAGATGTGCCTGTCTTGGCAGAAGGAAAATGGGCCATATTACTGCAGTGTGCTTTGCTTGGAGGCATGAGCTCTTGAAAGCACCATTCATGCTGTGTTTCATCCCCTTCACAAGGCACTTGCACTGTTATGCTCCAGAAATTTTTTGGAGATGATTTGAGCTTGAGTAAAAGGATGGACCTGCAGTGAGTTTTTCTTCTCCCAGAATCACTCTGGTGCCTGCCTGGCGGGTATTTGTTTTAGCTTCTTGTCATCTGGGTTGTGACAGCCCTTTATGTCACCTGCCTAGGAAGACTCTTTGGGTGCCATGCAGCTACAGCACTCCAGCTATAGGTAGTGTGTGAGCCCTTGAACAAGGGATGTGTCTGCCCACTGTAATTAGAGCATTACCATGTGGGCTATCACCACCTCTGGAATCACGTGAAGGGCCAGGGAGCAGAAGTTACTGCAGTGGGGATCCCAAAGCCATGACTGTCTGGACATCTGAAGAAGGCTGGGTGTTGTGTCTGAAATGAGCAAGCTGGGGTTGTGCTGCTCCTTGCCAAGTGGTTGCCCATTCCTGATCTTACAGAGCAAGACTGAACACAGTGTGGGTCCTGCTCCCTACTTCTCCCAGGTGTCAGGCCATGTTTTGACCCTTGCATGCTATCCTCCCTACCAGTTCTTGTTCCATCCTGATGCTCTGGCAGGGCTGCAGGTCAGTCTAAGTAATGGTCCTTTCTGGGTTCACTGCCTTGCTAAAAGGTGCTAGCACTATTCAGTCTAGCAGAACCAGTGTGGATAGTTAGTAGTAAACTTCTTTGGAAAAGTAATATGCAGTGGCTAAATGTTAATCTTTAAATAGTCAGTGAACTGTATTTTTTTTTTTTTTTTTTTTAGGAATCTCTGAGTATTCTGTTAGGGGCAGTATTCAGTTTTGGACTGCATTGTATCCAGCAGTTAATTTGTTCAGAGAAATGTGTCTACCACAAGTGCATCCTTTATTACTCAGTTTCAGCAACCACCAGTGCTGCTGTTCAGTACAAACTTGTTCAGTTGTGTTTCCCATCAACGGAAAAACAGAAGATCACCGGGCATGTGGCATCTGCCAGAGACACTGCATAGGCTGCAGGACCCTGCTGCTGTGTGCAGGGCCACACAACTGCTTGCTGGCTGGTCAGACAGTACAGAGCACTGCTGTAAAGAAGCATTTCTTGGCTTTGCTGGCGTGTGTATGGGGGTACTTGTTCAGTGTGTTTCCCCATGAATCATGGTTGTGAAGATTTGGTTTTAGCAGTCCAGCAGTCCTGCAGGGAAGGTAATTGTTGCTCTTAGAGTATAGCTGGAATGGTAGGTGAGCCTTTTCCCTAATGCACCTGCCTGGGTACATTGATTAAAACATCAGCTTCTGAGTTGTAAGTTGTGCACACTGTTAAGTGTGGAATTTGTTCTGGAAAATTGTTGTGGGTCAGGGTAACCCCCAGTATCAGGACAGGCTGGGGGGATGAATGGATTGAGAGCAGCCCTGCAGAGAAGGACTTGGGGTAGTGGTGGATGAAAAGCTGGACATGAGCTGGCAGCGTGTGCTTGCAGTTCAGAAAGCCAGCCATATTGTGCAAGTGTGACCAGAAGGGAGAAGGAGGTGATCCTGCCCCTCTACTCTGCTCTGGTGAGACCCCACCTGCAGTCCTACATCCAGCTCTTGAGCTCTCAGTACAGCATGGATCTGTTGGAAAGGGTCCAGAGGAGGCCACAGAAATGCTCAGAGGGCTGGAGCACCTCTCCCCTGAGGAAAGGCTGAGTGTTGGGCTTGTTCAGCCTGGAGAAGAGCAGGCTCTTGGGAGATCTTATTGCAGCCTTCCAATACTTAAAGGGGGCTTATAAGAAAGATGGGGAGAGACTCTTTAGTGGGGCCTGTTGTGACAGGACTGGGGGTGATGGTTTTAAACTGAATGAGGGTAGATTGAGACCGGATACAAGGAAGACAATTTTTACAATGAGGGTGGTAAGGCACTGGAACAGGTTGGCCAGAGAGGTGACAGATGCCCTGTCTCTGGAAACATCTCTGCTCATTGCAGGGGAATGGGCTAGATGACCTTTAGAGGTCCCTTGCAACCCAAACTGTTCTATGATAAATCACAGATACTGTCTGAATCTACAACTGGGGAACTTTCAACCCTTAAAGAGTATTTGGGGTGTCCTGGTTTGATGCCTTTCTGTGTGTATTGCAGGTGAACATGAGTGCTGTGGTTGACAGGAGCAGGGGTGAGCAGGGAGAATTTGTTCCTGCACATTTCTGAACAGTAGCATGTGAAGACAGTTGGAATTAATGCTCTGAAGCTGAATGGTTTTGGTTGGCTTATGTGCCTGTCACTGAGAAGGGTTTTTGGCGTGGTGGGTTTTTGGAGATAGTATGAGAAGGAAGGCAACTCAAGTGTCAGCAGCATCTGCAGATCAACCTGTTAAGTGCTTCCAGCAGTAGCAAGGGAGTGTTTTTTCAGGAAATGTAAAGGGGAGAGCTTTACTGGGATAAATTCACAGTTATTTTTAACTCTGTTTTAGCACATTGGTTCATGAAGTCTTTAATATGCTTTTGTTTCTTATTTACAATTCAAGAGCAAACTTCACCTTAGTGAATGACAGAAACATACTTCTATCCCCAATGAAAAGTACCTTCCTATACAAAAAGCATCTTTCGAGAAAGTAAAAATACAGAATGGGAAGTCAAAGGAAGACCCCTGTGAATTGCCAGGAGGAGCTGAGAAGACTTTTTAAGCTCTTTGAGGGGGAGAGCTGCTAAGTTGAGGACAAAGCAAGTATCAAGTGAAATAACTAGACTTCTGTACTCTGCCTGTTCCAAGGCAGTATCACTTGAGAGGTCCTGTTTCCCCTTCATGCAAGGTGGTGGCAGCAGCATGTCTGAGGGCTGTGATGGCTTCTTAATAACAGCGCCATACAGCTCCCTAGCTGAAGTGTGCACTTGGGGATTGACAGCAGTATGCAAGTCAATGCTTGGACTGCCCCTTCTTCAATATCCTGATCAAGTTGCTATCTGGCAAAGCAGCATGAAGAATGGTGAATTGCATTATTCATACCTATTTAAGCTCTGAATTATTCTGAGCAGTTTTTGTGCTGATGACTGAGCTGTGATGTGCCAAACCTGATGTAACAGTAATTTGCTGGGTATCAACTAGACCAGTCCTTGAGCATAAAGTCTGAAAAGTTTACCAGGCTAATCCATTAAAAAGAACTGATCCATTGAACTCAGAGTGGAGTATGATCAGTACTTAGGGTGGCTGCAGATATATGTATTTTTGGTTGTCTGATGTTTATAGTTGTGAAATGGGGTGTGTGCTGGGTTACCTTGTGCAATAGGCAACATTGCTAAACTTAGACTTCACTTAGTAATGCAAGGCTTTATTCTTAGGGTTTGCAGTGATGTTCAGTTCCAGGTCAAACACTGTAAGAAGGCAACTTGTAGAAACACTGAATGCGGTTCTGGGCCAGCTGTTCACTAAAAGCAGTGGACGTGTGGTTTCTTAAAAAAAATAACCAACAACAAAACTCAACCAAAACCACATAAACCCAACAAAAACCCTTTTCCTTCTTCCCCCCAACTTATAGAGCTGAATCTTGGTTTCCTTCGAGATACGCTGCACTTCTTCCCTCCCCCTGTAGTTTCCATCATGTCAGATGTACTAGAATCAGACAAACTGTCTGCCTGAGTTTGTGTTCATCTAGGTATGTCTTTCCAGGTTTGTCCACTCTCATACTTCAGTACAATAAATGGTTTAACGTGCTCTGCTTACTTTGCTGTACAGTAGAAGTGAGGAGCCTGGAGATAGTTTACCCAAGCATGTTGATGTTTAGGAAAACTTACCTTCATGTGGAATTGACTGGGACACAACTACATCATGCTTAAATACAGGAATACTGTTTGGAAATCTTGAGAGATTAATACTTTTATGGTAGGTTGCAAAAAAAAACAAATACAGATTGCTTGTAATGTCACCCAGAGGTGAAAAGTGATCTCTCATGTCCAAAGTCTGATCTGATGGAAGAGGGTATGTTCAGGTTCTTCTGAGACCTGGAAATCAGTAAAAGCTTTATCTCTTTTGGGGGGAATCATCTCTGAACAAACTTTCATGACCCTTTTTTTCCTATGCTTCTGGAATGATTAGTGTTTTATGACTGTCTGTTGATTTGCGTGACAGCAGTATCTCTCCAGGCTAACAGTTTCATTTAATTTTCTGTTCTAGTCTGACTTGGGAGTAGGAGCAAGTGTCTCTTAACAGGATTTACTCAGCTCAAGCAGCATTAAAAGTTAGTCAAGGACATATCAATCAGATAAAATCTGGGAGTATTTATTAATATAATGAGAACTTCAGCGGTCATAATACTTTAAAGGTAGATGCATTATCTGCATTATGTAAGGGAAAAATAAACCCATCAGTGCAGTTGGTTTATTAGTGAATTGCTCTTGTTCATTGTGTGGGTGGTTGCAGGATTCTCCCTCTTATCTCTCAAATGAAACTAAAAGCAGTGCAGAAGTATTCAAGCCCTGTATCTTGAGTTTAACCAGTTTGCAGCCCTGGCAGAATGTGATTCAAGGTCCTTTGCTAGTGACAGCCATTGCTCCAAATCTGTCTGGAAGCACTGCAGGAATTGGTGCTGCACAGCTGCGTATGCTCTGTAGGGGCAAGTAGCAGCCAAACTCCATCTGGAATAGAACACTTCAAGCACTACATGGTTGGGTGGGTGTGAAATACGAACACACTCCTCTAAACAAGATAACAAGGTTTTATTGAGGGACAAAGTCAATAAAACAAAAGCAACAGCACTGGGCGCGTGACCGTAGCCAGAGGCGCGAGTGATTAGTATTTGTTACAGGTTTATATACTTTCACTATTACATTAGTTACATTCATATTCATAATTCCCACATATAGGCGGGGGATATTCTAACTAGCTTCAAGAAATTATTATCATAAGTCTCCTCCTCTTGGCGTCTGCACAGTGCTCTGCGGTGATTGTGGGCAGGGGTCTTGAGGATGAAGTAAACAGTCTTCCTCTTGTGAGTAGGGGTCTTCAAGATGAAGTAAGCAGTCTTCATCACAGTGCACTTTTCACCTTTGGCAGAGTTCGACACCCCAGTAATCACACAACCAGCTATATCTGTAATTATTCTGATCACTAGCAAAGATTTAAAACAGTGTGGCCTTCCTGGAAAATTTATTGCAGGATGGGCAGACAAGGAGTATCTCAAGCTAGCAGATGTTTGGGAGGCTCTGTCTCTAAACTAACTGATAAGTAGGATGGTGTGAAATAACTCATTCATGTTTAGTGGGGCCACTAAATCCTGTTATCTCACCACAGACTTACAACACAAACATTGTTCTTTAAAACTAAAGATACTTTAGAAGACTGGTGTGAAACAACTAATTCATGTTTAGTGGGGCCACTACATTCCACAGACTTACAACATAAACATTGTTCTCTTTCTACAACCTAAGTTAAGCTAAAAAAGTACTTTAACTCTATGTTTTTCCAGGCGCTAGCTTACCTTACATCAAGCCCCCCCTCTTTGTTTTACCTTTACAAATTCTTTTGCTATGTGACTCTGTTTTGATCAAGAAATCTGAACCTTTTTAACTTGTTGTCTAGTCTTGTGTCTTTAGCGAGTTTTGTTTCTGTTATTGTAAACTCGTACAGTTATATCCACATAACCACACCTATGATTTGCGAAAGCCAATACATTTATGTGTTTATCACAGTGGGTGACTGATAAAATGCTGGACTGTGGAGGAATAGGAAAGGTATCTTGTTTGATGTTGCAGAGAAAACAATACAGCTTACTCTGGGTTAGTGAACTGCTGACAGTACATCATACTAGCAATCTGTTGGTGTGCCATTAGCACTCCTATGTTAGGTCTTATTTTCCTAAGCTTAGATGGGCTCACCAAAATTCTGTAGTGGGTGAGAAACGTAAATGAACAATGTGGGCTCGTCTTTGCTACTGGCTCCTCTGCTTGGATAAGCTACGTAACTGACTCAAGGTCTTTTGCTGGCTTTTAAGTGCCTCATGGACAGGCTGGTTCTCTGGAGGGTGTGTGGCAGAAAACGTTGCTAGTCTAAAGGTGTGATTTGACCAGTTGGGGAAAGGGGATCAGGAGCATGTTCTTATGATACAGGAGATTCCTGGGTCACATATGATTGCAGGTTTGTTGTACCAGTGCAGTACTTCTGCTGGCTAGGCAGGGTTTTGAAGTTTCATGGACATTTCATATGATGTTTTCAGGTAAGCCAAAGCAAAAATGTTAATAGGATTTCCATGCAGCTTGCCACTTGCAGTTGCTTGTGTGGAGAAACCACCCTTTGTGTTATACAGTTACACTTGTTTGACAGCACCAGTCTAAACCTTAAAGGTCAGTCAAGGCCTGAGAAGGAAAGAGAGTATCAACCTGGTGGTTGCCATCATGTTGAATTATTAAGCACTTATCTTTTGTCACTGATAATTGAGTAAGTAACCAGACTGCAGCAGGGGTGCAGCTTAACCATACATCCACTAGCTTATGTGTGGAAATTCAGGCTAAAAAATGTACGTTTTCACAGCTCTGCAGTTTCCAAGAACATGATGTGACTGCAAGGATCTGTGAGACTTGAGAAATTAGAAATGTTTGTGGGACGTTTCAGAAGGAGGGACCACTTAAAAGTAACTGTGTCCTAGGAACTTGTGCATAGTTCCCTATTTGATAAGAGTGTGTATAACAAGGGTAAGATTCAGCTGTAAGTTTTCAAATTAATTTCCACATTTTAGTGTGCATTTATCAGAGGGATGTAATTCTCTCCCAAGTTGCAGTAAGTTCAAGGGTTTGAAGATGAAAAGACTAAGTTAGAAGCCTGAGCTCTTGTTCATGTAGCTTACTTGAAATGCCCCCAGGCTAGCATCAAGTACCTTCAATTGACTTCTGATACATTGTTTGGATCTGTTTTAAGCCAGCTGATGCTGTGACCCTGGAGGAGGGCAGGGAAGCTCAATGAGGGGATTAAACAGAAAAAACCCTAGTAAGGCATCCAAACAATCTGGTAAAAGGTTGATTGCCAAGCTTCTGTGTAAAGGCTGCCACTGAGCAGTGTGGGTATGTGTAACAATGGAAGTCAAAGTGGTGCTTCTGTTAAGTCCCATCAAATCTGCAGTGAGGTGGCCAGAGCTGAAGCTGTCTGAACACTGCCTGCATTTGGAAAATTGGGTGGGATTTTAGGAGAGCGCAGCCAGCTAGCTGTTTCTTCCCCTAGTGCTAGGGGTGTTTGGAGTTGAATTATGTCAACAGGAGAAGGCTGTTTTGACAAAATGGAGCTTTCCATACTTTGTTGTCTTCTGATGGTAAAATTAACCATGCTTCTGATAATTCCCTTCCGGTTGGTGCTGTGTGCATCCTTTTTGGGAGCCCACCTGCAGATTACTGTACTCTGACTATTTCTGGGCAACTTGTGCAACATTGCTAAGAATTACTAAGTCCCAAGCACAGAAGACACTCTCACAGTGCTTTTGAAAGGGAAGCTAACGTCTGTAGTGGGACTGATATGTGTTTGGAAGTGCTTGTGCCAGCTTTTGTCTGGATTTAGGAGCTTTGCTAGGAGAACCCAAGAGTAAGCACTAGGGAGAGTTGCTGGAGGACTAAAGGAAGCTGTACTGGAGTGGGTAAAGAATAAATTGAGGAGTCTGAGAAGGGAAGTCAAAGACTTCAGTCTAGTTTTCTTGGGCTCTATTTAATCAATTGATTACAGGGTAAGAGGAGGAGAGCCTTCTGCTATAAGGTAGCTTTAGCAGGGTGACACTAATAGCTAATTTGTCTACTTCCAAGCTTTTCTTTGTATACAAGAGTGAACTATTCCTGCTGCAGCAGCATACATTCACTTCCCTCTGGGGAAGGCGGATTGTCAGGGAGAAGTGGATGGCTTTCTAAAACATTTGCCAAGAGCTGCTTCTGTGTTAAAGGTCTGAAATCATGTGTCAGGCCCAAGAAGTTGCTCACTCATTCATCTTGTAAGCAAAATGTATTTGTATAAAAGGGACTGACTTACAGGACAAAACTTCGGTATTGTTTTCATGGTGGGGCCTGATATTGTGGAGTGTGAATTTTGGGCTTTTCTGGAGCTGCTTTTCAGAAATGGAAGCTCTGGGATGCAGCGTTGAAAGAGGGAGTTTTGCTTTAAAAGTAGAGCAGACTTGTCTTCTGAAGGAGGCTGGGAGTTGCTCTACTTGAATTCACTCAAGTAAAGCTTTTAATTAAACTATAAGGTTCCATACTAAAACTTTGTTTGAAACAATTCTGTTCTGCGCTACAGCCTTTTCTTCCTCGTCTTTTCCAGGTGTCATCTGGCTCCAGCTCAGTGCTGCTTCTCCAGCTCAGTGCTGCTTCTCCAGCTTTTTTGATAGGTTGAGTCTCTTACCATGGATCAAAGTCTATAAAGAATGGCACTTAACTGGGATAAGCGGCACTTAACTGGGATAAGTCAAACAACTAAATACATTCCTCTAAAATCTACCTGGCAGGATTTTGTCTCTGTTAGTCTCGCTTGGAGGCGTTCCTCTGTATTTGTAGAGTTTGGCCTGACTTCTCCAAAGTCAGTGCAATCCCCTACCTGATCACTGGTTCTGGGGTGCTGGCTACTGTGTCCTCTTGGACTCTTCCCATAGGTTAGAAACAGTTTTCTTCTCTTACTGCTGGAGCTGACAAACATGACTGCTTTGACCACTGTTTGAGAAAACAGTGGTCAAAACTTTGCCATAAGCCAGGGATTTCGGCCTAACAAAAACCTTAGAAGTGCTGAGCAGATGTCTTGTAGCAGAGAATCTGTGGAAATACAGACTTTCGTCTGATAAGAATGGGTTAAGAGGCTTACTGTGGTGTCAGCTTGCCTAGTGGCAAAATACACTGGAACGTGGATCTACTCCCTCACAAGATCTCAGGAAATTAGTCTGAGGAGGAGAGAATTAGTGCCTTTGCTAAGACGTGCATCAGCTGTCAGGAGTGCTGTGGGCTGAGACTTTGTAAGAAAAGATCAACACCAGCAACCCTGTAACCCTTAATGGTAACATTCACGGGGGTTTGTTTTGCAGGGTGATGCATCTTGGGAGGATACTGATCATTCCAAGAGGGTTTTGTTTGGTTGGGGTTGTTTGTCTGTTTTAATATGAGTAAAGGAAGGCAGTATTTAGTCTTAAGAAAATGCTGAAGAAGGTATTTCTATACAAAGAACTATGTTGAACAATGCTGTTGCATCAGGGAGAGCTAGTCCAGAAAAAGTATATGGGGAAGGTTGAAGTAATGAGATTAATATGGTGATGCTGTGTTGAACTCTGCTAGGAGACAGTAAATGCCTAAGCCATTAAGCCACAGTCCACTGAGCATTACTAACAGGGCTGCAGAAGCCTGTGCTCACACTATTCAGCAGCTGCTGTAGCTGTGCAGCTCTGCTCATGTTGTGTACAAACCTTGGGGGCTGAAAGAGGTATCTGCTGTTACAGGGAGGTGAGAGAGCACATTGTGGAAATAGGAGCTTGAGTGTACTAATATGAGGCTTGGTTAGTGTTAGGGCTTCTGTCCTATAGTTTCATGGCTTCTTTCTCTCTTTATGCAGTTTTAAAGCTTTGGATCAGGTGCTGAAAAGCATTACTCATCTGTAAACTGTAAGACTTTGAAGATCAAATTGGTGCTACAGAACCTAGATTGGCTTAAGATGCTTAAGTAGTTTTATAGCTGTTAAAATGGTTTATGTCCTATAAAACTCAGTTGGAGCTGGGAGAAGAGCCTGACTGTTGCTGCCTGATTGGCATCTATGTGGTAAAGATGGGGTGGGGGAAGACCTGGCTGGAAGTACTTACCCCAGCTGCAGTTGCTGGAAAGCTTCCAGAGATGCAAATTCAAACCTGGTATCAGCTGAGCAGGCAGTTGAATCGTACCTATCAAGCTTGAAATAAGAGATTGGATCTTTTGCTAAGCCTCACAAACAGCAAGTGCCTCTTCCTCCTCTTAGGCAACAAATCCTTTCCCTCATCTTCCCTGTCCTTTTTTGATTGCTGATTTAAGTGCTGAAGTAATGTTAGGCTTGCCAAAATTAGGGACTGGTGTACGAGTTTGGCAGATCTGTGCTTAAACTGGACACAAATGTAAGATGGTGGAGGTGGCCACCTAGCAGCAGAACTCTGCCTTGATTAGGCATAGATCTTGTGAATTGGTTATTTAGGTAGCTTTAACCAGAGTATTGTTTGGATCTTGCCTAGGGTAGCCTCTGTATTCTTCCAATCCTGAGCCATTAGTGGTAGCCTTTCCATTTTGTATTTAACTCTTGCTACGAATCACTACTAAATATGTAGCATAGCTTCCCCAAAGCCCTGAGATGGTATTCAGTCATACTTGAGCTGGATTTGGTTTCTTTAGGGAAGGAGAGATATAACTTTTTCATGTGTAAACAAAATACTGTTCTGCTAGATCTAAATGTGGGAAAAGCAGTTTTTCTGCAAGGCTACCATAACATCTTATCCTTGCTTAGCTACCATGAAGGCAGAAGTGCCTTAATACTATCCTGCCTTACTTAAATTGCTGCTAGAACTTTGGGCTAAGGTGGAAGCTGTGGACCTGGGTAGCAGGTGGTATTTGAAGAAAGAATGTTATCTGAGACTAGGCAGGCAAATACCTGGCTAATAGTGTTTGCTCAAACTTAACAGCTTTTCTGGCTGGGCAGGAAGTTCCCACCCTTGTGATTCGGGATTGCTGACTGTTGATGATAAACAGTTACCTGGGAAAGCTTTAAGTACACTCTCTTACCTTAACAGAGGAGATTGCAACATGCTTAACGGTAGGAGTTCTGATGATAACGCTTTGCTGAGGCTTTCCTGAGCCAGTCGGTGACATTTAGTTGAACTTGGCAGTAATTGGTTCAGGCGTCCTTGACAGAAGCTACCTACCTCATGCCTCAAACACCAGCTTCTAAAATGGCATTGATGACTTAAGTACCAACCTCTTAGTTATCCTGAGTTGTTAAGGCAAATAAATACTTGTTCTGGAACAGCAAAAGCTTCAGTTTTAATCTCTATATAGTGAGCAAAACCCCATTGCTACCTGTCTCTGGAGCAGGTGCATCCTTAGGCTTCTGGATCTCTTTGAATACTGGCTTGCAGGAGATACCTGCAGCAACAACCAAAGTACACCTGTAACAATTGAATTTGCTATGCAGGGCAAAGAATAAAGGTACGTGATGCACAGTAAGTGCTCTAAGGCACAGAAGTCTAAAGCCTCAGCACTCAAAAGTATGTCTTGCACTGGGAGCAGTCAATCTTGCAGGGTATGCCAGCTGTGTGTGCTCTGAATTACTGTGAGGAGAAGGAGGAAGGCCATGCAGTGGGATATTTTGGTCATGGGAAAGCCTTTTAGAAAGGCATCATAATGAGACTGTTTTTATAGCATAGAGAAATCTTGATTCCTTCCATTCTCTTGCTATGTTCAGACTGTCAAGAGGTGCTAAACCAAACACTAAAAAGCTTCACACTGCAGAGCAAACCCGTTATTTTTGGTTCCATGTGGCTGCTGTCATCCTTGTCGTACTTTCCTTGGGCTTCCTTGGGGTCATTGCTTTAATTTGGGAAGTCCTTTGGAGAGAAATTAATTCCTCCTCTGAAAGCACCACCAGCAGCTAGCAGAGTCTCTCTTCAGACTGTCTTTAGGCAGTATAGGAGTGCTGCCCTGCTCTGCCCTGAATCCTTGGGTATGCTAAGAAGCTACTGGGAAAGAAGTGGATAAACTGACTGGCAGGGGAATACTTGTCTTCCTAGAAGTGGAGGAGTGAGGGATAACAGCCTAAAAGCTGTGCTGCAGCAGGTTTGGAAGGGCGGATTTCAGTTCTTTCTCCTTACAGCTGGATTGGCTTGTACTTCAGGGTGAAGACCATAAAACTTCCCTAGATGATGAGGAAGCAGCTTGTTGAGGAAGACAGCTTCCTTCATCACCAGTCAGGATTTGACACTGAGCAAGGAGGGGTGCTCCTGTAAATAAACTGCTGCAGGGAAGAGAGCAGGAAGCTAAAGCTGATTTGTTTGGGAGGTGCTGTAGCAATCCAGCTGTGTTGCCACTGTAAAATAGATTAATCTGAGCAGACAGGGTAGTCTGAAGTAAGGAGTGCTTGTATGATCCCTCTTCTGGCAATGATCTTAGGACAGTAATGTTTCTTAAAACTACAAAATTGTCTTGGGTGACTTCTGGGCTTGTGCTCAGGCTGGGAATAAGCCAGGGCAGAAGCAGAATTTGGCCTCTTATGGAGGCCCAGATCTGTAACTTTGCAAATCTTCCCTGTAAGGCAAAGGTGTTCTGGCAGCAGGCGATGGTCCTGCACTTGTCTCTAACCAGGCTAAAGAGTTTGTTCATACATGGTTCTGTCTGCAGCAGTGATGGGCCAGGCCAGTGGTCTTAGACTGGCAATGTAGATGCCTCTGGAGACATGAAACCAACTTTTGCACATAAAGATGCAGGAACAGAACCAGACTTTTTTTGAATGGCTGGTATGGGGTAAAACTGAACACAGTGTATTTAGTGTAAATGACAAGAACGTAAATGTTGAATCCCATAAATGCCCTTGGCCAGGAAACAGTGTTCCTGCTTGCTAGCACAGATGAGCAGATCTTCATAAGGTGTTCTTTTTTGTGTAATGGCTACTTCAGTTGTCATAACCAGCTAGCGTTGACTGATGTTACACTGAGTGACTCTTTGGAGTGAGAAAAGAGTCCTAGTGGATAACCTCACTTCAACTCTTTCTTTGTTGAGCGAGTGATAGTAGAAAACATACCTGATCGCGATCATTTCACCTAACTAGTTAGTATAATGATTGCCTGAGCCTTTTGTACAGAAGGCAGTCCCCATCTGCTAAGTTACGTGAAGAGAGCATGCGAAGCAGAATTGGTAGCTATTCATGTTAGTGTGCTTGGTTAATAGGGAGTATATCATTAGTGTAGCTGTGTTACAATTCTCTGCTGCCTCTGAATGCTGTAACTAGAATCTGCAGCCAAAGCTTTGACCTTTGTCAGGTGAACTTCGAAGTATTTCTGGCAGATGCCATAGCCATGTGTCAGAAGTGCAGAAGGGCATTGTATTTTCTTTTCAGGGGGTTTGGAAAATAGCAGAGACCTGTGTTTCAGGCTCCAATGCTGTCATCATTATGAGCCTGCAGGTAGTCTGCAGCAGCAGCCAATGTAGGTCTGCAGCCTAAAGGAATGGATCTTTAATTATCTGGAAGGTCTGTTTGTGACTGCAGTGGAAATGGGAAGTTTAAAACTTCAGAAGTGATATGCTTTCTTCTCGTGTCCCCAGAGAATACACTGGCCAGGCTCCACATGGGTATGCTGCAGGGCTCCTTCACTTCTGCTGCTTTGAGTGGAGGCTGGTGTAATGTCTGTCATTGGCAATGTCTTGAAACATCACTCTTGCCATGGAGGAAAAGATTAACTTTCATTTGGTCATGTTTCTCTGTGTGCAGGCAGCAGTGAAGAGCCCATCTGAAAGTGTGGGTTGGTAGGAAATTGTTCACTGTGAAGGTGGTCTGCACTGGCTGGTTTATTCACTGACAGAAGCTGACCTTAGAAGTAAAAAATAGAATGTAGTGAAACCCTGGAAAGCTGTGCTAAGTGCTTCTTTTAGGTAAGAAGTCCTTCTGCTTCCAGGGCTAAATCCATACATGCAGCATAATGTTAAATGGCTTACATAAGTTCATCTTTCTTTATCATAAATGTGTCGAAGCATAAATACATTTCATAAGGACAACACATTCCAGCATGGCCGGTTCATGGCATAACTGGCTACTGGAGAAATAGTTACACATGCAGAATTTTCCATTAATCAGAGGAGAAAGTCCTGCACAGATGGTGTATAGGATAGATTATGGCTAGTAATCCTTTTGTGTCCTAGAAGATTAAGAATATCCTGGTGTAGCTGCAGTCAGCTGACCTTTTTTAGCTGAATGATTGGAAGTTCTTGCTGCAGTTCTGCAGAGGACCAGCTTCTTCCAGAAGCCACGGATAGTGCGTTGTGAATGTTTGTCAAAGGAACAGTCTATGTAAGTCCAGCCCTGGTTATAAATTTACAGGAACTAAACTTGAGCCATGTAAACAACAGCAGCTACAAGATGGCTAAGGAATCACTTGCTAGACAGCTCTCCCAAATCTAACAGGGGGGTAAGAGAGATGAATGTTCTGAGAAGGTGCAGCAAGTATCATGTGAAGAACCGGAGTGTGTCTGAATCCTGCTGCTTGGGTTGCCCCAGAACACGAAGATGAATGCTTCGGTGGAAGAAGAGGATGGCTACACGCTCTGAGTTTTCTGGCATGGATCTGTATGAGGATTACAAATCACCCTTTGATTTCAATGTTGGAGTGAACAGAAACTATCTTTACCTGTCGCCTACCATAAACCTTTCTCCACCTGGATCACCTACGCTGTCAAAGTCTGGTAACTTCCTTTCTTCCTTTTCTAACATCCTACATGGAAAGCTTAGTGATCAGTATCTGTAAAAAGGAACTTCTCAGATTAAGAACCTGTAAAACTTGGCTGAAATGCAGGTGTAAATGAAGGGAAAGGTTGTCCTGCTGTTAACTCTGGTAGCTTATTAGCTTCAGCGTGTCAGGTAGGTTATATCCCATGTGCTATATATTTACCAGCTTTACCTTATTTGATATTTCAGTGGAAAGGCATTTTGAGGGAGAGACAAGTGAGCAAAAGAAGGTTAGGAGCAAAACGGCAACTTCTGTGAGAATGAAGCAATTGGCCTATTTTGTCTATTTGTTTATTTTTGGGGGGAAGGTAGGAATTGCATGCTTAGTATGACTTCAGAGCTCTGATACTCTTAATATCTGCCCTTGCCTTAGTACTGAAAATATCTCTGATTAATGAAAATGCTCTCTAAAACCTTTACTCTGTTCCATCCAGCACTTAAAATGCTGTAAATCTTACACATGAAGATTCTGTGCTTGAACTCTCTTGAGGAAGTGGCTGTTGGGGGCTGTTCTGCAGCAGCATTCATATATTGCTTAACCACACTAGTTTCTGGCTAGTAACCTCTCATACAGAACATCTACAGCCATGCCTCTCAACACATCATGGTCTGGTTTTACAACCTTTCTTCCATTTCTGTGTTCCCGGATGTCATCTTCCAGAATAATTTAAAATATAGACAGCTTAGCCCTACTTCAGGTGTGGCAAAGCAAAGTTACAGAGGTGTTGACTTCTTTTTGATGGGCTTGTTCTTTAACATCCTAAGAAACGTGCATACCTTGGGGGACCTCTGTGTGAAGTGAACCAAACTCCTCTGTGAACTTCAGCTAGCGGCTACTTTCACCTCTGCAGTTACGGCATCTCCCACCTCTTCTAAAGGTGGGGGAACCATCCTTTGTATCTGGTGATGCATCACCACGAGCACCAACCTTTGCTGGGTCTTTTGACATTCTTTTTCATAGAATCATAGAATAGTTAGGGTTGGAAAGGACCTTAAGATCATCTAGTTCCAACCCCCCTGCCATGGGCAGGGACACCTCACACTAAACCATATCGCCCAAGGCCTTGTCCAGCCTGATCTTGAACACTGCCAGGGATGGAGCATTCACAACCTCCCTGGGCAACCTGTTCCAGTGCCTCACCACCCTAACGGGAAAGAACTTCTTTATATCCACTCTAAACTTCCCCTGTTTAAGTTTTAAACCATTACCCCTTGTCCTGTCACTACAGTCCCTAATGAAGAGTCCCTCCCCAGCATCCCTATAGGCTCCCTTCAGATACTGGAAGGCTGCTATGAGGTCTCCACACAGCCTTCTCTTCTCCAGGCTGAACAGCCCCAACTTCCTCAGCCTGTCTTCATACGGGAGGTGCTCCAGTCCCCTGATCATCCTTGTGACCCTCCTCTGGACTTGTTCCAACAGTTCCATGTTTTTTTTATGTTGAAGACACCAGAACTGCACACAGTACTCCAAGTTGAGGTCTCACAAGAGCAGAGTAGAGGGGCAGGATCACCTCCTTCGACCTGCTGGTCATGCTTTTTTTAGTGCAGCCCAGGTTGGCTTTCTGGGCTGCAAGTGCACACTGCTGGCTCATGTTAAGTTTCTCATCAACCAACACCCCCAAGTCCTCTGCAGGGCTGCTCTGAATCTCTTCTTTGCCCAACCTGTAGCTGTGCTTGGGATTGCTATGACCCAGGTGTAGGAGCTTGCACTTGTTATGGTTAAACTTCATGAGGTTGGCATCAGCCCACCTCACAAGTGTGTCAAGGTCCCTCTGGATGCCATTTTCCTTCCAGCATATCAACCGAACTACACAGCTTGGTGTCATTGGCAAACTTGCTGAGGGCGCACTCAATCCCACTGTCCATGTCAGCGATGAAGATGTTGAACAAGACCGGTCCCAACACTGATCCCTGAGGGACACCACTTGTCACTGCTCTCCAATTGGACATTGAGCCGTTGATCACAACTCTTTGTGTGCAGCCATCCAGCCAGTTCTTTATCCACCAAGTGGTCCACCTATCAAACTGATGTCGCTCCAATTTAGAGACAAGGATGTCGTGTGGGACAGTGTGGAACGCTTTGCACAAGTCCAGGTAGATGACATCAACTGCTCTACCCCTGTCCATCAGTTCTGTAGCCTCATCATAGAAGGCCACTAAATTGGTCAGGCAGAATTTCCCCTTAGTGAAGCCATGCTGGCTGTCACCAAGCACCTTGCTGTTTTTCATGTGCCTTAGCATGCCTTCCAGGAGAATCTGCTTCAAGATTCTATCAGGTACAGAGGTGAGACTGACTGCTCTGTAGTTCCCTGGGTCATCCATTTTCCCGTTCTTGAAAATGGGGGTTATATTTCCCCTTTTCCAGTCATCAAATTTTTCATTGAGTTTGAATGATTATATGATTGGTGTTTAGGAGAAGCCCGAGCACTTTCTCCGCTCAAGAAATATGTCTCTTTTGGCTTTTTCACTGAGATAAAGGGGAAGCACTTAAATTAGATCTTTCTTGTATATAGCAGAATAAATATCCTCTGTAGTACTGTACATTACTCAAGTGTTGTAGGGATCTTATAATCTTGTAACAGCTTGTTCTCCTGAACTCTAAGAAGTGCCATTTTTCTTTAGCTTTGCCAAATGTGTAGTGATAGCTAAAATTCTCATTCTGAGTGTTTGACACAGAATATGTCTGTCTAAAGATAGAGCTGTGTGAAGGCTGGCCCTCCCCCACACCAAGAGCTGCTCATGTGAAATGACCAGTACTTCCTTAAACTGCTGATGTTTACTGCTAATCTCTGAATTCAGGCCAGGAAGAGGTAGGAAGTTCTGGTCATAACAGAGCACGAACTTGGGTTGAAACCAACCACAGCAAACCCCAAACCAGAAAACCTGAGTGTGAACTGAATGACTCTAATGCTTTGCCTACCCCAGCAGAATAATAGGGACTTAACTGCCATTTCCCGTAATGCAATCTCTGGAGTCCTAATCAACCAGCTTGTTCATGTCTGATTCATTTAAGTAGATCTAATAAACTGCTGGGATAATGTGTTAATCTTACAGACACCTAAAAACTGACCTTAAAACTAGGTATGTTTTCTGAATATTAGGTAAGTCTTCCCAGTTTTTTCCCCAGTAGAATTTTTACCCTGTTTAAAGATTTTGAGATGTGAAATGCTCAGCGAAACTTGCAGAATACCAAATTTTAAGTCCTTTGCAACTCGTAAAGGTGCAAGAGAACTAATGTAACAAAAGGTGACAAGTTAAAAGCCAGTAACAACAGTTCTGCTGGTTAGCAGAGAAGACCACACATGAGAAATGCTCTCTTAATAACATGGAGCTCAAGTGTTTCCATGTGTTGACTGACTGCCATTTCCCTTTTTTTTTGCCCCACACCCCACAAAAATACCTGACTTGGCTGTGCACCTTTCCGTATAAAGCTTGCTCAAGTCCAGGAGTCAACTGTCAGCCCTGGTTTATGATAGAATGATAGAATGGTTTGGGTTGGAAAGGACCCTCAAGATCATCTAGTTCCAACACCCCTGCCATTGGCAGGGACACCTTCCACTAGAACAGTTTGCTTAAAGTCTCATCCAGCCTGGCCTTGCACACTTTCACAACTTTGGACATCCACAACTTCTCAGGGCAGTCTCTTCCAGTGTTTCTCCACCCTTATAGTAAGGAATTTATTACTTATATCTACTCTTTTTTAGTTTATAACCGTTATCTTTTGTCCAGTCACTAGGACGGGGTATATTTGGTTTGTAGCCACACCATTGTTGAGGTGTGTGGGTTATCTGTGTAGATAACTGCTGCTTGGCCTTCATGTAGCAAAAATGAAGTGTCCTGCGTGTATTGACGTGAACTGAAGAATGAGAGCAAAGTGATCAGAAAGGTGAAGAGTAGCAGGGTTAGAGGGAGGTGCCAGGATAAACAGTGATCAGATATTTGCATACTTCAAATGGAACTAATGAAAAAGTTATAAATGGGAGTGGGGCAGGCAGTGAGGAGAGAAAGGCATGGTTAGGTGTACAGGGTGAGGTATGGAGGGCTGTTAGTAGCAGTGAATTCTTTTCTTCCTAAAGGATCTAGAAATGGGAAGGGGAGGAGAGATCATGCCCTTGTTTCTTAACATTGTATCTTGAGTTCAGTGTAGGCAACCAGCAGCACAAATTCCTTTAAAACGCTGCTTTTCCAAAAAAGAAGTACATTCCCCAGGCAAAAACTATTACAGCAGGAGACAGTCCAGCATGATTTCCTGCTGCTGGATTCCCTTGATCTATTTTTGGTGTGATAATCCAGATGACTCTTTGTAACCAGATTGAACAGGCTTTCCTGTGGATGTGCTAATGCTCTTGGAGTCAGTGTGGTCTTTGGTACTTACAAACTTTCTGAAATGGCTTTTGCAACAACGAGCTCTGTAGTCCCTGAAAAGCCTGCGAATGGAGAAGAAGGCCAGGAGCCAGAGGCTGATGTACCAGGGGTCATAGAGTGCGAGGGAAAAATGCAGCTTAAATTGTTGGTTTTCCTTCAGTCTTACAAGTCTGTGTAATGAGTAGGATAAATAACAATTTGACAGAAAGGTATGGCATTCTTAACAGTTCGATGTTAAGAAAAAGAAATATATAGAATCATAGAACAGTTAGGGTTGGAAAGGACCTTAAGATCAATTAGTTCTAATCCCCTTGTCATGGGCAAAACAAAAATGACCTGATTTGTTCTGAGATATAAGCCATAAGCCTTTTTTTTTTTTTTTTTTTTTTTTTTGATGCTGCCGTGCTATGCTTTGGTTTGGGCATTAGACTCAAACTTTTTTTCTGCCCTAGATTACTGCCAGAAAATAATGTATTGGGAAGCCTGTAGGAATGATGTTGTGTTTGTGTAGAAGACAGACATAAATCTCTGGGAAAACATGTAGGTTTCAAAAACTAAACCCCATTCTGCATTTATTTGTTTTCTCTATGCTTCCTTCTCACTGTGCTCCTTGGTAACTTACCATTTACAAATGTTCTGCCCATGCAGCAGTGTGCTTCTAGAGGGAGAAGCCTGCTACTGTATATCTCTGGACCCAAATACAGGCTCAAAACATGTTGTTTTGAAAAGAATTTGTGGGATTGAGCTTTACCTGAGTACAGTAATTTGATCAAGAACAAGCCTCTTAGGCTTGAGAGCTGCTAGGAGCATTCTTCATAGGATACATACAACTAATTACAGACACGCAGAATCTTTCTTCTCCCTGACTTTTCAGTTGATTGTGATGTAGCTATTAGATACCAAGCCTCACAGTGAAATCATAGTGGTGGTCTCATTGCACATGAATGAGTTCTTAAATTCCCAGACCAAGTGGTAGTATGGGCTGCCATCAGAAGCTGCTGAAATCAGGATGGCTTGTATGTGGTTAATTACTATACTGACTAGTAAGGTAACATTACTTAATATGTCCTCAATTTATCTGATTTATATATTTATGTAAATACATATACACACATACACACACCCACTCTCTCCTTACACACAGTCCTCATGGTTTGTGTGGGGCTTTTTTCCCCTCTCATGTTAATTTTTATTTATTTATTTTTTATTTAATGATATATAAAGCTGTTTTTTCTCTTGAATAGAGAATTAGTTCTGGGAATCCACAAACCATTCCAGCATGCAGCCTCTTTGCAAACTGGTCTCTTTGCCAATTAGAACAGGATCCCTTACTGTATGTTTAAGCGTCAGCTACAAAGATTTGGAATAGTAAATCTTTAGCTGAAAGATTTGTTTGTTGCATTAAAATGTGTTCAAAGTGATCTTACTGCAAGGACTAAGAATAAATAATGAGCACATCATGGCAATACAAATAATATTGTTCTCCTTCCTGTCCCTGAAGCTATGAAGGTGAAAACTGAGGATGGCCATAGGGATGTCTGGGATCCATACAGAGGAGTTTAGCAGAGTTTTGGTTTCTGGATTTAGATTGGGAAGAGGCAGCACTGTGAGTGAATACACATCCTCATCAGTCCCTTTTCAGTACTCCATCACTTTCTGTGAAGCGATTGCCTTTTGTTCCCAAGTTCCTTTTCCAGGCTTATCATCTGTCCAGGTGCAAAACAGCAGCTTACTTCTAGTTCTACCATATCAGTGACTTTCTAGACACAGTGGTCCTGCTTACTCGGGATGGAGAGGTTGAACAGGGTATGTGCGAAGTTTGTACTTGCAGTGCAACCCTTTTCTCTGCTGTTGTTGAGCTTGCTTATCACTGTAACCATTCCTAGTGTGTGCAGAATGGACATTTTTTTGTAATCTGATGTGGAGAGCAGTGAGGGGAGAGCCTCTGTCTTGGTCCTGAGCACCTCCAGTGCTTCCAGAGTTTCTGTGTTGCATGAGTGAGATGGAGCAGGGAGCGTGTGGGCTCCTAGGCTGTGTAGGAACTGCTGGTTAGGGTGTAGGGTTTTGCACCTTGGTCTCTATCAGAGCTGTGGGATGTGTTGTTCTCAACATGTTTCCAGTCTCCTATTATAGCAGCAGTTGCAGTTATATTGAGATTTTATACCACTTGATAGAATTAAACAGACAGTAAAATAACTTTGGTTTTCTGTATGCTGTGCTACTCAGAGAGCATGACTTTGGTATCCTCTCATCGGTTTTCTTGGTGCACTGGCACAAAAAGGCTATATATTATTAACATTAGCTGCTATCTGGCAGACATGTAATGATCTGACTTCTACTGGTTTGTTCATCCCAAGGGCTGCTGAGAAGTGACTCTATACCTGAGGTTGGGGAGGATGCTGCTGCTACAGTTGGTATGGCAGAAACATTTTCAGAAGAAGAACAGGATGAGCTAAGAAAAGAGCTTGCTAAGGTAAATCTCTTGCAAATAGCTCTTAAACTGGTTTTGAGAATGAAAATCTGGGATAGTGCTATCTTTGAACATACAGTTAATGCTTTGCATATTTATTCTGTGAGAGTCTGAAGCAGAGTGTAACACTTACGTGTATTGTGGGGAGGGTAAGGGAAGGTGTCAAGGAGAACAGGCAGTCCTGGCTGTAGGGAATTAAGCTGGAAGTGCTGAGCATACAGGTCTTAAACCTAGATACATGAATGGTTATCCCTTTTTTAACTCAAGTGGGAGAGGGGTAAATAGGGTGTCAAAGAGAACACGGTTGGAAGCCAAAACCAAGTATTGTCTTAACTGATGTGGAGTAACTGAAGCTAATTTTTTCATGAAGGATGCTTTGTAGTAATATTCAGGTAGACACTGTTTTGCTAATTTCTAACCATGTAGCTATTGTTTCTAATTCATGCAGCAGAATTTTTTTAAGAGCGAGTTAAGGAAGCACTCTTCAAAACGGACTCAGATATTCAAGCCTGATTCATCAATTAAAAAAGTTGTTAAAGTCAAGCTTTGAGTCACCAGTCTTTTTTCTTTTGTAGCTCTTTAGAACCCTAACAAAAGACCCGAACTTAAGCCTAAGGTTGGCAAACCAAGGTCAGCCGTGAGATAAGCACATTTAATGCAGTCTTGGTTTTGGTAGTCCTGATGAGTATTATTTAATGCCAAACCAATCAGCTGAAGACGGTGAGGGAAATCTGGTCCTGCTAGGTAGGGTACGTCATGCTGGTCTTCTGACAGTATCCAAACACAAGTGCGTTGAAGGTTTGGATGTATGCCTTCACCTTTGTACATGTGGCCTTTGTGCCTATGTCACATCTATACAGCCCACAGAATGACATTGTAAAGCTGTTGATATCTCTGATCATGATCTAGTGGTGCTTCTGTGAAAGGCGTAAGTGACCTGTGTAAAGAAGGAAGTACACAACCAATAGAGTTTTCTAGTTGCTGAAGAGGTGCTGTGTTTTTGTTGTTGCTGGGGGAGGGTTGTTGGTTTGCTTTTTTGGTTTTCTTTTTTATTTACTTTTTTAACTGCTCAGTCTTCCACCATTTCTACCCCTGCTCTGGGGAAGGCACTCCTCTGGCTAGATCCAGCCTGCAGTTGCTGGCTTAAGCCACAAAAGAACGTTTCTGTTCAAGCAAGGATGCAGACTTGTATATGGATCAGATACGCTCTGAGTTTCCTGATACTGGTCATACCTTGGTATCTCTTCTGACGTGGAAGGAGAATACAGGCTTGGCAATTGTCCCAGGTTTGTCTAATCTTCAAGCTTCATATAGACTAATGTTGTCTAAAGGTAATGATTTCTAACTATACAGTCTTATAGTTACCAGCTTCCTTGTGCATATCCCAGTAACAGAGCTAGCTGCAGGTAGATTACTTTCTCATCAGCTTTTCTTGTAGACTATGCTGGATTTCCCTTCTAGTATTTAGAAACAACTTTGAGGCAGTGTTAAAAACATTAGCCCTTCCATTACTGATACCTAGTTAGATGTTTTAATAAATACATAGTTAAATGGCTGGGTATATTGCTTTGTAATTTACGTCTCACCATCTCTACTGCAACAGGTGGAAGAGGAAATCCAGACACTCTCACAAGTGCTAGCTGCCAAAGAGAAGCATCTAGCGGAAATCAAGAGAAAGCTGGGAATTAACTCATTACAGGAACTAAAGCAGAACATTACCAAAAGCTGGCAAGATGTCACCTCGACCACAGCGTATGTACTGGTTCACAATGATTGCTTCACCTGTTGAGGTGGAAACTATATTGTTCTTGTGTCATGTCTAAACCCTCTGCGCTTGTGAAAAAGATGAGTGAAGGTAACAGTTATGGTCACTATTAGCCATATTATCTCACGCAAAATAAGCACAGTTGACCATAATATGGGCAATTCTATTACACTTTTTGTCTGATGTACCTGAGATACCATTACTGAGATACCATGGTGTCCCAAGTCCAACAGAATACCCTTCTTTTCCAGCCTGAAAAATTGTGGTGAACTGAGCTCATGCAGGAAGAGTGCAAAGTCAGATAACATTCTTGCCAAACACAACTGTTAGCTTAAGGTCTAGAGTGAACTGTCTTCTGCAGTTAATGACTACACAGAACATAGGAGGATATACCTCAGACTTTTTATGCTGAAATTTATTAACAAAACTATTTGGTACAAGATTTTAGGCACTTGGCACACACAAAAAACTAATACTCTGTCCTTTTTCAGTGTGTGTGCTTTTCAGGGTGTTGTTTTCTTGGTGTTTTGTGTGTGTATGATTTTTTTGTGTGTGTGTGTTTTGTGTGTGTATGATTTTTTTGTGTGTGTGTGTGTTTTGTTTTTTTTGTTCTAAGTCCTGCAATAGCAGATGGCATCTGGTCTGTGGGTGGGGTAGTAGGTTAGGTTTGTATTGGTGAACCTGATCTGAAGTCTGAGGTGACAGAGATGCTGTAGCCAGGAGGGACTGCAGTGGCTAAAAATAACCTCTTAAGTAGCTTATCCATTTGATCCTAAAGGTGAAGTATACCTCTGACACAAATCTATGTACACTAAAAGGTTCCTTATGTGGTCTGTTAAAATAACCACAGACTTAATTTTGTTACAGATACAAGAAAACATCAGAAACCCTCTCTCAGGCTAGTCAGAAGGCATCTGCTGCTTTTTCATCTGTTGGTTCAGTCCTAACCAAGAAGTTTGAAGATGTCAGGTAGGTTTCTTTAGCTTTTCCCAAGTAGCTGCATTTTGGTAAGCGTGTGATCACTGAAATAAATTTCTGCTGTTAACATACCTAGCACTTCTAAAAGTCAATCTGTCAAGAACCCTCAGCATCTGTTCTAGGAGATCTGAGTGACTTGCTGCAAAATCTTGCATGTCCTCTCTGATGCAGAAAAAAATCTGCAAAGTTCTATGGTGCATAATTTATGTATGGAAGGAAAGTAACATATGCTATCACATCCACTGCTACTTTTGTGTTTCTGATAGTATTGCAGGTGGCAGCAGCTCTGCCTGCCTCTGTGTGATACATAGAGCACTGTCATTTCTGTTCTTAGACTTTCTCAGCTTGTGAGAAACATTCAAACAGCTAATGTCTTGTAAGTGTTTGTGGTTTGGTGGTTGTTTTGTGAGTTTGGTTTCTTTCTTGTCTTGTGTGTGGATTCCTTTCAGGTGTGTGTTATTTCTTGTAAGCTGTTCTACCTCATAGCAGTGGCTTGATTTTATTACCTTTTTAATAGACTGTTGGCAGTTTCTAATTCTTAAATATTGGCATGCAACATATTTTGACTGTGTCAGATGACACAGTCCTTCATGCAAGTTAGGTAAGTTTGGTGGTCATTTTTAGCACCCTTGTGAGCTGCATGCAAAACTCCTCCCGGAAGCAATCCAATCATATGTTTAGCTTACAGTTCTTTGATTATATGATTTTTACTACTGGAACATACACAGATATTCATCTCCGCTTGTCATTTGTTGTGAATAGTGGATCAAACTTTTTTTACTTTAATTATTGGACAAATAAAAATCCACACATTCTCACAAAATATTACTGCATTGGAAAGCAGTGTAATAAAATCAGCTCTCTGTTTTCAAGTGCTGCCATTCACCTCTTTCTTGCTTTTGAAGTCTAGTGAGAAAACACTTTGAGGTGTAGTTACACAGTTACATATTTTTCTTCAGATTTATCAGAACTTCCTTTCTCTCTTTAATGCTTACTCTGGCATTGTGCAGACTACAGGCATTTTCACATTCGTTTAGGTAAGGTGGGCACAAGAGTTGTTTCTGAACCTAAGCATGTAGTCGAACTGTTTCCATTACAATTTTTAAGTTTTTGCCTGTAAGAGATATTTTTTTCCTCCAGTGTTAATGTAAAACTGAAGATCTTTTAATGCCAAGGAAGATGTTTCTTCATGTTCACCTGGTAACTATCCAAGAACATGAAATCTTGAGCACACATACTAATCAGTCTCTCTTCCTTGTAAGAAAGGAATCAGTTAAAATGATTCTGCAAGGTTGTTTGTTTTGTTTTGTTTTTTGGTTGTTTGTTTTTTTTTTTTTTGGTAAAGAGACAGAATATGGTTCTGAGGTCAATAGCTTGCAGAATTCCTCCTTGTCCTTGTCTGTACAGTGTTTGTGCCTTGACAGAATAGAAATATTCCCTTTTTTGTCTATTACAATGGGTGTTTAGCATTACGACTCAAATCTCTAGAGTCTGAGTGTAAAATAGTTCATGCATTCTCTATTTATAGTTTGTCTAGTGGACAGTCCTTATCTTTGAGTAAGTACTTTAGCAGCTCCAGACTGAGTGTTTTAGTTACCGTGTCTGTATTGCCTTTTATCTGCCTAGTCTAAGCAAATATTCAATGTTTTAAGTAGTTAAAATTCCTGTGTAGCAACTTTTGTCTATTGCTCTCATCCATCTGTGCACCTCTGGGTGTGGCTTTGCCTTTTCTGTACTCTCCCACTAAGCAGCTAAAGACAGCAGTATTATCTCTGTAAAGATGCAGGGATCTGGCTTGTGGAATACTAGCTAGGAGCTATAGCTGCAGGGGCAATGCCTGGGGAGGAGATGGTCAGTGACAGGGTAGATGTTAACAGAACTCAGACTCTGAAGCAAGCATAGTTTGCTCAAGTATAAGAATAGCAGCCTATCTGAAATATCTCTCCTTTAGCATCAGGAGCGTGGAAGGTGTCTCTATACCTTTTGGATGCAGAGCTCAGCTGCTTACTCAGCAGGGTTCTGCTGGTTTCTTCCTTAAGGCTACAGTGCTCCCCTACTAGTATTAGGCTATTGCATTTGGCAAGGGCAGACTCATAGCTCTCTTCTGGGTTCAGGAACTTAATACCTCAAAAGAAGAGTGTCTAATTACACAGGTTAGTGGCTAGGTGAGTGATGAGTACTTTCTATAAGAAACTAGGCCACTGGAAGATGATGTAATAGGGCCAGAGGAGTCCACACTGTTGGTGTGCTTCTTGGGGAGAATCATGGGAATGGAAAGTCAAGGTATTTTTATAATTTCTGGAGCAGCTGGGTTTAAAAACAAGACAACAACATCAAAAAGTGGGAAGAACTAGTGCTGTTCAACATCTTAGCTGCACTTAAACAGGGGATTTAAAACCTCTGTTTCTTGCTTTCATGGGGACCAGGTTTGTCTGGGATGCAACCAGTGAATTCAAGTCCCAGGGTTATGTGACTACTCAAGTGCTGTCTACTTTTTTAAGACTGTACAAGTCTGAACTTTCTGAAGTCTTAGAGGTCCAGGTTATTCTGTGGAAATGAGAACTCATGGGCCTGATGTTTAATTGAATGAATACTGGATACACAGGTGTGTTTTTATTCTTAATCTCATGTAGCTGCTTCATCATGGCTTTGCTTTTCTTGTATTGTTTTAGCTTAGGGACTTCTCAGCTGTCATGGCATGATTTCTTCTGTGTTGGACTATTTACACATGTTTCATGTAGCAAACATCACATGCAGGTTTTCATTCTTGCACTGCAAAGTGATTTCGGAGGGACTTGGAAAAGGGAGTAAGGCAGCTAGCAGAAATGTGAACTTGGAAAGTACTGAAACAGAGGGAGAGAGGACTGGTAATGTGAAGTCAGTGCATTATTGCTTCTCTTTTGTGTTTGTTTTCTCCACTTTTTGTTTTGTTGAAAATGAACTCTGTTCCTTCTTAGGTTTCTCCTAATACTTTATTCTCCTTTTATAAGAGCATCTTGAACTTCTGATGAGCTAGCCATCCTTTTGTAGGCAACCTTGTTTTGCACAGTATTATGTGCAAAATGGCAGTAATACCCAGATGTAGCACTCTGCAAGCTTCCTTGGCAATCATAATTTTGCACTTGGCTCCTCTTGTGCTGCATCCCTGTTACGGGGCAGAAGTCCACCTGTGCCCTGTTCTGAGACTGCAGAATAATTTTCTTTGCTTGCTTTGGAAATCTGATATGATCATGGATTCCTAAACATCATCATGTATCAGCATATCAGCTATTAACAAAAGCAAATAACTAGTGCTTGTGCACTCTTAAGCCCATGTTTTCCAGGCAGGGACTCTGGCATATCTCCCTATGCCTTTCCAAAATGTGAGGCAATGTAGTGGCTATAAAAAATAATCATGTAAAGGATAAGAAAGCTTTTAATGCAATAAAAAATACACGTAAGGCTGGAGAACAATTTACAGTGCCTTTTTTTTTTAAGCTAGAGGTTTGCTTATGAGTATTGTAAAAAGGGTTCTCTTTTCACACCACCCAACTTGATGGCCTAGTTGAGTGAGTGCTCTGATGCGGCATTTTCATTTGCACTACTTGAAGAACAAGTGATTAGATGTTAAAAAAACATCAACTGCATTTATCTAATTTAGTTCTCTTGCAAACCAGATCATTCTGTGATAAAACTATATACTATCTTGTGGTGACGTTTTACAAAATAGATGCCGAGTATATATAAGTGTATTGTACAACAGCAAGTAAATCCTTCATGAATCTATGAATAGTTCTCACATTAAACTGTCTCTCTGAGATTAAACTAAACTTCCCTAGATGCCTGTTAAAAAGATCTGCAATACACCACATGTTGCTGCTTTTCAGTGTAACAGATTATAGATTGTGAATATATATGGGAAAAGGAGGTAGTTTTCACCCTCTTTAGCCTTAAACTACTTGCAGGGTGGGGGGAAGTTGCTTAGCATGACTGGGCAAAGAGAACTATTTTAGTATCATCCTAGTTCTATAGTAAAACCTGGCAAGACCAAAACTTGTAGCAATCTACATCACAGTGAGGAATATGAATTACACGCCAGAAGACAGTCGGCTTCTATATGCTCTGGAAAAGCTTGTGGAAGCCAAACCATCCATGAAGATGAAACACAGCAGCTGAGGAAAGGGATGAGATGTGTGTGGCATGGATTACTGACATGTGTCAGGACAGCACCTGGCCTTTGCATACCTGATTCTCAGTATGCTTAACATACAAACCAACCTTCAGTTGTGCATCTGCCTTAAGGGATCCCAGCCTTAAGGGAACTTTTTACATGTGGTGTATTTTTCTATCACTGTATTCTACTGATGAGCCTCCCAATGAATCTCTTAAAACTTGTTCTGCAATGAACACGGAACCTTTTTGCATCTGTGAATGTATCTTCCATTGTGCTGAAATACTAATTGGAGTTTCGGAAATGCATCAAATATGAGAGTTCCTCCCACCCTTTCCCCCTCAGCAATTGTCTGGACAGTATTCTCTTGAAAGGCATCATAAAACAATCATAAAGCAGTCCCAGGCACAGCTACAGGTTGGGCAAAGAAGAGATTCAGAGCAGCCCTGCAGAGAAGGATTTGGAGGTGTTGGTTCATGAGAAAATGAACATGAGCAGGCAGGGTGCGCTTGCAGCCCAGAAAGCCAACCATATCCTGGGCTGCATCAAAAGGAGCGTGACCAGCAGGTAGAAGCAGGTGATCCTATCCCTTTACTCTGCTCTTGTGAGACCTCACCTGGAGTATTGTGTGCAGTTCTGGTGTCCTTAACATAAAAAGGACATGGAACTGTTGGAACAAGTCCAGAGAAGGGCCACGAGGATGATCAGGGGACTGGAGCACCTCCTGTATGAAGACAGGCTGAGAAAGTTGGGGCTGTTCAGCCTGGAGAAGAGAAGGCTGCGTGGAGACCTCATAGCAGCCTTCCAGTATCTGAAGGGGGCCTATAGGGATGCTGGGGAGGGACTCTTCATTAGGGACTGTAGTGATAGGACAAGGGGTAACGGGTTAAAACTTAAACAGGGGAAGTTTAGAGTGGATATAAGGAGGAAATTCTTTCCTGTTAGGGTGGTGAGGCACTGGAATAGGTTGCCCAGGGAAGTTGTGAATGCTCCATCCCTGGCAGTGTTCAAGGCCAGGTTGGACAAGGCCTTGGGTGATATGGTTTAGTGTGAGGTGTCCCTGCCCATGGCAGGGGGGTTGGAACTAGATGATCTTAAGGTCCTTTCCAACCCTAACTATTCTGTGATTCTATGATTCTGTGATTTTAAAACCCAGTCAAAATTTAACATTTCAAATATAGTTATGAAAAACTATGACCATAACTCTTCCTAACTTTTCTAACTTAATATTGTGGTATTTGACAAGAAACATTGAAGTTAATATCAGACTAATATGTATCAAGACTAAACTGAGATTTTGTAGAATCTAAATTAGGTGGTCTTGAAGGTATTTCGGAGCTTCTTAATCTACATCCAGTCACCTTCTAGGTGTAGGTACGTGTTGTCAGTAAGCAAAGAGTAACTGTAATGGCAACACCGGCAGGTTATAGAAATCCTCCAAGAATATCAGAACAGGGTTGAGACTAGGACTTTTTCCTGCCCTCGGCATAAACCTGACCTTGACTATATGGATTGATGTGACTGTTCTCGACAGAAAACTTGTATTGGTGAGTATGGAAATCTTGCACTGAACTGAAACTGAAGACTTCTGAATGTAGGAATAATTCTTTCCATAGGAAGATTAGTTGATTGATAAGACTCTTGTGTGTTCACTTTGTACCTGATATTGTCACAACTGTAAATGCAGCATGACTCTTATTGCTTGAGAAACTTGAGTAGACACACCGTTGCAGCTATGCAGAATATGTACTACCAAGCATGGCACTTGAATCTTGCTAAAAAGGAAAAAAGTTGTTGTAGCTTTTGCTCTGATGTACTTGTGTGTGTGCATGGCTAAGCAATTTGTGAAAGCAAAACCAAGCAGTTGGTACATAAGACTGGCTATTTACCAAAGACAGTATCCAGAAGTCAGCTCTCTAAGGCAATTGCTTCTCAGTCTATCACTTAAACTAACTTCTTGCTTTCTTTTTTCTTAATGCTGGCATTTAGTATACGCTCCATACAACATTCAATTAGCATGCCTATTATGAGGTAATGTATGCATAATGGAACTGTTGGGTTTGTTTATGTTCATTTATGGAATCAAGTAAAACTGCACTTAAGTCAACTCACATAAATTTAAAACAAAATCAAAAAAGCCACCCAACTTTGTAGTAAATTGGAATGTAACAATATTTGGTTTTATTTCTGCTTATTGGTGGCAGTTATCACGCATCTGGGATGTGACCAAGTATACTTTCCTGCTGTTTAGGGAACTATGACAACTTTTCCCTACCCAATAGAAATGTACTGCTACTAAATGACTCCACGTTTAAAAGGCACTAGCTTCTCACATGGGTTAGAACAATGAAAGTGAGTAAAAAGTACTGTGGTTTCACAACAGGGCTCTTGCTGACTTGGAGTGCTGGCCTTTTCTCTCCCCTTGCTTGGTGCTGTGTCCCTCTATCTCTTAGGAGGGTTTGGTTTGATATATATATTGGTGCCACTGCGTGCTTTCTCAAATGAAAGAGTGCTGCTAAGTGTGGGTGACTTACACAAATACCAGGCTAAGGGGGAAGGGAAGTTTAAGACTGCTTTTGAAAAAAAAAAAACAACAAAACAACCAACCACTGAATAACCACCCCCCCCCACACCCCCTCCTGTTTTTCATCTTTAATAATTATTTTTAGTCTCCTGTGAATCCTTGGGCCTGGTCTGCTGAAGGCAAGCATTTTCCATTCTGCATAAATACAGGAAAGATGTACAGGCTGTTGCACAAATTTGAAAATGGCAGTGCTAGCTAGTTGGAGCATTAAGCCACTCTTCTGACCCTAATAAATAATACACTGGCCCTCAGCATTGAACATCTAAGGATATTCAATGCTGAGTGCTGCTTTTCATATACAGAATTTACCATCTGCAATCACAACTGTCTCCAGCACTTCAAAGGCAAGGGGGATTCTCCCCAAATTTAACATGTTAGCAGAAAATGTCCTTATTAACCATATTTCATTAATTGAACACATGCCCTATTAAACTGGTTTTCCTATAACAAGTGGAAAAACTCTGGCAAGCTTTCTTTAGCAGTAACATACTAGTCTAACCAGAAGTGATGACTAAGCTGTTCTGAAACCATTTAAGCCAGAAACATGTTTGAAATCACTGGGAATAATAAGCTAAACCTAAAATACTTTCTAGTTCTCCCTTCTGTGGTATGATGAAATATCCTATTGCAGAGTGTGGCAGTGCTCAGTTGCAAGAGATACAAATGAGCTACATATTGAGTGCATTTGAATTTCAGTTATGTAATATTTGGGAAATCCAGATAGAAACTATTTTTAGGCTACCCTTAAACCAAGGAAAGAGC
Source organism: Pezoporus flaviventris (assembly GCF_033815535.1). Classification (NCBI taxonomy): domain Eukaryota; kingdom Metazoa; phylum Chordata; class Aves; order Psittaciformes; family Psittacidae; genus Pezoporus; species Pezoporus flaviventris. Next base: position 29,141,888 of record NW_026892555.1, read on the forward strand.
CCCAAACAAAATTTATGTTGACATTAGAAAAAGCAACTGTCTGCTTGTTTTGTGATATTTACAGACTAACACAGATATGGTTGTAATTCTGTGGTTCCTTTTTCTTTTATTATTATTTTCCTAGAAATTCTCCTACTTTCAAATCCTTTGAAGAAAAGGTTGAAAACTTGAAGGTAAATATCATTAAAACTCCTTGGTAATTGTGGAGCTCTGGATGTGGAGAAAAGACAGAAGTGGACTCAGGGCAACCTGTGTTTTAGTTACTGGTAAAGTGTTGAAGGTGCTTAGATGACATCCTTTTAAGTGTTGTGGAACTGGTTTCTCTGCCTAATGATCTGAGGATAAAAAATGGGTTTCCTGCACCTCTTCCAGGAGGGTGCCTTTAACTAGGGGGACTAACAGCTACCTAACCTGCACAAACAGCTAGGACAACATACCTAGTGTTATGTATCCAAAACGGTGTAGCCTTTTATTTCCATGCCTTCTTAAGGGCTAATACCCTACACAAGAGAACAGCTTGGAATGTTTCTCTTATTTTTGGCATAAAATACACAAGGCCTTTGTACCTTAATTTAGAATTTACTCACAAAAGCTTCAAGTGCCAGAAACAACCATTATTAACTTCTTGAGATTAAAAAAACTCACTAATACATGTAACTGGAACCAGATTTGACTGTTCTCATGGGCACACTGGGCTGTATGAGAAGCATGCAAGTGATAACATGGGGAATTAGACGTTCCCTTGCAAACTAATGGACATTAACACTCCTGCCATTCCCACAGGGATATAATGTAGAGGGAAAAGGAAAACACATTACCTAGAGAAAGTAAACTAGTTGCTGTACTTCACTGAAGATCTTGGGAATTGCTGTTGAGAATGGAAATTCTTCAGTGTTCTTTTTTGAGGTTCAGTGGTCTTTTTTAAGCAATACAGAAGTGAGTTTTAACTCTGAACCTTTCAAAGCCTAAATGGCTTGAAAGGCTGCAAACCCACATCCATTTTTAACTGAGGGCATGTCAACCTTCAGACTCCTTGGAATGAGGGCTGCTGCTTCATGCTGCGTGCATCAAGAAAGCAGAGGGAGACTGCTATGTTAGTCTGCTGCTGGTGGTTGCTTTCCACATGATACTTAAAAACTTGCCTTTAGAGTATTGCAGAGGTAGCTCCATCCTGGAAAAGCTGCTCTGCTGAAAAGTTATTAAACATTCTCCTGCAGAGGTACTGGTTTACACTGTTCAGCATGTTTGGCATGTCAAATAACTGCAGTTTTATGTTGCGGCGCTCTCTGTGTTCTAGTCTAAAGTTGGAGGAAGACAACCTGCTGGAGGAGACTTTGGAGAAGTTCTCAACTCTGCTGCCAATGCCAGTGCCACAGAAACGATCACAGAACAAACACAGGAGGAGACCCACTGAGATTCCTGCTGCTGTCCTGCTACCCACTGCCAGATGCTGCAAGCGAAAACTAAGCACACTTGTAACATTATTTGCGCTTTTCCCACCAGATGTGCTTTTATTTAGCATGTAGCTGTTTTACCAGGTTAACTGATACCAAGCTTTTTTGTGGGTTCAAAAATATTTTTGAAACTAAAATACACTGTTTGGGGTTTTGTGTGGGAAGGGGAATTTTTATGCCTTTCAAGGGTTTAAAGGACTTACTTGTAATTTGAAGGCAACCTGTAAAATATAGCAATGAAAAAACCCTCTTTGGAGAAGTTAATTGTATTGTACATATACTGTGGATACATAATTCCTTTTGACTCTGTAACTACTGCTAAATTTAATTATTACGAATCTGCTGCTGCTGCCAGACTGAAGCTTGTGATTACTTCAGTTAAGCGTTGCCTGCAGAGGACATCAGGCCAGGGGGATTGTGCCCAGCGAAAGACAGGACTTCTTCAGGCTTTAAATAAGTTACTTGTAGCAGGATTACACCTGGGTAGGACAGAGCTGTCTTACAAACATGTTCCTCATAAAACAGTTGCAGACAGGGTAATACATAACATCTGGAACTTACCCATTTGTCTGTGGATTATCCACCTAGGAAGGAAGCTCCTAACCATCACAGACGGAAGCAATATGCCTAGCAGTGCTGGTTTGGTTCAGTTACAGTAACATTTTCAGTCTTGTTTTTTGTCCATGATGCTAATGTGGCAGGATACACTGCTGAACTTATGATCAGTTGTGAATAAATTCATCTTAATTCACACATGGTGGCATCAGACTAACAAAGCATGGACTGTAAGAGTAAGCCTGAGAATGACATTGGCTCTTTTCTAGGCAGCAAGAGAACTGCTCTCAAATGCTGATGCTGCTTCCTTCATAGGCTGACCATTGGAAACATCTGCTAGACTGTCTTACACTCTTTTTACATGTTAAAAGCCCTGTTCCTGTTTAAGAGTCCAGCAATCTGTCATAGCGCAGTGTAGCTCTTCTACGAGATCTGTTCTCCTACAAGATCTTTCTCCTATATGTTGCTTTAGCTGATGTACTCTTCAAGTCTCTTGTATGTGGTGTGTTTCTGGCACATGGAGTTGGTATGGTTAGAACTGGAAACAAATTTTGAAAACAGTTGTGTGAAATTCATGAAACTTTAACCTGCCACAAATGTTTGGAGGAAAAGAAGTTGGCTCCTGACAACCTTGTGTGTCACATGTAGTAAATATGCTTAATTACATGTGAGAAGCTTAATAAAAACATGTATGTGAGGAATGTATTGTCCTGTGAATACGGAGGATAATTGACTTTTTTATTTCTACTTCAAACAGTGCTTTTAACTTTGGTTTCAAAGTAGTGCTGATACGTACTACTCACATGGGGGATCTACACTGAGGAGTTTGATGTTCCTAGAGCCTAAGCCTAGGTTGACTTCCAGTGACTTACATAAACTGACGTGATTCCATTTGGAAGTTTAGAAAAGGGGTCGACGTGCACCCTCAGCCTCTGACAGCTCAGAATGGAGAACTGATGACACAGCAGGAGTGGAGCTCTCTCTCTCAACTGTTAGTAACAGGTCGAGCAGGTCCTTCCGGAACGTTATCCTTCTTGGATGGGTTCTGTTTCGGTTATTTAACTGATGAACAGACACCTAGTCCAGAGCTGGGTCTGCACGCTGTTACGCTCAGACTTGCAGCTGCACCCTCGCGTGCAAACACCCTTAGGGAGGCTGTTGCCACTGAAGTTTTACTTTCGCTGCGGTCTGTGCTAACGTCGCCGTCCCCAGCCCCGTCCCGCCGGACCGGCTCCTCCAGCCAAGACACAGCTGCAGGCTTCGTTCACCTCCCCTTGCCAGGTGCTGGCCGCCTGGCTGGGCACGCAGCGGCTTTCCCTGCGCTGTCCCGTGGCCAGCCGGGTCTCCTCCCGCAGCAGTAGCACGAGGGCCGCAGGGACCGGCCGCCTCCTGCCCCTAGCAGCGGAGGGCAACCCGCCCTCCTTCGCCGACCATGGCGTCTTCCTCGCTCCGTCTCAGCCCAGCATGATGCGCCTGCGCCCGCCTGGGCGTAGCGCAGGGTCAGAGTTCACGCTCCGCCCTGCACGCGGGCAGTCATGGCGGCGCCGAGCTGGGCGCTGTTCGCTGCGCGGGCCGCGCTCCGGCCGTGGTGGCTGCGGGCGGTGAGGCGCTGCAGCGGTGCCCCGCCGGCGGCAGCCGTGGGTGCCTCCGCTCTCCCGCAGCAGACGGCAGAGCGGCCGAGGGCAGATACCGCGGCCCCCGGCCCCCGGCAGGTGAGGGCGCGGTGGGGAGGCCGGGTAGGGCAGTGGTCGAGGCGGTTCCGGCCCCGCTGTCCCGGTGGGGCCGTCCCTCCAGTGCCTCCCCGCGGATCCTCTGCCGCCTTCCTCTGCTCTTCGGCCGGTGCAGGCAGCGTGCGTCCCCGCTGCTTCGCTTTAGCCTTCCTGAAACGCTGGCCCCGTGCACAGCCCTTTGCCCGCCACCCTGCTTGTTGCCGCGTGTGTGCATCGCCTGCTCGGAGGAGTCCTGTTTGCCCCATCCCTGGCAATGTTCAAGGCCAGGCTGGATGGGGCTTTGAACAGCTTGGTCTAGTGGAAGGTGTCCCTGCCCATGGGAGTGGGGGTTGGAACCGGATGAGCTTTGAGGTCCCTTCTAACCCAAACCATTCTGTGCTTCTCACCTCTTCATCCTTCGTAATGACTGTCCTACAGAAATACTGACAGTTTTCATGACGTTTTACTTTTAACCTACTCCTACAAAAGTCTAATATAGAAAGTGTACAAGTAGTTTTGCGTGTGTAGAATGCAGAGTACAACTCTCTGGGCAAAACTGTATTCTGCCTTTTACAGGCAGGCAGGGAAAATGTGGAAAATCTTTAGCTAAGTATTTTAGCAGGTCAAATCAAAGACCTGTCAGGCCAGTACTTTACAGATTTGTAGTGGAAATATGAAGGCTGGTGTGAACGAAACACCTGTGGAAATGCAGGTGTATGAAGGCATCAAAAGAAATAGCAGGACTGGGGTAGAAAGAATGTATGTTAATGTGGAAAACCACAGTTTTCTGGGAAGCTGTTTTTGGAAGTGAAATTGCTGTTGTCAAGGCCTGCACTCTGATAACCTGCAGCACAGATGAGTCACCAAGAGCACACCCTGTTTCTGAACCACAACCGGAAGGCAATAGGCTTGTGTTGTATTTCATGTGCCATTTGTTTTCCTGTTACTCCATCATGAAAACAAACATGGAGAGATAGACAGTGAGCAGCAGCCTGCTATTTATTGAGGCTGCACTTAGAGATTCTGGAGCAAAGGAGCACCCAGTAAACAACTGTTGGTCCTGAAGCGTGTAAAAGATTTGTCCAAACCCAAGTTCATCATTGCCAAACGGGAAGAATGTTGGAGGTGTGATGATAGCTGCCATCCTTTGTCCTTGATGTTGTACTTAAGTGCTCTTGTCCTAGAACGATTTGGTTATGTGTCTGTGGGTATGACAATGTGAGTGTATGGAACTTGGGAAAGAATGAGTATGAGTGGTAAAGTGAACATGGAAGTTTTGTGAACCATTGCTTTCTCTGGCTGTTGTGCTGATTTTTGTCATGCTGATTTTCTCACAGTGTCTGTTGTGACAGTGGCTGTAGCTGACATCTAGGGAAGCAGAAAAAAGCACTGTGTGTGTTTGTACTGGTGTATCTCTTCCAGGCTGAAAAACCCCAGCGTCTGATTTTTCCTTGGTTGGAAGTGCTGCTCTTCATCCTTGTCATTCTTTGTTTGCTAACTTTTCCAATTCTGTTTGATCACATGAGTGGCTTGGAGTGTGCCTGGTAGGCTATGGAGATTAATGCTGTGAATTAATAATGCAGGACTGGTTTAGTACTGGGAGTATAGAACAAGAAATGCCTCCGTCATTGAATCCAGAACTTGGTATCTCAAATTACTGCATAATCTGTGCCTCTGTTTTCCATTGAGTATCTGCACTGTCAAGGCTGGCTATGCAAAGAGCAAACATCTGCCTAATCCAGGGTGCTGGCTCAGGTAGGGTTTAGGAAGGGATTCACTTGATTTAGCTATAGAGGATGCTGAATGCTACTTCAAGTATTTGAGGGGTTAATTTTTCATTCCCTTTTTCTTTCCATGGAAGTAAGAAGCCAGAAATCTTTTCTCTTTCTATCAATAAATAAATAGTCATCAAGACTTTAAACTGAGATGTTACATAGTATCCACAACATCATTTTGAAGTGGAATTACATACACAAATATAAACAATGCAATACGTAAATCATATTGGAAGTGTAAAGTGAAGAGCTGGCCTACGACTCTGGATTTCACAACACTGTCGAGTTACTCTCTCAAAAAGAGGAAGAGCAGTAGCTTGCTTTGCAGTGTCATGGTGATGTTAAAAGCGTAACAGTGAGATGAAGTAAGATTACCATGAGTCTACTTTCATGCTGTTCTTAGCCTAGTCAGGAAAGACTTTGGTGAGCCCATGTGTGATTGATGATTATTCAGTGATTGCTCTTTTGAGAGTGTGCAGAAGAGGAAAATAAAAGTGCTCTGGCTTGTAGTGTAATCTCTTAGTTCTGTGTAGTTTCCTTGAAATCGCCTTTTCACCATTTTTAACTGATTTTAAAATGCTAGGAGTTATGTTACTTGGTAAATAAATTTTCCACAGCAACCCTGATGCTAATGTGGGATTCCCCAGCATAAAGCTGGGTAATACTTACGGGAGGATGTACTAGATGCTGCTGGAAGAACTGAAGGCATTAGACCTTGCGAGAAAATCCCTCTGAGGGGAGAAACTCAGGAGCTTGCCTCGAGAGGATGCGGTGGCTCCGCTGCAGTCCCTTCCTGGGGTACCGTACATCTGCAGGATCTACTCTTCCAAGCAGGTGGAACGTGGTCTTGCTCATCCCTTCCCTGAGCTGCAGCCAGAGGAAAGTTTCTGCTCCTAATCTGGTGGCAAAGAGACAGGTACAAAGTGCTACCTGGCTTTTGGTTTACTTGTAAGAGCACAGAGATGTTATTTGGGTCCTTAGTGTTTGTATTGCTTTCCAGCTTGCTTCATAGGTACTTTATAGTGCTCTCTGCCATGTTGGGAATTTCTTAGGGTTTTGTTCTTCTGTTGCTGTTTTGCAAATAGGGAAACTTACAGAGCACTTAAATAGTGCTTAAAATTGTTAAAAAGTTAGCAGCTTTATAAGCAAAATATTCTGCTAAATCCACATGATATTTAACATTGTCTACAACAGGCAGCTTCTTACTGCTTTTTGGTTTTTTTGGTCTGTGTTTTTATAATGTCTTAAGTTTTGCATTCTAAGCTGAACAAAAAAATGACATGTTTAAAGTTCTTTTCTTCTCTGTAGAATTGCTTAAACCTTTCAGAAGGACAGGAAATACTTTAGGTGTTACCTTTATTTGCAGACTGAAGCTGCCTGCTGAGCAAAATGGAAAAACTTGCTTTTTAGGATGGAGCTGATGATTCTTGTTGATATGGGTAGAGAAATGATTGTTGAACTACGTTCATAGGTAGTTTACCAACATTTGAAGAAAATGTAAGAATGAAGCAACTAGTTAAGAATAAATGGCATATTTTTGTGCACTATGGACTAAATAGTCTTAAAGTGTTTTAAAAAATAAATGGTAAATTTGTCAAATGTAGTTTTAGGTAGAAATGGGTTATTGCTATGCTAGCTTTACTGCTGATCTGTAATATGTATCATGGTGTGATAAAACTCTTCTGGTAACTTTTTACTTTATAGTAACAGGGACAAGTCATCAAGTGAGTGCTGGAGCTCAGTGAAATGAGGGAAACGTTGTCTTTCTTGAGAAGCGGAGATCTCCAGCCCACAGAGGTGCTGCGCTTGGGTTTGGGTGCACTTCCGTGCCCGGCACAGCAGAGGGCATTGCTTGTTTCTAGATGTCGCCGGAAAAGTAGCCCGTTTGAGGAATTTCGCATTTGGTTCTTTGAATACTGTCTTTTAAGGGAAAGCATTCATTAAGAAGTGTAACTGACTTTGTCCAAAGTTCACATGGAAGGGGCTGGGTTGGTATCAGTACATCGTAGTAAGTAATTTCTGAAAGAGATTAGAAATTATTCTTCCAGAAATGACTGTATTTTTAAATCTAGTCAGCTATAGGTTCTTTCTTGAAAGGATTTGGGGATTCAGAGGTTTCAGGAGTACGTCCATATATTTAAATTTCAAGTCACTATTTAAATAAATAAAACATCAATATCAGAGCAAATACAAGCTATTTTAATAGGTGATATAAAGAGTTGCCTTCTCTATTTATGTTTTAGGGGAGGGATTAAAAACTAAAACACAAAAGTGAGAATTTTAAAAGAAGTTTTACACTTTGTTCTGAAAGCTACATGGATATGCTTTATAAAGGATTTGTATCTTTCTTGCTTGTGCAGTATCTTGGCAACTCCAGTTCAAAATAGTGTGTAACACTGGATGTTTTGAAATTAAACATTAAAAAAATCCAAACTATTTTAAATGTAATTGTTGGTGGGGAAATATTTCCCCCAGTGTATCTTCCCAGCTAAGTTAACATTTAAAAGATGATTTTACTGAAGTTGCAGTTACTTGAGCATGAAAATACTTGTTTATATTTTGTACAGTTTTCACTTGTAATTTTGTAGCGTAATACTTCTGAGGACAGACACCTATAATCTTTGCATGGATGGAGTGCTCTTCAAGCGTTGTTAAGTAACTTATGAACTTTTTTTGTTTTAATGGCAAATATAGCAACATCATATAAAACCTATATGCCAAGAACAGAAGTTACTCTTTTAAGCAGGTTACCTTCTGGCCAGCATTCAGGTACTGAAAACTGCTGACTGAGAGTTGAACTTCCCAGTTGTGGGATTAGTGGGAGCTGGAGTGAGTTTTCTTTACCTGGAAGTCTCTCTTGGCTTACTTTGCCACCTTGTACAGCAGCATTTGAGGAACTTGTGACATGTCTGCTACTGCTGCACTGTGGACACATGCTAGTGCTTTCAGGTTAATGCTAAACAAGGACTGTATCACAAGCTTCTCCGCATCCTCTTGGCTGGATCTGCTCGAAATGCTGGTTTGCATTATAGTGGGAATGAGCCTGTTTGACCCTCATTTGACCTCTGCAAAGGAGCAGTTCTAACTTGTGAATGCTCTGGCTGAGGCATCAAAACTTGGCTCTTCTGACTTGGGTTTGCCCCGTCTGTGGGCACAGCTGGGCCTGATAGATGGCCTGCTTTGCATACAACACAAGTGCTTGCATGGCAGGATTTTGTAAAACTCGCATGGTGTTGGAACAACACTGAAGAAAACAGGACTTGTGCTCTTGTGGGGTGGCAGGAGAAAAACACATGCCGTCCCTTTGAAGGTGTAATTATAGTAAAATTGTACATGGTTGTAATAAGCAGTGGTGACTCAGGAACACAAATCAATGTAGGCAGACCCTGAGCACGTTGCACAGCTCTGTCCTTGGTTGGCATGAGGAAGACCACAGTGCTGGTGGAGAGTGGGTTGCAGTTGTCTTCTTTCCTTCAGAAAACTATGGGTTAGCAAGTGCTCACTTTGGCATTGCAGGAGGTCTGTGAGTGATAGACATTATGTGATATGCCTTGAATGACTGGCTGTCAGGGTAGAATCCCAAAATTCAAACTGTCTTGGGACTACCAAAACGGCGAAAAGCAAGTGGATATCAGGTGCCCACTCTTGATTGATTGACTACAGACGATATAGCTGGAAGAAGGTGCATGGAACTGTAATGTAGAGGTTAAATAGGAATTTAAATACTCCTAGTGGTTAATGTTATCAACAGGATATTTACATCCACTGTTGCTGTAGGAAATCCCAGTTACTCTCCTATGACTATTGAAGCAGCAGCCTGTCCTCCGGGAGCCTGGAAAAAAAGGGCCTGGAAGAGTGGGGCGGTGATAATTGGAGAAGCTGTCAGTCTGGAGATAAGACAGTGCTGTTGTACGGGGCTGCCAGTGTCCCATTTCAGCATGGCCACCCTGTACAGCAACCTAATGTGAGGATACGGACATACGATTGCTCTGTGTGTGCTAATCTGGCAGAGTTTTCTTTTTGAAGTAATCCATGTGGTAGGTTCACTCCTTTTCCCTGGTTTAGAGGGTAGGTGATTTCTGTTCAGAATTGCAGTGGAGGGTTATACATTGTATTATAGCAGGGAAGAAATGCAGAACAGGCAGTGTCCTGATTTTTTCCTATAGTCTTTAAAGAAAGCTACAGGCAAATATTTTTTTTTTTTAATTATGTACAGAAGTTACTTAATTTCAAGAAAAATAAGCAGCTTTAGTGTGACCAAATCACGTGCTATTTTATGTTAGGAAATAAATTCTTAGCTCAGCATTGTTTAGCAAATGATCCTTCTGGCTAGTCAACAGCGGATTTTCAAAGCTGCATTTGAAATTCTTCATGGAAGTCTTGTTTCATGAGTTCTGCACTGTGTTCCGAATTGAAGTGTGAAGATAACTGGAAAACCTTCTTTTTACTACGAACGCAAAGAAGTTGGTATGGAGTCACTCAGTGCAGCAAGTTGTTCCTTTATAAGATATGTTGGGTAAGCCTTGATTGTTTGGGTAGCATTATAGTGTGCTAGCAATATGATTTTGCTGCTTTCTGCTGTTTTAAATGGGCAATTGATTGATGAAGAAGTTTCAAAAAAGTGTCTAGAAGCAGCTGCGGATCCAGCCATGATGTCCTTCCCCTCCTTGGACGTACTCTAGTGTTTTATGGTATTCCTCCTAAGCTCAGTTGTGTAAAGTCAAAGGAAAAAGAAGTGTAGTATTAAATTTTAGTAATGTATATTGCTGTATGTAACACCAGAAGATTCAGACTCAGACAAAATAGAGTATAGCAATAGTTGACTAAAAAAGTCACCTGCCTATGAGCAACATCTAGACAATAATATGTGTCATTGTTATTGTAAATACTTATTCTCTTTCATGAGTTTGACAAACAGTTCGTGTACTGCATCTTGAGGATAAGTCTAAGATGCATCCATCTTCAAATACAGAAAAAAAGCTGCAGATAGCCTTAACAGGAACATAAAGAGATTTCTAGACAACAGAGAAGTTCTAACATTGAAACTGCAGTTGAGGAAAGTCTGTTGAATACTATGACAAATCCTATTCCTGTGATCTCTCTTTAAGTTTTGGTTTTTTTTGTTGTTTTTTTTTCCTTGAGATCTGCATGATCCTACTTGAAAACTGTAACTGTGAGAGGCAAAAGTTGTTTTCACCATGATGTTTTACTGATTGTGCTACATGTATTTGGTTAATTCTTATTAGCATCTCTTTTAAAGATGTGCTTAGTTAACAATATTATGTTGTTCGTTATTATGAGGACTATGTATATACGAATATATACATACAAGTTTATTGCGTGTTGTCTGCACGGCTGTGGTACTCTTAATTAGAAGTTATTCTGTATGCAAAAGTAAAATCAGGTGTGGAACATACTATATTCATCAGTCAGTACCAAAACACAGAGCTTGATGGAAGGATGTTGATGAATGTAAACTGACACCAAATCATGTATGGTGAACCTTTCATTGTTTTTAAAATACAAGTGTAATCTTTTCCTAATCTCCAATCAAAATATAATTTAAAACATTATATATATAATTAGCCTTTTTAGAAAGCTAATTTCAATCTGTGAGGTTGGCTTAAAAATCCTGTCTGTAGCCAAGCAAAAACTTGCAATGCTCTTTGCCAAGTATGACAACTATTACCCTTATATCTTCCTATTACTATGTTTGTTTCCATTTGGATAATGCTGTGAAATATGAATCGCCCTATTAGTAAAACTGAAGTTTAGTTCTTCCCATATTTTTTTAATTTTGGGATGAGAAAGGTTGGTAAATAGGAACTGTGACTTAGACAAAATGAAGATGTTCAGTGAAAATCAGTTATTTGTGCATTACATGCATTTCAAAATAGTTTTGTAGATATTTTTGTGTAGTAGCCTCTTTCTGAGTCACAGTTCTTCCTAGGTGGAAGTCAATGAAGCAGCACACCTCTTACAGATTTTCTTTAGGAGTTATGTGCCAGAAGATTTTATTGCTTACATATGATGTTGGGAAAATGGTATGTCTATTTTGACAGTATAACCACACATTTATGTAACTGAAGATTAACCAGTTGATTTTTAGGCTGGAAAGGATCACTGTGGCCATCTAGGCTGACTTTGACATAAGGCACTGAATTTCAGTCAGAGACTCTTGCACTTACCTTAGCAAGCTTGTCTTTCAGATAAATTAGGGTACTTAAAGATAAATAAATACCCTCTATTCTGCTCTTGTGAGAATCTTCCTGGAGCACTCGGTCCAGTTCTGAGGTCCTCAGTGCAAGGAAGACCTAATGGGTCCAGGGGACGGCCATGAAAGTACCTCTCCTGCGAAAAAAAGCTGAGAGAGTTGGGGTTCAGTCTGGAGAAGAAAAGACTTCAAGGAGACTTTATTGTGTCCCTTCAGGATTAGAGGGCTTCTAAAAAATATTCCTCCATCTTTCTTACCAGGGCAAGTAGTGATGGAAAAGGGACAATGGTGTTAGTCTGAAAGAGGGTGGTAGGAACAGGTTGTCCAGAGAAGTTGTGGCTGCCCCATCCCTGGCAGTGCTCAACGCCAGGTTGGATGGGGCTTTGAGCAACCTGGTCTAGTGGAAGGTGTCCGTGCCTATGGCAGGGCAGGGTTGGACTGAATGAGCTTTAAAGTTCCCTTCCAACCTAAACCATTCTATGAAAAAAGTGTCAATCATAATACGTGTATGTAAGAAAGCAACATTAGAGTTTGTATTCCAGTACTACTTCTGGTGTTTTCTGCTTTGTGAGGGCAACTTGGATATCTGTTTAATGGGATTTTCTAGAGTTTTGTGTTTTTGTTTGTTTTTTTTTGTTTGTTTGTTTGTTTTTAGGGTTTTTTTCCCTTCTTCAATGTTATTCTAGTTTACTTGGGACTAAATTGAAAATAGAGTAAGGTATTCTTAATTTCCCAGCTTTATTGCTCAGCTGGTTTCACATGGATTGGCAAGAGCAATGTTAAGTTCTCTGGCTTGCAACTAAGGTTTGTAATGTTGTCAGATTGTTTTGTCCGAGCTGCACAGAAAGCTTATGGAGTAGATCATGCTCTTTCAGGTGTTCCACAGGAGACAGGGTGCTCTTCTCCAGGCAGCTCAGTTCACGTGTGCTCCTAAGTCATACTGGGACACTGAGACTTCTAGCAAATTGTATGCAGCCAAGTCACTGCCAGATTTTGCCTTCAGGTTAGCAGTGAAGTATGGAGGTATGTTAGCTTTGATACCTGTGCTCCTTACAGCCTAATCATGTAGTGTGTTTAAAAAAATAAAATGAATCAGGGTTAAAACAAAGAGGTCTTTACAAAATACTACTAGACTTGCATAGTAAATTAGTTGCCAAAAATTCTGATACCTACACTGGAATTTAAATGACTCTTTGCCAAAACACTTAGTCACTGCTTCTCACTAAGGGATGCTTAAATGCCTAGTATCAGCTTTTTACTTCCAGCCCTTTTGGCTGAAGAGTTTGGTTTGTTTTGCTTTCTAAAATAAAACTACATTTCTGCACTGTGCTGAGGAGAATATATGGGTGCTTGTCTTTTGGTTTAAACAGCAGAGGTTTGCTTCATTTTCTGGCAGTTCATTGGGGGTGCTTGTAGCTTAAAGGTCGTGATGGGAAAAAACTCTGGACAGTTAAACTCCTAAGTATGCAAGGTTTTTGAAAGTTAATGCAGATATCATAAAGATAAAAATGAAAAATATATCAGTCAATTTTCTTCATCCTCTTCTAGGCAGAAAAAGCTGTTTTCCTTTGCTTTTTCCTATCATAATATCTGGGGTTTGAGCAACCTGGTCTAGTGGAAGGTATCCCTGCCCATGGTGGGGGACTGGAACTAGATGATCTTTAAAGTCTGTTCTGTGATTCTAGGAGAAGCTTTCATTGCTCACTGTGCTCTTTTTGAAGAGCAGTTTTGTAGTGCCGTATTGTATAAAACAGTGATGCTGTTTTCTTTCTCTCCTGCTTTCTTCAAAACTTACCTTTAAAAAGATGGGTACAGACACACCTGTGTTTATTCCAACACTATACAATTTGAGGTCTGCTGCTTTTGATGGTGCAATTCAAAACATTACTCAGGTATGGACAGAAATTAATGAATATGGTATCTGCTGGAATTTTTAGCTATACTGATACTTCTTCTATTGGACTGTAGATATTAATTACTTTTAAATGTATATTAGAACCCTTATAACTAAAATAATTACCTTAATTCAGGTCATCATAGCATAAGCTGTTGTGCAAGTGCTGTCTTTACAGAAATTGGGCCTTGTAACAATCTGTAGGAAGTGATTCATATGAAGCTTTTGTAATTATCTCCTTGTTTACTATCAGGGAAGCTTCCAGCTTGCTCCTTGACTGCTTTCAGAGCCCTCCTTTTTGACTTTGCAGTCATTAATTTTAGATATTTCCCCTAAATCACTGCTTTTATTTCTGCGTTGAATCACAGCTCCTCCTTTTATGCTTTATCTTTGGATTATTTTCCTGCAGTAGTTTTATTACATGACCCAAATCTTGCTTTTCTTTCAGCTTTATACAGTAGTTAATCTTTAAAACCCTTTGTTAGCCAGAAGTTTTTATTAGTTCTTCACTTTTATCCATTTGTATGGAATTAGAAGGAAAAGTATCCTATTTAGAGGAAACTGAGGATATCTTCCTTGTCTTTGTGGTTGTCCAATTTGGGTTGTAAGTTGAATCTTTTGGGAAGCAGTATGAACTCCGGTTGTTTTTATATTTCTTTTATAGGACAAAACCTCAGGCTGCTAATCAGGGAGGAAAAAGAAAAAGATCTATATTATGGTGGGGAGGAAATGCAAAACAGGCAGTGGACTTTAGAACAAGCTGTTGAGTTTACGTTTTTGATTATAACTGTGTGCTGTAAATGGGAAGATGTTGTGCTGTCACTTGTGAGCCTTAGTAGATGATTTTCATGGCAGTGGTATTTAATTACTTGTATACTAGCTAAAACTTGTGTCCTAGTTTGCATTACACAGAGCAGTCTAAGAATAATCTCCCCGTTTTCTACTATATGCATAGTTTCGCATGGCTGGTTTATCCATAAACATTTGGGGTTTTTAAATAACAGCATTTTAATATTTGCCTTGGCTTTCAATCAGGCTTCAAAATAGCCTTGTGCATCTTTTAGTCACCGGAGCATCGAGCTGGTGTCTATGGTATGTATCTCCATGTGTGGATAATGTTTATTAGCTAGCAGTTTGCAGACTGACATCTTTAACGCTGCTTGAGACAACTGCTGGTCACAAATAAGAGGATAACAAGTAATTTGATAATCTTTGCAAATGTCTTTTTTCCAATTGATAGAATGGAGATGGAGAAGGGAGACCAAATAGTTTAATGTATAAACAGAAGGCATCACCCAGAGAAATTACTGTGAGCTGTAATTGCATGCATGCTTCTATGTTGAAATTTCAGTCACTATAATCACTGTACATCTGTCCTCACAGTGCTCATCCTGAGTCTTCACCCTTGTTTCTTGGGAGACCTTTAGTGTGCAGGGAGCTTTTTTTCCTCTCTGCTAAAGAGGAATTTAGTAGCTGAATCACTGTGATGTGTTATACCCTAGTAATGCCTAAACGAACTTTTTAAATATTCCTGGGATTTCGATTTATATCTAAGCAACAAGGCACACTTTGAGTAGTAGCTACAAGGTATGGGAAGTTAAGGTCTCGTGGGCTAGTACATAGTGAATTCTGGTTTAGGTTGCTGGTTGAAGTGCATGCTTTATCAATATATACTTGGTCAGAGAGTAGTTTAATGTATTGAGTTTTTGTTTAATACTCTTTATAGCAGGCTCCCAGTCTTTTCTCTTTCATAAATAAAATAGTATGCATTGAAAGTGATCTCAGGAGGTCATCTGTTCAGACTCCAGGCAGGACAAACTTGGTTCAGGTTGCTCAGGTCCTTTTCCACTCAAATTTTGAAAATCTCCAAACCATTGGGCCTTTAGCTATTGTGGCATCATACTAACTTATTATTGCAAGTCAGTTTTCCCATTTTGTTATTTTGTGTATCTATCTTTGGACAGCTATTTCTAGCTATTGGTGATAGTGCTGAGAAAAACAAATTTGATAGTTAGAGAAGGTTGTGTTTGTAGCATGCTGCTTGATGTTAATATGTTAGTCACCCCTTAATTGTAGCAGTCAGATTACCAATCTCCCATCTCACTTCTTCATGTTTCATCCATATCTCTCACATTCTAACATGCAAGCTGCTTGCCTTTCCAAGCAAACATAAAACACCTAGCTAGGGTTTTAAACACCTATTGCTCAGTGGGTGGGATAGACCACCCGGCTTTTGTATAGTCTTAGGCTTTGCTCCAGAAATGGTATGTTACATTCCTCCACTGGAGTTACTACTTTCATTTGGATCTTACTGGGTTTTAAATGTATGACTTTTTCCAGTCTCTGGTTAATATCTATTGTCCTGCAGAGTATTCTGTTGTTGCAAGAGCTACTGTTTTTGTTGGACTAGGTGTACAGAAAGTGAAAGGCATCCAAATATTTGTGAAAAATTATAAAACCTAGAAATTAGAAGGAAATAGGTTAGCCATTTGAGGAGGAGGGGAAAAAGCCTTTACCGTTCAGTTACGTGAAAAGAAAGTTCCCTTTGTGCTTCTGAGTTTTGTAATATTCTCCGTTTTTTTGCAACTTGATGTGTTATTGATATATCTGTCACAACTGCATGGCCAACACTCCCCAAGAATCAGAAAAGTAGAATGCTTAATAAAGGATGTTGCCTTCTTATCTTATTGTTTTACTGTTTTTCTGTCACATTACTGTGGGCAGTCCAGTTAAGAAGCTTTAGAAGTTGTGGAGGAAAGTACTTCAGATGTCATTAAATCTCTTTAAACGCTTGAGATAAATTACTGTTAATGAGATCTCCTCTAGATTATGCAGAAAACTGGAGAAGATACTGTATTTTAGCCCCCTCTGTTTTTAGACTGCCTGTAAAAGAGTTATTGATGGCAGTAACCAGTGGAGCCTCCTGAGGATTCTTATATACGTAAATCAGATATTTGCGCTCTTTAGAAGTTCCTGTCCTGGCAGCAGAGTGGGGAGTGCTGCAGACGTGTAGTCCTGTGATAGAATTCAAACCTATTCCCCCTCCAGTGGCTTCTTGAAAAACTGTCCTCAATGAAGAATGGCCAGGTATTTCTTTGTACATTAGCATCTGTATCTTAGTGAGTTTAGACTCCATTACAGTAAGGAATGAGCACATCTCTCAGTGTGTAGAGCCAGCACTTGCGTGTTGTGTATGGAGATTATTTCACAGGCAGAATTATTTCACAGAGGCAATTTTGTATCTGTATTTTTTCCTGCCAGGAAAGTAAACAGGAGGAATTTTAACCATAATAGACCATTTTTAGGTGATAAAGACAGGAAAATCCATAGGATGTTAGTGTACCCATCTTCATGATGTGGAGATGAAAATTTCACAAGCAATGAGTTTTTTTACAGTTGAGAACCTCTGTGTGTGATGTTGTATGAAGGCAACAAGAATGGGATGAGTGCTATTTAATGAGTATGATTGCAGAGGTGGATGACTTTACTGTGAATTGTATCATTACTTTAAGAAAAGCTCAGTGTTGCTCAATTCAATGGCCATTACTAATGCCATCTTTCTAGGTAACATAGGAAAATCTTCAAACCAAACTTGAAAGTTCTACTAGTTCAAGCTTTTTCCATATGATCTACATAGAAGACAAGGCAGTTCAGTTGTTGGAAATGGATCATTCAGTGTAGTGTCTGATTCCGCAAGCATTAATTGGATTGGATATAAGGAGGAAGTTCTTTCCCATTAGGGTGGTGAGGCACTGGAATGGGTTGCCCAGGGAGGTTGTGAATGCTTCATCCCTGGCAGTGTTCAGGACCAGGTTGGACGAGGCTTTGGGTGACACGGTTTAGTGTGAGGTGTCCCTGCCCATGGCAGGGGGGTTGGAACTAGATGATCTTAAGGTCCTTTCCAACCCTAACTATTCTATGATTCTATGAGTCTATGAATTAAATTAATTCAAAACATAGGTGGACATCCTCACATCCTGTTGAAATATGAAAACAAAGCTGCTCTTTACCTGAACTTAGCTTTGGAGTGTGTATATATGTATGTGTGTGTGTGTGTGTGTGTGTATGTATATATATTTGTGTGTTAGCCTATGAATGATAACATCTGCCTTCTTTTGTAGGATTTTTTGTTGTCTTCTTACTCATTCCTGCTCTCACTTTCTGAATGATTGCTTTCATTGGCATCATCTTCCTTAGACAAATCAAGTTAGATCAGGAGTGAAGGGTGAAGAAATGAGTTAACACTGGCTAGAGAAATAGGGAATTGAACCGTCAACTCGATGCATAGAGTTTTGTTCTATTTGGCAGCTCTAACTTTGTGTTGAGTCACAAGGTATAACTAAGATGAGACGCATCATCTTTGAAAACAATGTTTGTGAGCATACAGGATGATGGGAAAGTGGTTTTGTTACTTTTTAGGGGCGAGCAGTTGAATTCCAAGGCAACCAAGTGATTCTGCAAACCCCAGAGAGTTCCCAGTGAGAAAAGCAGTGGAAAACTACTGAATTTTGCACTTTGGTGTACCTCAGTTTCCTTTAAAACAGATTTTAGCATTTTGGTGTGAGGATTGATTTATAATATCTTGCCCAGATGGAGTCATTTTGAGTGGATGTTGATTTTGAAGTATTTACTTTTAGTTCATGATTTATACGTTGATTTATAGTTGCATTTAGATTGCTGCTGCTCCATTAATTCATATGAGAAATATAATTCATAGAATTAATAAATTCTCTTATTGCTTCCACTATTTTGCATTTATTCCTGGTGCATCCTGTGCAGTTAGTTTTCATATATTTGAATTTAGAGTGCATTGTGAAATTGAAACATTCCTGTGTTTGGAGCTTTGTCTGATACTGACTTTCCTGTGTAAAATCCTACTGTTGAGGTTTACCATCACCAGCCCTTTTCTTTTTGTGGTGTGTATGCATGCGTGTGTGTGCATGTTGCACTTTGTTCAGCTCTTGTCCTTGGGATGTTGCATTTAACAGTTCATTTCTGAAGCAGCACATTTACCATGTGTCAGATCTCTAGCTTAGAATTCCTAAGGCGATGTCATGTCAGAACAATCCATACTGTTTGTGCCTTCCAGCAGAGTTGGAATTTAGAACTATCTCATGTTTTAATTTAAAAATAAGCTTCCAAATGCACAAGTGGAAAATTGTGGCATTATTCTCTGTTTACATAAAATATAGATAGGTTTTTAGCATCCACTTGAAGTAGTCAGTGGGGAAGTATGTTTCTGAAGCCAACAGAGCTCTAAACCTATAATTGCTTGATTATTTTGTTCTCTTTAGTTCTTCTGCTGGCTTGAAACTAGTCTGGAATCTTTCATGAAGTAATTATTATATGAATTACTTACCACTAACTGCATGGGAAAATTAATAGGCTTTCTTTTTTTTTTGAATGCGTTTATCCATCTATAAAATAATTTCCTTAGATTCACTTTCAGATACATACTGCTTCCAAAATGCATCTTCCCTTTCATTTGTTGCTGGCAAGAAGGCTTTTCTTCCTGATTGTATTTCAAGGATGGGAATCTTAAAAAGTGGTCAAATTTAGTATATCAGGGAAAGCTTATGTGAAGAATGAGTCTCACTTTGGTATAGCTGGGTGTTTTCACCTGGCACATGATTGGAAGCCTGAGATCATCAGCTTTCTCAGGTGAAAGGATAGAGACGTCTCCGTGAAGAAGAGCAGGAGGATTTGTGTTTACTCATATTCCCAAAGCTCTATGAGAAGAAATTGGCATTTTGTTTATCTAGTTACAGAATTTAAGTATTTACTTTGATATTGTAGGATGAAAAATGAGAGAAATGATGGTTCAGTTTTGTTTAATGTGTTAGATTAGTCCTATGCATGCTTTCTACCTCAGCTGCTTTGGCAAATTGGGTTTATTCTTTAAAATAAAACATAAAGTATTATTAATTTTTTAATAGTTGCATGAATAGCTACAAGATATTAATTCTGTTCTGGTTTTCACTAAGGAGATAACAAAGAGATGGGGGACGTTCTTTTCAGGAGTGTATCCTAATATTGGGACTGCATTTTTGAAATCGACTTACCTAACCAATAGTACAACTGGCAGATGATTTCAGGAGATGCAAAGTGTTATGTTTTTTGTGTGACTGAATTAGTGAAAGCTTCACATTTAATAAGTACAATGCTTGGGTTGGAGAAATGGACCAGATGCCTCATTAGAAGTTTTACTAAAAATGCATTGTACACATGAAATCTTTACTTATAATTTAGTGAGGAAGGCTTTTTTGCATGTTTAACTTAATTCTTCCTTCAGATACAATGTTTTGTGAAATGTTTTTTGATTTATTTTATTATTTATTTGTAGGTCCCTTCAGGGAACTCGGAATCCTTTGCATCCATGTTGAGACGCTCTCCTTTAATTCAGATGGGACCTGCCAAAGATAAAATTGCCATTGGTCAAATATTCCATATTGTAGAAGATGATCTTTATATAGATTTTGGTGGAAAGTTTCACTGTGTGTGCAAGAGACCAGAAGTAGATGGAAAGTAAGTAATAAACTCATGGTAAGCATGGTAATATGTGTGAGTGACATACTCAAATGCGTAACTAATGGGTCTTGACCATCTTCTGGACTGAACTTGCATAGTTCGTATGAATTTTGTGGTTTAAGCTGTAGTAGTTAACATATTGTGCAGAATGAAAGTATGACCACAAACAGATCTGTGTAGCTCGGACGTCTTGAATGCAGATTCCTTTTCAAGCTTGCACTACTGCTATCTACATTATTCCAACTTAAGATGACCAAGGGATGTTACTGGGTGTTTTGTCAGTGAGGAAAAGGGAAATCGTTGTCATTTGAGCTGTTAAAACAAGTACTGTTTATTGAAATACTTGGCAGTTCTGTGAATGTGGAACTTTAATCCCATGTAAGTGGTAAGCTTCCTTGGGCAGGAGCTATCTATGTTAAATATATATACATGAGGTGATGTAATGGGGAGTTCACGCAGTATTTTTGATAATATAGTTCATAATAGTGGTCAAAATAGTCCACATTGTAGAAGATTTTATAGATTTTGGTGGAAAGTTTCAGTGTGTGTTCTGAATTAGAAGAGTTGTGCTGTATTGGGAACATAGTAGTTAGAACTAAAAGATAAGAAAGCAATGACTTCTAGTGGAAATAGTATTTATAAGCTTTCTAAAGTGTCTAGCGCCTTATGATTATGTATTCTTCAAAGATATCTTGTTTACTTAATTTGCCTCCAGGTTGCTTTGATGCCTGGTTTTTAATATGTAGGCAAAATACCATGTTTTTGAATTCTAGGATGAACTGAGTCCTTTGTGCCTGTCACATCTGGCAGCAGGCAAAGATTATTCTTAGTCTTGATGCTGCTTTTTGCATCTCTTACTAATTCTAAATGAAGATGAGCTTTGCCTTTCCCAGTCCCATTTTTGTATGCTTGAGGAGTGTTTGTCTGTTCATCTCAATCTATGACCAATCATTTTGGCTTTGTGGTGGAGTTCAGACCGAAGTTCCCAGTTCAACTGAGGTAGCCTTCTGCCAGGCCTGCTCACTTTTTTGCATGCTGGTGAAGAGCATTGAGAAGTTTATCCTGATAGATCAGTAGCCTCTTCTGGGCACCTTTGCACATCAGGACAGTTTCTTGTCTACCCTGTATACACCAAAGTCTGCTGTTCTGAAGACCAGATTTCTCTTCTGCCACTTGCCTTTCTCACTTTGCTTCAGTATTTAAGCTCTGTCATCAGTGATCAGCTGAGGCTGCCATCAGCTACCATGTTCCCAAACAGTTCTTTTCTGCCTGTGAGTAACGTGTCCAGAAGAAGACCCTGTCTGGCATCTCTGGCAAAAAATTGTCACCGGGATACTCACTCAGAATTGCTTACTTCCCTCTGTGTGTGTTTCTGCTTAAGCAGACATGAGGGTATTTGAAATCCCTTGTGAGAATCAAAGCCTGCAGTCATGGGGTGACTTCTGGTTGGTTGAATGAGTCTTCATCCTCTCCCTCATCCTGACCAGACAGCCCGTAGCAGGCATCCACCCTGATACTGTCTTTGTTGGTCTCCTCTCTTACTCTGACCTGTAGCTCTCAACTGTCTCCTTGCATGGTTCACAGCAAGGCTTCCATGAAGTCATGCCCCTTCCTTGCTTCCAGTGCAGCCCCCTTTTCCTGGTCCCATGTTTGCTCCCAGGTTTGGGGAGCAGGCAGCTTTGTGCATTGTTTTCAAATCCCTGACTACGATTCATTCACCTTGTGAATGCTGAGCCCACTGCTTTGGTTTTAGTGTTGCCTTTTCAGGTATTTGGCAACTCCTTCAAAATACTAGTTTAGTGTCTTTAAAGGAAAATCACCCTTTCTCTTGCCATTTATATAAGGAGGTATTTCCATGAGGACATGTGCTTTTGATATTTCCTTGGTCTGTTGTGTTGCGGGTTTTTTTTCTCAGCAGAACTCAGCTATTTTCATGATACTGAAATCATATTTTGGTTTTCTTATGTAATATTCTTTGCTCTTTGACGGTGTTAGAAGTTACTTGAAAATAAACACAGATTCTTGAAAAAAAACAACAAGAGGTTTGTATTTGTAAAGCATGTTCCCTTAAACTGCTCAATCCTGATTACCAGAAGGTGAGATTTCGTGTCCAAGTGAAAGACCCTGTAAGTGCTATCACCAGGTGGCAGTAAGAAAGGATTCCACCCTCAAGACTGTCGGGTAAAAGAGCAACTAGAAATGAAAGAAGTGTTCCTCACTTGGAAAATCAGGAGTAGCTGTAAATACTTTTTTTTTCCCTGTCAGTTGTTCTAAAGCAAACTTAGACATTAATAAACAAATAATTAAAACCCAAACAAAACACCATAAGCTGTCAAGTAAAGGAAACCTTAGAACAGTAATGATACAAAATTGAAATTGAATAAACATTTGGAGAACCTGCTAGCAACAGCTAGCACCCCCATACCCCTTCTTCCCATCCTCTTTGGGAAAACTGTTTCAGAGAGTTGCAAAAATGTATTTCATGGTATTGAGATTGGAAGCATGCATCAGTGTAGTTAGAGGCCAGACTGGAGTCAGGCAAAGATGTATTTGGTTATAAATATCAGCAGCATTTTCTTGTTTGGGATTTATTTAATGTGACAGAGGTATTTATTACCCTTATGATTTCCAGGTCTCATTTAACGTATGTTGTACTTATTAAATATATATTGTAATTAGTAAAAACACATCTCTAGGTACACTTTGACTTAAATGCTGTGTTAAATTTACATCGTTTGATGCTAACAACATACAGCAGTTCTGTAAAGCAGTTAGAGTTTATACAAATGAGAAAGGGTCTGTAGAAAAGTAAAGGTAAAGTAACTTTTCAGCTGTAGGAAACAAGTGGTGTGTTTTTCCTTTTTTTTTTTCCTTTTAACATGCAGAGAAAATAAATTCTTAAAGAGGATAGTGTCTTAGATCTCTGAATGAGCAACAACTTAATCCATGGCAAAAAGGTGCTGTTACAACCTGCTTCTGCCATTATCAGATGTAATTCCGAATAACCAGAAAATGAGGGAAGGGGTTGTGCTGACACTGCCTGTTGCATGGTCTGCACCTGTACTGTTAATGACCAATTCCCATCAAAAGCACAATGGCTTTCAGCAATTTTCTAAAATACAGGATTGTGGGACCAGTTTCCAAAGAGATTAAACTGCACCTCTCCATGCCAGTGTAATGAAGCTTTTATTTTCAAAAACTGCTGTAACATTCCATCAACTTCAGTATTATCAGGCTGTAGGATCAGAAAGACACTTCCTTTATGTTTGAGTATGCAGCTGGTGCAGGGATTTCCAGTATATCCTGTGGCAATTTTACTTGACACCTTTTATACAGTGCGTATTTGCCAAACTTAAATAGTAGAGAACGGAAAAAAATCATTTGATACCGGTTGTGATTTAGAACATGACAGCTTAATGTGCATCATAAAACATTACCTAATGCTGTTTCTGTAAATTGTACCAAAATATTTACGCTGTTTGAATGGCTGCCAGGGTAAGTTTTATTTGGGAAACATTCTAAATTCTTCTCTTTTTGTTCTATTTTTAAATATTTTATAGATAAGGGCAGAATGGAATCCAGTTAAAAATAACGTGTCTTTTTAGACCAGGTAATGTGAATAAGGCTGGCTGTTTATTGGCACATTCAATTTATTAAAATAGTCTTAAATTCAAGGTAATAGCGATAGGTGAAATTATTTAAAAGGTCTTGTAAGATTAAAAAAAACAACTTCTGGAAAAAAAGGTGCATGGAGAGAGGCGCTTTGCAGGGGGGAGGATTTCAGTAAGACACTATTTGGTTTACTTGCAGTTTGCATATTAAACAAAGTCACTGCCTGTTAAGCTGGAGGGTGAGTTTGAAGTTAACTGCCCCATTTTGATGACATACGAATATGCTGTTTCAATAATTAGTGCATCTTTCAACCAGAATGAGCTGCCTCAAATACAGCAATGAGTAAGCTACCTTGCCGTCAGTGTGAGCAAAGATAGTTGCATGAGGAAAGATGTGAGTGTGTGGTAAATTCACCCTTTGCTTGCTGAACCCTAATTTCTGTGACTGTTGTGTATATAATGGTGCAGGGTTATTATGGAAAGATTTAAAGAGATCATATAAAAGACATAACCTTTCTAACTCTTTCCTTTTAGAATTAAATTGTGGTGAGACACTGGAAGAGATTGCCCAGAGAAGCTGTGGGTACTCCATCCCTGGCAGTGTTCAAGACCAGGTTGGATGGGGCTTTTAGCAACCTGGTCTAGTGGAAGGTGTCCTTGCCCCTGGCAGGGGGTTGGAACTAGATGACCTTTAAGGTCCTTTCTAACACAAACCATTCTATGAAATAAGGATCAGACAACAGGCAGGAGACTGGCCCAGCAGGGAGACCCAACACCCCTTTCCCTTCCCTGGGGCCTTCACTATTTCATTGCTAGAGGCATCAGATTCACACTTAACCTGATGTCTGTGACTAACTGGGAGCAAAGTGTCTGACTAGCAGTATGAGCCACCTGTAGGATACAGATCTGGTGGCAGTGGAGAGACTTAATGCTGTTTTTCCTTAGAGTATGTATTTCTTCCCTATCCTGTACTGCTGCTGACTGGAGTGGTGCTGCAGTGGTTCTGGCAGTCTGGCACATCCTACAGCTTTCATGTCAACCTTTGAATGTTGATGAAACTATTACTGCTAAAAAAAAGAAAAGGTAATTAATGTGATGTATTAAGGAAACATTTCTTGCCTATTTTAGTTTTACATGTTTGCTTTTATAGTGTTCTACCTCCTTTTTACTGTTTTTTGCCAGTAAAATAGCATCCATTGATAATATGTAATTCTCAAGGCGGGGGGCGGGGGGAAGAAGGAAATTACCAAGCAGCAATACAAGTGATAAATGATGCTTTTGCAAGTACAATTTTCAAACTTATGCAGAAAAACAAGATCATATGAAAGAGACTGAAAACCTGTAGAAGCTTAGTTGGTTGGTGGTTTGGTTTTTTTTTTGTTTGTTTGTTTGTTTGTTTTTATTCTTTTAATGATGCATGTTGAAGGTACCGATAAAATGCACACCATGCTGGATTGGGGTGCAAAATTGGTTTTGATTTCTGTAATGTATTCTTGCTTAAAAAAGGGTCAAGGTCTGCTGAGGAAAATTTCTTTAACTTCCACTTTTGGTAAGTGTAAGATACTAGCAGTGTTTTCTCATGCTATTTATGTGTTCACTGTAAAAAAAAATCTCATAAGAAGATGGAGAAAATATGGAACCAGTCTTAGAGAATTCATTATCTTTCTTCCTTCCATCATCTTTTGCTCCCATTGCCTTGTTTATGTGCTTCATTGTTAACTGTTTATACTCCTTCCAGGCTAGTTTTCTGTATTCTTTTTTCCAATACTGGTTGCTAATACTAATATCAAACACAAATATAATGTAGTTACATACATAATTAACTGCAGTTTTATATTACATCTATTCATTATTACATGTTATTAAGCACTTTTAGCTTACTTATTATTGCTCACCTTTTAACCAAAGTTATCCCACTGAACCATTAGAATTTGCAGTTTTGGTGTGTGTTTTTAAGCAGTCAGCATGTTCTAGAGCTGCCAGTATTGCAGCAGTGTGTATGTTCCTTCTAATAATGCTTTTGGAAAGTTTTTTAAATGATTTTTGCTCACTTATACATAATTAAAGCAGAAATTACATAACTTACACAAAATACCTATTACCATAATCTCATTTAGTCAGCATGAACATTTACCTGGCCTTTCACACAAGATTTGCTCTATTCCTGTGTCATATTTGCTTATTTGGAAAGAACTTCTTGGCTATCAAAACCCCAGCAATATTAGTGGCATAAGTAAGCAACCTGGGAGAATTTGGTAAGTTTACATAACAATGATTTCCTTCCTGCCTATAACTTCACATGGTTTATGTCCATCAGTGCCATGTTGCTGACTAATATGTTTGTAGTACTAAATAGCTGTCTGAAATCAAAGCAGTCTCTATACTTCCCTGCTCCTTCCTCACCCTTGTTAGCTTCCAAGTCGTTTTACCTATTAGGTAAGCAGCTACTTATTGGAGGGCAAAATTCCTCTGCATTTTCAAAGATGAACTTAGATTATATTATTTTTATGTTGAACAATTATGACCTGTTCAAATTTGCTGAAGTATAAAAGGAAGTGTGCACACACACACATTCCTGAATCTCTTCCAGTTTGTATCTTTTATGGAAAACATAATCAGACAGCTGGTCTCCACACTGTGGAGATTAAAATTACCAGAATGCCATGTTGAAATTCTCCGAGGACCAAGCTGGTTTGCAGCAGTCATCAACAAACTTGGGGTTTGGCACTCTGATCAGCCTTTGGTCTCAGACATTGCCCAAATTCCAGGGAGAAATGCTAAGCAGGACTGATGATGATGTCCTGTTCCCACATACCAACGCTGCAACTTAAAAAGGAAGTTTTATTGTTTATGTTGAAGAGGGCTAAATTCAAGGAGGTGGCATGAGCTCCCTTTTCTACAAAGCTTCCATATAGTGCAATTGGCCACTGCTCCGAGCCCTAGTGCAATTGGCCATTGCTCCGAGCCCAAACAATGCACATGGTGCCACTCTGTCTGCTCTTGAACAATTTCAGCTCCCTTTTCTAAAAAGCAGGCATGCAGAATAGCTGTGTGATTGCAAACTTAATCTTTGTACTTCAGCAAATAACCTCTAACTTATTTATAGCAGCATGCATTTTGGAAATTACAGCATTTTTATCCCCTATGGACATAGCTTATTATTTGCATGGTTTCTTTACAATTGTGACTGCTTTTGCCACCCACTGTATATCGTTCTTCAGTGGTTATTTTCAACCACAAATGGAGGTGTTGGCTTTGTGTGGCTCTGTAATACACACAAGACTGTACTTCCAGGGTTCCTGGAGCTCAGTCTGTAAACATTTTTCTTGGACTATACTGCAAATTCTTTGTCCTAGATAGATACATTGAAGTTTAGTTAATGTAATAATGCCATGGGACAGGTGTCAGTTATCAAAAGTACAATTAATCCATCTTAATGAGGCATCCCACACAGCATTTGGTACAGAGTATACAGCATAGACCTAGGATTACAGCCACAGCTCTGCATGCAAGCCTGGTAATCTTTCGTCTTTGTTTTCACTTCTGTTGTTAGTTTAAAGTAGCAGAGAGTTATGGGATTTGATGACCTTTGGAGGAAAAAAACCTCACGAAACTTGTAGCATTTACTAGTGAAACCTTTGTGCCAGCTCTGTCTTCCCAGGGCATCATGATGAATGGGACATGGAATATGCTGTATAAAACATCTTGGGAGAACAAAGCAGTCCATAGGTGGCCTGGAGATTTTTTGGCAATGTCAAAGTCTGTAAATAACTCTTTAAGCCACACTTTTTCTCATATGTGGACATGCAGACATACACGATAAGAAAAAAAAAAAAAGGCTTGGGAAACTTATTACTGCAGTAGAAGACTTGAGTCTGTAGAAGGATGAGGTCAGTTAACTCTCTCTTTTTCTCTAACCCAGGCATTGGCTGTCAACAACTTTAGAAACTAGAATTATAAAGTCATGGCTTGGAACAATTTCAATTCTTCTGCCTAGTGTTTTGTTTTGATGAGAATAAATGACTTGAATCTGTGTACACAGTGTGTTTGCAAGTTCTAGCTCCCCCCACACCCACACTTTGAGAAAGCCGTTCTGTTCATGTGCAGTGAGGAGCTCTCTCACTTCTAGTAAAGTGCAATTACTTCGATAGCTAGACAAGACTCAAGGGACTTCAGCCATTCCAGATGCATATGATCATGAATTTTAGTGAAAATCCTAATGTTTCCCAACATGTTTCACTGACCAAGGACTCTGGGTGACAGCAGATGAGGTAGGGACATGTCAGTTATACAGGTGTGTGGTACTTTTCAGGGGTACAGGGACCTATATTAATTAACCCACAGAGCAAGGTGCAGATGTTTCTGGCTTAAAGTCTGGTCAGTTTGACCTGTTCCTGTAACGCAGGTAAGGACTAGATGGAAAAACAGTCCAGGTTACCAAAGCAGTATAACTGCTTTATTAGGTTGGGTGTAACTGTGCATTAAACCCTCTTCTTAGCATAATGAGTTGAGCTGCAGTGCTGCTGATGTGGCCTTTGATTCCAGTTTGGGAGCCAGCTTGGTATAAACTAGCCCATGGCTCTTGCAGTGCATGGCAGAGAGGTGTAGACTTGCCCAAAGAGAGAAGCTGTTTAGTTTCTGGGTTGAGAAACTGAATTAATGATGGTTTGGACCAAATGTAAATTATAAGTCTTCATATAGCATAGATCTAACTCAGGAAAATTAATGCTATCATATAACCATGGAGTGGTAATTACTCATCACTCTGGAGCAGTTTCAGTAAGCAAGTCTGGGAAGGGAATTAACACAGCTAGGGAAACATACTGCAGGTAATACATCAACCTTGAGCTCTTTAGAAAGCATGAGTCAGGCCTCCCACAGATCATGATATTAAAGTTGGTTTTATTTTTTGTTTTGTTTCCTTTTGCGTTCTTTAGGCTTTGGGTTCCTTTTTTTAAAAAAAAAAACAACTTGGCAGAATAAGAATTTTTAATTAAACCAACTTTTTTTAAAGGCAGCTGAGTTTCTTGTGTGACTGCAGCAACCAACATTTTAAGACACTAAATACTGGAAAGATATGATAAACTTGTTAGTGTTAGCAAAGCTAGAGATGTTGTATGGAATTTTTTCACTGATAATGCTTCTCCATCTGCTATAGAATACTAAGATTACTCAAGCTAGAGGCCAGTAACTAGCAGTGTACCCCAGGGGTCAGTACTGGGTCTAGTACTGTTTAGCGTCTTCATAGTGACCTCAGTTGGGGCAGAATTCACCCTCAGCAGAGTTGCACAGAGTACAAAACTCAAAGTAGTTGTTGCACAGGGTGGCTGTGCTGCCATCCAGAGGGACCTCAATAGGCTGAAGAAATGGGCTGATGGGAGCCTCATGAAGTTCAACAAAGAAGTGCAAAGTCCGTCCTCTGGGGAGGAGCAGCCGCAGGCATCTGTACATGCTGGGGCCCCCTGGCTGGAAAGCAGGTTGGCAAGAATGGCCCCTGGGGGCTCTTGTGGGCATAGGCTGACCTTGAGCCAGCAATATGCGCTTCTGACAGAGAAGGCGAATGGTGTCCTGGGCTGTATTAGACAGGGTACTGACAGTAGGTGGAGGGAGGTGATCCTTCTCCGCTCAGATCTGGAGTGCTGGGTCCAATTTTGGGCTCCCCAGTTCAAGAGACCCCTAAGTGAAGGGTCCCTAAGAAGATGACTGGAGCATCTTTCCAGTGAGGAAAGGCTGATAGATCTGGGACTGTTCAGCCTGGGAAAGAGAAGGCTCAGGGGGATCTCACCAATGTGTAGAAATACCTGAAGAGAGGGTGCAAAAAGGACGGAGCCAGGCCCTTTTCAGTGGTGCCCAGTGACAGGACCAGAGGCAGTGGGCACACACTGAAACACAGGAGGTTCCCTCTGGAATGCTTTTTCAGTGTGAGGGTGACCGAGCACAGGCACAGGTTGTCCAGGGAGGTTGTGGAGTCTGTCCTTGGAGATACTTAAGAGCTGCCTGTGGCCATTGATGATTTAGTCACGCATTTGTATTTGCAGTCAACTGTCCGTACAGAGAGATTGCTCATCAGAGGGAGGAGTGAATGTTGACTGCTGCTTGGAATAGGCCCAAAAGATTGATAAAATGAGTTGTTACTCCTACACACCAAGCCCCTGACAGATGCTGTTCTTCCCCTGATGCTTTCTGTAACTTCTTGTCAGCTTATTTAGATGCCGTTATCCAACCAGGACATGGTTGGATAAAAGCAGGTAAATACCTACAAAGCAAGGTAAGCCTTTTAAGGCAGAATGTCTTTGAGCTGTGTAGGGGATCCAGCTGCTTTGCTACTATTAAGCAGCTCAGCAAATTTGAATAAAAACAAAGGTGTTGAGACAGAAATAAATACTATTTTATTGCATGATTATTTTCCTTTTCTTTTCATCAGTATGCTAACAAAACCATCACAGGTCTTGCCACTTAACTTTTCGCATGCACTTGTGTGGAATTAGGATGGGAATAGCAATTCAGTATAATTTTTGTATCAGATGTTTTTGAGGAAGAAGCAGAGGCAACAGAAGAACTTTTAGAAGTTGCTTTAGAAGAAGTAAAGCAACACTTGGGTTGTGTGTAATTGCCTGTATTGAGTAAGGAGCATCTGATGATGCTGTCCCTGCTCTTGTATTTGCTTGCCTGATTTTCTTCAAATTTTCAAGGTTAAATTTGAGATCCTAGGCAGGTGTTTCTGTTGTGCTGGAAGAACTGCAGTGAAAGTGAAGAGTTAGGTATTTTAAAAGAAAAAAAGAAAAGGCAAGAAATAAAAAAGTGTTACTCTTCTAAGAGTATTCAGTAGCTGTTATAACTTGCCTTAATAGATTTTGGAGTCTGTGTGTGGTCACTGCTTCCATGGCTCTGTCAGCATTTTAGGCATGACAGCAGCCAAGCAGGGATGCAGATGTCTGCTGCTTTGTGAACTTGCTGAGCATAGCCATGATTTATGGACACTGAAATACGAAGTATGATGATATCCAATCATGGAACTTTTTTTTAAACAAAGCCAAAACTCTGCTTTTTCCTCTTGTGGTAGCTGTCAAGAGAGACAAATTTTCTATTTTCCTTTCTTAGCTTTTTACAGCCATTTATTTTTTTATCTAAAGAGCTCAAAATCCAGCCACCCAGCTTGGGCAAGAAATAATACCACCTCCCAGTGCTCCAAATCCCTGAAGGGATTGTTCCGAAAAATACTGAAGCTATATTTTAAATGGTCTGCTTTGAGACTTGGCAGGCTCTGATCACACGGAAAAGTGCACATAATGTGCTCATGCTGCGTGAGCATGTACCCCCTTAACCAAGAAATTGAGATACGACACTAAAGGCAGTGAAACAACTATTGCGTACAATGAGAAAAGCCTATCACTTACTGGTGTTTGGTTACTTCCCATTAGTAGGGGAAAAGGGCTTAAGCAATTTTTATTTGATTAATGATTTCATTAGAAGGAGTGAAGGATTGCTTTCTTGTCCTCTGTGAAACCTCTTATTCTTTATTTTCATAGTAGTTAGCAGGCTCTTCCAGAGGCAGTGAGATCTTCTAAACCAGTTTCATGGTTCATATAAACTCATATAAAGCATGTCTTTATAGAAATACGGAGTGCCCAGGTTTAACCCTTTTTGAAACCTTCTGGAGGAAATGGACTGTTAATTTTAGAAATTTAAGTATTTAAGTTATAATATTCTAAAACATGAAATCCCAGTCAAACTTTTCAGGGTTTTTTCCATACATCCTTTCCATACATTCATTTCCTTACTTAAGGAAATGTGAGTAGCACACAAGCTTAATAAATTAGCAATTTGTACCCATTAACTTCAGGTATTCAGGTAGAGATCTTAATCTGAGTGGTAGTTATAAATTGATTGCTGATCTGACCTTCCACTTGGGAGTTCAGTTAGTTCTTTTCCTACGACTTTGTACATTTGAAGTTACCCAAAAGTGTTTTAATCTTTCAGATTGAGTAGTGCCTGCTCCCCCTCACTCAGCTGTGGGTCCCTGGTGCCTGACCAGCTTACTTTACCACCTAAGTACTAGATTTTGCTCCTTCTGCAGCCTTTCAAGACTGTTCTTGGCAGCTGGCTTGACAGGGCTGCTGGAGAGAAGACTGAAACACACTCTGCTTACTCCAGACAGAGCTCAGTGAAAAAGCTGTGATCCTCTGCTTGGCAGGAGGCAGCGCTGCCACTGCTGCCAGCCTGGGGGGGGGGGGGGGGAATGCAGAGCAGTGGTGATGCGTGGCAGCACATTCAGTATCCCTTTCTGGGTCTTTCAGTGACTTGAATCACACATTGCTGTAATGTGAAGGTTTGTGAAATACTCCTCTGGTTCTGCAAAATGTTCTAAGAGTATGCTAAGCTTTGGCCTTGTGTACATGCCAGCAGTCCATTTAGGTAAAACTAAGTTACAGGAAGCCAGGGGAAAGGAATCATGTATGGTTGGAGCAGGTTAGGCTAGGTTTAACTTGTTAAGCAGATATTTAAGCTTAAAAAAAATGAAAAGAAAACTGGAAAGGAATTTTGCAGTGATTTATCACAGAATGGTTTGGGTTAGAAGAGACCTTAAAGATCATCTAGTTCCAGCCCCCCCGCCTGGGGGGCAGCTTCGTGTCACTGGCAAACTTGCTGAGGGTGTGCTCATTCCCGCTGTCACTGTTGCTGACAAAGGTGTTAAACAGCACTGGTCTGTTACCTTTTGCAAGCAAAGACTTCACTCCTTAGAATAAAGTATCCATATTTTGTTCTATGCTCTTGTATAGGAAGGAGGTGAAGGTAACAGATTTGATGTTGTGCTAGAGGGCTGCTTTTGTTTCTTAAACACGCTTATAAGGATGGTAATCTAAGTTATATAAGGATGGTAATCTATCTGAAGTGTTGGTGGTTGGTTGCTTTTTTCCTCTGCTAATCAGTAACTAATATCCAGGTGTATATGCAATATTATGTATATCTGATAAATTTTCTCTGACCCTTTATTCACAGAATCCAAATGTTTTATGTGAAATAGAGATGTGATTGTCTTTTGCTACTTCTCTCATCCTGCTAAGAGAGGAACGTCTCTCTTACAGTTCCTTTAAAAGTCGTTGCAGTGGTGATCTTCTTGAGCAACCTGGCCTAGAGGAAGATGTCCCTGCCTGTGGCAGGGAGGTTGGAAGTAGATGACCTTTCCAACCCAAACCATTCTGTGATTTGATGAAAATGATCACTATGTTGTTACTGTCTTTGACATGCCATTTGAGGGAATGTAGCTGTAATTCCACTTCCTGTGCTCCTTGGATGAAGTTGCAGCCATGAGCTGGCTCATGGTGGGAGGGAAGACAGTGCAGGTTATTGCGTTTCTGAAGGGGATATAACATGTTCCTTAAAACTACCACACTGTCTCCATAGCTGCATCATCACCATCATGGCGCGAGGCCGAAGTGAGGAGCGTGCTGCCGTGCGGTGGGCCTGTGGGAGCCGTATGACCGGTGGCTCCAGGCTTCCCGCCGGAGCCGTCAAGCGCAGGGGGATACACCGCTGGCTGCCAGGGCGAGCGTGGAGCCATTCTTCCGCCTTCACTTCCTCGGCTCTTTAGCCCCCATTGAGCGGCGAACAGTGGTGGGGGACAAAAGCTGTATACACTGTACAAACAGAGCACTAAAGCGGCAGTACACTGACTCATTCTTCGCTCTGTGTGAGAACTGAGGGGGACTCTATTCACCGCCTTTGTGCCGGTGTCTGTCAACAGCGCTGTTTGAGGCCAGCCCCATTGTGCCAGCCAATGTTTCTTATTGACCCGAGTCTGTGCCCGCAATGTTCCCAGGGTCGAAGTTGCGAGCGAGAGAATGTTTGAAAAGGGGTAATCGTGGGCTAAATGCGTTTTGCTGCATTGTCGTCTGACCTATTAAATCTAAACTGCGGTCCGCGTTCATGCAAGCAGGTAATTATGTAGTCACAGCTGCGGCCATTGACATCTGGTTACCGCCCTGTGGAAAAAGGGGATGGGGTGCTCGCCTCTCCCTCCAGGCTCTCAAGCGCTGAACTTTAATGATATTAACTGAAAATAGAGGGTGGATTAGTGAGACTGACAGGTCAACAAGGTGGATACTTTATCCATGTAGGCAGAAATAAGTCCGAGTGCAGTTGCGTGGGTATTTCTGCTACCTTATGCATCAGATTTTTCCCATAGCTGTGAGCTTGGCTGGGCTCTAGATCCAGTTCTTATTTAGCGGTTTTAGATAGGGGGAAGCTGCAGAATACTTTTGTCATCCTGTCTGGCAGAATGTGCAGAACAACTCTGCAAACAGCCACCACATTAACTAATTTTATTTCTTTTTCTTAAACCAAGCAGCTTACAATGGCTCTGGTCCCTGGAGGCCAGGTTGCCAGGATTTCCAGATAACAAACTTTCATTATCTGTAGGCCAGCATTTCAAAACTTCGTGGTAAGTGTACAGGGGTAATAAAACATGGCTGGCCATAAATTGTTTTAGGGCAACTGCTTTTTCTTTGAATGTACTTTGGAACTGAGGCATAGTATTTGCATGTGAATTAGTCTGACACATCCTCTCTCTCATTCCCTTCTGCTCCCCCCTCCTCCTAGGAGGGAGGAGGTCTCCATGTAACATACATAATTATTAAAACAGTGTGGTTTTCTGTCCTGAGGAACTTTCATTGGCAACAACCACTATGGAAATTAGGAGACAGGATTCCAGGGCCCTGGGTGACTTTCATGGCACATCAGAGCTGGGAGCACACTGAGTGCTGGGCAGCCCTGGCTGCAGGGCAGGAGGGGAGTGCAGCCAGCAGATGAATCCCTGCTCTAAGTGATCTCTTGCAGGAATGAATGGTTAAGCTGCTTCCCCTTGCATTTGCATCCCAGCACTGATCCTTAGGAGCCAGTTATTCTGAAGAGTTGTGGAGTGTAATGCAACAGGGAGAGTTGGTGCTACATGTTATGGCAAACATATATATATAATTGTTCATAGTTATGGGAAGATTGTAATTGCTAAAAGTGTGAAACTTTCTCCTGCGAAGACACGTCCACTGTTTTGGAGCAGGGGACTAGCTCTTCACTCATGGATCAGGGAGGAAGAGAAGCTGGTCTGCTCACGCTTATGGGGACCTGCTTATATTGTGGATCTCTGAAATGGTCTTGACTTTCAGCTCAGGAACAGAGCTGATAGAGATGTTTTGGTTTGGCCAAGGACTTTGTGAGCCTCATGCTCTGCCAGGGAGGAGGGGAAGCTGGGAGGAAGCAGAGACAGGACACCTGACCCAAACTGACCAAAGAGCTATTCCATACCACAGCACGTCATGCCCAGGATGTAACTGGGAGTTAGCCGGAAGGGCTGGGGGTCTGCAGGGTTGGAGGAGGTATCGGTCGGAGCTTGGTCGGGCTTGGGGGGGCGAGTTATCGGTCAGCTGGTGCTGAGGTGTTGTATTCTCTTCCCTTGTTATTTCCTTTGTCATTATTGTTATTGGTGGTAGCAGTAGTGATTTGTGTTATACCTTAGTTACTAAACTGTTCTTATCTCAACCCGTGGGAGTTGCATTCTTTTCAATTCTCCTCTCCATCCCTCCGAGAGCAGGGGGAGGGCAAGAAAGGGGGGGGAAGTGAGTGAACGAGTTGCCTGACTGGGTTTAAACCACGACATACAGGCATCTGTTACACAAGTAGCTTTTTTCTCTTTTTCTGTAGGTTTCTCTTTTTTCTATAGGTTTCTCCTTTTCTTACTCCTTTTAGGCCTCTACAGAATTTACTGAGTCTATTATGCAAGAAGCAAGGGTGAAAGAGCGAAATCCAAAAATATTTCAAATGTATCCCCAAATATGTTGGCATTAGCATATTTTTCAGGCAGACGACAGCAAGGAAGAATGAAGTCCCTTTACCGGCAAAGGACAATTGAATTACTTGTTCAAAATTGTCTGATTCTGTGGCTTTTCGATACTTACTGGTGTAGGAAGGAGTATATTTCCTTAGGGACTTCTCTAGGATATACTAGGGCTATATACAATCTCTTTGCTAACTGTGTGTCAAGAAATTTTTTTCCAAATATGCAGAAGATACTGTTTATGCCTTCTCCAATAGATTTATTAGCTTCGTAAAAATATGACATAGTCTTCTGAATTTGTTGTTTCTCACCTACGTAGCTCTGTCTCCTAAACCATTCACCCATTTTTGTGCTTATAAAAAGAAAATACCCAAAATAGAGTATTTTGTCTTCAGCACCTACTGTTTTTACTACTGTAAAGGGAATACCAAAGAATAATATTTATCTGAAGGACTCAATTGCCTAAAACAGTGTTTTCCTCAGCTCTGTTAGCTGTAGAGGATGTGAATGAGACTGAAGAGTTATTCTGTAGAAGTTTGTAAATATGTTGCAGTCTTTAAAATACTTTAATTCTATAAGTAAGAAAACCTGTTCTACTCCAAATCTGAAAAGTAATGAAGAACTTGAAGTGAGAATTTCCAGCAGAGATCAAGAAGCCTCCTGGGCTAAGTTATTTTTTCTCCTTACTTACCAATAAGTAAAACTTGAACAGACTTTTAACTCTGTTACCTCAGTGTTGATGCCTTGTGTTTCCTGTGATGTCTCAGCTGTAATTCTGAGTGTCTCTTTAGGTAATTCAAAAAGAGTTATGAGAACACATTTTTCAGAGTGGTAAAGAACATGTTTATGCAACATTAGAGCACACAAGAGGGATGTGGCCCTACTTCAGCAAGTCCAGAGGAGGGCCACCAAGATGCTCAAAGCGCTGAAGCACCTCTCCTCTGAAGACAGGCTGAGAGAGGTGGGCTTCTTCACCCTGGAGAGTTGGTTCTAGGGAGACCTTATAGCTGCTTTCCAGTACCTAAAGGGTCCTACAAGAAACCTAGAGGGGGACTTTTTACAGAGTCATGTAACAATAGGACAAGGGGAATGGCTTTAAACTGAAAGAGGGAGATCTAGATTAGTCATTAGGAAGAAATTCTTTACTGTGAGACCGGTGAGGCACTGGAACAGGGTGCCCAGAGAAGCTGCGGCTGCCCCGTCTCTGGCAGTGTTCAAGGCCAAGTTGGATGGCACCTTGAGCAACTTGCTCTAGTGGAAGGTGTCCCTGCCTATGGCAGGGGATGGAACTAGATAATCCTTAAGGTCCCTTCCAACCATAACCATTCTGTGATTCTATGAAAGAGGATTTCTTGTCTTTAGATATGTCACCCAACTTACTGACATAGATATTAACCATGGCAGCATTCTTGTCTGTTTGGAAGGTGACTCTTTATAATGAAAAGCAGGTTGAAAACTAGATGCAGAAATAATTATTTGCTCAGTGAATTGGAGTGTTGAAGTAGTAACATCAGTGTAATCGGGGGGAAACCTTTCATGGTATATGTAGCTTAGTTTAATGCTTCAGCAAACAAGGCATTATAGACAAACTTCCTACAGTTCTAGACAAAATGAGAGGGCAAAGAACGTAGACTGCTTGGATAGGCGCTGAAAACTGACTACCTGCACATGTGATGTATGTACTCAACATCCAGGCCTACACTTCACAGAGAACAACTTCAGTGTGGGCTTCCCAGAGTGAAAAATGCGTAATTACTTCATTTATGTAATTCATTTTATTGAAGCAGTGGTAGCTTGCAGAAGTAAAAGGCAAATAAGCATAAAGAATTTGAGTTGTCATTAATAATGGTGTGGCTTTATTTATTTTTTTCCTTGGAGGTGATAGTACTTGGAATGCTTACTGTTAAATAGGAAACAAGATATCTCTGATCATTGCTTAGTATCTTTATCTTTTGCAGTAGCAGCATGTATCACATGAAAAATGATTATAGAAATTATACATTTACAAAGAAATGCACTTCTTTTTTGCATGTATCTTTTTACTTTTTTTTATGTAGTAGTAATCATAATTCAACAGTATTATCTATCTATGCAATGGAAATGGAAACGTATAATATTCTTTCTGAAAATGGTATACTTACTCATGAAGTCAGTGCTAAATATGAAGCATATGTAGCCATAATCTCAGTGTGCATAGTTCATGTACCTTTCTTAGAAGGAGAATGAAGTGTGAGTCAAAAAAAGGTTTATAAGAGAAATTAGTTGGCTTGTTTCAACAGAGGGCCTCAGGATGTCATAACCTGTGTGTAGAAACAACAGTATGCTTGGCATGCATTGCCGCTGCAGGTTGAAAAGAACTCTGTGGAACCTGAAATAACCTTTCTAAAAATATATTCGGGGCAGCCTTTGAGTACGAGAAATAAGGTTCAGGTAGCACAGTGTGGGACAGCCCTTTTCCCATACATAGTGTCTGTGGATATATAAAGAATGTACAGCAGTGAAGCATAGGAATGGGCAGTACCTATAGATGAAGGCTTAAATGTCACCACTACTCCTTTTAGTACTTGTCTTTGTACAGCCATGGGAAGGGATTCCTAGTTCTGTGAACTTGCAATGCAGCTGAATGTTAACCATTTCCCTTATTGTGAGCATGTTCGTGTAACGTAGTTTTCTGGATGTGTTGAAATGAAGAGCTCAGATGTTGCTTTACAGAAACACACCTATAAGGAGGATCAAATATCTTATTTGTTAAGATACTATCGAAAGCAGAGAAATTCACTTTAAAAAAGGAAAACTTGTCCACAACCAAGATAGGATCAGTAATAGCTTTGGAAGATAGTTCCCTTTGCAGTGGGGGCTAATGCACAGTAAAAGCAAAGAAAGCAGTGTTGGTTTACAAATTACCTCATTTAGACTGTGTGAAATTTAGATTTATTGCCCCAAAGTAATCCAAACCTCCATTACAAATGCCTTGTTATACTCTGTAATACGAGGGCAGCTGGCTAGTCGACTACATTTTCTAGTTTTGTAACTTTAAAAGTTGAAACAGTTTGATTTTTCCTGTTGGTTTTATTGCACGTAGACACTTCTCATATTCAAGTTAAGATTTTTTTTTTTCCCCTGGTTATTAGAATGAAATTAAGTTATTTAATCTCAGTCACATTGTGGTTTATATTGCTTTTCATTAGGGGAGATTTCCATGTATAGACAGGATGCAGTGGTTAAACAGGGTTTTAGAATAAGAAAATATAGATTACAATCAATACAAGTCAGCCTTGACATGGGCTTCCTTTTACCCCCTCTGACTGTTGTCACAGCTTCCCCTCATTCAGTGTGTGAGACCAATAGATAGTATTGATAGATCAGCAAATGTGTTTATATTTGTTGTATTTATAGTATTGGTAGATCAGCAAATGTCGTGTTTATATTAGATCTCTTGTAAAATCCAAATACAGCTCTGGATCAGAATTCTTCATTTCCCTCATGACAACATTACTGCTCTGCAGCCTTTAAGAATGAAACAGGAAGCTGTTTGGAGAGTAAAGAATTTTTGACAGTCTATTCTTGCTTTATTTTTGTAAAGCAATTTCTGCTCTTGGATAATCTGAGATCTGTCTGTTGTTCTTTGAAGGAAAATAGACATGGCAGTACACACCAGATTCATGCAGGAGAAATACTTCCTTCTAGAAATTCTGCTCAAAGTCGGTAGTGCCAACTGCCTGGTTAATTCATCTTGATTTATAGAACTGGTGAGGTAAAAATGCAAAGAAGGGGCTTGGAGCCCTCACATTACTGGTGATGGGAAAGCTGCTCAGGTATTTCTAGCAAGAAGATGCTTGTACCTTGGTTGCTTTAGGAGAAGGTGGGTGCAGCAGAGGGTTAACTGTCTGACATACTGAAGTGTCTTAATTAGAACTTGGCAGAGAGCCATGGTCAGTCGAAAATGTTCTGTGCCTGAGACAGCAGCAGTAACTAGTGGTTTGAGCCTCTGGTGAGGTCTCGTGCATTCAGCAGCGCTCTCTCCTTATGCCTACCTGTTGTGGGAAAGCATGATGCTGTCCAGACCTGAAACAAAGCAGCTGAGGTTTTTCCCACCCAGCTTCACTATTGAAGCCTTAAAAAGAAAGGATGTGGGGATGCAGAGAGGGGGGAGATACCTGTCAATAAAAGTAGTTTGTGCAGCGGCTCACTGCGCATAGCAGCCTGCAGTTGAAGGAGGGGCTAGTTAAAACTGCAGGGCAAATCTGGTTTTGTACACTGCAGAGAACGGGTACAGTATTTGCCTTAAAATGGGAGAATTTGAAGTTTGAGTCTGAGAAGATTTTAAAATGTTGATGACCTGGGGTGATGCTTTTGAAATTGGGAATCACTGTATGTTTTTGAAGAATAAGGATGATTTCCTTGTAAGAATTATTAATAAATGCTGCTTTCCCAAAGTTATTTACCGTCCTGA
This sequence comes from Pezoporus flaviventris, assembly GCF_033815535.1. Taxonomy (NCBI): domain Eukaryota; kingdom Metazoa; phylum Chordata; class Aves; order Psittaciformes; family Psittacidae; genus Pezoporus; species Pezoporus flaviventris. The sequence continues at coordinate 29,181,911 of NW_026892555.1, forward strand.
TGGGGAGAAACATATTACCAAGTTGTCCAATTAATCATATATTGCCACAGAATGGATGCTACAGATCAAATGTAAAGCAGAACATCAAACCTACTGCTTAAAATGAAACAATAAAACTGGTTATGATTTCAGGACTAAGTTGCTGGATCTTACAGTGAGAAACAGATACAGACTTGTGATAAAATTGAGCTAATAGCATTGTGTATGTAGAGACACATATTCAGAGAGACAGTGGGGTAGGTACTCTTTAAGCTGGTATGTTTGTAAAATGTGTAGAAAGAAATGTGTTTTTTAAAAAAACCTCCAAACCCAGCAAACAACAGATTTTTTTAAGACTGCATCTTGGGGTCTGTGTGAATGTTGAAATGTGTTTGAAAAGAAGAAAAATGTGTTGTAAGTTTGAGGGAGTTTTCAGAGGTACCAGCAGGAGTTAAGCTCTTCTATCTCTTGCTGAATTTCTGTGGAAATTAAATACCTAAAACCAGTCTGTGAAGGTCTGAAAGTCATCTCCATTTAGGCACAACATCAATAATGCATTGCAGTCTGAATTTACAAATCCGCAATACCAAAAATAGTCTTTACTGGTATTAATATTTAATAATAAGTAACAAGACCGAATCAAAAACATACTTGTGTATATTTGAATGTCCAAGTAGACACTAGTCAGTTCAGTGGGACTCTGCATGACATAGTAAATCCCATCAGAGGAGACTTGCAGGTCACAGCAGAGTGGAAGTCCTGCTAATTAGGTTCTGAATGACCATTTAATCCATGCCAGTTCTGTACATAACAAGATTGTTACTTTAGCACCTCACTGGAGCATTTATTGAGTTTCTAACTCTACCTTTGCCCATTTAGTGACAGCAGAGTGGCAATGCTAGTGTTGGCTTTGTGTGTGCCAGCTGGCAGGTACCATTATGGACCTGTTCTGCACTGAGTGGGCTTCGGTTATATGGGAGAAACCTAAAATACCAGATGTGAATTACAGTCTGCAGTTTGCTCTGATAAAACCCCGCCTTTAAAAAGATGGTACAGGCCCTGGAAAGACTGTCTCTCAATTTGTTCTTTCTACTCACAAGTTTGGCATTATGCCTGAGGTTATGTATCACTTCAGAGGAAGCCATCAGAACCTTCCAGCAGTGAAAGTCCATCCTGTAAAGGGAAAAAAGAGACCTTTTTCCATAGCATTTGGTCATAGCGCAGGCTACTTCAGAAGAGAATGACCTTTTTTGCAGGGAACGCCACCTGCCTAGGTCTTACTGCATGAGGAAGGGTTACCTTCAGCTTGAAAAGGGTAATCTCTCTTAATTTATAGTAAGTGCAGATTGTAAAGAATTCTGAGTCCTATGGTAACTTTTTTCACCTTTCCCATGTTTGTAATCCATACAGCTCCCTTCTCTTCATCCTCCCTGTCCATCTCTGGTCATGTGAGAAACCAGGGAGTCTGTCCTCTTGTTGTCCCTCATGATGGGACAAATCCTTAGGTGTCATAAAACGTGTTATATTGGGAAGGTGGCATTGACCTGCCTTGGTTTTGGTGAGTCGAGCACCATAGCTGCCCTTGTCAGGTTGCAGTTGTGGTGTCCTGTGGCTGGGACAGTTACTTCCTGGTCAAAAGAATCTTTCAGGCTGCATGACCTCCTTCCATGTCAGATCAAAGTCAGTCGCAGTGTGTTTTTGGTGAGCAAAGTATGTGTTATGAACAGTTTCCCTCAATATAAAAGGATTTTGTTCTGGAGAAACTTGTTCCTACAGCTATTCAGGGATTGAAAATGTATGTTTTTAATGGAGAATCTCTTGTTTTGATCAAATTATGTTAAAAGAAGCGCTGAGTCAGTTGCATGCATTTTAATAGGTCTGAAGACATAGCAGTTTGCTCAGCATGCAATTTTCAGGCAAATCCTAGGTTTTTATTACTTCAAGTGAAAGAGGCTGTACAAGCATAAAAAAAATAAGCCATTTGAAAAAAAATAAATCAATTAAAACAAGATAGCATTCCTGATGGAAAAAAAAGGACTTTTTTTGCTGAATTGCCTTCATTTTGCATTCAGACTTACTTTTTGCATCAGTATTTTTAAACCAGTCTTTTTTAAAACCTTTTTACGTTTGTTTGAATGACAGAAAGTTTCCAGGGCACCTGTGTTTTCATTTTTCAGTGACTTAAGTTTTACTTCCAGGTAAGTCATGAGATTCCTTGTCTTTGGGTATTTTGGATTAAGTATAAGGGTAGCTTTTAAAGACTTTACTTCCCTCTAATCACAACTATTTAATTCTTGTTTGGGGATATTTGAAGGTAATTGAGGTTTTTAAGGTGTTTTGAATGAATGCAGAACACAGAATTGAAAGGAAATAAAGGACTAACCAGCTGAGGACTCCAGATTCCTTTTGCATCCACATCCCTCCAGCCTGCCTGGGAGCTGATCTCCTACCCCCAGAGCCTCTCATTGTGGTTGCCTGTGGCTTCTGATGCCAGAAAGAAGGATGTAAGAACAGCTATTTTGGGTAAGAGAGCAATACTTTTTGCAGTACTTGGTCTCCAGCAGTAGTCAGCGCTTGGGGAAGCTTTATGGGACAGGGCAATGGCGAAGTGGCACGTTTGTTCAGCTTCCTGCTGCTTGGGACTGGAGGGGCTTCCTGAGCAAAAGGTAGTGTCCTTGTGGTTAGTAGCCCTTTGCAACTCTCATGCCTCAGTAAAACAGTTCTTGAACTTCTGTCAACTGTTTCAGGATCAGCAGTAGCTAATGAAGTTCTTTACTGTAAGGGTGGTGAGGCACTGGAGTGGGTTGCCCAAGGTAGTTGTGAATGCTCCATCCCTGGCAGTGTTCAAGGCCAGGCTGGACAGAGCCTTAGGCAACCTGATCTAGTGTGAGGTGTCCCTGCCTGTGGCAGGGGGGTTGGAACTTGATGATCTTAAGGTCCTTTCCAGCCCTAACTATTGTATGATTCTATGACAGAGTATCATAGCCTGTGTGATAAATGAAGTTACTCTTTCTTAGCTTATCAAGCCAGTTTTATTTAATACCCACTTATTCTTGCATTAGAAGCAGCAATGAACTATTTAACTCACTGAATGCTTTCCATGATTCAAGACTCCAATATATTTCTGTTTGTCACACAAATTTGAAGTTTACTGGGGGTCAGAAGCAGGGGATACCGGTCACACTGCTCAGTCCTTTTTTTTTTTTTTGAGGCTGAACAGTCTTGGATATTTTTTCAACTATTCTCTGAACATTTGGAAGTTTAACTATATCCTTTTACAAGAGGGAGAATGAATAAAGGGGGCACTTCTTAAGGCTGTTATTTTGTACAGCAGCTTTAAATATTTTTGGCTTAGTTCTCTTTTGTATCTGAATACTGAGTTTGGTTTTTGCCTACAGCAGAGTCTGAAGCAGATGTTTTCTTCAAAATCATTTCCTTGTAACCCCACAATGTTTTTCCTGAGCAACAGAAAATAGTTTAGTATGCATGTAAAGTTTGGGCATTTTTCTCTCAGTGTGAAGTGCTTCACACTTACCTGTACTGAATTTCATTTGTCAGTTTATACCCATTCACAGCTCTTTGTGACTGGCTTTTTTACTAACATAAAGAGTTGTAACCCAAGCCCTGTGGGACTTGATTAATGATTTCCTTTTATTGAGAAAATTAACCACTTTATTCTTCATTTAATTTCCTGTCTTAGCCCATTCATTGATGTGATGATTATCCTTCTTACCTCATGACCGCTTAGCTTGGTGTTCTGTGCAGGGTAAGGTTTTTATGATCTCCTTGGAAGGGACCTTCTGAAAACCTCTGGAAATTTAAGTAAACCATTTGGGAATTATACAGGTCTGTAGTTTGGCCCCTTTCAGCCTTGCACCAAACAACCTGACTCGGTTACATAGTCTCTTTAGTTTCCTCAATAAAAAGTGAGGCAGGAGGGCACCTAAGGGCTGCCTCTCCTTCCCTGTAGAAGCTGTAGTGGCTCTTGGTCCACCATGTGAACCAGATTGTGCTAGTTTTATGAGGTAGCCGGTGCCCTCAGCTAAGGGAAGAAGAACCCCAAATTTGAGGTAAATGTAGCGAGTGGGAAATGAGGTATGTGAAAACTTAAAAGAACATAAATGGAATGCTAGCAAGTCACCTCTTGTGTTAGAATCATAGAACAGTTAGGGTTGGAAAGGACATTAAGATCATCTAGTTCCAGCCCCCCTGCCATGGGCAGGGACACCTCACACTAAACCATCTCACCCAAGGCTCTATCCAAGCTGGCCTTGAACACTGCCAGGGATGGAGCATTCACGACTTCCCTGGGCAACCCGTTCCAGTGTCTCAACACCCTCACAGTAAAAATCTTCCTTCTTATATCTAACCTAAACTTCCCCTGTTTAAGTTTTAACTCGTTACTCCTTGTCCTATCACTACAGTGTTCTTTAAAAGTAATTTTTTTCTTGGTGCCTGGGCCGTTGTTCACAGATTAAGCAATGTTGTGTGATATGGGACTGTCTGGGAGAAGCCTTTCTTTGGAATTGTCCCATTGACTCCACTGGAAGTTTGATCATACTGCACATCAGAGGTTGTTGGATAAGTGAAACCATGGTGTTCAATGCCTGGATGCCATTTTAGGCGAGCTTGTCCAGGAGTCTGTCTTCTAAAGTATCCTCCTCTGTGCTAGCATGTGTGCTGGAGTATGTCTGTCTCATATGCTTGCAAGGGTGCGATTATACATCTGTAACTCCTAACTTGTTGTTAGTTTTTTAGAAGAGCTTGGTTTACTGGTTATTAGAAACTGTCAATAAGAGATTGGATACCAGCTCTCGTGGTAGGCTCAGTGTATGGGATTACTTTGAAGGTAACTGTTAACACTTGGATGAAGTAGAAGGGCTCCAGGATATGGTACAGTATAAGCTGTGAGATCAATAATGTCATGTCAGTGATATAAATCAATGATGATCACAATTATCATAATATGGCAAATAAAAAGAAATAGCATTCTTAAAGGATCTCCAGTCTAAAGTAACTTTACTCAGGAGAAATGAATATGGTTAAAGCAGTGAATTCTTAGCAGTCATAAATGAAGGTCATGACCTTCATATTTTCTGTCTGGTTCTGAGATTATTTCTGGATCTGTTATGTCTGCTTTCATTCCATTATAGGCACAACTTCATCAAATATTAATAGCAAGGGGTGCAGGGTAAAACTTTTGCATCTGGTTCCTTGCTCTTCCTCACTGCCTTATAGAATATTCTGGAAATCATGGTCAAATACTGCTGCAGAGACAGCAGATGGAGAAAAAGAACACTATTCTGTTTCTATGTGAATATGAAGAATGACTGTTGTTTGAACTAGTGTTAAAGAGTAAGTAGCCAATCAATACCATGAATAGGAAATCAGAAGGTTGCATTTTGGAAAGACACCTCTCCTCCCATCTATGCCCCCTGTGCCCAGTTAGTTATTTTCTTCCTTGATACATTTAATATACTTAAAACTTTCTGGCTGTGCAAATTGGCAATAAATGCATGTAACATGTAGTCTCGCAGCATGGATAGCTTTTACCTGGATTGTTTATTTTAGCTTTTTACATCCTGCAGCTGATAGGATGATGTGATCACAGAGGTATTGCTCTTAGGAATGCTTTTGTTTTAACCAGGCTTGAAATTGGCACCTGTCAGGTATACATCAGCGCATGATTATAGTTATATGAATAGTGGTATAGTCTCGCCTCTGAAGGCAAACACCTGGACCAGCTGGCAATACAGCAGATATACCATTTTATCAATCAGTCATTTCCCTAACAGAGTATCTCCTACTCTGGTACTCCTCCTTTCTTGATTTGAAAGTGCAATTTTCAGTCACTTCACAGAAGGTTGCTTTGTAGCCAGCTTTAATCATAGCAGAAAGCGTAGAAAGCGTTCATTATATAGTGAACTGTATGACATGTGCTGACAAAAGTATAAAATCTTTCCCCATTTTTCATATCAATAAATCAGATGACTTCTAGGATAATAATAAAAAAGTGTAAAAAAAAAAGTGTAAAAGAGTAAAAATGTTGATTCATGAGAAAAGCAGCTTTTAATTGAGGTAATAGTGAAGCTGTTAATAATTCATGGTTGGAAACAAATGGTCTGCATAATTACTTAGAATTCTCACTTATGACAAGAAAATATTTTTGTTCAGCAGTGCTTATCTGTGCTCACTCTTGTTATCAAGCCTTAAACTTCTCCCGTAGAGTTTTAAGAAGTATTTTATGGGCTGTTCATAGCAGTGGGCCTCATATGTATCCAGGCTCAGCCTCTCATAGCTTATAGTATTCCCTTAAGGTTTTAGTTGTTTTTAACATTACTTGATGTAATGAAAGGATAGTGGTCCCAACTGCACTTTGAATATTAAAAACAAACTTTCACCAATGTCCTACTGTAGATTAGGGCAGTGAAGTTTTATTCTGGTTATGTCCCCTCTCCTGCTCCCATCGCCATGTACATGTGCACATTCCAGCAATGCCGTGAGAGGCATGGCTAACATCTGTCGCATGCAATCTGCTCTTTGTGTCTCTTTCCTTTTCCCAAGGGTAAAGTTTCATATGGAATTTTGTTTTTACAGATTTCAGTTAGTATCTTGTTTGTTAAATTTGCTTCCTAGAAGGAGCCCCAGCTGAAGGAATGCAGCTTGTACTTGAAACACAAAGGTGTGCCAAGGGGTGGTTTTCATGTAGGCAGGCACTCTTTTTCAGAGCCTGTCTTGGAGATCTAAGTTTAGGTTTGTGAATAAATAACTCCACATGCTTCAGCTTCAAAAATACCGCTAAATAATAGAGATCTGCCCACTAGATCTTTTATGTATCCCCACCCTTTGTCTTGAAATACCTCTTTAGGCCAAGGGATGAAGATCTTGTAATCCAGTGTTATATAACTCGGTATGTTGATCAAAGGGAGGGCTTTGATGTGTTCCTGGTAACCTGTTTTGTCAAGGAACTTACAGCTGTTGTTTCCTCAAGAATGACTTGGTGCCTGGAGAAGTGATGATGCTGTTGTCCAAGTGCCTGTTACTTACCTCTGTCCTATTGCCCTGACAGTTGGGAAACTGAGTCTTTGGGTGGCTTGATGTCTTTTGGGTGGTTGAAAATGCTGTTGACAGGAGAAGGTGGAATATGATTGTTTTCCTCAATTCCCACCTCTTAGAGGACGTGTGGTCATTTTGTTATCTGAGCACTCCTGAGAAACAGCAGTGTCAGAAAGTAACTTCAGAAGAAGGCAGTTGCCCTGCTTGCCTAGTTTAAGATGTATTTATTTCTGAAGTCAGCATCAATCATGATACGACGTTTATTTTTTCAATATCTGGTTGTGGATATCACAAAGTATTATGTTAAGTTTTACGTGAGACCTTAGTGCAGGTGGGACTTTTGTAATCATTTTTCTTAGAATCGTAGAATCATAGAATAATTAGGGTTGGAAAGGACCTTAAGATCATCTAGTTCCAACCCCCCTGCCATGGGCAGGGACACCTTACGCTAAATCATATCACTCAAGGCCTCGTCCAACCTGGTCTTGAACACTGCCAGGGATGGAGCATTCACAACTTCCCTGGGCAACCCATTCCAGTGCCTCACCACCCTAACAGGAAAGAATTTCCTCCTTATATCCAATCAAAACTTCCTCTGTTTAAGTTTTAACCCGTTACCCCTCATCCTGTCACTACAGTACCTAATGAAGAGTCCCTCCCAAGCATCCCTATGGGCCCCCTTCAGATACTGGAAGGCTGCTATGAGGTCTCCATGCAGCCTTCTCTTCTCCAGGCTGAACAGCCCCAACTTCCTCAGCCTGCCTTCATACGGGAGGTGCTCCAGTCCCCTGATCATCCTCATGGCCCTTCTCTGGACTTGTTCCAACAGTTTCATGTCCTTTTTATGTTGAGGACACCAGAACTGCACACAATACTCCAAGTGAGGTCTCACAAGAGCAGAGTAGAGGGGCAGGATCACCTCCGACTGCTGGTCACGCTCCTTTTGATGCAGCCCAGGATACGATTGGCTTTCTGGGCTGCGAGCGCACACTGCCGGCTCATGTTCATTTTCTCATCGACCAATGCCCCCAAGTCCTTCTCTGCAGGGCTGCTCTGAATCTCTTCTCTGCCCAACCTGTAGCTGTGCCTGGGATTGCTCTGACCCAGGTGTAGCAGCTTGCACTTGTCATGGTTAAACTTCATGAGGTTGGCATCAGCCCACCTCACAAGTGTGTCAGGGTCCCTCTGGATGGCATTCCTTCCCTCCAGGGTATCAACCGAACCACACAGCTTGGTGTCATCAGCAAACTTGCTGAGGGCGCACTCAATCCCACTGTCCATGTCAGCAGCAAAGATGTTAAACAAGATTGGTCCCAACACCGATCCCTGAGGGACACCACTCGTTACTGGTCTCCAACTGGACATTGAGCCATTGACCACAACTCTTTGTGTGTGGCCATCCAGCCAGTTCCTTATCCACCGAGTGGTCCATCCATCAAATTGATGTCTCTCCAATTTAGAGACAAGGATGTTGTGTGGGACAGTGTCGAATGCTTTGCACAAGTCCAGGTAGATGACATCAACTGCTCTACCCCTGTCCATCAGTTTTGTAGCCCCATCATAGAAGGCCACCAAATTGGTCAGGCAGGATTTCCCCTTGGTGAAGCCATGCTGGCTGTCACCAAGCACCTTGTTTTTCATGTGCCTTAGCATGCTTTCCAGGAGAATCTGCTCCAAGATTTTGCCAGGCACAGAGGTGAGACTGACTGGTCTGTAATTCTCCTGGTCATCCATTTTCCCGTTCTTGAAAATGGGGGTTATATTTCCCTTTTTCCAGTCGTCGGGAACTTCACCTGACTGCCACGATTTCTCAAATATGATGGCCAGCGGCTTCGCAACTTCATTTGCCAGCTCCTTCAGGACCTGCAGATGGATTGCATCAGGACCCATGGACTTGTGCACGTTCAGATTTTTAAGATGGTCTCGAACCAGTTCCTCTCCTACAGTGGGTGCAAGGTCTTCATTCTCACAGTCCCTGCATCTGCCTTCCAAGACTTGGGTGGTGCAGTCAGAGCCTTTGCCAGTGAAGACCGAGGCAAAGAATTCATTCAGAACCTCAGCCTTCTCCAAATCCTGTGTAGCCAGTTCTCCTGAGAGCTTCCTGAGGGGGCCTACATTCTCCCTAGTCTGTTTTTTATTTGCTATGTACCTGTAGAATCCCTTCCTGTTATCTTTAATACCTCTAGCTAAGTTTAATTCTAACTGAGCCTTAGCTTTTCAAACCTGGTCCCTAGCTTCCTGGACATCATCCCTGTATTCTTCCCATGCCACCTGTCCTTGCTTCCACTTATTATAAGCCTCTTTTTTCATTTGAATTTTCCTCAGGAGCTCCTTATCCATCCAAGGAGGTCTCCTGGCCCTCCTGCTGCACTTCCTTCTGGTTGGGATGCAACACTCCTGAGCTTGTAACAGATGATCCTTGAATATCAACCAAGAGTCTTGGCCCCCCCTGCCCTCTAGGGCTGTATCCCATGGAACCTTCCAAAGCAGGTTCCTGAAGAGGCCAGAGTCTGCTCTCTTGAAGTCCAGGGCAGTGAGCTTGCTGCACGCTCTTCTCACTGTCCTGAGGATCTCAAATTCGAGCATCTCATGATCGCTGCATCCAAGGCTGCCCTGGAGAGTCACATTTCCAACCAGCCCTTCCCTGTTGGTGAGCACGAGGTCAAGCAGGGCACCTCTCCTTGTCAGCTCCTCTATTACTTGCAGAAGGAAGTTGTCTTCCACACAATCGAGGAACCTCCTGGATTGCTTGTGCCGGGCCGTACCATCTTTCCAACAGATGTCAGGGTGGTTGAAGTCACCCATGAGAACAAGGGCCTGTGAGCGTGAGGCTTTTCCTATCTGTCTATGGAGTGCTTCATCCGCAGGTTCTCCTTGATCAGGTGGTCTGTAACAGATCCCCACAGTAATGTCTCCCATAGCTATATTCCCTTTAACCCTGACCCACAAACTCTCTGTGGACTGCTCACCTGTCCCCAGACAGAGTTCCATACTCTCCAGCCTATCCCTAACAGAAAGGGCAACTCCCCCTCCCTGCCTGCCAGGCCCGTCCTTCCTAAAGAGCCTGTAACCTTCCATTCCAACACTCCAGTTGTAGGAGCCATCCCACCATGTTTCTGTAATGCCTATTATATCATACCCCCACAGACGTGCACACATCTCTAATTCCTCTTCTTTGTTCCCCATGCTACGGGCATTTGTATAGAGGCATCTGAGCCGAGCTCCAACTGAAGCCGGCTCGTTGGCTGGAGCGGCTGGGATATCTCTACATTGCTCCAAAATTTCCTGGCTCTTCTAGTCAGGAAATGTCCCTCTGGTACAAACCCAGGAAACACATGGGTCAAATTTGCAGAAGTTGGCTTGAAATCCTTTTGGGCTTGTTCAGTTATTTCCTTATGTGTGCAAGGATTGAACTGGAGGAAATTTGCAGAGTTGTTTAATTGGTGGTGGAAGGATGGGCTCATGGCACTAAGGGAAAATTTTGGATACCTGTGGTGAGAACAAGTCTTCGGATTACATTGAGCTAGACCCTGCAGTGAACTGTGCGCTAAACTGAGGAGGCAGTGCTGAGTAATGCTGAGATGCTGAGTTATTCTTTGAACTGTGTTTTAGTAGCTCATACCAAAAGAAAGTGTCTTTTTCCAGTCTCTTGGTGTCAGAATTAGCTTTCCATAAACAGTGACCACATTTGCTTTCTTTTTTGTTTTAGAAAATTAGGCAGGTCTAAGGTGCCATGAGTTGCTCACTGGGATGAGAAGTATGATGACCAGAGTATTGTCACTACTGATACACCACCTCCTTTGCAGATTTGCAGATAGAATATTGCTGTCCTCCAGTCAGTTTGGTAATTTGAGCCTTTGTGAACAGACCATACCTAGTTGAATTGCTGAGGTTTGTTTGCTTGTTTGAATGAATGGTAGTTCAAAGGTATTATTCAGATTTTCCTTCTCTGTTGGGTCTGTTATTTGTCATGTGTTTCACTGTGAGTTAATATTATACCTGCTTTCCATCTCAGTTAAAATATATAAAAAAGTTTGCTTGCTTGCTTGCTCTCTGTTTTCTACCTTATATTTAAAAAAAAACATTAAAATCACACCTTCAGATTGAATATAGTTTCGATATTTCCCTGGTCATTGCAGAGGGGTTGCACTAGATGATCTTTGAAGGTCCCTTCCAACCCAAACTATTCTGTGATTCTGCCATATATTTATGCTTTAGTGGCTAATTTAGTATAATTGAAGAAGCTTTCTTTCCCTTTTGCTTATATTATTGATGTACCTTGAAGATTATTTTCCTTTGCTTTCAAGGGAAAAAAAGCTTAATACTTCTGTTAATTGCATAACAGAATTAACATTGTCAAATGCCTGCTTTTGACATACCTTTACATATGTTTCATGCTTCCTGTTCCACGCACAGGGTGGGTGCAAGTTTTCTGCCTGCAGTTTGACTAAGACATTGGGTTTCGTGTTGATCAGGGCTTGAGTATCATGTGAAAAACAGAGCTTACAGGCAGCTTCTTCTCACCGGGAGCAGGGATGTGCATGCGCCAGTGTTATGCAGCCTGTATCCAGAGTGACAGTAAAGAAAAAGGAGGGGGGAGAGGAAAAAAAGGAGAAAAGAGGAAGAAAAAGACTGGCTGCAACCTGCTGAGTGTAAGCAGCTGCTGCTCGCTGTCTTGTGCTGTGAGAGCACCTTTCTGACAGGTTCTCAGGCTCGGCTCCAAGGTCAGCGTGGGATTAGGATGGGAACCCACTTTGCCTCTCCTGACAGCTGCAGTGTTTAGTCACCACACAGTGACTTCAGCCCTGTGGCTTCTAAAGAATGTTTAATTAGTTTGCCCACTATCAAAAATTATCTCAAGCAGAGACACAAACATATGTTGGAATTGGAGAAGACATAGTAGGGGGGCTGGTGGAGGGTGCATCCAAAAATATAATAAATTTTTTTTTATACAGGCTGATGCACTTTGATTCTGATCTTGTGATTGAGTGTTTTAGTATTTGTTTATATATTTAGTTTTTAAATTTCAGTTTAGTATAAAGTGTGCAGGGAACTGGTGCTGTTTTCACAGATGTACTTTGATGATTTGATTTGTAATGTAAGTGTTGTATCTGGTGTTACCATAGTTCTGCATGGTCTGTGTTTTGGCATATGGAAGTAAAATTTATAATTTGCATAGGTGGTAATCCCAAACTGAAGAGATGCTTTTGTTCTACATAATTATTTTTGAGGCATCCCCTGAAACCAACATTTCTTCTCTACTGAAAAAGTATGTTGAAGTGAACAAGTGCGCTGCTGTTCTCGCCCACAGAGTAAGAGGTTGGTGGGAACTTGAGGAGTCTTGGGAAGGCACAAGTGCCATTCTGTGAGGAGAGCCAGCCCGCCTCACCAGCACACTGAGAGCATAAGCCAAGTCAAGCAAGTTTGTAATAGATAAAAGCATTGGATCTCTTCTGCCTTCCCCTGTGACTGGCGGTGTCTCACTGTAAATGGTGATTCCTATCACACCCTGAAATACTCCTGAAAACCCAGTTATTTTCTGAATAGCTTTTAAAACTGCACAAAATGCATTGGCATCCTTTCCTTCGGAAGCTTTCTGTAGGAGAGCAACCCACGTTTGAAGGGCAGAATCTTTTTCATTTGCCTAAATGTTTACCTGCATGGCTTACAGTAGGAGAGGGGATGCAGGAGGTGAAATGTGGCAGCACTTGCTGTGTACGAGATGCAGCCTGGAGCCCCTGCTTCCACTTGGCCAAACAGAAGTGGTGCTCCTGTTCAGGGGTATTTTCCCACCAGGAGGAAAGCTGAGGAAGAGGCTAAGGAGAGCTCATTGGCCTACCTGGTAGAGTTGCTGAATATTTAGGTCACATTAGACCAGCAGATATTGCAGTACAGAAGTACATGAGTAGGCATTCATAGGAACACTAAGGACAAATGCCTGGCTACCCTGTCTGCAGAACAAAGGGTTTGGGGTTTTTTGTTTGTTTTCCTATCCTTGTCTCTCAGTATTGTTCTACCTTTCTTTTATTGACTGCTCTTAGGAACATTTTTTCCTGTAATTTTAATTGTAACCTCCTTGTGGTACAGACAATCCCTAGAATTAACTTCAGTCCTTATTTATTTTGTTTAAAATTGTTCCAAATTATAATGATCCGGCAAATGAAGTTGCGAAGCCGCTGGCCAACATATTTGAGAAATCATGGCAGTCAGGTGAAGTTCCCGACGACTGGAAAAAGGGAAATATAACCCCCATTTTCAGGAAGGGGAAAATGGATGACCCGGGGAATTACAGACCAGTCAGTCTCACCTCTGTGCCTTGCAAAATCTTGGAGCAGATTCTCCTGGAAGGCATGCTAAGGCACATGAAAAACAAGGTGCTTGGTGACAGCCAGCATGGCTTCACCAAGGGGAAATCCTGCCTGACCAATTTGGTGGCCTTCTATGATGGGGCTACAAAACTGATGGACAGGGGTAGAGCAGTTGATGTCATCTACCTGGACTTGTGCAAAGCGTTCGACACTGTCCCATACAACATCCTTGTCTCTAAATTGGAGAGACATCAATTTGATGGATGGACCACTCAGTGGATAAGGAACTGGCTGGATGGCCGCACACAAAGAGTTGTGGTCAGTGGCTCAATATCCAGCTGGAGACCAGTAACGAGTGGCGTCCCTCAGGGATCGGTGTTGGGACCAGTCTTGTTCAACAACTTTGTCAGTGACATGGACAGTGGGATTGAGCACTCTCAGCAAGTTTGCCGGTGACACCAAGCTGTGTGGTTCGGTTGATACCCTGGAGGGAAGGAATGCCATCCAGAGGGACCTCGACATGCTTGTGAGGTGGGCTGATGCCAACCTCATGAAGTTTAACCATGACAAGTGCAAGCTGCTACACCTGGGTCAGAGCAATCCCAGGCACAGCTACAGGTTGGGCAGAGAAGAGATTCAGAGCAGCCCTGCGGAGAAGGACTTGGGGGCATTGGTCGATGAGAAAATGAACATGAGCCGGCAGTGTGCGCTCGCAGCCCAGAAAGCCAACCGTATCCTGGGCTGCATCAAAAGGAGCGTGACCAGCAGGTCAAAGGAGGTGATCCTGCCCCTCTACTCTGCTCTTGTGAGACCTCACCTGGAGTATTGTGTGCAGTTCTGGTGTCCTCAACATAAACAGGACATGAAGCTGTTGGAACAAGTCCAGAGAAGGGCCACGAGGATGATCAGGGGACTGGAGCACCTCCCGTATGAAGACAGGCTGAGGAAGTTGGGGCTGTTCAGCCTGGAGAAGAGAAGGCTGTGTGGAGACCTCATAGCAGCCTTCCAGTATCTGAAGGGGGCCCATAGGGATGCTTGGGAGGGACTCTTCATTAGGTACTGTAGTGACAGGATGAGGGGTAACGGGTTAAAACTTAAACAGGGGAAGTTTAGATTAGATAGAAGGAAGAAATTCTTTTCTGTGTGGGTGGTGAGGCACTGGAATGGGTTGCCCAGGGAAGTTGTGAATGCTTCTATTCCTGGCAGGACAGAGCCTTGGGTGATATGGTTTAGTGTGAGGTGTCCCTGTCCATGGCAGAGAGTTGGAACTAGATGATCTTAAGGTCCTTTCCAACCCTAACTATTCTATGATTCTGTGATCTGTACTTTTAAAAATATGTCCTCAGTAACCTCGTGGCCTGTTTTTCATCTTTACCTGTCCTTCCCTTCTGCTGTTTTAAGCTCAGTTAATTTTTCCTTAAGAACAGGGTTGTAGGCTTTTCAGTGTAGGATTTGTATCATCTTGCCTGTTCTGATCCTGTTCATGATCTTGGGCTCATATGAAGGGGTAATGGCATTATAGGGGAAACAACCTGTCACATGTAGATATCCTAATTTTTGTGAGTAACTGTCAGTAAGATGTGTCTCTGTACAAGTTGTCATATCAAATTACCGATTTCTGTTGCTGACTTTGGGATCCTCAATATATGTTTTAAATATTAATAAAACATGTTTTTCAACATCCCACTGCCGTAATAAACTATTATTCCCATTTTAGGAAAGAAAAGAATTTTAGCATGGAAATTTAAGGTACCCATGAATGCACACTTTCTTGGCAGGGCTAGGAAGTAACTGAATGTATTATTTCTGTGTTTTAACCAGAAGATGTTATTCTTCCTGGCTGAAATTCTTTGATTCACATCATAATTGAAAGGATGCTTCTGATAAATGGCATAAATGTTGCTATGGCTTCCCAGCAGCTAGTTTTGTGACAGTCAGACTGCAGAGCAGCTTGGAGCTAGTGAAGCCTCTACCTCTACTCGTGCCAGTTTGCAGAACTGTGCTGTAATGGAAGGCATCAGCAGGATTCTTCTACTTGGCTTTGCAGTGAGAAACGAAACTCAACACTGCCTTCTTCCTTAGTATTTAGATTCTTATTTTGCTTATTTAAGATTTGTAAGAATAAATTAGGAGGGTTAATAGTGTAACACATGTAATTACTACATAAAAGTAAGTAGTTACATCATCTCTTAGCCACTTGCCAGAATTAAACATTGATGTTTTGCTTAATGTGACATTTCTGAATGCTGAGATAAAAATGATGCACATGGTCCTGTAAACAGGTTTTTTTCTTATGTTTTGGATAAGGATGTATAGAGAATTGCATGTTTTAGAAAAAAAAGTACGGATTTTGCTATAATCCCATTATTTATTGTCTGCTGGAGTTGTTTGCTGAGCTTTTTCTATGTAAGACTTGTTTGTAGGGAAAATGTTAATACCTTAATTGATTTCATCTCAGAAAAGTAAAGGCTAAATAAGAGTGTGGAATTCCTCTGAGATATGTGGGAATTTGCAGTACCTAGAGAAAGAAAATGAAGAAAGTCAAATTTTCAACCAACCCATGTACAAATTGGAGTTGCCACTTGTGGAATATAACAAAAACAACTTGTATGAAGCAGCATAGTTATTATGCTATGAATAGAGGAATAGAGCTAAAACTGTTACCTTCTCCAGAGTACATACTGCTTGTGCACTCTGTTGTTGGGGATTGGCCCGTCTCTGCAATGCATCTGGGAGTATTTCTTGTGTGAGATTTAACTATCTAGGACTGTGTTTTCTGCTGACATTGTTTCAGAGAAAGGCAGAAGGGTTTTGTTCTTATTGCCTATCTTGTACATCCTCCAGTTACACATCAGCCGCTCTTCCCATTGTGCCTCTGGTACTGTAGATACGATAGTCTGCTACCTGTCTAATATCAATCAAATGTAGAGGAAAGCAGGAGAGTACCTAACAGCAGGATGGTGTAGTTATTATTTCTCTAAACCTAGCTAAACTAGAGAGAACCCTAACTTGCTTAAAATCTCCAGATCCTTCACTGGTATTTTTGGGTGAATGATAGAAGTCATTCTTTTCCATAGCACTGGTATGTGTTGGCTGTCATGGTAGGAATCTAGTCTTCAGCTAGAGGAATCATCAAATCACAGAATGGTTTGGGTTGAAAGGGGACCTTAAAGATCATCTAGTTCCAACCCCTCTGCCATGGGCAGGGATACCTTCCAGTAGGCCGTGTAGACTTCCACCCGCCTTGGTAAAAGGTCTGTCCCCATCTTTCTAATAAGCCTGCTTTATTTACTGAAAGGCTGTTAGACGATCTCCCCAGAGCTTTCTCTTCTCCAGGATGAACAACTCCAACTCTCTCAGCCTGTCTCCATGGTAGAGGTGCTTCAGTCTCTGATCATCTTCATAGCCCTCCTCTGGGCCCACTTCAGCAAGTCCATGTTGCTTGTACTGGGGCCCCAGAGCTGAACACAGTACTGTGTGGTCTTAAGAGAGCAGAGTAGAGGGGTGGAATTACATCCCTTGACATGCTGATTACCATTGCTGTTTTCTTTTATATTGTATACCTTGCCATTCCTCTTCTGCTCTAAATCTTTGGTTTGGGAGATATTTTGAAAGTTCTTCCTTGATTTCTTCAGCTATTTCAGTGTACATTAGTGTTCAGCACAACAGATGTATCACAGAGAAAGGAAAATGCCATTGCCATTTTGGGAAGAAATTACAAGAGGCTCTTCATTTACCAAAGTCTTGGAGAGTGGGCAGGGAAGTTCTTCACTGATAGAGCACTAGAAGATAACATAATTGAGTGGAAGGTAACATTATTGGTAGTGAATTAATTTTACCTTTGTATATAGGGTATTGATAAAATGCAGCATGTCGCACACTTCCATTAGAAATGCTGTGTGAATGACAGGAGTTGGGCAAGAAGCAGTAATTATCAGCTGGAGTTCTATATATAATCAGACCTGTAATGAGAGGTGTGAGTGGTTTGCTTACTGTGTGCTTCAGTTCTGAAACAGAAAAACACAGCCACCAGCACAATGACAAGTTGTCCTCATAAGTTTGCTCAATTTGATACCAGTGTTAAAATTTATTTGGAATTAAAACAGTGCAGCGCAAGCATACATAATGGTACCAGTCATTTCAATGTACATTTAATATATATGGTTATATCCTCAATTTTGAGGCAAGACAAAAGATGGATAGAGGAGAAGTTGTGGCTGACCCATCCCTGGCAGTGCTCAAAGCCAGATTGGATGGGGCTTTGAGAAGCCTGTTGTGTAGCGGAAGGTGGTCCTGCCCACAGCAGAAGGGTTGGACCTAGATGGTCTCTAAGGTCCCTTCTAACCCAAACCATTCTATGATTCTGTGAATATGTTCAGTGTTTTTTGCCAGCTGCAGAATATCAGCAGAGATCACTTTTTCCAGAAGTGGTATAAGCTATGTGCAGTATTTAGGTTATGCAGTGAAGTATGAACTGCTACATAAGCCTGCTGAGTCAGGGAGCAGGGAAAGCAGGGTATGTTTCTCTGGTATGTATGTGTTGTATATTCGTGCACTCCTTTCTTATGCACAAACATGCCTGAAAAGCAGCCAAAGAGATTCTTACAGCTGTTTCCAGAATCTAGGTAGTGCTCAGAATTTGGAGAGTGCTTAAGTTGCCTATCCATCATCAATTTTTGTCTTCAATTTTTCTAAGTCTTTATATTGTTTACTGCATAGAACGAATGGTATTTATGTAATAAACAGATATACCATGCTTTGAATAGTTTGTAAAGAAGATGAGAGTTCCCTGTTTCTTCTTGACATTGGTAAGATATCATTATATTTTCAGGATCCTATGAGCAGAGAAGCATGTTTATCCTATATTTATCCCAGTTTGCAAACGCGCAGCTCAGGATCAGAGGTTAAGGATGCAAGTATCTATTATAAATTCTGGGAATTGCAATTGCACACCTTGAGCCATTTTATCTATTTCTCATCTGACTTTGATACCTAGCACTCTTCCTGCAGCTGTATGAATCAAGCAGCTGCCTTTTCAGTCAGTGCCAGTATTAGATACTGGCCTGTGCCTCCAGCTGGATAGGCAGGCAGGCAGGCAGGCAGCTGCTTTTATGTATTAATATGTGAAGCTGGCATTGCTTATTAAGGCAGCTGCTCGTCTGTCCTTACAGCTGGAGGAAGGGTGTTTCCTACTAGGAACAGCTGGTAAGAGTGGAGAGAGACTCCAAAACAAGGAGGGTATGGCCCTCTTTTTCATCTCTAAGCTATATTGCTTAGGGCTGCAAAACTGATTTCATTAGGAAGTGTAAACAATTAATGGAAGTAATTGAGTACGTTGAAGTTACCATTTTTTCTTCTGCTTTTTATGGGTTTTAGACTGGTGACAAAGTTACTGTGTAACTTGATTTTTATTTTATTTAAGCAAAAGTGGTTTTATTGCTTAATATTAACCACATGAGTTGAAATTCTATACTGATTTTAAAATCATGTAACACTATCTCTTTAAATTGTACAATTAGTGTTAGGACCTGTTCACAAAAATTTTAATGGTTTTCTGTGATTCCCATACACACAGGTAAAACAGAAACTAGTGCATGGCCATCCTTCCTTGTAGCACTTGGCTATTTATTCACAGTACTTTTGTGGGGTTTAAAAATCCAGATGAGTTTGAACCTTGAGCTTTTACTTCTGCCCTTTTTTAGAGAAAAAGAATGAATGCTTGCATTACAGTTTATGCAGCTTTTGACAGATGAAAGCTCTACTCTGCTGTATTTCATTTGGTCATCAACAGCCAGCATCAGCTTGGTTTTGGAAGGCCTTGTCCATATGAAACTTCTTTCTGTCAAATTCTCAAGTAACATATGGGTTAGAAGAAAAGAAGAATGGGGATTAGTGAAAAGCCTGGAAGTGCTGTGTGTGACAAAGCCATGCCGTCATCGGTAAATGACATAAAGCCCACCACTAAGCTACTTCATGCTTTGTGGACAGTGTTGAATGAAGTAGCAGAATTCTGCAGGGAGCACCATAGCGTTTCTTGAAAGGGGAAAACAGGGAGAGAGTGAACAAGGTGATCCTTAATATTCTGTTCTGAGTGGGCAAAGAAGGCTTCAGTGGCACAATACTGTGCACCTCTTGAGTCTCTAGAAAGCTTTTATACAGAGCTAGTGAAATAAAGGAGGTGTTTGAGGAGTAAATAGGAAAGCGTGAGAGGATCTCAGTATTGATGGGAGCGTGTTCCTCCATGCAATTGGGAGTCCCACACACCATAAGCTGCTCTTGGAGCATAAACAAACACCTCTTGGAAGAATGTGGCAAGCTTTCCTTTGATGTTGCAGACAGGTTTTGGAGTACGTGTAAGAAGTAGTCTTCCCCTTTTTCACACCCACCTCCTCATGCCTCATAGTTAAAATTAGTTTCTGTTCTTTCCTTTGGTATTTGCAGTATGCAGAGTGGAAGTGGTTTTTTGGGGGGTTATAATGAAAATTTCTTCTCCCTTTAGAAGTCTTCAGACCAAAAGTTTAGTTTGTCCTATACTATTTTTGGTTGACAGTTCAAAGAAACATTATTATTGAGCTTAATTTCTCCTTTGATACACAAATGAGCTTCTTTTGATGTGGGACAGTTGTTCCCATAGCAAAGCAACTCTTCAGTGCAGTTCATTATTAGCAAGCAGTTGTTAAATGTGTACATCTGTTTATCCTACGTAGGCAAAACTGATTGTGGTGCTAACAAAACGAGCTTGCCTTGTACACTGTGTTCTATACCTGCTGTTACTCGTCATGCTGAATTCTGTCAGATTTTGAATGCTTGGAATTAAGTTACCCGTTAAGTTATTTTTCCTTGATTCTGCTGTTTGTTTGTTTTGCTTTTTGCATTACAGAAATGTTTCAAGCATTTCTGGAAGTACATTGCTGTGGGTGTTTTTAATGAAGCGTTATCCTGCCCTGCTTTGGGGCAAATCCTTGAAATTTGACTGGGGTAGCCTTCACCAGGGAGGTGCCTCATGCTACTTGTTTCCTAATCCACACAGACTGAGCTAAGATAGTAGGTGTTTGTATATGCATAGAGATTTTGTAGGTGCTTCTATTGAGGATTTTTTAATTCATCAGTTTCTCTGGGCAATGGTCATCTTCATGTTATTTTCAGTCTCCATTAGTGTTTACTGGTTCTTCTGCCAGACCAAAGGCAACTTGAGTGCTGACAGCTTTTCATGTGCTATAGCCCAGTGAGAGAGAATGGGTATTAGTCAAGAAGAAATGGTGATTTCTAGACTTCTTGTTATATTTCTTCTGGACAGAAAAAGAATGTTTTGCATTTCACAGTCACGTGATCACTGTACCAGTCACCAGTCATATAATTAAGAATCAAGGATTATTTTTTGTCTTGGATAATAGAGAGATTACACAGGATGATTGCTGCTAGTGCCAAGAATAACAGCTAGTAGTAGTGCTGATGTTCTCAGGGGAAGAAGAGAAAACTAAACTGGGACTTAGAGAATTTAGCCTGTTTTTTCTGCTTTATGATATGCAGCCTATAGCAGTAAAACCAGTGAATACCTTGAGTGTATACCTGAGGGACTGTTGAAGAAACTTAGTTTTCATCTTTAGCTTTAGAAAGCTTATTTTTGTCACCTTAACTTTCTTTCAGCTTTCTTTCATGTCATATATACCAGAATCAAAAAGTGTTAAAGGAAGTCTTGTATTTTACATTTTTTTGTGTGTGTTTTAATCATTTCAACATGAAAACAATTAGTGCTTGTATTTGAAACCTACTTTCACTATAGAAAATGATTCATAGAAGGTGATGCAGTCATATCTTTTGATCTTTGCTGGAGGAAGAACAAAAAGAAAGTTGGCTTGGTTTACACAATTAGCTTAAACAATTAGCTTAGATATTAGGTAAACAAGTACCACTGTTAGGGCGGTGAAACTCTGAGAGGGTTTACCTAGGGGCTGTTTAAACAAATCTTTCCTTCATAGAAGTTTCTTAAAAACAAGTTAGATAAATATTTGTCAGGGGTAGCCTCCTTTAGTGTAAATGGGAAGACTTGAAGCCTCCTCCCACCTTTAATTTTTCTAATTTAAGTCAAGCATTTAAAAAGTGGCTGGTCACTAAAGACTTGTTTTTGAGACCCTTTAAGCAAGTGCAGTAGAAAATCCAGCTTTCCAATACAGTAGGTGCCAATAAACACTTCCAGATTTCTGCAGTAAACATTTCTGCATGCTGTGTGTTAAAACACAGCCTTTTAAGTTCCCTTATAAGTGACCCAGCTGGATGAGAAATACTCAAAAATACAATCTTGTAGTAATCTGCTCAACTTCCTTTGTAAATGACCGTGAAATAATCAGGGAAGCATTTGGCTGAAATACTGATGGAGCTCTTACCCAGAATTGATTCTGCCACCTTGGTTTCATTTTCTGCATTTCAGTCAGTTCTTATTACTTTCCATTAGCTCAGTAAGTGCTCGAAGGAGCTGAGGTGGTCAATCACACAACATTATCTCTAAAACAGTTTACTAGCAGGCTTTGCTGAAGTGTAACTTAAGTACATAGTGTCTTTTCTGGCTCACCACGAGCTTGCACTGTTTAGCAAGAAATAACCTCGTGACTTGCCTTCTCAGCTTCTGTCCCTCTAATTTCCTGTTTATCTCACCTATGCTATTATGAAAAGTGTTTCTATTGAAGAATTAATATAACACTTACAGCTTTGCACCTGTATTGTTTTCAAACTAGAAAATGTTAGGGAAAAGAAAGAGAAACATGTGAACATCCAGTATCACCATCACATAGCAGTATTTAATACGAACCTACACACATTATAGTTTAATTAAAATCTGTCATTGCTTGACTGCTTGCTTGCACACACATGCATAAACCAGTGTACTCCTGAAAAGGAAATTTTTTAAGAAGGTACCTTGGTATTGCCAAATGTATCGGTTATTTCATACAAGTTATTTGGATATCAAAATCGGGAAATACCTGTTAATAATGCTGAAGAGTTCTTAACTTGGAATTACAGTTGTTTTCTGTCACTTACTATGGCACACTCTAGCAGTTTGAGATTGAGACTGCTATAACTCATGTGTTGGAGGATAGCACCTTTCAGACCGATATACTACTACCCTGAAAAATCTCTGTATTTCCAGTCTTTTGATGGATGCAGTTTAGTTACCTGTGTTTGATACCAAACTGCTAGCCTGCAGATTACTGCACAGCCTGCGCAATTACTACTCAAAGCAGTTTGCTGTGAAGCATTTATCTTGCAACATCCAAGGCATGAACTAAGTATAAAACTCAGGTGTTTGAATATAAAATTATTTAATTTTATTAGTCTTCACTTTTTTTTATGTTTTGGGCTTTTTTTAATACTTTATTCAAATTTCTTTAGAGTAATAGTAGTATAAGACATTTTTAGTCCAGTGTTACCTTCGCAATTGTTATGTTTGAACATAAATTGTAGGTTGTAGCTACAGTGGTGCTTATATTGCAATATCAAATGACATGAGTGTTATGTTTTGTTCTTTTTCTATTGCAAAGATGGCTGAGCGTGTATTTGGCATGCAGACTGTGATGATGGTATTCCAATCTCCAGTCTCTTCTCCAGTCCCTCCAGCAAATTTAATTTGGTTTCTTAAGTAAGGTTGAAACACTGGAATCACACCTGATGAAGCTGGTAGAAAACCAGTGAAATAATTATGGAGAGCTAAATCTGTTCTCTACGTCATTACGTGACAAGAGTGTGAGGAGTCAACTGTTCACATAGTAGAAGGGAACTCTTGAACTTTCCAGAGCCACTTCACTATCACAGTTGTAGCAGTGATGTTACAATAGCTGCTGCCTTACCATTACCCCAGCTCTGCAGGGTGAGCCAGCCTCCTGTTTCCTGCTGCCATTCTGATAGGCTGCTGTTGTGTCTCTTGGCTACAAACATTGCTCTTGGGGCAGAGAATCCCATGTACAGACAAATCTAAGTCCCCTGTCAGGGCTTTCTAACTCTTGTCTAACAAACAGTAATTGCAATGCTAGCTGAACTATAAAATTTCTGTTCTTTCTGATTTTTACTGCAGTTGATGAAATAAAGCCATCATTTTTGCTTTTATTTGCTGGCTTTCTGGATGTTAAGTGTGACACAATTCTAAAATCATGTTAAATCTTTTTATATATTACCTTTTAAGTATCTGTATATAAGTTTTATTTACATATTATAAACAACATGACTTTTCACATATTAAAATGATTGCTATGCAAAAAGTGCTATTTTAAGGGTTAGTTAATTACTCCTGTGTTCTGCCCATGGTCAAAAGGCTAAAATAATTTGATCACATGGTAAAACTAAAGTTAAAAATATTTAAACATTTCCATTTAAGACCTTTTAATTGCAGTGTGGAGTAAATAGTAACTTTTTAACTGACATAATTTTCTTTGTGCGTTAGTTGTGCACAGCCATCAGTATTGAGGTTGAATAACTTCGTCTTAAACAGCGCACTTTCTTCTAAGTTTCTTCTAATAGTTCATGAAGTTCGTAAGTGTGGTTAATGCTGAAATGGGTCAGATGAGATGTGGCCGAGACAGGGTCTGAGAGGGTGCAAGTGCAACGCGCTTAAAGAACTTGGTAGATAGACAAGTGGTGATGATAGCAGTGCTGAATGTCTGTCTGTCTGTGGAGGGATGTATGCTGTGTGTCCTGGTTGAAGATTGAATTTCTACAGGTGATAAATGACCAAGCAGGTACCAAAGATGAGTCTATAGCAAAATACCCATACCTGCTTTCATGTGCTCAACCATACTCTGGGCTTTGTGGGTGTTTTATCACCCACATAATTTGAGTTTATTCCCAACTATAAGAGAAACTGAATTGAACCTGGGTGACTGAGTGCCTGGTTTTGCCTTGTATACTCATTATTGTTATAACTAATACCACCAGCTGCAGAAGTTTTTTACCGCAGGCGTAAATCTTTCAAATACATAAGTAAATTCTTTCAGAGTTGATAAAAAACTTCAATGGAATTGATGTATCGATAGGTAAAAATCATTTGTATAGTTTTTTTCCCTTGCCCTGCGTGAGAAAACTTTCAGAACTATTCTTTCCACCCCAAGAGTATTACAGATTGCTTGGACCTTCAATACTTCCCTTAAATCTTTCGTGAAGTACAATAAACCTGCCTGTCCTTTTTATAGAGCAAGTGGTAGAATTTCACCCCCCGTTTAAAATGCAGATAATACATTGTTTGGAGAAGTTTGGTTGAAAAGGTAGGTTAAGCTGGAATGAGTCGTCACCTAGGCACTCTGTGGGTGTCTGCATGTATCGGGAACTTGATACTGTGGGAAAGCTGTAAGGCACCTTCTAAGGTGATGGAAAAGAAATACTGTACTACAATTAGTTTTACTCACAAACGAGAAGAGGATTTTGTTATCATGATTAATTGCGTCGTGCCCTACATCACCAGAAGGAAAGCAATAGCAGGAGCTGGAATTCTTGAACGATAGGCAGAAAGAAAAGACTTAACAAGTGAAAGGTACGGAAGCAGTCTTGAGATCTCTCTTACTTCTGCTAACAAATATAACCACAGGCTCTGGCTTCTGAGATAGATGGAAGTGATAAGCAGCTCCCTTTCAATGACAAAGCTTATTTAAACATTGATTGGGACAAAACTGTTCTTTGTTTTATTACTATTGCTAAATCTTTAGTACAGAGTTGGCATTTGAGCCAAGGGCTGCCTTTACTACAAACTGGTTTCTAACATTTTGAGTGCCCGTTTGATTCCAGGCTTATAAACTGAGTTTTCCGTTGGCTTTCATTTGCTTTAATGAAATAATATAATACACTGGCAAAGCTTGCTGTCATTTGTCCTGTTCTCAATCTAACTTGTTCCTCTTGATCTCAGTTAGCAGTGGACAAAGGGATGGAGGGGTTGCAAATCATTATCATATCCTTGTCTTCTTCTGTGAGCAGAAGCAGGCAGTGTCCACGCTGGTATTGTCCTCAGCCCCTTCACTGGCTATCTCCCTTGTGCAGCTGCATTTGGAGCTGGGTCAGGGAGCCCGTGCAGAAGAAAACTGCGTTTTTTTCTTTTATTATTCTTCAAATGTATTCCTGGTCAAGTTGGCAGCCTGAGGGGTTGTCCTGTCACAAGGACAGCATCAGGAGTGGGCAGGTAGGGCTGAAGAAGGCTCAGGCTGCCCTTTAAACAGCTCAGGTTTGTACTGGGTGAGCATGACCCAGCGTCACAGACTCCCACATTGCTGATTCATTTGCAGCTCTTATTTTTGTTCTGCCCTGCATGTGTGTAGCCTTTTCCTTCAGCTCTTTTGAGGTAATTTACCATAGCAAAGCCAGTGCACGAGCAGCCTCTACCACAGCTCCCTACAAGGGTCTGAGGGTGGTAAGGTAAGCAGTCGAGGTTTTCAAGGAAGCTTGGGAAAAGAAAAAGAGAATAAAAGGTTAAAAATGGAAAACTAAAGGGCGTGTGTCCTGGAGATGTGCATTGAAGGGTGATGGGTGGATGTGCTGGGCTTCTTCGTAAATATTTCCCTAACCACTTGGTTTTGTTCATGTGTGCCAGATGAACTTGGAATCTGCCATAATTCGCTGTCAGGATGTGTTTAGTTTATTATTCCTGAACAGCTTTAAAACCTACTAAAATACAAAACTCATTCTTACCTGTCAGAACCCAAGGTGGACATAACAAACATCTGATTGCAATTTGCTGTAGAATGGTTTCCTGTGTTTGTAAAAGGGCAAAGTGCATTTTATAACTATTTGAAATCTTGGAGTCTTAAAATATCTTTTCAGTGTTTTTAAGAATATAGACTTAAATGTTCAGAATTATTTTGCATATAAAAGAAGATTAGGGAGGGGGCTTGAAGTCTGTTTCTGTGATTTGCAGATAAAGGGGGAAACCTTTCAGAGCCACAGTACAAATAAATTCTGATTGAACACGTGAAGACCCTTGCAGAATTGCTGGATACAGAGGAGATGTGGACTTTTACTTTCTTCAGTATTGAGCAGTAGGGCTTGAAGATCAGGACTTGGAAGCACTACAGAGGAACTGCAGTGATGAATTGAGATTGTGGTACAGGGTTTGAGTATTTTTGCATATTATCAAGGGTTGGGTGTAGGATGTTCAGCAGGGGTAGGTAACAGAGAGAAAATGAGACAGCATCTTAACAGCTTCCCTTTTCCACTCCAGTAATACAGGATATAGGCTGAGGTGCTTGGTCTTCTAGGAGTTGGTGGGAGCATTAGCTAGGAGCAGATGTTCTCACTGAATGCTTGTATCCTGTGACACCAGCTACAGAAATTTGTGGTGATGTTTTAAAAATGAAATAAATGCTGATGAGGAGAAGAGGGGTACCAAAGGAAGTTACATGGGGAATTCCAGTTTGACTGCATAAAGTTTGGAGGAGAATGTGGAAAGTAGAGTAGAAGTGTGTTACATTCATGAAGACGAATTACTGCTCTGAAAATATTCCAGCAAATGAGAAATGTTGCCTCCTTATTTCGTTCTGTCTGTTCTCGATTACTTGGGTTGGGCTTTTTTAGCCCAAATTCAGCAGCCACTTGTGCAGCCAGATTGTACAGCTGTATGTAGTCCTACAGAGATCAGTAAGCTTATCCATGACAGTGACGTGGAAACAGAACTGTTGGAGAATGCAAGCAGATATTTCAGGATTTGCTGTCTCTTTACATGTTTGCACAGAGCCCAGCACAGTCATGCTCTGAAACTGGGTTGAGGATTTGGCAATACCAGTGAGGAAAAAGGAAAATTCTCTAAATATCACATGTACTTCTTACATTTGACTGACATCACCATTTTAATCATGTTTTCATGAGCATTCACATCAATGGGTTTCACTGAAAATGGCAAAATGAGAATTAAAATATATTTTCTGTGTGTGCCCATATATTGTATAAAGAAATGACTGTGATTTTCTGATAATTTTTATTCATGCATAGAACAGGTGAGATATTTTTCACACAGTATTAAGCTCAAGTAAATTCTCTAGCTAGTCAAGTATTTAGTTGTGTTTTATCTAATAGAGTCCTCATTTAGATTTTGTGCTTTGCAGTCACCTCTTTTCCAAGGTGACTGGGGTGGAGATAACAATTTATTCCATTTGCTAGGATCTCATGGCTATGATGGGATGCACTGGCAGTACATCCAAGTGGTTCTATGCAGATGTTAGCACCCGCTAACCTTGAGGTCCTTCAGATGTGGGCTGGTTTCTTGCAGTGCTGTGTTGTGGTCCTTGCTGTCCTGAGTTCCAGCAGGATATACTAGCTAAAGTGCAATGCTGAACTGGAGCTGACTCTTCCCATGCAGGTAGCTATATAGTTGGGTCAATAAGACCTTCTGGAAGTTGCATCCCAGTGCAGAAATGTGTAACCAGCCTTGATTTGGCAGGCTCAGGGCTAAACAGGAGCTAAAAATTTTTCCTTGTCCTTAGCAGACAGTCTGACAAGTCACTTTCACTGTGCCTTTTGGAGCTCCTGGTGTTGGGAGTCTAGTGTATCAGATCTGGCACCACAGAGAAGCAGTTTGGATCTGCATGGTTTGGTAGTCAAGGTCTGCCCAGTAAAAGTGCTTGGCCTACTTCCACACACAGGGAGCCCTGCTGCAGCTGAGCCCTGCATGCTCGGGTTCAGACCTCTCTGCACCGAGTCTCCTAAACTGGGAGCGCTGAACTGGGGTCTCCAAATCCAGAGTAAAATGCCATGGACACCCCTCCCAGATGACAGGGCTGTTTTGTTACCTGTGGGCAGGAGCTGTAGGAGTTCCTGTAACTGAGTTTCCTCTCTGGAGAAGGCACACTAAGACTGCATACTGTGAGCAGGAAATGTTACATTCTTTGCCTGACATGCAACAGGTATGTCAAAACCTCTGCTTTGCTCAAGCGTGTTCCCAGCAAGGCGAACGTTTGAGAGGCTGATTGAAAGTCTGAGTTCCATTGCAGATTTACATCTCGTGGCTCCGTTTTCCCCAAAGGGAAGGGGATGTAATTTCAGACCCTTGGTTAAAGAGTTACAAATATTTGGGGAAACAGATAAGTTGCTGCTAATTGATTCCCTTGGCCACTTGTTCCCAGTTTTGGAAGTACTGCTGGCATTAAAGACGAGGCATGAAGCAGCCCGAGTTGATGGTCTCTGCCAGATTATTAAATTGCACCACAGAGGTTGGGAAGGAGCAGCTGGAGAATAGGCAGGAAGAAAAGGTGAATTTGGTGTTAATAAGCATAGTTCCAGAAAAACAGAGTTTCTTCTGATTTTTGTATATAGCCAGGAACCTGAATATATTTAAGTGTCATTGAATCAGAGTAGTCACACCACCAGAAAGTACTTCTCCACAGCATTTTTTCATCCATCAGTAAAGAATTGTTGAATTATTTAAACAGCTGGTTAAGTAGGTCTTACAAAAACAAAATATAAATGCTCATCGGTTAAGTGATGGACTTCAACCTCTATAGAGGGTTTTTCTATAATCACTTGCTTCCATTGGGCTGGTTTTCATTGCTTTATTGTTTTAATTTCATGGTACTGCAAGTTCCTGGTTCACATTCTCTTTTGCTGCTCTCCAAGTGATTGACCCAACGTTCAGGAAGGCAGCAGTATTTGTACTTCTTTTTGTCTGTTTTTTTTTTCTTCTCCTTCTTAAACTTCACTTTGTTCATAATCAAAGCCCATGAATGCATCCATCTTGTAGGAGACATTTTACTATCGGTAGTTCAGCATTTAATGAATAAGATCTGCATTACAGTCATCATAACTTCTAAGTAGACCCAGAATCCTCAAGATTATTTTATGAAAAGTGGATATATGTGTTTAGCACCTAAAGAAATCCTTTCTGGGTAAAACCAAATCCAGGCTAAAGTTAGATAGTGGGAGAAGCTTAACCCTTTTCACTGGGCTTGGAGAAGTAGTAGGTAACTGCAGCAGCTCTTTGACTTCCTTATTCAGATTAAAAAATAAATTAAAGGAGGAAGGGAATGAAAGAGCATTTCCTTACCAGGCAGTCACACAAGCTATTGTCTGTGAGCTCCCCACCCCCATCTCTTTCACCCAGGCGCGCACACATGCACACAAAAAGCCAGTTTTGTGTCCTTCTGAGCACACAGATGTTCCTCTTGGCATCCCTACAGTGTGGATAGGTTTTTTTGCAGGCACGGAATGTGAGGCTTCTTTGTTGGAGATAAAGTGTTGCCTGTGGTGGGAACTGCTGCAGTGATGGGAAAGTATCGTAATGTATTGTTGGATTACTGTGGTTTTTTTCCCCAGTAGAGACAGTACATTAAATTAGCTTTGTGGGCAGTGAATTGTTTGAGCCAAGCCTGGCAAGCAGTTGTACAAGGTATGGTTGGCATAGTTTGGACGATCACAGGGTTTGTCCTGGGCATGTGCGGTGGTTCTGCTGCTTTGAGTAGGAAGTCTGACCAGCCATGTTTGGTGAGCTAACAGAAGTGATCTGTCTGTGAAAATAGAGCTGTTGTACTTTCAGCTCTTTTCAGTTGTATGAAGATTTGGTATGATATGTGCCTTCTTCTAAATAATATTGAGGACATTGGTTTTAGGTTTTCTATATAATGGTGTTAAGAAACAGCTTAAAATTAGAAGCTAATAGCATTAGGTGTTTGCCTGAATTTTCATACAGAAAAGGATGTAGCCCTTTCAGTTTTTTTCATGTGCTGCATCCTGTCAGAGAACGTTGGTGCTTCTTTGGGCACAGTTGATGACGTTGCCAGCCTGAAGCTCTATCCAACTCTTCTGTTGTTCATGGTACCAAGCAAAAGAAGCACAGACCTGTCATTTGGGGTCTGGATTAAGATCTTTTTGTCCATATCATGTTATTTTTTATCTCCGTTCCTGAAATATTCACAGATTGTCATGACTTTAACTCTTTCAGTTGGCAGTTTTATACCCATACAATAAATATGTTCTAGTGTGAAAGATCTACCTGTGTAGATCCAGTTGAAAGAATGTGCAGTTTAAGATTGAGAAAGTGAGGTATGGCTCAAGAAAGAGCTTTTAGATGAAAAATTTCTCGAAGAAGCTGCTTCTAGGGAGAATTTGAAGTTGAGACTGTAGAGGAGAAAGTTACCATTAATTATTTCATTTATCAGTTTGGTCCTCTATTGATAGGAGCTCTGTTCCTTCCTTTTTTCCCCAAATATTTTTATTTATCTCTACTTTTCCTCACTGTGGAGAAAGACTGATGAAAATGATTTAATTTTCTGTAGAGTTTCCATCTTTCCTCATCTAGAAAACAAAAATCCCAAACCCAAACCATAACCTTGTTTGGGATGTTTTCTAAGTCTACGTTTGTGTATTGTGTTTAGTGAGAACATATCAGTGTTTCTCTATTGATCAGAAGACAATGTAACAGTTATAAAAGAAGGCATAAACCAAACAAGTAGATCGGGAAGATGGTTATTCTCCTTGTATGTCATCACAGCAATTGTTGCAAGCTGATTTCCAATGTATTCCACGTACTGGGTGCAGTTCTACTGTCATGAATACACCTACTTTTTGCTATTCTTAGATAAGCTTTTTTCATCCTGGGGCCTGTTTCTTGTTTGTCTCTCCAGTTCCCCTGAATTGCTTAGATTGTGCTTACTCAAGCTTTACATTATTTTTTTCACTCCACCTTTAAAAACTACAGGCATGCTTCTGCTTTTGTGTCAGTGTCTCCTGAACAGAGTTCCCTTTGGAAACCCTTCCTACCCTTCTGCTACCTTGGTTTCAGGAGCCCAGGACATATTCTGCTGCTGTACCCAGAAGCACAGATTCTTTCCTAGCTTTCCCTGGAGGTCCCTCCTGGTCTACTTCCAACCTGCAGTTGCCATTTTTGCCTGCGTATCTCTTTTGATAGAAACTGTGCATTTTTTCCTTATTGCCTCCAAAATGAAATTTTCTGACATTCCTTCTAAATTCCTTTTGATAGTTATATACAGTGATAGTCTGTATTTCCTTAACCTCAGGCACTATAGCATTAGGTTAACCTTTGTCTTTTCTAATACCTTTATAGTGTCTGGTAGTTTCTTGTTTCATGCTATTTTGTACACTTTTCCCCTCCCTTTAGTATTTCTAAAAGCTGCCCTGAGCAGTCTGCACTCCATC
Organism: Pezoporus flaviventris; assembly: GCF_033815535.1. NCBI lineage: Eukaryota > Metazoa > Chordata > Aves > Psittaciformes > Psittacidae > Pezoporus > Pezoporus flaviventris. The sequence continues at coordinate 29,213,365 of NW_026892555.1, forward strand.
CCTGGCGGTGTTCAGGGCCAGGTTGGACAGAGCCTAGGGTGGCATGGTTTAGTGTGAGGTGTCCCTGCTCATGGCAGCGGGTTGGAACTAAATGATCTTAAGGTCCTCTCTAATCCAAACCATTCTGTGATTCTATGACATATCATTGGTGCAATAGGTGAGTGGCTTGCTAGGTGAGCTGTCTCACTGTTGACCCCTTGCCTAGGCCCACGGTGTTCTTCATGGATATTCTCTGGATGTTTTCCTGTTTCATGAAGCACATATTGTTTTTAAATCTGAAATGCACTTTTTACACAACTGCCCCTCTCCAGACTCCAGTTAAGATCTCTTATTATTAGTTATTTTCAGCAGAAAGTGGAACCATCAAATCCTGGGTTTACTCAGACAGGTGCATGGCATTCTGCAGAGAAGTGCTTCTGTGCTTCTGTGAAGCTTCCTTGCCAGTTTGTGAAAATCAAACTGACAACATCAAACCAGTTGTATTTTTAAGGCGCCACTCCCCAATAAGATTTTCATGTTGCCTCTGAATAGGCTTTTATTAACTGTGAAAGCCATTTGAATGAATAACACAAGTGTTAGCTGACAAAGAAATGTTCCTGACCAAATCTGAGAATGTCGCTTTTACAGGAGTACCATGACCTCTTTTTTCATCAAGAAGTCTGTTCAGTATTAGTCTGTGTTGTTCATTCATAATCTAAGTAGCTGAGATTGTTCTTAGGACACTCAGATTGAATGGGCACCAAGAAGAAACTGAAACTTTGCGAAGTATTACTTGACATATCTTAAAATGTTGGATAATGTTCTCTGGTATTTAAATACAGGTCTGTAATGTAGATTTGCACACTCAGTGATGCTTCAGGGTGATTTGAGTGCACTGGAAATAGGTTTATAATCTGCTGTTACGGTGGTGCTTTTTCCCTGCAAGGTCCCGTTTTATCCTCTTTCAGCTCTGTAAGACCATAGTGTTGATACTGTCAGATATTTTTAGCTAAAATCTTTGTTTACTTCTTCACTGTCTTACAGTTGTCTGAGCAACCTGCATATGCTGCGTCTTCTAGACCAACTGCCACTTAAATGTATTTTACCACAGGTGAACAGTAAGAGTGACTGAGCAAGCCTGTGGACAGATATTACAGGCAGTGCTTTTGCATAGGCACTAACAGCCAAGAGGAGAATTGGGGAAAAGAATGGGAAGAGAGGTTCAGGGAAGAGACTTTTTTCAGCAGTCCTTTGGGAAGAAGTAGTCCTGCATCAGGTTTAGTGGATTGATAAAGGAGAACTCCAGATCCTCTTGTCTTAGAGCCCCATCCAGTTCTTCTTCCTCTTCACTGAAGCCCACTGTCACCAACCCAGTATTCTCCATAGACTTCACCCACATTCTCCAAAGTTGCATTTTTCACCCTGTATCTCCTCCAGACCCCGCTCTCCTCTCAGTCTCTTTCTGGGATCCCAAACCATTAGTGCCCAGCCTTCCCCCATCTTTAGCACCTTTGCCATCTCTCCTGTTGGATTCACATGCAACTGAGAGTTCAGGCATCTGCTTAAGCTGTTCAGCACCTCCATTTTCTGTCTGTCTGTATATGCCAGCCCTGACATTAACATGGTTACTAGTACTGTCTGCCACTGGAATAGCTGTTTCAGCCACCTTACCCATCTTCTACATCCAGCTCTCCTAAGAGAATAATAAATCAAACATAAGGTGACGATAGAGTTTAAAGACAAAGAAAGGACATGAGCAGTACTCACCATCAGCACAGACGGGAACTTCAGAGTAGGATTGGATTAGAAGGCATGTCTACAAAAACCTGCTGACAGTATGGGAATTCTCCTGGTTTGCTGAAGTTTTTCCTGTGTGACAGCTTCTCCAAGCAGTACAAAGCTTGAGGGTTGAGCACTGAGGCTGGGCAGGTTTTTAAATTTATTGTCATTCTTCCCATAGGTACTGACATTACCCAGACAGCAAGGGGCAGAAACAGTCTGATTTGAATTTTGGTGATAACCATGATTATCAAAACCTGCTATTTTTAATCACATATATATGTATAAAATCCTTTATTATATATGAGCCCTGCCAGGATGGCTAGTGCAAGGGGACTGGAATAGGATGAGTGAGAAGACTGAGAAGCACTGCAAGAAAAGAAGACAACTGAACTTAGTTGGTACTGGTGAAAGAAAAAACTGTGATGGGTTAAGAAACTGAAAGGAGAATGAGGTTGGCTGGGATGAGGATTGGTGAGGAGGCAGTAAGTAAGAGAGGACAAGAAAAAGTGTCTAACAGCTTTTCCTGGGGTAGAAAACTGGAAACAGCTTGGTAAGAGATCTGAGGCAGCCAGTGAGAGATCAGAGAAGTTATGATTAGGGAAATGGAGTAAGTGGAGGAAGAGAGTAAGATTGAGACTATGTGTGTTAAAACTTGAACGATATTGTCTAAGCTCTGTTTAAAATTTGGAGGAATGAAGGTTTATGACTGTGTGCATGGAAAGTATTTCACTGAGACACAGTCCCAGCATGGGAAAGGGAAGGGTCAGGAGCTGCAATAGAGATCACTTATGGAAAGACGGACAGAAGAGTATAAGCTAGAGCATGCTTTACATGAATTTGATTGCTTTTTTTTCTATTTTTCTTACATCTTTTGAGCAGTTTGCCTAGCTTCTAGTGCATAAGCATGATGAAGGGCTATGAGGTTTTTAATTTTTCTAGTATAATGGCTAATTTTTTAATATATTTAAGTTTATAATCTTTATTTTTTAGCATTTTGTAATTACAAAGGAATATTTTTAACCAAATAGTTAATTGCATAGTTTAAACAGCAGAAAAAATACAACAATTAGGACTAATGGCTCAGATTTCTTTTATTTTAGAGTCGTGTTTCCTCTCAAGTTGAAGGATATGTTTTACGTAATGGACTGAGAAAGCAACTGGCATAAATTACTATATGATGACATAACTATACCTGATACAAGTTCTTAGATGGCAGGAGCCACCTATTGCAAGTTTCGTTTGTCAAAGCTTACCTTACCGTGCCACAGAGAAAAGGTTATAGCATTCATCTTTGATGCGCTATGAAGTCATTTTAAAATATAGATTATTCTCTGGATTCCTTCTATAAAAAAGGGAGCAATCCTGTCCCAAAAGTCTTAGTGAATGAAAATTGATTCTTGCAAAGACTAGAACAAAAATTACAGCGAGATTTTTTTGGGTTGTTCTAGTAAATATTGGATACTTTGAGTTTAATTAATGGCAAGCAGGTTACTTTTTAGAAGTTTTTCACAACTGAGAAGTTCTGATGAGTCTAAATGTCCAGACTGAAACTTCCATGTTTCATTCTCTTACGTCTGCGCCACTATTGGTCGCCTGCCAGCAGTGGAAACACAGGGAACAGTGACAAGGTCCCTGAACTTGGGTCCCACAGAATAAATATGCCAGGGCTTCACCAGCATGTATGCTTGCTTTGTAAGCTCCAGTTGGCCAGGGTTATATTCAAGGCTTCAGGGTGTTTTTGACATCAGGATCTAGCTAATATCCTCAATCTCTTTCTGGTATTAATTTCACATTTCTGCTTTAGCAGTGGTCAGAGCAAAGTGGGGTTTGGCTTTAGTGCACAGAGCACCTGTTGGTTTTAAGAGTGCTTGGACTAGGCTCTACATATGCACTCTTGTTCGAAAACACAAGGTGACAATGACTGTTGTTTAAGCTGATGGTTTCACTTATGCTTACAGCATTCTGCTAAATGCTTCCAGGAATATGAGAGGCTTTTATCTAGCAGAGTATCTAGATCTCTGCTTGTATCTAGCAGAGTATATAGCCTTTTTCCTTATAAAAGGATGGCTTTGACACAAGGAGCAGAAATATTCTGAAAGATTATTAGGTGGGTGTCACAGATGGTAGATTTTCAGAACAAATAAGAGCATGTTTCTTGCTTAGTTCATGGAAAGAGGAAACCAAATTGAGCAGGAAACAAATACAGCTGAAGTGGCAATGGGTTGATGAGTCCCAAGAAGAAAGATTGCATTTTCTGGCAGAATATAACCAGCAACCTTGGAGCATTTTTTTGTGAAGTGTTTGATTGTAGAGAACAGAGATGCTTTGAAAATCCTACTTTGAGCATCCATTCTTTATTTGACTGACAGGATGCAGTAGTAATAAATAATGGATGAATAAAATTTAAGCCAGAAGGGACCTTCAGGTCATCTCTCAGGACTTCACTGTATCACGAGACATGACATTTTGGCAGGTTATCCTGAACTGAACTAACATATCTGTTTTCACATGTCTTTAGCTGAATCCATCAGTGGCTGAAAAATCTCAGCGCTTGGAGTTTTTTTCCTAGTACTTCGTCAATATTATTGGCAAAATTGTGATTCTCATTTGCATCTGTTGGACTTCCCTTTCCTGCCATTACATGCTTTTCCCACATAGATTTAAGCACCTTTTAATACCAGTATTTTCTTTCTGTAAAGGTCTGGACAACTCAATCTTTCTAATAACAGATCAAGATCTTTACAAGGTTATTCAGTTCTATGCATGTTCTTTGTCCTCTCTTTAATAGCCTTTAAAGAAATTTAGGCAATGGGATACTACACAGTCTCCTGGTATCTCCTACATGCCGTGTTCTGCTCTGTGCTGAATTTGTTACCTTTCTACTGCCATTTTCTGCCCTCTTGCTTGTACAAACAAAGGTAGGATTTGGATTTTTTTCCCCAGCATTGCCTCAGAGCTCATACTGAGGGGTATGTGTGTTATGACTGCTCTATCAAGCTGCTGGAAGCAGGATCACCGTCCCCCCATCACTATATTTGCAGTGTGAACCTCTGCTGGAAAAACCTGCTTCAGCAAGATGTAGATGGCTACACAGAACTAAGCTGCCTTCAACTTGACAACAGTCTGCTAATTTCATCCATGTTTCTTCTGAACAAGAATTTTATATATACTGGCAACCAGTCGCTGGGAAGTGATGAGCTCCTTCCCTGTAGAGCTTTAGAGGGTGACCTACACAAAATCATGTCAGTCTGTGCCAGGATAGCTCCTTAAGCCAGCTGTGTGGCCTTCCTTGGCTGAGAAAGTTGAGACCAATGTGGACTTCGGGAGTATCTGTGAATGCTTCAAGACATTTTTGAGAAACAAGATGAATTGTTCTGCACACAGCTTCGTTCCATCCCAGCTGCACTGCAGCTGCAGTTGGAGGTGGGCTTGCTTCTAGAGATATATCACAGTATCAGTACTACTGATGGGGAGCTACAGGGTGATTTTGAGTAAAATGGTGAACAAAATATGTGGAGAAAAAGTGATGGCCAAAATTATTTCATTACCTTTCTTACTGTGGTATTTTTTCTGAGGTTGATAATATGATGTCTTCCACATAATTAAAAAAAAAAAAGTTAAGAATCTTGTAAACTGTTCTGTTCTGTACTCTGGTAAGGCACTGAAACAAAATATCTTGAATAATAGATCTGAAAAACATTCTGAAATTCTCACACTACAAAACTGAAAGACATCAAGACCTCTCATGGCATTCTCTGAGAGTACCATGGCTCAGCTCTAACCCTGTGTGTGGACTGGTTTATATTAATCTATGATGTATGGGAGATAATCCAGGAATTCCTATTATTGCAGTTTTTAAAAGCCATCGCTAGAATGTGTTGGGAGATGTTAAAAAATAATGATGCAAAGTATATAAAAAAAATTCAAATTAAATTCTCTAAATGACACCCTCTGTATAGGAATTAAAACCCAAGTTTAATAGTTGCCTTCCTACTCCATTCAGAAATGCATGTTTATGCAGGATGGGAGAGATGGCACAGAAGAGTCAACAGTGGGTGTGTGTGGTCGAGCCAGCCCTAGGTAGTTGATTCAGCTTTGCAGTGCAGAGGTTATCATTCCAAAATGGGGCAATGGAAACTGAAAACCAATAGCAAAAGAGAGGGAATATAAGATAAAATATTCCATTTGTCTCAAAATATCAGTCCTGTGGGTTTATAGTATGGAATAAAGGGTATCTGTAAATGCATGTGTGGGAAATACTAGCCAAGACCTGGTGAGACTCCACCATTTCTGTAATTGCATTGTTATTTTTGTAGCATTGTTTCCAAGAATAGAAGGTTTGTTGCTTTAAATTTTAAACTAATAACTTTAGTAGTTTTAATAGAAAAAGGACTGCTTGCTAATTTGTGATTACATGCAGTTTTAAATATTGGATAGTTTAACAAAATGCTTTAAAGTCTACGCCTAAAATTTAGAGTTTGAATAAAGTCCATACTGCCATGCAGTAATGAGGATGCTGCTTCTTCATGTGAAATTGCACACCTGCAAAACTACTGCCCCATTTTCTTGGTAGCAAATGGTATAATTAGGATCAAAACTCCACTTTTAGTTATATCCTCCTTATTTTTACACGCTTATTGCTTTCCAAGTTAACTCCCTTTGTAAACCTTTAGCTGTAACCTGAAATGACTTTTAAATTAAAAAAAAAGAACATTTCCCCTCCAGCATTCTTGAAAATTAGCAAGAGCTGAAATTCATCATTCCATGTCCTCCCGTCCAATTTTATTAGGTAAAAATATTGAGGGTGGGAGTGTTGTTTATTCATATAGTCTACGGGGATGTAGTAAATTTTAAAAATTGAAAGTTAGCAATCTTGATTGAAGAGTTTTGGGGTTTTCCTTTAATTTATCATGAATGTTTTCAGAGATTTAGAGCTTCAGTGCAAGAGTAAAAGGATTACCATAGAGACCAAATTGCAATAAAAGGGGTAGAGTCAGCCTGGAAGTAAATGCTGTGCTATTCATGTGTATTTAGCAAAGAGAAGACCTACTTTATGTAAGTTAAGACACAGTAGTTTGCATGCAGTTAAAATATCCTAGTTTTAATGCAATAAGAGGGCCTAAACTTTAATTTTTGTATTTGCTTTTAAAGTTTCTTTAAGCAGCATTAGCAAGGCTGTGCTGTACGCTTCCTCTGTGTTCTTGCATACTGTATTATATTGGTGATGCATGGTTGTGCAGATTTACAGTTCAAATAAGAAGGGGTTTCATCTTGCTTCTTTTCAAATTCTTTTCCATGACAGTCCAAAAATGGCAAAGAACACTGAAGTAACTTAAAGTCATGTTGTAGAAGCAGATGTTTGAGGAAAGACACACCTGCACGCAGTGCTTTGCCCACTCCAAAAGAGATGGAGAGAAGCCTGCAAGCATTCATTCAAGCTAGAGAAAGTTTTTTGGAGCCTATTGATCCTTGGCTGATGTTCAGGTGAAGGTTTCTGGTGGATGCTTCAGTTGGTGCTCTATTGACACTGTCCTGACATTGGGTCATGGTTCAGCAACAGCAGCTGGTGGATTCCCACCTCTGGAGCTGGGTGTTAGGCAGAATCCTTCCATGCAAAACTGCTGTTCCCAAGGGGTTAAAATTGGTAGCTCTTTTAAATAGATTCTATAGAAGTGGAGAAAGCTTTGGCTCTACTTGCAAAATAATTAAGTTCTGTATATAGACTATATAGGTAATTCCTATGTCTTCACTTATATATGCAACTAAACTTCCTTAGTCTACTTCAAACTGAATTTAATACTTCTACCTGGCAATAGGAAGTGGTAGGAGTAAAACGCATGCAACCCTGACAAACACAGTACTTGGTGGCTGGGTGAAGATTAATGGTTCCTGATGATGGTCATGAGATAGGGTGATCTTGTATACCAGCATTATTCCTTAAAAATAAAGCAATTTCTTTTGCAGAATGGAGTAAATGGTTTCTTTCCTTTTTCACTGGTGTCCTATGTCTCCAAGAACACTGTTCCTGAGAGTCATAAAATGCCTGCTTTGTTTCTGGGTCCTGTTTCAAGCTTCTGCTTTAACCGTAGGATAGTTTTATCTGGTTTAAGGATAAAGAACTTCATGGATAGAATATGCTTACTAAGCATAGAGCAACCTATCATTGCTTCTTGCTCTAAATGTGGTGGAGAGACCACCACTGCATATTGTCTTTGTTTCTACTTTTTCTGCATCTTCCACTTCTCATTTATTCTAAAGTGTGTTGGCTGTAGGGAACATCTGTCACAAACCCTAATGTTTATATTCATACAAATTGGCAGTTGTGTCAGCTCCTTAAAATGATGTTCTTCAGGATCTCTTTGTAAGCAGATGTGCTGTGACTGGAAAACCTTCTTTAATAATTAAGTACAATTAAAGAATCGTTGGAATCTGTTGGAGTTGCTGAAGCAGTATTGAAAATTGGGGGGGCGTATGAAAATTCAGTTGGTTGAATTTTGCATTACAAATATATGCTGAAGTTGTGTCTGGAAATATGAGCAAAGTCTTCATAATGCTAAAATGGGGGAGTTGCACTTAAGATTATTAATGTATTATTAAATTAGATGTATTAATCACGAGAAGTACGGTTTCTTCACATATTTTCTTCATGGATTTTCCTGGTTCTACATACCACTTTTAAAGGCTTGATTGGAAAATAAAGTTTCATCTGTTCACTTGCCAGACACCACTGTAGTCTAGCAACCACCCCAAAAAGGAACCACTGGATGATGAAAGCAGTATTTTGTATTTCAGTTACAAAGATGGAGCTCAATTGTCTCTCCCACACTGTGCTGCCAAATAGAGAGAGAATTTCTAATTGAATTTAAACCTTGTTCAGTTCAGTCTTTTGCAGAAAGTTTGTTGGACCCTGGAGCTGGTTTTCAAACGAGTCTCCTGCCTTAGGTAACTGGTGAGCTGTTTCGCTAGGAAGAAGGAGAGGAGAAAAAGGCAAAGGGATGGGTGGCCTTAAAATTTGTCACAGAACCACTAGGTTTAGTATTAAGTTCTATTAGGTTAATAATGTGTCCATCTTGTAAAAATAGCACAGAATGTTGTAGTTCACAGGTATGAGTTCAGTGTCACTCAAGCATTAATAGTTTTATGTAGTCTTTTCAGTGTGGCTCTACTCTGTGTACAGTTTCCTTCATTTCTACACTATTTGCCCAGTGTTTTCAGTGCTTTTTGTCACTTGCTTTATCATTTAGCCCCTCTTTCATATCTTCCCAAGCATGCTTTTTTCTCATTATAGTGTGTCTGCTCCCTCTTTTCTGTTTCCACAGACCATTCTCTCTCTCAGATTTCCTTTTGTTCCTCTTATTTTACTTTCTCTCAAACTGTAACCTTTCTCTCTTTAAAAAAATTTGTCTTTTCTCATGCTTCATCCACTTCTCACTCTCATTGATAAAGGCAGAAAAGGCAGGTTATTTATACCAAAGGTGATATTCAGGATAATGATAACTTCATGGTTGGATGCAAAGGCAAGCCATCTAGCCAGCAGCTGTCAGTAAGGTAAAGGTTTTGTTCATGCTAGATAATTTTCTGGACATTTCTCCCATATATCCAAATGACTAAAACCACAGATATCTTCAGTTAAGGTTCTTCAGTGAGCAACTTTCCTCTTCATCCCCCTTCTTATCTCAAAACATCCTGACTTCTCTGGGGTACTGTCTATTTTCAATAAGCCTAACAAATCTGGGAAGATACTGCCTATCTTTAAGGTCTTACGCATTGTCTTTTAATTTTGTTTTACTCTTGTCTTACTCCTCTGAAATGTTGCACATTAGCTTCTGTGAATAGCTGTCATCTCTTGTGAAACTGTTCCATTTAAATGTAAATATTTCATAGAGAAAGGGGCAGAATTGATCCTCTCCAGCTATCCAGGTAACAATCAGACATAACCTGGTGTCTGTCTCTGGTAGCTGTGCCGTACTCTTCACTGCAACAGTAGTTACTTGCATTTTGGACAGATGAAGGCCTTCACTTTTATGTTTTTAATGTGGTATTTCCACTGTGTTGCTTCATGCAGATCATCACAGGATTCATTGGGATGATTGTCAGTAGAAACCTTGCTGGGCAGAGCATCCAGTGTAGTTATTTGTTCAGAGTGGAGATATCAAAGGATCTTCTTTTGAAGTTTGTAACAACACCAAGTATATTACCCAGGATTAACCAAGAGCCACAAGAAATTCATGTAAGATAGAATTGACAGAAAATGGAGGAAAAAAAAGACAAGTGCAAGTCCAGGGTCTTTTTCTGTAAGATGTTTAATTCTCCAAAAGGATCTTGGTTTGATATGCAAGTTGAAACCTGGTTCAGATTTGCTTCACACTAGCAATCAGTTGTCATTCAGTAAAGATTGTCTGCCCAAGCTGAAGGTGGAAATCTGGTGCAGCTAGACTTCCCTGATACATTTGCTCCACCTGCTAACTGGAGGATGTTTCAAACTATATCTTGCTTTTGCTCAAGGTGGCCAAGTTTGAGTCATCTTCTGCTCTTTATGCTTTGACTAGAAAAAAAACCCAAAAGTATGGCTTGAACTTTATAAAGAAGAATAATTCTCATTTTCATTGCTGGACTTTGATCAGTACATTATGAAGATTCCAGTATTTCAGAAATCCTCACTCATTTGGCAGGGCCATCTTGACACACATTTTTAAAACATGTTGAACAATTGCATCTTCTGACTTAAAAGGAAAAAGAAAGAAAATGTAAAACAATAAAACTTGACCTCTTAGGCAGAATGGTTCATTACAGTAGTTGTTGGGTTTCTTTTTAATTATATGTAAGAAAAACTTGCAGATTATACCACTCTTTGGAGAAGGGGATAAGACAAGAAAAGCTTCCTTGCCTAAGGCCCAGAGTTGGAAATATAAACCATAGTTAGCTGGCATTATACTTTTTGATAATAGCAATGTCACCAGTGCTCTAATGATGACTTGTCCTCCCTTTTAATGGTATGTTGTCCTGCAAATAATTGTGTGCATGGTAGCAGATGATACAGTAATATATTTTAATGGAAGAGACAATTTCCTGTATAATGAACTGCTTCTCTATAAGGCCTGCATTCTGTAACAGGGTCTGGTGTTATCTGCTCTTCTATGGGCAGGATTGTACCAACAAGAGACTGGCTCTGAGCTGTTACAGAGAGTGTCTCAGCAGTTTTAGTGCTGATGTATTGCAACCATTTTGGACTTCTGTTTCAGCACCTTGTTTTCTGTGGGGCTGCTACTTCAGTCTGCTGACAGGAGAACAGCCTTAGGAGATGCAAGACCGTAGCTTAACAAAACTTACCTTGTCTCCCCCCACTCTTTTCTTCACAGAAAATATCAGAGAGGAACCCGAGTACGCCTGAGACTGGTGGATCTTGAACTCACATCTAGGTTCTTGGGTGCAACAACTGACACAACCTTGCTGGAAGCTGACGCGGTGCTTTTAGGGCTTGTCGAAGGCAAGCAAACAAAATAAAAGCAGAGTAAATTTCATGTAAATAAATGCATTTGTGCTTTATATCAAATTGTACAGATGAAATGTTTACTCAGGAATTACATGAAAAGTTTCTGTCAGCTTGGGTATGTAAATAATGAGATCAATAAAAGACAATAAGCACATTGCACCTGATTCTTGCTCCTCCATATTTATTCACTTATCTTTTTAGCTCTTTGCCTTTAGATATAAATTAAGGTTAATTCAGGTAATATTAGTTGAATGTTTGCATATTCTTATATAAAGAATTCCAGAGTTTGTCTTTCCATCCCAAAGGGATGTTGATTGTACTCCCATGGAGGAAGTCCAAAGCTGCGATCATGGGGTTCCTTCAAGTACTGTGTTTCAAACAGAACAACGTCAGGGTTCCTGATTTCTGAATTGCAATGCAGAATGCTTACTGCAGATATTGGGTTTAATCTCTGTTACAATACATTGTGCAATCTCCATCTGCATGAAGAACTAGAGATTATTTTTTTGCTTTAATTGGAGCTTTCATTTGCAATGCATATTAATAAATTTTCTCTGGTTATTAATATAAACAAAGTATTTCAATGTAGTAGGCTAAGTGTAGGTGTTAGGTTTCTGTAAATATATTTAAGATAAATATAATAGGTGTTTGAACACACAACCACAGTCACGCTATAGTGTTTCCCGTATCTTTTTGGAGCATTTGCCATCAGAGCATTTCTTTTTGATTTCTGGTATATCTGAATCTGAATTCTGCAGTCATTTGCCATCTGCTTAGTCTCTGGAAGTGTGCTGAGGTTAAGTGAAATTTGCTATTTATATCACCAGATAACAAAAGAAAGCCTGTTTAATCACAGTATCACAGTATGTTAGAGATTGGAAGGGACCTCAAAAGATCATCTAGTCCAGTCCCCCTGCCGGAGCAGGAACACCTAGATAATGTTACACAGGAATGTGTCCAGGCGGGTTTTGAATGTCTCCAGGGAAGGAGACTCCACAACCTCCCTGGGCAGCCTGTTCCAGTGTTCTGTCACCCTCACTGAGAAGAAGTTTCTTCTCAAGTTTAAGTGGAACCTCTTGTGTTCCAGTTTGTACCCATTACCCCTTGTCCTATTATTGTTTGCCACTGAGTAGAGCCTGGCTCCATCCTCATGACACTCCCCCTTTATATATTTATAGACACTTATAAGGTCACCCCTCAGTCTCCTCCAAACTATAGAGACCCAGCTCCCTCAGTCTTTCCTCATAAGGGAGATGCTCCACTCCCTTAATCATCTTCGTTGCCCTGCGCTGGACTCTCTCCAGCAGCTCCCTGTCCTTCTTGAACTGAGGGGCCCAGAACTGGACACAATATTCCAGATGGGGTCTCACCAGGGCAGAGTAGAGGGGAAGGAGGACCTCTCTCGACCTATACTTTTCCAAATGTTGGAATGAGATTGGCTAAGGTAGTATGCCTTGTTGGTCTGCAGTGACTGTCCAGTGACACTGTGTTTTTTGCTGTATGTACTAACTCAGCAATGTAAACACCGGCTTAAGCATGTATTATTTAAATCCACCACAGCCTTTCTCCTGGAGCTGGCCACTTGAGCAGAGATGGGTACACTGAAAGGTGGTATAGCTCCTTCTGCCTGTCATTACTTGGGTATATTGGTATTTCAGTCATGTGAGGGAAGAAGAGATAAAGGGTCCCTAAACAATCAGGGTATCAGGGAGCCAGCTCCAGGCTGCCATAGCTCACGTGCCCCTTTCCTTGCCTGCATCTGAGACATACTTGGATGAGATGGGATCAGAGCAGAAAATGGGAGCAATTCTGTTAGATTGCAGCTGGCCTATGGGTCAGATTGCCACCCAAACTGCAAGTCTTCATATGGCTCAACAAAAGTAATTTAGAACAGGACACAAAATCCTTAATCTGTTTAGAGGTCTTTTCCAAAAACATTGTCATTTCTCTTTTAAAGTTTGTTGTCTTTTAGTTTTGATGGGACTTTGAGCAACCTGTGACCTAGTGGAAAGTGTCTCTGCTGTGGGTGTGGAACTGGATGATCTTTAAGGTCCTTTCCAACCCAAACCATTCTATGATTCTATGATTTTTTTTTTTTTGTTAGGAAGCACATACAAAGAAGAGTGAAAGTAAAGCTTAAGTGACCTATGAAGAGCCCTGTGACACAGTGGTTTGATTCTTTCTTACTCCTCTACCCAAAAGAAAAACTTGACAAAAGAAAACTCCTTTCCTACCTTTGCCCCTTTGCAACACCAGTGCAGGCTATGGGGAGTTGCCAAAATGCATGATCTGTCAAGGAGAATATTTTTAATATATTTATTTGCCCAAAATACTAGCAGGAATCACATGGAAGATACACAATCATTCTGAAGGGAATGGGCATGTTTTAGCAGATCCTTTTACAGTTTTTCAAACTGAAGTTTGAAATCAGTAAGGAGTCAAGCATGAGAGGAAATCAGCAGTGTGAGCTTGTTTCCTCTTTTGCTTTAATTTGGTCATTCATCTCAGGGATCTTAATTAGGGGAGTTTGAACATGAATTTCATTGGATGTTAGCCTCCAGGCAAAGAGTTATCCTCGCACTGGAGCAGGAAAGGAAGGCCTTTTTAAGAACTTGGAAGGAATTTAAAATATCAAAGAGAAATCCTGTCTGTTCAATGTAATTCATCCTACATGCTTGATCAACCTTAAATAAGAGTGATTTGGGAGGAAACGTGTGAACATTTTGGGGGCGGGCTAAGAGTTATTTCACAGTAGGGTGTCAGATAATGATTTTATCAGATCTTTCTCTGGATAACCATTAGAGAAGTGGCTTCTGGAGACTGTAGTCATTGCTATTTCAAATCCAGCTTAGTGTTTTATTTGGAAACCCAAAAGTTCACATAAACCGACCCAGTCTTAAAAATTGTGTGGTTGAACCTTCAGTGGCTTTAGGCTGCTGCTGGCCTTTCTGGCCTTTGGAGAACTGGTATCCCCAAAGCTCATCTTTGGTGACCTTTAAGACAGTTATTTATTGGACCTCTAAACTCATCAGACAAGAGCTGTCCCATGAAGGAATCTCTGATTGGGGCAGCCTGTGCCCATCACACATAGCCTCAATTCTGTGTAACTCCCAAATGCAGAATTACAATGGCAGAGCAGTGAATTCTGAAATGTCTTTGTGGTGGGCTCTTAATGTACTTGTATACTAAGTATACTTGTAATAACTACATATGCCAAGAATATGTGCAGAATATATGTCTCTAATGCAAAGTAAGGAACCACCAATGCTCACTGTCGAACAACCATGATGGCACAACTCCATGGCCCTGTGTCTGTAAGACTGTTCTAATTTTTGGCACCGATCTTTAATCCAAGTAGACACTGATAATGTAAAGAGGTATTTCTAGGGCCATCCATACAGAAAAATTAACAAATGCAGACATTTTTCTGCTGGTTGCCACCTATCCCTAGGAGTTCCCTCCTTTGTGGCCACGTTCCTTTTTGCTCCTTCTCTTTGCATTTTTCCAGACACACACAGGGGTATGTACAACCCATTCTTGAACAATGCACAGTGAAGTCTCCTTGCCCACATGGTTCAGATTCCTGAATGGCCTTGCATGTGCCTTGGATTGGGCAGTTGCATGAATCCAACTTCTTGTTTGGAGGTCATTCTTATTTCTATCCTCATATGTATGAGGATGGTTGTTTCTAGTGACAACAAGGAAGGGTAACACCACCCCAGCAGCTCCTGCAGCACTGTGCCCAGTCCACAGCACAGCACCACCTGGGATACTCTTAGGTAAAGTCTGATATGTGCATTACTAGTACTAACCAAATGAATGGTACTGATTCAACATACTGAGACTTTGTAGCTTTATGTGTAAATCCACAATTTTGCTGCACATCCTGAGGCTGGTGTAAGCCGAGTTCTGCAGCTACTTTCATCTGACTGCCAAAAGCAGGAATATATCCATGTACCATGCTGTGTTTTCTTTTAAATTTTGGAATTTTGTCTTACTCTAAAGCACTGACCAGATGAGCAAAGGCAAATACTAAAGTTATGTGGGGAATGCCCAAGGAACTTGTGGCTGCCCCATCCCTGGGCAGTGCTCAAGGCCAGGTTGGATGGGACTCTGAGAAACCCGGTAAGTGGAAGATGTCCCTGTCCATGGCTGGGGGATTGGAACCAGATGAGCTTTAAGGGCCCTTCCAACACAAACCATTCTGTGATTTCTATGATTTAATCTCGCACAATTAGTTTTTTGGATTATGCAGCTGAGAAGACAGTTGGCGTTGGCAGATCTCTTTGTTTCTTGATCTGTTTTTCAGAAGTTAGGGTGGGGTTTTTTTCCTATAAACAGTCTTTATTTTTGAGAGTGTTTAAGGTGTTTTTTTTCTCTGAAAATTTTCAGGTACCTGAAACGGGTCTCAGGTAACAGACCCCAATTCATTAGCAGGTACTCAGTTCTCCATCCTCTATCAGATACGGCTTTGCATGCTGCCCACATCTCTTAATAGACAAATTTCTCACTTAAATTTGGAGGAGGATGGCAGGAGGATGGAAGATTCACTTCAAGTAGTTGTAATTCATGTTGAGCGTGGTGTAGAATTTTCACTTGGAGATGTAATGCTGAGTGCTCAGAGAACAGCATGAAACACATCCTCAGCAGAGGAAGAAGGGCGTACTCCCCTCTCAGTTTTGCTGTCCCTGCTCCATTGAGTTCTCTATGTATGTGTGGGCGATGCTGGGTGATTTGATGGTGAGTAGCTGTGGGCAGGTACAAATCTTCACTTCCATGCAAACAAGAAATGTTTCCATACATACTGCTAGAAGGACACTTACTTTTTCTAAGCCATAACTGACGAGCCCATTAACTTCACCCTACCCCACATCCACTTCTTACTCCACCCAAATATTATACTTGAATGTCCATAGTGCTTTCTGGTTTTACAGATGTGCTTATAAGCAAGGTTAGCTTTAATATAAGCAAGGTTAGCTTTAATAAAAACCTGAATTAAGGCAGGTTTGGGTCTTAGCTAAAGCAATACTTTACCTTTTGTGTTATTAAGGTCCTATTTGAAGGCTTTAATAAATATTCCTGAAACTCTACCTTTTATTTTCCAAACAGAGCATTAAAACACTTTATACATGCTTGGAAAGCAAAATAGCTTTATCATGATGTGGAGTTGGAAGAAAATTGAAAGTAGTCCAATGTTCTTTTGATGGCTGATGTGCAATAACAAGGCCTAGTAAATCCCCCTGGGTTTGTCTGTCCTTTCATATTCCAGGCCTTTAGGTGCTGAGATGAGGAAAAAGGGAAATGCTGAAGAAATCAGACCTGCCTGTTGACTTTGCTGTCAATAGCATCTTGCCACCAGAACTTTGGCACTGAGCTCATTTCTAAACAAAAGAATACTTCACATTTTACTTTTCTTCAGGTCATTCTGCAAAGTTTGCGTTCCTCCTCGTTTCTTAATACTGTCACGTTTATAAACCAGGCAAATTATTGTTCAGGCTTTTCTTCTGACAGCTTTAGTCCCTTATGCTTGGAAAGCTTTTCAAGTCTGTTTTGGCTACAGAGCATTTCTGCTAGATACAAGCCTGCACACTACATGTGTTTTCTAGTAAATTATGGATTCTGGGGAAGTGTTATCACATATGAAGGGTCTGGACTGCCCAAATGAGGCTATTACGTTGTCATCTGGCCATAACCCAAAATAAATATTATCCCTGGTATGACTGCATTAGACTAACACCAGTAAGTTCTTAAATGCTCTGTAAGTGTTCTTGTTTCCTTCTGGGTTGTGTCTTGTTCAATCAGAGTTAAGCTGGCTGATGCGCTCTCTCTACATAGTGGCTGTACCAAGGGAATCAGCCATGTGTTAATACTGCAGCCTGCCTGCAGCAGGCTGGGTGGCAAGTGCAGCCAAGAGTAATGCTTCCCAAATGGGTTAATCCATCCAAGGCACCCTTTGGGGCAGATGCTGTAGTCACTCTGCAGCTTTGGGTTTGCTTCTGAAAGTGGCAGCATGTTTAGATTATTTTTAAAAGTTGACATTTAAAGTAGTGAAAAGGTCTTTTTTCTCCTGTCTTTAGGAGAAATCAAAGAATTACTGAAATAATCAGCTCTTTTATTAACTGCCTTTCACATAACAGTAGCTCAGCTGATGTAATCTTTGCTTGTCTGTCTTCTCAGCCCCAGACCTGGTTGGTGTTTAAGACATGACACATAGGGGAACTTGTGTTATTTCAGTCTCAGTCCAGTTACCATGGGGAAGAAAGTTAAGAGCTTTATTAATACTTCTCTTCCCAGGGAAAGGAGTTGCCATCTTCTCATGAAAATAAATAAAATTAGATAAAAATATAGATAAAATAGATAAACTGAATACAAATAAAACACAAAACTATCTGAAGCTGAAGGCCACAGTCTAATGAGCCAATACCAAAACATACAGAGATATCAGAGAAACGAGTTCTGGATATGTCCTGACCTGCCTCACAGGTGTATGTATGAGTGTACGGGCATTGTGCTGAACATCTGAATGTTCATGGTGACCAACAGATGTGTTTGAGGACTGGAGGAAAGCAAATGTCACTCCTACCCGCAAAAAGGGCCTGAAGGAGGACCCCAGTGGTGCCCAGTTACAGGTCCAGAGGCAATGGGCACACACTGAAACACAGGAGGTTCCCTCTGACCATCATGAAACATGTTTTCACTGTGAGGATGACCGAGCACTAGCAAAGGTTGCCAAGGAAGGTTGTGAAGGCTTCATCCGTGGAGATATTCCAAAGCCATCTGGAAATGCTCCTGGGCAAGCAGCTCTATATGGCACTGCTTCAGCGGTGGCAATGGACCAGATAACCTCCAGAGGTCCTTTCCCACCTCAGCTGTGCTATGATTGTGTGATCTGCCAGCATCTTCTGATACCACTCTGAACACTGCTTCTTTTATTTCTCTAACTTTGTGAAAGCTTCAAACTCCCTTTGTACACCCTGACATGGAGATGATCTGCTCCTGAGCTGGGAGGGTATGGTTTTCACTTTGAAATCCAAGTGCTAAAAAGCTTTCTTGAGAAGTGACAAAGGTGAAAATTGTTACCTTCTGTGCATCCTTGATGCTGGCTTGCTCTTTGTTCAGCATGGTCTTTCCTGCAGTGGAAGGGAAATGGTGGCTACTGCATGTGGCTACTGCCATCTCCCACTTTCACCAAAGGTATTGTTCCTCTTGCTTTATTCTTACTGCATGTATGGGCAAACCAAGAATAGGTCCAAACTTAGATTTCCTTAGGTTCAGGCTCCTGTACAGTGTGGGTAGGGGTCTGCTACATCAGCTCAGAGTCTGATATCAGCCACACCAAGTTAAAGGGCAGTTTTGTTGATGTGGCTTGCAGCTGGCACAGCTGCTCTTCAAGGATGTTTTTCAGAGTGGTGATAGTCCATGGACTGTGTTTGAATGTCCTCTCTTGGTAGTCACTTCTCCATCTGCCAGAGCCCTTGTGAGAGCTCCCCTGGCTTGTTGCAAGCTAGCATGGACCTAGCTGTCAAATTGCTTCACCCCGAGAGTGACATTTCAATAGGACTTGTGTGGTTTACTCAGGATCATGTAAGTGCTGAGCAGGCACTGGAGTGTGATTTCATAGTGTCTTGAGGGCCAGACTTTGCTGTCTGAGGGGCTCATGTGCCCCTTCATAGTGTCTTGAGGGGCTCATGTGCCCATTTAGGTTCCCATTTACTATGGAAGACCATCACTGCATTCATAGCAGCGTTTGGGTGGCAGGATCTTCAGCAAGCTGAGGAAGGACCCGCTGGTTCCGGTGGTTGGGGTTTCCCTCCGCTGAGCGCGCAGCGGGGAAGCAGGAGCCGGAGCCGGAGCCTGCAGAGGCAGGCGGCGGCCTGACAGCTCGAGCTGTGAAAGAGCAGCGTAGTCTCAACGTGTGTGCCGGGCCCTGCGCAGCTCGGGCCGCGGATCCTCTGCACACGCTGTGTCCCGGGGGAGCCGGGGTTTCATTTACCGGTGGAGCCACCCTGGAAAGGTGCCCCCGTCCCAATTAGCGCTGCAGTCGTCGGGCCCGATGGCGGCTTAAACCGAGTGGCGCGGGGCCGGGGGACGCCGGCAGGGGAGCGGGCAGCGGGCGCCGAGGGGGGACCGGGGCGCTGGACCCTTTCAAGCTAGCTGCGGCGCGGCGGGTTCTTGTGTGAAAAACAAGGGGCACAATGCTGGAGTCGTAACCTCCTCACCCCTGACGGCATGGGAAAGTGCTCTCCTCAGCTGTTGGGTATAGAAAGGCTGCTGCAGGCATGAGAAATGTTCATAAAAATGCCGTTTAGAGCCTGCCCTTCCACTCCGCACATGTCATCTTGCCTATCAAGCTGCCTAATTGGAAAATTAGGCTGGCCTTCGTTTACAGCCCTGAAAGTTTGTGCCAATAATTTCCCAGAGACTTTCTTCCCCCCCCCCCCATTATTGCTATGAGCAGTTTCAGCACACTGGAAATCGTCAACAAAACCCAACCCACCCGGAAAGAGCAGATCTTTCATTTCAGAGAGATTCTCTGATTTCTGTGTGTGAAATTGTATTGTTGTGCATCCTGTGAATGGTCTTCTGGAGATGAATGTGAGCACCTGTGTTTTTTCCATGCATGATTTCTTTTTTGACCGTATGCAGAGAGCTGAGCATATTTTAATTTACAGCATGTTATAATCTTATTTTAGGGCTTAATGCACCTGCTATTTTCTATCTGCTGAGGCTCTTGAAACAGCAGTGAGCAGAATCTGCTTTGCAGCTGTAAATGTAACACACACACACACACATCCCCCCTCCCGCCCAGGGTCTCCTGCCTGTGGACACCGCTGATCCCAAGTCACTAAGGAGACCTGCCATAGTGTGCAGGGTCAGGCCAAGGGGTTGAATCCTTCCTGACTGTGATCAGGGCTCAGCCTTGCAGTTAGCCACATCCAGATAGCTGCTTTCTACATCTCTGAGATGTCTGGTTTGGACTCAGTTTAGATGACATAATGGAGATCTCATCCGTGTACCTTCACAGTCCATCAGTCACCTGGTGGGGTAAAGGCAGCAGTGACCATGCATGCCAGGCGGTCTTGTTTATCCTTGACTGTTAGGACAAGGAAGAAGGATTTAAGCTGACTGCAACTTGTCCTCTTCAGATGTGAGCTGAGCTCCACGGCTGGCTGAGCAAAGAGTGAGGGAGGCAGCATGGCAAGGTGCTTCTGTTGCTCCTGCTGTTGGCTGTGTTGGACGCTGGACAGGCTGACAAATCCTTTTACTGTGTTTCTTGGCAGCAATAGAAGTGCTTGACGTGTACAGCAAGGACTAGAGCATGACTTGATAAACCTGCTAGGCCTCTGGGTTTTTATTTTGTTGCTGAAAGTTGTGCATTTGAGCAGCCAAAGAGGTCCATATCTAAGATGATTTTCAGGGTCAACACTGGATACCTTAAGGTAGCTGCCTTGTGCTAAGGCCATGGACACATCCTCCCTGGTCCTGCTGAGTCATCTGGAGAGGCTGATGCTCTTGCACAGCTGCTCTGCTACTTCCCACTCCAGAGATACACACCTGGGTGAGCTTCCAACCAACTTTGACCATGCTGTTGTACAGTTTAAGGTCATTGTGGTTGCTTGTTTTGGAAGATGTGCTTTCAGGAACAGGGCTGGGGAGTGGGAGGGAGGGAGAGGGAGTGGAAGGAAGGGCATCTGGCATGAGATGGGGGCAGTTGCCTTTCCATCTCCAGGAGGTAGAGCACAGCTGAGCACTGGAGCAAGAGGATGCCCATGGGTGAGGCAGCTTAGGGCCAGGATGGAACCCCAAGGTTAGGGTTCGGAAGATTCAGCTCTTCTCATGGTGAAGCAAACTATATGTGGGAGCAGAACCCTAAGCTTTCATCTTCACCTAAAATTATCACCACACACAGGCTGGGGCTGAGATCCAATGCTGGTGCAGAAAGAAGTGTTCACTTAATGAATTGCCACCAGCAAGTATGACAGTGATTTTTCTTGAACTATCCTATGACAGCCCCAACCTTGGTTAGGCTCTGGCAAGGCTGTGGAATTAAATGAGTTATGTCATTTTACTGGGCAGAACAGGTGTGTGGTTCCTTGTGCAACCCAGAGAGGTTCATAGTGTACAGTATGGAGCACAAATGTGCACGGGTACTGGGTGGAGAAAATAGGTTGTAAAAGGCATATTTCTTCAATTCACATAGAAAAAGCACACTGCTGACTGTCCACAGCAGTACCTCTGGCAGCACATCACTGCATCTCCCTTCAGTGTCATGGTAAGACACAAAGCTGAGCTGAGTCCCTCCCATAAAAAGGCCAATTGCAATGTCTCTGACCTCACTGTGGGTGCCTTGTTTGCTGATACAGGCTGGAGGAGCTGCCACTGAGCACCTTGATGCAAACACAGTAGCGCCCTGTGAGCTCTGAAGATGGGCAGCTGGGGAGAACCTTTTCCAAGTCATTAGCCCCAGATTACCTGCTATTCATAGGAAAACACAGCCATACATACATGTTACCCTATTTGAGCTCCTTGGGATGGGATGTGGCATCCAGCCCTGCAGGGATGTGCCCCCTTTATCGCCTTCCCTCCGGGCAGGTCCACACTTTGGCCAGCATGAAGTTAGCAGGAGTTATCTTCCCTGCCTTCCGCTGCTTACAATGGAGATTAGTTCAGCGGGATGAACGGTCGATGGTGGGAAAACATGTCAGAAAACACAATGCAGAGAACACAACTCTTGGGAGAGACGTTTGTTTTGTTATTTGAAAGGGCTCAGGATTTAGCCAAGGGGGCGTAGTTATAATTTACTTTAAGGGATGCTGACAACTGCATTTGTCAAGTTAGATTATGGTCATACTGTCATAAAGGATCACTCTGTTGTTTTACTGCTAGTGTATATCTGCAGAAGTACTTTGGGCCTCAATGAGGATAAAAATACGGCTCTGATGTGTGAAACCCCGTACTGCTGCTTAAATTTCCACGCTGCTCTGTGGCCCTTTGGACACGATGGAACTATTCATATATTCAGTGCATAGATTTGAGGATTTGAATGGATTTTAAGTCTGTGTAGATCTGAAACAGCGTGACCCTCTGACAGTCACACTCTCTTAGTTACTTGTCCTAAATACAGGAGGACTGAATGGGATACGCCCAGATATTTTCTAAAAGATGTGAGCTCAGTGCTGAAGAGATTGGGCTGACATGGGCACATTGATCTGCCCATATGCTCAGAGGTAGGTACTTTTATAGCAAAGTGACCTCATGCCCTTAAACTTACATTTTGCTATCACTGTCATGACTTTCTTACCAATTTATGCTACCGTGCCTGCACAGACTGTCTGCATCCCGCTTTTATTTGTCTTAATTTTTAATTTCAAGCTTTAAATGTCTGAGGATTGATCTATGGGGTTTTTTTTTTGTTTCCTCAGAAGAATGCCTGTCACTCTTTGTATTTCTCAATGAAATGTTTCCTTCCTACTAAAAGACCTGCATATTTGGAAATCCAAGTACTCCCAAGGAAGCTGCTAGTACTACAGCCCAGCCCGTTTGCTAGTGGGATGATGTTTAGCAAGGGTACAGGCACTTCTGAGGTACTGAGCCGCATGGGACAACTGTGAACCATTTCAAGCTCCTGACATGAAATATAGCCCCTCTCAGGCTGTGTACCAGTGAATGTGGCAGCCCCCTGCACAACGCAAGTCTGATTTGAATGTAAATGGTGGGACTTTGCTGCAGTTGTCCACACTGAGGTGCTAGTGAAGAAACAGCTTGAGATTGGCGTGCTTGTGCTAGATTCCTCACCATCCCTTCTCTGCGTGGGAAAAGAGGGGTGACAAACTGGATCAATGCATGAGGAGACAACTGCCTGTGCCATTGTTTTCCCATTACTTTCCAAATACCTCTCCCCTCCTGCCCATGTTTGCTACTCTTCCTGCTGTGCTCCTGTAATGCAGTAGCTCAGCTTAGGTGAGTGCAGTCTTTCCACCCTGGAGGGTTATTGTGAAAGAATTATTTTCTGCATGAGAGTGGGTACATTAACACACACCTCTCACACCTAGGCGGAACAGGATGCTAGCAGTGCACATCTCATTCACCTGGAGCAGTTTTTTGGATGCTCGCGCCAGGTATTCACTGCATGCTCACCTGAATGGAGGCCCTTCTGGAGTGCTGCCTCTGGCTTTTTGCAAACCAGGGTTAACTGGCAAACCCTGAGTTTATTGTATCATGCTACATTTTGGTATAGGGATGCTCCAGTTCTGAGTCTGGCCTTGCATCTGATTGCTGTGAAGCACATGTAGGTTTAGTCACTGGAGCTTGCTTGCTGGCATCCATCTCTCCCATCTTCCCAAGTTCACGCTCCCTTGGAACTGATGCTAAAGGAGACTCCACTGGGCTTTTCCTGGTGCTTTTCCTCCCAGAGGCCGTGTTATCCGTGTGAGTGCTGTGACAGCCGGGGTCTGGCCATGCCGTGTCGGTGGCACAGCTGTGCTGCTGGCCCCAGCTCAGAGCCAGCTCTGCAGTGCAGGGCTGTGGGCACACCTTGCATTAGCCATGTGTCCAGCGTTTAACCACAACATCACCAGCTCACATCCCGACAGCTGACAGCCTGAATAATTTACTGCATGCAAACGGTGGGACCTGCTGTCTCTGTTAGTGCCCGGATCCGATTGCCACAGACCATTAATCGTAATTACTAGTTTGTGCTGACAGGAGCAGAGCCGTCATCCTGTGAGCGATTAGGCAGCTACTGGGAGACCGTCCTCCTCCTTGCCCTCCCCTGCAAGGCTGCTGGGGCTTCTTTCTTTCTTTATCCTTAATTTAACTGAACTGCGAGACCAGACCCAGTGACTCCCATATGCCGCGCCCCCCCCCCCCCCCCGGGCAGCGCAGGAGGAGGCCCTGCCCCCAGGGAACAGTTGTTTTAGGGACTAATTGGTGCCTGAGGGTTTTGTGAGCGCTGCCCCAGGGCAGGCAGGACACTGCTTGAGAGGAACAGGTTCCATGGCACAAGTCCTGTGGCAGGGGATCAGGGCCACCAGCCCCAGCTGGCTTGCAGGGACTGTCCTCCAGTGTGGCGTCTGGCACGGCTGTCAGTCCAGTTTTAAACAGCTAAAGCAAAGGAGCATCCTCTCCCTGTCTTGTCTCTTAGATTTCTTTGTGACAGCCCTCCTCTCTTTTCCTGACTATCTTTCCCACCCTTACCTGGGCCATCCCTTACAATGGCTCAGGTGCCCTCCCTGCATTGCTCAGGTACCTTCTCTGCTCGTAAACCCTTCAAGTTCTTCTGTGAAACAGATTTGGTTCTCAGTCGTCCTCACTGATCAATCAACTCTATGAACACACTAGCTCTCAGTTTTGGGTGCTTGTGCAGTGGGGGGAATAGCAGGATGCAGGTCCCCAAAACACAATGGTTATATTCTATTGTGGTATTCGTAGCTGCTGCTCAGCTGTCACAGCCATTGGGAGCACCTGGGAGGGTGGATTGCCAGCAGACATGGAAGGAGCAAGGGGGGGAGGCAGAAAAGAGGAGAGAAAGCCTTTCTCCCTCCAAAGCTTGGGATAGTGGGCTAGAAGGAAAAGAGGGAGGGAGGCGAGAGTGTTCGATGATGGGTACAGGGGACAGGGAACAACAGAGGAGGAGGCAGCAGAGGGACTGGACAGTGAGGCGAGAGCATGCACAGCCCTGGAGCAAGCCCAGGCCTTTGGAAGCTCCTGGTCAGAGCTGGGCATGAAGGAGCAGGGCTCTTGCTTTGGCTTGTGGTGACAAATGACAGGTTTTCAAGTCATCACTTCCTAATTGATGACTGACTGCGTGAGAGCGCAAGCCCACATGAACAACTGTGGCTTGGGTAGCTGGGGGATGCAGGGGGCTGGGGAAAAAGCCCCTCTGGCAATGGTGTAATGAGCTTGTTGTTTGGCATCTCTAAGCATGTGAGCTATTTCAGGTATGTTTGCTAAACTTCTCCGTTACTTGCCAGCACATGATACAGCTATGCCTGTGTGCGCACACATGCTGCATATAAGAGACCATGTATCCTGGTGCAGTGATACACAGGTTTCTTTTAAATCTAGCATGTCAAGCCCCCGTGCACAGCAGATGAAAATGAGACGTGCTGAGGGGTTTCTGCTCTTGTTGACACAAACTGTATTTAGTCTTGACCAGCTCTTGGACATTTGAGAAGAGGGAATTATTTTTCGTGTTCCTTTTCTTTATGTACTCTCTGGCACAAATCACAAATAGCACAAGCCCTCTGTTACCCATCTCCCCTCCCTGTCAATCACGTACTCGAAATACACAGCTGAATCCAGGCAAAAATGTTGGAAAATCTCTGCTGGGGGGAAGACATCATCTGATCCCTTCCCTAATTAGAACACAGGCTTGATTTGTCTATCTTGAAATGTGAAAGGCATTTGTATGCCTTATTTCAACATAGGCTTATTTCAACCCTGCACAAATGTATGCGGCTCTCCAGCCTGCTCAGTTTTCCCAGGAATATGAGCATTAAGGGGAAGATGCAACCATTTGTGTCCTTCTGGTGCTGAGAAAAAGAGATGACTGAGGGCAGGTGTAATAGAGGTCTCTAACACCATTTTATGGTAGGGATTGGTTGTTTTTCCAGTGCAAGGAACAGGGGCATCCAATGAAGCCAGCAAGAGGCAAGTTCAGAGCAAACAAAAGAAAAAACCTTCCCCAGATGATGTATAGCAAGCTCCTTGCTTGCAGGATGCTGGGGAAGCTGGAAGGGTGCGCACTTTGAAGGGGAGACTTCACACATCGAAGGAAGGGAAAGCTGTCGTGGGTTCTTAAATACACAGAAGCTGCTGCTGGCTGCAGCAAATCTGTCAGCAGTTGGGCAATGCTGGACTGACCCAGTACAGCTGTTCTCATTTCAGCCTTCCCCCAAAGAGGAGATCTGCTCTTGATGAGGTGTCTGGGCCACATCCCATGCGCTGCATCAACCAGCTTGTGGTTGGCTAAAATCATCTTCACCCATGACATTTGTCTGGCCCCACCATTCCTCTGATGGGCTACAGGAGCTCTGTGTCCTCCAAGGCATTTATCAATGCCTACTTGTGACTGGCCTGGAAAACCACTCTGCTTGAGCTGGCCTGTGAAGGAGGCTCAGTCAAAGGTGCGCTGAGGTCTGCCGGTATTTCCATGGCTGAGGTCATTACTTTGCCTTCATGCAGAGAAGGAGTTGGTCCCCTAAGTGCTGCTGCTCATGACGCCAGTGGAATTGCTCTGGCTCAGAGGAGCGGTTTCTCATCGCACGTAAACACTGGCCAGGCTGTTCTAAACTGCAGCTGCCACCTTGTACCAGTTAAGGCCTCCTCAGAAAGCACCTTCAAAATTGCACTAAAAGAGATGAAAAAATCAGACCCAAACCAAACAACCCAAACCCACCACCAGCAGCAAAAACAAGCAATTTTTAAAGTTCGATTATCGAATTTCATGATTTTTTATTGTTTTGATCTGAAACAGTTTCTAAATGATGAACGTGGGGTTAATATCTAGAATCTCATTTGAAATGCTAGAAAAGCATACTTCTGCCCAGCCTATTCCAGTTTCATCTTCCAAATCCGTGTTTTGCTGGGATTTGCTGTACCAGGCAAGTCATGGAAGGGCCTCAGCAGCTCTGCAGGTGCACAGGCTGCTAAACACAAATGGTTTTATAAAGACAAACTCACTAAAAAAGTTTAATTTGTATATTCTTCTCTTTGCTTAGGTGGCTTTGCAGTATGACCCTCTGAAATGCATCTCCACAGGGGTAAGATGTCTTACGTGTCTGCATGCTCTGGGATGCGCCATTTTCTATGTCTTGGTGCTTTGCCCTCCCTTCATGTTTGGCTTTTATAAGGAGCTATGCAGCAGAACAGCCTGGGGGACGGGCAGGAAGAAGTGACACTTTGATTGACCATTTTACATAATCTGCAACAATAGAAGGGGTTTAGTGACTTGGTACAGCCTGTACTCAACATAGAATCCAGTCTCCCAGTCTGTTATCTAGAAGTGCTTAGATGGTGAGATAAGCTGTTAATGCTAGTGGAGGAACATAACTGAATAAGAACACAATGATGATTATTTTTTTCCCACTTCCACTCTTTTTTCCTTATTTAAAATGTTCCCTTGAGCATTACCTGATACACTTGGGTCCTGCATCAGGTCATTGTTTCGGCTGGACATGCTGAGATCTTTTCCTCATTTTAGCTGATGCTAAAATTGCATTTTATTCTTTCTTTTTTAAGTAACTCAAAATATAAGCTAACCGAGATACTCGTGTTCCAATCTGATAGAAAGAGGCTTTTGCATCCTAAGAAGTAAAAAACCCCTTGTTCCAGATTACAGGGATATGTATTATCCAGTGATATTAATACTTAAGTAAAAGAAAACTATGCAATGAAAATTTCCCCCTGCTTTTTGCTGAAACTCTTGGTGAACTAGCAGCTGTTGTACTCCATACCAGGATGTATGCTGATGGGATGTATGCTGATGGGTGTCCAAATGGCACTTAAATTGCAGATGAGAATGATATAAGGACAGTCTATCACCAGAGTCATCTTCTGGGGCTCGTCATGGAGGAATTAGAAAGAAACCCACCTTCAGTCATGCAGGAGGTGCCTGTGTTTCCAACTGAGCATTGGGAGAGCATGGATCAGTGGTTTTAGATTCCTTGTATTCAAAGGTAAGGGGAATGGAGTCAGGCTCTGGCATTTGTCCATTGCATGTGCACCTCAGTTCCTGAGAGTGCTGGTTGTCCTCAGCTCTGCAGAAGGAAGATGTTCTCCAAGGCAGTGCTGCTGCCCTGGCATTAGTGGAGGGATTGATGCCCTTGTGAAACTGGCCCTTCCCAAAATGCCCCTCCATGGAGTCAGGGATGCTTGTCCACATTCAGTACATCTTAGTGGGCCTGTTGTAGTTCTGTCTCAGCTCCATCCTGCCCTGCCAGGAGGGAGAACAATATCGAGTATGGGGGGGAGCCAGGGCGACTTTAACTAAGGGGAAATTCATTTTTACAGGGGAGAGGAAGGCCCCTGTGATGTGAGAGGATGTGAGGATGGATACATGTTTTGGGGAAGTCCTGGTGAGAAGAGGCTTCCCCTTAGGAATAGCAGGTTTGATGGAATCCAGCTCCAAACATCCATACTGCAGGGGGGCGGCAGGGAGGCACCTGGGCCCAGTGGCTCTCCTTACTTGTGCGGTACAGCTGTAGAAGAGGCATCAATTCTGCAAAAATGGCATTGCAGAGGTTAACAATTCAGCATTGTCACACTGCGGCAGGGAAGGCAAGTGTCCTACTGGGACACGTAACAGGAGAATAGCTTGGTAGGACCCACAATCCAATCCTTCCACTCTCCTCACACTTGTGTGGCCTCCACTGGGACACCAGTTACAGTTTTAGTTTCAGTACTGCAAAAAGGAGGTGGGTCAGTTGCTGAGAATGCAGAAGAAAACAGTGCTCAGGGGCCTGGGTTACATTTCTGAGGAAACATTGAAAAATCAGTATTGTTCAGACTAATGAAAATACGGAGGGTTTCAATTCATACATGTCAGCCACGGGGAGCAGCATTCTCCATGTCCATGGAAGACAGGAAAGAAAAATGATGGTTTAAGTTGCAGTGGGGGAGCATTGCATTAGCCTTCATAAAATCATTTCTATCAGTAAGAAAACTGAAGGAGTAGGATAAATTTCCTGAGGGAATTTGTGGAGCTTTTGTTACTGGAAATCTTGAAGGACAGCTCAGACAAACACTACCTGGCTGCTCTCGTTCCCTGAGCAGGGGAATAACTGAGATGACTTCTTGAACTCTCTCCTCTTCTAGGGCTTACTCAGTGGAGGGTGCTAAATGTGTGCTTGAATCAGACTGGAGTCATCAGCTTTGTCTTGGCTAGGATACAAGCGTTGTAAAAAGTGCTAAAATTGATCCGTGTTCAGGAAAGCATTAAAACATACGAATCATTTCAGACACGTTTATCACCCAGTGGGTTTTGTCTTGCGTAGGAAGGAAAGGGCTGGTAACAGAATGTCTTAATTAACACGTTTCAGAACTCCAGTGTGGATGCAGTTGTGTAGCTTTCAACATCTCACTGGCCAAGTTCAAAACAACGCTGCCAGAATTTCCCAACACATCTTTAGATCCCGGCTGAGAACCAACCCAGAGGGGCTTGAGCATGTATTTAAAATGAAGCTTAGTTTATGTGCTGCCTCCAAGGCTGCCAGGTGGGGAGCTTCGTGTCTTGGTAGGCGCTCACCCAGTGGGAGGACACATCATGGTTGACTTGTGCAGGATGAGCCCAGCCTTTGCTGGGCACAGGTCTGGGCAGGGGCTGCTCCCCGTAAATCTGGTTTCTGCCTGACAGGATCAGCATGCCCAGGGCTTATCAGTGCAAGTGAGGTGAGTCCTGGTCTCAGCAGCATGCAGTGGACCTGGCAGAGTGGCAGCCCTTAAGGTGATGAAGGTTTTGTCTATTGTCCATCTGTTTGGGCACCACCACGGCATGCAGGATTTTGCCATCAGCTCTGCTGGGTGCTGGGTGCTGACAGCAGCTCCTGCCTGCCCCAACACCCAGCCCCAGTAAGTCAGGCACCTCCACTTCGACTGCTCATGTTGCTCTGTTCATTGCTCTGAGTAATCTCTACTGTATTTTTCCATCACCCCCAAATTTTTTAAACACCTCACTGCAGAGGATAAAATTTAGTCTTGAAAGTGATGCACAGATGTTGTTACCAAGCAATGCCGAATGAATGATGAAATGTGAATTAATATTTTATTTTGACAGTATTTTGTGTGTGAAAGTCCTTCTTTAGATCCTGCATAGTTAGATATTTTCTGCTTAAATTTTTGTGTTGTAAAGTTGGTGGAAGAATACAAATTACACACTTCTATATTTTTAAACACAGTATTTAGAGGACAGACACTGTGAAATACTCGACCACCTTCATTTGAAAAGGACATACATCAATATACATGAAAAATCATTTCCTCCACCTGTGGGATGAATGCAAGCTCACAGTGGCACTTTTCATTTCCCTGTCAGAATATGATTTGTATCAAACAGTTGTTGTGTTTGTGTCATATCTGATTTACCACTTTTCATACATGCTTTCCATGCCGGACACTGTCTTCTCTCTTGCTTCTTTTAAAGCCATCAGCTTTTTTTCCTTACTGTTGGATACGTGCCAGAGTTCTTTGTGTGCCACTATGCCACTAGTATGTTTGCTGACCTTCCAGCCTCCTTAGGATATATTAATTTCCTCTGAGCAATTGCAAAACCTTACTGCTATTTTTAGCAGGACTTCAGCATGACTTGAAATGCATGCATCCAATCTGAACCAGTGTGATTTTGTTTAAACACAGAATGGTGGGTTTGATTTTTTAAGCTATTTACAAGGGTGCTGGATGGTAACCTCAGGCAGGTGCTCCCAATGGTGATGCTCATCATGCAGCCTGTTTTCAGTCTAGCAATTGCCCTGCACTCTTGGAAAACATTTAGCTATGGCCATCATCAGCAAGAGACCCCATTCTATTACCCCTGCCTAGGTAGATAGATGTCAGCCAACTTCACTGCAGCATGTGGAGGTTTATGTGCATGAGGCATCGCCTTCTGCCATATACGCACAGGATGAGGACCTGAAAGAGCGTGTCCTTTTGTTTCCTCAAAGCCACCAGGGTAGTTCCAGCTCTGTTGCAATGAATGGCAAAACCTGTGTTAAAATCAACAGGAACGATGTTTTCCCCTGCGCAGCTGGGGAAGGCGGAGGTAATACTGTAAAAAGCCTGATGTAAAGGAAGGATGGAGAGACTCTGGGGATGAGTCAAAACTTAATTCATTTTTAATCACAGGGCTGGCCCACAGTTGCTATTCTGTTATCAACCTTTCTTCTCCCCTCAATATTTTGATCCCCCCAAAAGAGACTAAACCCAATAACTGCTTGGTTAGCAGCAGTTTCTTTATAAACAGTATAAATAGATGAGTACTGCACTGCCCTACACCGAGAGTTTGAAAAGGCTATTTAGAAGGCTTCTTAAGTTAAATGAAGTATAAGACCTTTATTGGTTTGTGGGCTGTAAATGCCTGTGGCAATCCAGAGACAAACCAAGACCAACAGGAGAAAAAGTACCCTTTGATAAATAACCTTTCCATATTAAATGCACATCAATCTGACATCAACAATTAGCTGTCAGGTGCTTGGCTTTGCTAGCAAAGGCCAATTTTCAGATTAGTGCTAATTGCAGGGCGGGCTGACACATCAACTCAGAGCCCCAGTAGCTAACGGCCGGGGTAGGAGCGGGCTTCAATAGCGGGAGCAGGGGAGGGCTGTGGCTGCCTCTCTCCAGCTTGCTGGCAGTTTGACTGTAGACTAAAGTAATGGAGCTGGCAGGGTGGAATCAATTACTGGCCAATGAAGATTTTCCCACAGGTCGAGTCTTGGGAAAAAAAGGACGTTCCTGCTGCCGAGACAGCTGGCATGGACTGTCCACTGGGAAAGGAGCCTGGAGAATGAGAAAAAGAGGGACAGTTCTCGGTGATAAACTGGTGACAGACTATAAATTATGAAAAGGGGATTTGGCAGAGGATTTAGAGCTTGCTACCTCTGCTTTTCCCTCCCCCAAGTTTTTAATGCCAGCCATGTTCACTGAGTCATTCAATTATCTTAGTTAGAAAATAAGAAGTGTTAAAAGGCTCAGAATACATTTTGCTGAGCAGGGTGTGCACACATGTGAGCCGAGCTTTTAAAAACCTTTACATGAACACTTTCCCCTCCAAGAAAACCTTCAGACTGACTCCCTGGATGCAAAGCTTACTAATGCTGCTGCGTCTGGTGCTCGCTCATGAGACAGTTGTATTTCTGCAGGGCTGTTTCAAAGGTCACAAATTTTGATCAACCTGAAATTTATTTTCCTGCTCCTTTTCTATAGCAGTTTAGTTCAGTCCCAAAGGAAACAGTAGCAGTGCAGGAGTGAAGCACATACCTCTGTGTTTTGCTGCATCTGGGCAGCAAATCCAGTGATGCACTTGCTCTGGAAAACAGTGTACTTCACTGGCAGAAAGGAATCACCAAAGCATTCATGGTGGGAAACAACCAGCTCTTTCTGTATTGAAAATAACGTGATTAAGTTCTCAAAATTAAAATAAAACAGTTCAAGCATTCACTGTAGTGAAATCTGTACATAAAAGACTGGCAGAGATGCCAAACATCCTATTCTTCCTGCTCCCTTTTAATGTGTTTTCATATTAGGAAGATGATTAAATTGTTTCTTTCTGTCTCCTTTTTTGAACTCAGAAGAATTTAGTTGGAAAATCAGGAGGTGACATGCAAGCACTTGTCATTTTTTGATGTGTAATGTTTATTCTCAATATCATGATCAGAAAACTATGAATCTTCAGGTTATCTTTTGTATCCTCATTATAACTGAACAATGTCTGTAGTGGGACTTTTGTGAGGCTGATGAATTTGTCTGGATTTTACATTGGTGTAACCGAATGTCTACACCAGCCAACCTGATGGTTGACATGCTTGCCTTGGTGCTTGTGCATGCGCCTATATTGGTGAATGTCTTTGAACCTCTGTGCACTCCAAAATAAAACATAATGAAGGCATCCAATCACCCAACCACAGCCAAAGAGAAATGTATACACCTTTATTTTGTAGTGCATAGTGGCACAGGACAGTTCACCTTAGAACAGAGTCACAGCCATGCAGTGATGCCCCAGCGGTCCCGAAACAATGTTGAGCTCTGGGCATGGTAGTTATTGTGGCCCTCTTTTAACTTGTCTTCTGTTTTCTAAGCCAGTAGGACATGCTTGATTCACATTTTTTTGAGCTTTCTTCAAATCTTGAAATTTTGAGCTTGCTTTCATGGCCCTGAGGGATAGAAATCTACTTTGTAATGAAAGCTGAGAAGATTCTCGCAGAATTTTTTCTATTTGGGAGCTGGAGCTTTAGGAAAAATACCCATTATCACAAGACATCAAGAAAAGTCTCGGGACTGGCAATGCTAAGTTTAGGTGAGGTTTGAATGGCTTTATGGTTTACATCAAGTTTAGCTAGATCTTTCTCAAACTTCCCAGATGCGGGTACCAAGAGGTGGATGGAAAGGAGTACCTTGACTGGTACTTCAACTTGCAGGATCCAGAGAAGGATTTCTCTTGGCTGTGCCCAAGAGCTGTGTCAAAGTGCAGAAAAATTCAGCGGTCACCTGGCTCAGGCAGAGCCCCATTCTCCTTTGCACTCCTCAGTGTGGCTGATCCTCCTCTCACAGAAATGCCTTTCTATTTTCCCCTCTACCAATGCTAAAACAACTCCCACTGCTGTCCCTTGACCATGACAGGGCAGACCAGCTCTCATGAGCTTTGCAGGTTGCTTCACCATTTCTTGTCAAGTCAGATTGGGCAGTGCTCCTTATCAGCCACAGCCACAAGAGCCCCCAGTTTGAACTGCAACTTACTTCCTCAGACAGACATTTCCAGGTTGGGTGTCCTATGGGATGAGCAGCCCCAGTGCTTGTTTTGAGATTAGCCTGATAGATGGGAATGGTGACTGAAGTACTTACTGCAGACAGTGCTGGCAATTCAATACCAGGGACATACCTTTATAAACTCAGGAGCTGTCCTCTAGGGGCATGCAGGTCAAAGGGGTTTTAAGTGTGTCATACACATGTTGGCCTGGGAGCAAATAGGTTTGATTGAATGGAGCAAAAATGCACCCTCAGAGGTTCGTTTCCCTCTTGGGTACCTGCAGCTCCTTGCCAGTGCCTAATGGCAGGGTGATGATGGATTTGGTTAAATTAGATGATACCATCGCTGCAGAGCAATGCAGTAAGATAAAAAAAGACAAATTCAGACCTGACTGGTGTCTTGGCTATGACTTTTCATTATAATTGCTGAAGACTGTCTTCTGTTGCCTGCATCCTGTGGCCAATGCTCGTTAAGGGAATCTCTGTGCCTTTTTCTGCTTGGTCTTGACTGTTTTGTGACTCACCTTGTAATAGGTTCACCTTTCCCATGTGACAAGTAACATTCAGAGTAGGAGAGAGGCTCATTAATGGATGTGAATATGTGGTAGATATGGCACCAAGATGTCAAGAAGAAATCCAGCCACAGGCTGCTGGCTGCACTGAGAGAAAGGTGTTTGAGCAGCAGGACAGCCTCTCCCAATCATTTCCATTGTCAAAATCTCTCATTAGACATATTGAAAGTGCACTGGGAGGTGAACAGATGGGACAAAGATGATTTTAGTATCCACCAGGCAATGCAGGGCTATTGTACTGACTGTATAATTTATTTTTATATGTAGTTCAATAAAATTCTCAGGGATAGCCTTGCCTCAACATTAGGCCTGGCTTACAGCAAACTCTAAGAAGTTTTAATGACTCTTATTCAGCCTTGGAAGAGGCCAAAAAGGTCAAAGGGGAGATGCAAAGCTCTTCCACTGGGTAAAGGAATTATTTTCATCATCCAAAGTACCGTCTCCAAAGTTTCTGCTTGAAAATCCTTCCCTCTGCCCAGAATAATTCAGAGCAGGAAAGCCACTCAGAGCAGGTTTTCTATGGGGGCTTCCCTATGTCTAAGGAATGGCTTGTAGTGATAAAAGGGAAACACGTTAAGTGATCCAGAAACCCTGTAACGAGAGCTGTGTCAGATATCTGTGCTCCTGAAGGCTTTTCACCTATCTTTCCCCTGCCTCTCCCAGGGAGACAAATGGGGAAGTACTTTTGGCTGATGGAAAAGAAGGCATGAGGGCTGCACGGCCTCCTGTCACTTCTGTTTTTTTTCATGCCCCCAAGCATGGACTGGAATTGGCCATGTACGCCACTGAGGGTTGTAGCAGCACTTACACAGCTCCAGCGAGGCCTGCTGGGCATCCTAGCAAGCACACTACTCACTCATGGAGGGACAGGGCAACAATACTGTGGCCCAGAGGATATCTCCACCCAGAGACCTGAGCTGATTCCAATCTTGAAAAGCTGAGGAAACAATTGAAAGCTTTCAGGCTTAGGTAAAAGGACTGAAAAAGGCTTTGAAAATGTGGAATGGTATTAATCAAGTGTGAGCATCCTGAACAGATCCTGTTTAAATGCTGGCACAAAAGACTTCCCCAACAGGACCCACCCTTGCCATCCCTAGGGATGTTTTGTAGACAAAAACACAACATGAAAAAAAAACCCAAAACACTCAAACACCCCAAATCTGGCTGTTAGCATCAGTCAATATCTCCACCTCCACATCCCTGATCACATCTGAAAGCTGAATCACTCTGGCGTGATCCAAGCAGGCTTACATGCACACGTTGAAGCTCCCGTGGTGGTGATGGTTGTGGGGTCACCAGCACTGCCTCAGCCAGTGACCTGGGACAGGGTCTGCAGAAGTGGCTCCAAGTTTCCCAGCTCGTATACATCCTTTGAGTGACTTTAAGAAACTTGACTTCTGACAGAGGCTTTCCATGCCCAGAGCCAAAATGTGAGGCATTTTAAAGGACTTACTCAAACCCACTATGACTCATGCGAAAATAAAGCATTTATGGATATGAAAAGACCATTTATCCCCACTAAACACAAACCCATTTTTTTTTCCCTCACCACATTGTAAGCTCTCTGGGAAAGCGTACTTGTTATCGCTCTCAATTCAAGGCTTTATAACCATGTGGTATCTGATTTTTTTCCCAAAAGGAAATAATGAAAAAGCATCTTTTTCTCCTTTTTTTTTTTTTTTTCTCAGCAGCAATTCAGGCTGTAAGAAGATTAAAATTATCGGGTTTTCTACTTCATGTTTTCTGATGTAAATACATAAAATATCGTGACTGGGAGAGCTGAAAATCTGTCTATGAAACACTGGTATCTGACAGATTAAAGCTTCATTTCCTGGTTTGCCATGTGTTAACCTGTTCATAAACTTAGTATAAAAAAAAATTCAAAATGTTAATAAAATACAGAGTAAATTTGGCTTATCTCTTTTTCTTTGTTCCACTATTTGCCCTTTGTTCAGATAAAATCAACACCTGACTGCCCAGGAAGCTCCTCTGTCCTGTGCTATCCTTCTTTAGACAAATGTTTCAGGTATTTCTTCCTTAAGAGCTCACACAACATCCATCATCTGCAGAAATCAGATCCAAAGCTCAGCCTGGTCTATCAGGAAGTGTATGGTCGAGCTCATGGGACAGTACTGGTGGAGGGGAGTGTGCAGGGGGGCAGCGGGCCCTTCTCTCAATGCCTGGTGACACATGACAGGGCTGCTGTAGAGCACTCTTGGAAAGGCTCTACTCACGATTTATTTTTGCTCCTCTAAATATCTTTTAAAGTCACTTCTGCTTATTTGTACAGCTTTCCCAGAGTCCTCTTTTCCCAGCTTGTTTATAGTTGGAGGCCTTCTGCTTATTGCTCATCCTAATCTCTTGCATCTTTACTTAGCAACGCTGAACCTATTGCCCTCATCCCTGTCTCCACTTTACTACATTTGATTCCACTTTCTTTATGAATCCCCTCTCTCTTTGTCTGTTTAGCTTTTCTGTCTATTCACAATGTGTTTGCAGTATCCAGGATCACAAACATGCTTCCAGGGCTAACTCTTACCTTGCAGAAGGATCCTTTTCCTAAGATTAGCTCCAAAGCTAAAGCTGTCTTTAGCTACACCCCCATCAGCCTTATGTCTGAGGCAGACATCCTCTGGTTTGCTCCTGTTTAAGGGCAGTGTTCCCTTTTTCTGGACTGTGAGGAGACCACAGTGCCATTGGTCCCTGGGAATCAAGTCTTTGTTCCTAGCCTTCCCGTTACCTAAAGGCCTGTAAGCTGTGGCACTGCTTTTCTCCATGAAGCTTTCCTTCTTGCTTCCTCCCTTTGCTCCCTCTGGTTCATGGCAGTTTGCCTGAACCCTTTTTTGAACCCATTTTTGTTGTTTCTAGAAGCCATTCTGAACCACTGATACATGTTTCCACTTTTTCAGAGGTGTAAAGGCTGGCAGTGTTACATCCTTGGCATATGTAAAAACCATCTCCCAAATGTCTCTCCTCAGCATCTTTGGAGGTCCATATAGCATCCATCCTCACATTCCTTGGCCACAGTGTTTTCCTAATCTCTGCACTTCCTTGGCTTAGTTAAAGTATTTGTTTTCAATTTCAACCTTAAGAAGAAGCTTTTGCTCCTATATTTGTTTAGTTTCATGCAAGAGAGGCAAACATAAACTCTCCAGATACTTATATTTAAAATCCCTCAGTAATTTTCCCACTTCATCCCTTTATGTCACCTGCACACGATAGGTATTTTAATGAAGACAATATTGCTAGCTCAGCACTTATTGTATATATTCAGGTAACATGCAGTAAAGCATGTTGCTAGTCTTCATTCTCCATTACAAGTATTTTCTTTCTTTGCCAATTGGTAATTGAGGAGCACTTGCCCTATCACTACTTTCTTCATTCCCTACAAACATCTGAGGTGCTAACCAGGTTGCTTTTCTGTAGTAGCAGGTAATTCGTCTCTGTGGCGATAAACTGTTGGCGTTTTCATTCATGCTGTTTCATCATTTAAAAATACGAATTATCTCAGAAATCCTGAAGTTCTTGCCTGACTCCTCACCCTGCCCAAGTTCCTTATGAAAGCCTCTAAACCTAGAACCCTAAAACCTGATTTTAGATTTTTAACAAAGGAAGAATGTTTACACATCGCTGGTGAGGATTATTCACTAAGAATATCTTCCAGAATAAAATTCTGTCTTATGTATTTATACTTTGTCTTTCCTCAGAAAGTGCTTTTGAACTTTTTAAATGGCCATAATAGTAAGTAGAAGGACATCACATACCACTGGAATGTGTAGTATCAGATGTAAAAAACCCTGCAATTTTGAACATCTTATCTTTGTAGGCTTCCTCTTTAATGAACAGAGAGGGAAAATGAGCACATAAAATTAACCTCCTGTCAGTATCTCACCAGTTTCCAAAGAAGGTGATCTGAGCTCCAGATCTACCCAAGGAACTTGTCTCATTCCTCCAAGTTAAAAAATACTGAGTTGGAGCATCCTGGTGTTATCTTTACCTATCTGGACAGCACAGACAGCCTACATTCTATGACTCATGTGGTGTCTGTGCAAAGAGGGAAAAATTGTCTCTAAAAAGAAGGAAAGAAGAAAAGGTGCTTCCACAGATCCTGCCTTATCATTGCTTAGGTTAATTCCTGTCTGCACACTGATGTGGAGCTGTATCTCAGCCTTATGAAAGGAAACAAATGACAGTCTGGTTTGCAGATTCGGCTGTTTTCTAGTAAGTCAGCTCCTGATCTGTGCCCCTCTTGCCAGCAGAGCTTTTTGACTTGTACTGCCTGCTAACTTT
The DNA here is from genome assembly GCF_033815535.1 of Pezoporus flaviventris. Taxonomy (NCBI): domain Eukaryota; kingdom Metazoa; phylum Chordata; class Aves; order Psittaciformes; family Psittacidae; genus Pezoporus; species Pezoporus flaviventris. The sequence goes on from NW_026892555.1 coordinate 29,251,936, forward strand.
GACTCAGGCCTGGCTTGGCACTCTCTAAACGTAGGGAGTGTCTCCAGTGACTTCTGGGCACGTTGGCTCCATCCTGGGTTCCTCACCACAGATGCTTTCGCAAACATGCTACAGACCATCATGACTCTATTTCTTCTTTTTCCTTTCTTTTTTTTTTTTTTTTCCTGGAATTAACTTTTGTTTGTTTGTTTTTTCCCATGGCTGAAGGAACCCCCAGCTCAAAGTGTCTTGAGAGTCGTTTGGGCAACAGTGTCAAAGGGAACACGTATTTTATTCTTTCTCTTCTTTGGAGTAAAATATTCTCAGAGGCTTTTGGATGGCCTTCCTTTTCACTCTCACCGCTGAATGAGGTTGTTGGGCAGAGGCAGCTCAGCTCCCTTGTGCTCTGCACTGCAGTCCCGTGAGTACATAGTGAAGCGACTGATACTGCAGCCTCTCCTTCTGTGCACAGACCCTTTGAAGTGACTTCAAAGGGGTTGTTTACAAAGGGGCTGCAGGTACAAGGCGGTCAAATATGGCCCATACCATCTCTACTGTTTAATGATTCAAACATTATTTCTTTTGAGCAAACAGAGGCATTTTTTTATATTGTTGACACTGATCCTCTAGCTTAGCAAAGGGCACTCGTGCAACATTTTCTGACTCAATTTATCATCTGCCCTAGGCATTCACTGGGCTTTGCTCATCATTAGGGAAGAAATAAAAGCCATTCGCTAATCCCCAAACCACTTTGTTTCTCTATGGCCCTTCAAAGAGCAGGGCCCCTAAATGGTGATTAAGGACTCTAGAGACCTTTTTCAAGAGAGATTCTTTTCCTTCCCCATATCAGGCAGAAGGAATCAAATTCTCAATCTGGGTATAATGTTTTTTTAATTAATACCATGGGACCGAAAATAAAATAAAATAATTATATGGGACTTTTAACCTTTTTAATAGGCTTTTTATGTTGCCTTTAAATAAAAACAACTCTCTCTGCTCAGCTTGTGGATTTGGGGTGATGGTGTTAATTTGCAGGCTGAGGCAGAGATGATGGAAACAGGGAGTTAGGATAAGCTCTACCTGGCTACAAGAACATCTCCTTGTGCCCTCTTGTTCTTGTCCATGCAACATTGTCTGCACAAAGCCAGAGGAACTTCAGCTCCCCCCAGGAACATGGGGACAGGAGAGGCCAGGGCACGGGCTGAGCTTAGGCCCCACAGCAGCCACTGGACATGGGTTGCAATGGGCATGTTGCATCTCAAGAGCAGCTGCCTGTGCGTGGAGCCTCCTCTCCCCAGCCCTGGGTGTTTGCTAGTGGACATGAACCCACAGCACTGGCAGCTGTGGCAAACACTTGGTTTTCTGTCCCTTGGTGCTAACTGCATTCTTGCACGTATGTGCAAAATGCGGGGAAAAATACTGGCGTCTGCAGTCATTTGCAGGGGTGTGAGCCAGGTGCTGGGCAGAAGTTCAGCAGAACATACCCACCCAAAAGTGGTAAAATGTAGATGCCTCCTTTTCTATTTCATGACACTTCTATTTTTCATCTGTGTGTTCCTTCTTCTCTTCTGGAGCCCTTTCCGGTAGCATGTGCCCTGTGAACACTGTTGAGACATGACCTCTAGACTTCTTTCCTCTCACTGTCCCTCCCAGGCTAATGGTCACATTTCTCATTTTCCTTTGAGCACAGCAAAGCTTTTTATAGCTCTGCTGCTGTTGTTGGAGGGGACACAGGTGCATGTGTGGGAGAGCAGAGGCACAGCCACAAATTGAACCATCTTTGTTTCACCGTTCCTCTTGTACCTTCATCCCCAACCAGAGAAAATATGGGAGCTCAGAGGTAGCCTTTATGACAGAAATGAGATATGTTTCACCTCTCACAGTTGGCTTCAAAAGCTCAGCACAATAGAAAACTGTGATGAGTCAGTAATACCCATGAAAGAAAAATAATTGACATGGTTCTTCTCATTAGTATTTCTAGGTGTGCTTTGTTTCAAGCCTCTATTTTAGGAGAACAGCAGGAAAAACTCTTCTAAAAGCCTCCTCCTGATTCCAGCAAAATTCTGATACTCGTATTTAAAAAGCCTATGAAATCATCTCAGAGGTAAGGGCAATGGTACTGGAGTTGTAAGGGGGCTGCAGAGCCACCACTGTTTCCATCAAGCAGAGCAGACGCTGGAGGCTCCAGCTGATGGCTCAGCCCAGCGACGCTGGCTGGTGGTCCCCAAAATGCAGCTCAGGCACCAGCACTGCCCTGGCTTACCCTGTGCCCCAGTCTGAGGATGTGACATGCAGAACAGGTCTTATGGGGGCTCTAGTTCTGGTGTAGCCCTCAAGAAATGACCCCCAGAGTCTGCTAGAAATTGGTGCTGTTGGTACCCGCAGGAAGAGGAAGAGGGCACTTCCTGTGGCAGTAAGTGAGCAGGAAAGCTTTGCCGTTATCCAGAGTGAACGTCCCAGCACTTTGCCAAACCTGCAAGGAGGACTGGTTAGTGCCTTTTGTACAAACCTCTGGCCAAGCTACTAAGCTGTATTCTCCTCTCAATTCAGGCCCTCTGGTGTAAATCTGGAGTAAACTGGTGTGAGCTGACAGAGGCTCAGCAGCGCTAACAGAGCAGAATTTATCCTTTTGGTTTTTCTTGTCCTTGGCGGATTCATCTGTCATTGGGAAGAAGCAGAAACTTATAATTAACAGAGAAGCAGGAAGGGAAAAGCAGAGTTCAAAGCCGTCTGCCAAAAGAAAATGATCCCAACCGAGTCTCCCATGATTGTGTCTGGGATGACAATCGCAGCCCAGCACTTCCAAGGACAGCTTATTGTTGTGCCGCTCTCCCCGTCCTCAGCAGCTGCTATTGTCCGCCTGCCTGGCCTTGCTTGTTGAGTTGTAAGTTGCCAACCCCAAATTAGGACTCTTCAGGGGCTAAAGGTCAACTGGCAGCTTTGGGATCTTTCGGAGGATGTGAGTTACAATGAGATCACTGAAAGCGCTCAAACAACCAGCAGCGCAGTGGCCAAAGGGGTTGGCTTAATGATGAGGAATGGGGCAAATCCGAGAGCTGATCCATTCCTCTGGGTGAATTTCTATACAAGCGCCGGTCCTTATAAAACAAGCCCGGTTTAAGCTATTTAAAATGGGGTTAAAAGGGGTCATAAATCTCTACAGGAGTTCAGGATCCACAGAAAACTCGATCTGATCTCTTTTACATCTGTTCCAGGTTCTCAGCCTTATCTGCTTCAGCTGCCTTTACTCTTTGTGGTTGCGCACAAATGCCATTAAACAAAAGTCCTTTTGCCGGGGCTGAGTGGCAGGTATAGGGTGACTGTGCGGCAGGGGAGGAGGAGAGCATGGAGCGGCGGGAGCTCTTGCCGCCGCCGGCCCCCGAAGCCCGCCTGATTGACATTGTAAATCTATACAGAGGGGTTGTTTGAGGGGAGCCTGTCAGATTGACAGTGTAAATGTGTAACACACACAGCCTGGGAGAGAGGAGCCTGCCGGCGGGTGGGAGAGCGCCGGCGGAGTGTCGGTCACACGGAGATTGAATTACAGCTGCATTAGATCAGAGCTGTGGGAAACGGCACCTCCTAAACACACACACGGCCGCGGCGGGAGGGAGGGAGGGAGGCAGGGAGGGAAGGAAGGCACGCCGGCAGGCAGCTGCGGGGCCGGGCTGAGGGCAGCGCGGGCGGAGCGGGGAAGGGGATGGGAATGGGAATAGGAATGGAGCTGGGAATGGGAATAGGAATGGAGCTGGGAATGGGAATGGAGCTGGGGATGGGGCTGGGACAGGGGCTTGGCTGGAGCTGGAAATGGGGATGGAGCTGAGGATGGGAATAGGATTAGATCTAGGGACAGGAATGGAGCTGGGGATGAGGATGGGAATGGAGATGGGGCTGGAGCTGGGGCTGGGAATGGAGCTGGGGCTGAGGAAATGGCTGGGGCAGGGACTGGGCTGGACCTGAAGCTGGGGATGGTAATGGAGCTGTAGCTGAGATGTAGCTGAGGATGGGGATGGAGATGGAGCTGGGGATGGATCTGGGGCTGGGCTGTAGCTGGGGCTGAGACTGAAGCTGGAACTGGGGATGAGAATGGGGCTGGAGCTGAAGCTGCCCTGACCACCCCACAGGGCCCTGGCTCCACTGCCCACCCAGCTCACCTCTCCTCAGCCAGCAGTTGGACAGAAGAGCCAAAAAGCCAAATCAAACAGCCTCCCCCCCCCAAACAAACAAACAAACAAACAAAACCTCCTCCCACTACCATAAAATAAAGGAAAAAGTCCGGGATGGGAGTGGTGAGATGGCAGCTCCGCAGCTGGAAGGGGCCAGACTCCAAAGGGGATTTTGCTGGCTTTAACCGATACCTTTTAAGATTCATGGGTTTATAGCGTTTCACTGCCACTGTGGGGAAGAATCTCAAGACCCTACAGGCCCCCTCAGATACCAATCGCCTTCCTAATCCTTTTGATTTGCCATATACTCTGCTGGCATTTCACAAACCTGTGGTATTAATGCCCCCGAGCTGGAGGGGGTGGGGCTGGAAAACAGAAGCATTTTAAGCTCTATTAGAAAGGGCAAAAAGTCAGCTGGCTTTGAAATGAACTCGCTCAGCAGGAGCAGTGGAAGCATTTCCAGGAGACAGCGGGAAGGCATTTGTTTTCTTGGCTGGCACCGAAGCGCCGGCTTGACAATGCATGGCCTTCTGTGGGGCCATTGCACCTCGGCGCCTGCAGCCACCCGGCTTCACCCGCTGCCACCAGGCTTCACCCGCCACCACCCCACTTCACTCACCATCACCCGGCTTCACCCGCTGCCACCAGGCTTCACCCGCCACCACCCCACTTCACTCACCATCACCCGGCTTCACCCGCTGCCACCAGGCTTCACCCGCCACCACCCCACTTCACTCACCATCACCCGGCTTCACCCGCTGCCACCCTGCTTCACCTGCTGCCACCTGGCTTCACCCGACACCACCCCGCTTCACCCACTGCCACCCCACCGCAGGAGGAATCAGCTTTCTTTTGCTGGGGAAGAAATAGCCTCCTCGTCTCCCCTTTAATTGCCTGTGTTTGCACATCTCCCTGAGGGTGGGGTGAGCAGAGGTCAGAAAATGACCATAAAGGCTCATAACCAGAGACCAGACTTTTTTGTCTTTTTGTTTCTAATTGTTATTCTTGTTGTGCAACCCACTTTTCAGGACACTATCTTCTACTTGATTTTCCAGTGTCCCCTGCTTTGCATAATCTCCTCTCTGCCCAAATCTACTCACAAACATTGGCCAGTCCATTTGGAATTTCTCAGCCTCCAGTCTAATTCTCATAAATAAAACCCGAGCCAAAGAGCAAGACAATCCCTGACAGTGGAGCCAGGGCTCCACAGAGTCCACAGATCCACAGGGCAGCTTGCCCCCAGCTACAGGGCAAGATCAGACCTACGCTTTACAGCTCTTGAAGTCTTGGAGACTTGCTGCAAGGCTGATCTGTGCAGCTTGGCTGAACACCAGAGTGGCTGGCAGCAGGGAGAGGCTGTTGCTGGGATCATGCAGTCATGGGTCCAGAAATGGACATAAAGGTATGCTGTGATTTGTAGCAAGTGGCCCTGCAATATAAAAAATAGAGGCATTTTTCTTCTGCCCTTCCCAGGGATTTACAGACTGGACTGCAGCCCTGTAGGTTGCTCCCAGTAAAGGCAGATTCCTGGCACTGTCGCATTTTGTCACACCGAGCTGCAGCGTGAAGCAAGCAGCAAATGACTTGTGCTTGGTGTGAAGGGCACACAGAGGATCACCACACATCCCCTGCCCGCATGTCAGCTGGCGGGAAACTTCCCTGGCTTCAGGTTGTTTCACCTCCTACATACACCACAGCTGATCACAAAATCAGTCCTTAATTGACATCTCTCTGAAGGACCCTACTTACAGAATCACAGATTGGTTTGGGCTGGAAAGCACCTTAGAGATCATTCAGTTCAAACCCCCTGCCATGCGCAGGGTCACCTTCCACTAGACCAGGTTGCTCTAAGCCCTGTCCAACCTGGCCTTGAACACTGCCAGGGATGGGGCAGCCACAGCTTCTCTGGGCAACCTGTGCCAGCGCCTCAGCACCCTCACAGGGAAGAACTTTCTAATGTTCAATCTAAATCTACCCTCTCCCAGTTTAAAGTCATTCGCTTTATATCACTATGTGCCCTTGTAAAAAAGTCTCTCTCCAGCTTTCTTGTAGGCCCCTTTAGGTACTGGAAGGATGCTATAAGGCCTCCCATGAGCCTTCTACAGGCTGAACAAGCCCAGCTCTTTCAGCCTGTCTTCACAGGAGAGGTGCTCCAGCCCCCTCATCATCTTTGTGGCCTCCTCTGGACTCAAGTGAGCAGGTCTACATCCCTCTTGTGTTGGGGGTCCCACAGCTGAATGTATCACTCCTGGTGTGGGGTCTCACAAGAATGGAGTAGAGTGGGAGAATCATCTTCCCTGATCTGCTGGTCACACTGCTTTGGATGCAGCCCAGGATACTGTTGGCTTTCTGGGCTGCAAGCACACACTGACAGGTCATGTTGAAGAAGGTCCTTGAAGAACCTTCTACGAAATCCTTTCAAACTAAGCCAGATTTGGCTTATCTGACCTTGGTGAATAATTCCCACAGCTGTGGTGAGAATAGCAACTGCTTCAGCTGTATCAGATGCAGCCAGACCTGCTTCAGGATCCCTATTTACAGCAGGATGTACCTTGGCAGCAGGAGTGGCTTGCAGTGGGCTTGGCCACTCTTCCATGACTATCTAGGTTGTCTGGTTGCTCACCAGCATGGTTTTAGTCCAGTCTCCAATATGCAGAAGGGAGGAGGCTACTGTCCTTTTAGGGGACAGAAACTTAAACTGTATTGTGGCACTTATCCTCATGAGCCCTGGCCTCTTTATTTAAGAGTATGGACATAGTCCAGGTAAAGTAAGCCCAAAGCTTTACAGCAGGGCTTTGCTACTCCCAGTTCACAGACAAACTGCCACCCAACAGACTCTGACACTGCTTTGGGTCACAGGAAGTTAAGTCTCAAGACAGAGCCTGACTGACTCTGCAATGAAAGTGTCCCCTGCCGAGCATCTTTTGCTCAGTCCCCTTGCTTACAGGCCAGCCAAGGTCAGGGAAAGCCACATGAGGATGGACAGATCTTTATGTCTCCTGCTGTAAGAGATGTCTCTGTTACTCAATATAAGGGGAGCTTTGAACTCTGACTCCTTGCAAGCCTCATCCACATAGGGTTTCTTACTGTTTGTTCAGAGCTCCTTACAGTTCTGTCTGCTACAGTATTTGGGGGAGTGGGGTGTGTACATTCAATTTCATGGTTGTTTATAGTTTGTTCGCCTTTGGAAAGAATGTAAGGATTGTTCTAGAAGTTGTTGGTAGACAACAAACACGCAGTTCATGTCGTTTTGATATTCATACCCTATTACACTTATAAAATGAGAACTAGAAAGATGTGTCAGGCAGCATCCCTCTGTTCTCTGCCTTCAAGCTCCAGTAGCTGCCATGCTGTGTTCTCACTGACCAGATCACTGACTGACCTTGTCATTTGGCCAGGCCTAACCTTGCTGGAGGAGATCAGCCCAAGGTAAAGCTGACACAGCCCTGTAGAAGAGTGATAAGGTCCAGATGCCTCACTCTTTGGCCAATGGCCAGACCTCCTCCAGCTAGTACTAACCACGGGAAGATGTTTCTCCCGCAGATATCTTTTGTTGAAGTCTCCCAGCTCAGCTTAGGATGCCCAGGAGGGAAGGTATGACTCCTTCAGGTTGATCCCATAGGACTAGGAGATGTTTTTCAGCGCTACATTACTCTGCAAGGAGAGAATATGCTTCTCCATCTTGTTGGCTGATGTGCGGTTTGTCACAGCTCACATGCTGAATAACTCACAGATTCTGGTCCCTGCTGCTGTCACTCAGGGGTAACCAATAACACTACACTGGTGGTCAATCCACCCTGTGGAAGGGCTGCAGGGAAAGAGGGATTGCTTCCATTTCCTCATGGATGCAGCGAAGCAGTTTGGGTCCTGAGAAGGGAGAAATAAACTCTTCTGAAGAATCTGCTAGTTGACAGCAGAGCATTACTGGAGACATTTTCTCGTACAAAACAACAAAAGACTCTGAAAACAATAGAGGCTTTTATACTGTGCAAGTTTTATAATTGAAAAACTTTTCATGGCTTTATGAGCCTTTTTCATGGCCTTTATGAGAAAAGACCATTGAATGAGGTAGGAAGTCAGAGCTACAGGTGCATTTGAGCCTCAGACATTTTGGCAGGTATGGGCCTTTGGGTGAGAAGGTGCTAATGCAGTGTGTCAGGGCAGGAGGCAGCATAGGGTCCATTTGTAGTTCTGCAGAAGACAGTCAAGGCATACAGTGCAAATAACTCACCTTTGAATTTCCAGTGCTATCAGGAATGAATCAGTGAATCCACAAAATCTGGCCATCAGGAGCTTTCTGTGAAGTATTGTACAAGAGCAAACAGCAACTCCTCAAAGCAGAACTCTTCCCAGAATAGGATTTTGGAGAGAGAAGTGCTTCAATTTATTCAGTGTTTGAAATTAATATGCTGTGTTATAGTCAATGAAATACAATTTAGTTTTGACATTGCAGTTGATTTACTTTAAAACATGATTGAAATAAAATTGCTGTTAAATAAATAGCTGTGCCTCTTTCCTATATTATGAACTTGCCAACATTTTTGAGAATTCAGTTCAGAGTCTGAATGCTTAGTATGAGAGGGTCCTCACCCTGTAGCTTCAGAGAAGACCCACCAAACAGGAACAGCAAGAAAGAGGATGATGCTGTCCTTCATACAACTAGAGTGTATCATACCTTGATGAGATCCTGGTTATTTATTTTCCTGCAACAGGTAACTCCTCTTCTTGTTTACTGGCTGGTTGCAATATAATTTTTCTTCTCGTTCTCATGACATGTTAAGGATCACAAATCATGTTTTGTGTCTGGGTTGCTCCAGTTTTCAGGAGAGATGAAGCAGTTCAGGTAGGGAACAATCCAGTCCCTATACAGGACTCTCCTATCTCACATAACCACTGATCCCTCTCTGCTGAAAGCAAACCTCTGTGTGAAATGCACTGATTCAGCCACTTCAGGACACCCCTTTCTTTTATTATTTTTTGTTTTTAACCTGAATTCCTGACAGCTCCCAGTGCAGGATTTTTTTGGTCCTGGCTCACAATGGAGCAGGAAGGTTTGCTACTGCAAAAGTATTCGGGTTTGAAAGGGCTTGTGGTGCTGGGGAAGCTCACAGGTTGCAGCCAAGAAGGGCAAGATCACACTTCCAGGAAAGTATGACAAACCCAATTTCCACATTGACTTAGCACACAGAGTGCCCTGGTAAATATAGCACCTCTGAGGTCATAGGGATGGGGTGCTAGGGGTAGAGTTCAGTTAATTTATGGCTGGGCAATGCAAATCAGGGGATTCATCCCTTTGATGTCAACTCTGTTATCAGCACTGCTCTCTGGGTGTGTGAGATTAGCTAGCGTGCATTATAAGGTTGCAGAGCAGGATGTTGTTTCCTGGGCAGGCAAAAAGAGACACTGCAGAAGTGGGGTGGTGTGCCCATCAGAGCTGGTAGGCTGCTGTCTGGGCAAAGCAGGTCTTGGAGGGATAGTGGGGAGGATGTCACCAATGAAACAACTTATCAGGGTGTACTTCTGCAAATGCATGCTTCGTGAGCTGTGTAATCTGCCCTGACCTTCAGAGACCATCCACAGGGTAGTAGCAGCAAGTGTGGGCCAGCTCCTCTGCTGCTGGCAACAGCAGTGATAGCCCTTGGTCTCCAACACCTGTTCCTCCAGAAGTCATTCAGTATGTTGTCTGGCCACAGAAGATAAATGCCGCACTTTTCCTTGTCTGCACAGGCCACCCAAACTGGGGGTCCTGTGAAGGGGTGTGGACACAGGACCCTGAGAGACCTGACAGAGAATCCAGCAACTGTTGCTCTCACCTAGTTAAAGCTCCTCTGATCAGTCTCAGACAGCTTCTCTCCTCTCTTTGCCCCTCTGCTCCTAACAACCTTCCAAAGAAGTTTCCTTGTACAAGAGCTAATAATGATATGTCTCAGTATTTTCAGATAAAACAAAACTACTTTGTTTTATTGTAGCATATTTTAAAATATATGGTGTATGCAGAATGTAGAGCTGGGCGATGTCTTCGTACCACACCTCCTTGATGAACCTACCCAACATCTCCATAGTATCTCCACTGATAATGAATGAGGACACCTTGGCCCTGTACTAAAAGCTGCCTGGTGCGCCGCTGAGCACCCATGGGATCTCTTCTTCAGTGACTGTAGCATGTAACATGTAACAGGGGAGCTACCGCGTCAGTCATGTACATTTTTTTGTAGCTATAATTGAAACAAGAAAGATTTACAGGAGCCTTGAAAGCGTTATACAAAAAGCTTTCCACGCTTCTAAATTTTGATTCCTTTTGAAGAGTACAGGAACTTGTATCTGAAAGTGTTCACGTACACCTAAAAGAAACAAACAGCAGCCTTGTTATTTACCATGTCCGAAACCACTGGAAACTGGAAAGTGGCCCTCTAAATATACTAAAAAAGAAGAAATATTGTGTAACGGGTGAGGCAAAGGAAGTGCAATCTAGTGATTAAGGCAGGAGCAGGACTGCCACGAGGTCTTTCTGGCAACAGTTTTATTCCTGGCTTCCTACCACAGGCTTCCTGTGTGCCTGGGCAGGCGCTGAAGGGCCAGGCAGGGTAAGCAGGTCTGGGTGCACACCGGGAGTAATGCCCTGGGACTGTGGCCAGGGCGTTCATGGGGTCAGGACTTTGCTTTTGGAGCAGCTCAGGAGCTGCTCTCAAACTCTAAGCCAAGGAGTCTGGGGCCTTGTCTGAGGCAGGGATGTGGAGAAGAGCCATCATGGGAAGGTTGTCTTGAGATGGAAGGGCATCTTGGCCATGGCATCACTGCCTCTGGGTGGCCTTGCGCAACTGGAGCAAAGCAGGGGCTTGAGTTATGGCTTTCTGAGAACACATATGTTTTTCAGGGGCAGCAATGCACCATGGCCTCCTCCTCTGCACTCACAGTCCCTCCTCATGTGGTCATGATGGGAGTGGACTTGGGAGACTATAAAGCTGCCTTCATCAAAGCACACCTTCTTAGGGGAAAGAAGAAAGCGGGATTGAAATACAGAGGATCATTTGTGATCTAATCAAAGGGGCTTTGCCTTCTGCTCTCATCACCCTCCAACTTAGTTTCCCCTCCACAGGCAGGATGAGCAAGGCGGGTGAGGGAGGGATACAAATTTAGAGGCACCAACCACCCTATTTATATCCATTGAACATTAAAGGTGGCCGCCCTGGGGTGTTCGTGTCCCCCCCCACTGGCTGCCTCACGAGGCTCAGATAACAAACAGAGCCCTGGCTGCACAGCAGATCTGTTGTGGGGATTATCTACCCGTTTGAAGTGAAATTTAGCTGGTCTTAATCAGAAATCTAACCGCATCAGGTTCGCATTAGCTTGTGCGGAGGTAGGAGTTTCACACGCTGACATGGTAGCAATTAAGCGAGTCACTACTGGTTCTTACCCCAGGGTATAACTTTGGTTTCTTCCTTGCAGATTAGTGGGGCTGTGCGCCTTTCCACATAGTTTTCTTTCCTGTAGAACCTGGCTATTTCATGTTGAACCCTCTGGGACCGTTTATTAGACCACACAAATGGTAATTATTTTCCAAAGAGGCGGACAGAGTTCCAGACCTCTAGCATGGACAGTTATTAAAATGCTATGAATCTGAGCAAGAAGAGGGATATCACTAAAGCCAAAGAAGCCTTAAAACTACATAAATGCAAGGACTGACATATTTCTGTGTGGCAGGAACAGAAGACAAATATTCATTTCAAAATGCATCATTATGCCTTTCTTGGCATGGGAGGTGAGAATGAGGGGAGCTCCTCTTGGGTCCCCCTTCATTTCTTCCCTTGGCTCCTCGGCTTGGACAAAGCCACAGACCTCATCCCGTCTTCATGTAAAACCCTCCCAGAGGACCCAATTATAGCCTGGTTACCCCTCACATGAGCCCACTGGGAGAACCCACATTTATTTCAAGACTGAGGCTGAAGGCCTGACATGCAGGAAGGGGAGGGATGTGTCCCACCCTTGGAAACAGCACTTCCTATGAAAGGAAGAAGTTTGCATGGAAAAAAAGGTGAGATCTGTGAGTTACAGCTGATCAAAATGAATACACACACACTATCAATTATCTCAGCCAAAAGTGAGCCTCCTGCCACTATGAGAGCAAATGCTTTTCACAAGACAAGCTGCTCTCAGATGAATTTTCAGCATGTGACAGTTTTTCATCTGTGTGGCAACTATCTTTTCCTAAACAACCCTATGTGTTGTAGATGCTGTAACGAAAGGACTGCTTCCAATTACTTTCTGGAGTTCCCACCTACAGTATTCTGAGGTAGCCACACAGGGGAGTATCTTGTTCCAAACCCATTGTGTTTCTCTTAGTGTTTGCATCAGTCAGGAGTGAATTCTTTTCATGTGAATTGAGAGACAAAATTCATATCTATTACCTCAAAAATGTAGAGTTCTGTAGACAAAAATTCTTCCACTTTCTAGACTGAGCCATAAAAATACAAGAAGAAGAAAAAACAATAAAATAGTAATTTGCTGCTTGGTTAAAGGCAATAGGTGATCACATTACCCTGGTGTTAACTTATACAGTAAGTTAATCTCATTAAGTCATTTCAAAACAGGCTGACCCTGATCCCAAATATATAGTCACTTTCTGCAAGGAAGGATGCATATAAGCTAATATTGCTGTTGTATGACTTGGGCAACTCTTCTACAGCATTTGAGTCCCCTGAAAGCTGTTTGAAGAGCTGTGATTGCTCATGCATAGGATTGGCCTCAGCAAGGCTTCTACATGAGAACCTGCCTGTGTTGGACAAGCACAGAGAAGCAAAGGGAGTGAACAGATGCAGGAAGGCCAGTATGAGTTTTCTCAGCTCCGATGTCTACATTTCAGAGGGGCTACAACATACAAATACAAATAACACATGAAGCAAGGAGGCCAGCATTCGAACAAGCTCAGCCTGAATCTTTGCAGCAATCACCACAACAGCTGTTAAGTCCGTAGAGCATTTGAAAGGCAAACATTAATGCTAGCAAGCAAAGATGATGGCAAATCCAGCTGTAAGCCACCAGATGAGGATTTTCTAGAGATAGTGAATGGCCTGCTGCAGAGACCTGACTCCTGTCACGTCTGTGGGCTCAGTGAGTGTCCCCACTGCTACTTGTGCCTTCTGATGAGGCTGGCAGATGAGAAGCAGCCCAGGGCCATATAGTTCTCCTTTGCTGGTACCTGCTCTTGTCAGGCAGCCTTTGGCACTGCATGGAAGAGCTGCCCATGTCAAGGGTGGATTTCCGGATCAAAGACCCAGTTCTGGCTCCAGTTACACCTTTGTCATCTGGAGGGAACTGAGCTCCAGGTCAGGAAGGTCTCAGCTCCAGCAGCTGTAAGTTATACCTAGCTAGGAATCAGTCCATTGGCTTCTTATCTAAGCATACGCATTTTAGCTAACCTGCACCAAACTTGTCCTGCTACCAGCAGCAGCCCAGTGGCATAAACTCTGGGAAACCAGCGACAGTCCTTGGTAGGCTCGTCCAGATGGTGGCTGGTTCTTCACAGCTGAGGTTACCTGTGAGCACCTGCTGCATGCCATTACACGTAGGCTCTGTGCTGAGGAGCACTCCTCCTCTTCCAGCTCCACAGGATCCTGTGGGCTCTTTGTCTATCTCTGTAATTAACAGGACTACTTCTGACATTAGCAGGGTAATGGCTATTTTTATATTCTTGTAGCACTTTAACTGGGAAAGTGTTGTACATTGCCTCAAAGAATATGGTGTGGGTGTGTGCCTGTGTCAAGAGGTTTCGTGGACAACATCATAGCTATGGATTTTAATGCCCTCCTCCACAGTTTTGCCAACAGAGTGAAATGCAGCATTGAGCATTTTCCATGTTAGTGGCCCCAGATCCAGACTCCCTGTCTTCCTCTTGGTTTAAGTTCAGATGCTGCATTTCTTTATGGAGACTCAAGTGACAAAGACTCCAATGAGCATAATTTCAATGGCTTTCTAAACTCACCCCATAACAGAGCAGGCATATTGTATTTTGTAGGGCTTAAAGACTTCTAAGCCAAATCAACTGACAGTTCGAAGGAGGCCAGGACAGATATTCTTGTTCCATACATTATGCCATTCCTGACAGCAGCTACCACTTATATTTCTTGCTGTTTACTTTTCAAGAGGTCAACAACCAGTGTATGCAGGGAAGCTTTGCCCAGGAGTTACAATATTCCAGTTGTGTTGTTCCTTTCAGCAGCTCCTGTCTTTTACTGGTCCAAGGTAACAACCTTCTTTCCATATTTTCTTTTTTCTTCACTGAATCAGAACTACTCTCTTAAATTATGTATATATATGTTTCCCATTCCAAAGCTCCCCCACCCCCAGTATTTATGAAAAAGTATAACAATGAAGATATCGACTTCCAGTTTTGAGCCACAAGATTGATATTCCTCCAAAGTAAATACTGGCCTTGGCTGTGCCACAGTCAATGTTTACCTTGAGTAAAATAAATGTTGCTGACAACCAAAATCTGAAGTCAATATTGGTCTGCTGTAATCCACCTGGTATAAAGTAATCAGTTTCCTTTATATTGCCTGAATGCTTTACACAAATATTTTCAAGTTAAAGGTGGGCTCTACATTCCTGTAGTTGTAAATGCAGTACTGAAACCATCCTCCATTCTCAGTTATTACAATCCTGGGAAATGTTCAAGAGAGCATATGAAAGCTCTCCTATCTCAGAAACAATCTGTGAGTGACTGATTAACTATCTAATCCGTGTACCTACTCTGAGGCCCATTACTCCAGTGTCTAAGAGTCTTACAAATCCTTAAGAGAGGAAAAGTTTGCAAAGAAGGAGAGTATCTTTTACTAGACCAGGTGATATAGCTGAGAAAGTGGATAAACTTGGTACATAAACCTTAGATCTAAAGATATTGACTCTTCCTAAAAAGCCTGCATCTCATTTATTTAAACCATCAGGGCTACAGCAATATTGTCGCTACTACTACATCTAAGGACAGAGATAATTTCTTCCTCCTAATCCAGGGGAAACATTTCAGTAGTCAAAAGAGGCTCTTTTAAAATGAATTTCTTTTGGTAAGCAAGCTTTGGCAACCATCTCATTTATCTGTGCTGCTGTTTATCTGTCTAATGATCAGTCACTCCCTACTCAAGTAACACTGAAGACTGTTGGCCAACACCCGCCATTTGACAAATGGCAGATTCAAACTAATGAAGATCCTACCTGTTTTATGCAAAACTGGAGAAGAAGAGGGACCTAGATTAGTCTTACATTGGTCATGCCAGTGGAGTCAATCTAGGTAGTCAGCATGCCCAAGTCTTCATGCCCACGGCAGCACAGTCTGCCCCCTGTCCAAGTGCCAGCCTGTGGGTACGGGCAGCAGCACTGTGGAGCCAGCTGGCAGGTATACATAGTGGGTCAGTATCAGGATGTAGAGCATCACTCCTTAGGTTTGATTCATTCTGCTGACCATGGAAAAGCACCGTTTTTTAAATTTCTGTGTGTAACCAAGTATACTGTACCAGGACACACACACAGAGAAAGTTGAAATTAGGTCATTCACTTAATTTGTAGTTCCAAATGGGGTGGACATCTTCACACAGCATTTTGCAATTACCGTGACCAATGCACCCAGAAGCCTCTCTTTTATCTGGAACTATGTTGTTCCATTGCAATGGTTGTTTTAGGCAGCTGTGGCCATGAAGTCTGTGTGAAGCTCCCTCAGGCAGCTAAACCAGTCGCCAATAGGCTTTGCATATCAGGACAGAAATCGTGAGCTGCTTTCCATATTCAGTGAGAAAACAGGAAAAAGAACAGAGAGCTTTCGAATGACTCACTGATGGGCTGGGTTTTTTGTCCTTGCTGTAGCTTTTTAATTTCTAAATATAAATAATGAGTTGCAAGAACTAAAAAATCATTAACTAGATTAAGTCCTGATGAAGTTTTGTAATTATTATAGTGCACAGAGTTGCTTTGCTAGATTATTTTTCCTTTGGTTCAGGTTGCTTTGTGCAAAGATGTTGGTGGTCCTCACAAATCCTTAGAAGATATCAGAACAGAACACTCAACAATCCCTGCAGTGCAATTCTGCTTGATTAGCAAAATGTCTGGGAACTCAGTGGCTACAACAGTTTGTGAGTTGTATTATAAAATAAATAATTAATAACAAGTTGTAATGTTTAAGGCCAGTGGAAGACCACAGTTGCTAAAAGCTGCAAACTCCATTGACTCTTAGGGATACATTAAAGCACGGCTTTCCCCTCAGTAACAGAGCATTCATTTCCAAGGAGAGGGATGCTTTCCACCATGAAAAGAAAGATCTAACAGGGCACTGCTCAGGCGTATTTGCTTGTCATGACTGACAAAGGTATAAACCAATATAAGCCAAGCCTGGGGTTATTTGATGGAAATAATGAAGTTAACGATCCAGATACAAATGTCCTCCATATTTCTATAGGGTGCCTTCCTCGCTGGCCACCTGTTTCCTGAGTAAAGCAGGTTGTGATGCAGGGAGGGCTCTGCAGGTCTTCACCTCATTAAGCTTCTCCGCATTCATGGTGGATGACCCTGACTCCAAGGCAGACCATGCCTGCTCATCTGCAGAGGGCTGGGGCACCAGCTACTTGATCACATCTCTCCTGAAATTCTAGCTCCTTATCTCATTGAAAGCTAGACTGCAAATATTTCCCCAATTTACCTACCAAAGTGATTGGAGCTACCGTATGGACGTGAAGTGTCTCTAAGTGGCAAAAGATGTTACGAAGAGAAAGCAGGATGTGCAGGGTGGTATGAGGATGCCAGCTCTGAAGCCTTGCATAGTGACTCTGAAAGACACTTCTTCCCATGGCAGGAAAACTATCCAGCCTTGCTCTGGGCCAGTCTGTACCTTCAGTAGTTCAAAGTATTTTCCTGTACTCCAAGCTGAGGAGGTTATCGTGAGACAGGTAACCCAGAAAGAAAAAACAGGGCTGGGGGATGACATAAATGACAATGTCCAAGTATTAATGTGACACTCAAAGAGATGCCCTATAAAGCTGAGCTGACTCACAGGGAAGTGTTTCACTGTTTCCAAAACCTGGGACTTGTTTTCCCCACAGAAAGGACAGGAAAACCCCAAACCAAACAGACTGAAGATACTTCAATTTTCCCCGACCCAAGTGAAAATAAAAACAAAACAAAACAAAACAAAAATATTGGAATTTCCCAGAGGATGGAAATTTAGCCTTTTTTTTTTTTCTAGCTGCAATCCCACAGCAGCACGGCAGCTGAGCCATTTCTCTAGGCTTTTCCTTAGACATTACTGGAGCTGTAGAGCACAGGCTGTACTTGCACTGAGCCTGACTAGAGTTATTAGCAGCAAACCTCTGCTTTCATGAGCTTGTGTGTGGTGAAAGAGAATCAAATGAAGCCTTAGACCTTCTCCTGTTTCTGGGTGAGTGCTTGGCACTTCCCCTCCAATGTAATAGGTTAAGACCTGCCTCCTCCTGAGCATGCCTGTGCCTTTGCTGGGCCTGACCCTGATGCTGATGCAGGCATTAGACACTCAAACCAGTTGCCCAGGATTGAAATGTGAAGAGCACGAGCTATGACTCTCTGGAGTTCACTGGCTGCAGGAGCCCCCTCCCTGTGCAGCTGCAGCACTTGTCTTTGCTTGCATACTCTTAGCCCCCCACTTTTTTCCCCATCCTGTGAAACTGTAGAACACAGAGGGTCACTCTAGACCAGCAGGGAAAGGACTATTAATGCCTGAGCACAGCCCCAGGGCTTGCTGGCTGCAAGAGAAGGATGGGTTTCAGCCAAAGCCACTGATGTGACACCAGGGGTCAGTGGGACCCTAGCAGCTCCCACTGGATGGGCTCCATCCTGTGCCTGTGTGGGCTGCCTTTTGCCTGCCCAATCTGAGGAGGGTCTGGTGTGCTTGGTGTTTGGAAAGCACCAGGTTTATGGGTAGGAGGATTTAAGTGGAGATCTAAAAGAAAAAACCACAGCACCCTAAATCAAATGAAACATTGAGTCTAAAACCTGATCCATGCACAGGTACTTGGTCTTGCCACGTGACTTGGCCTTGCTGCCTGACGCCTGCACTAATAAGCGAATGCCATGACTCAGGTAATTCTCTCTCTCTCTCTCTCTGGGTCTCATTTTGTTTTGCAAGCCATGGCATGAGCTAGCTTTAGCCTTGCCATAAAAATCTGACTCATTTCCTAAGGGCAGGCAAAAATAACCTGAGGATTTTTTAAAATGCTGCTTTCACCTTCTTAGCCACAACAGAAAGACGTCGGGGACTTCTTGAGGGAAAAAAAAAAAAAAATCAGGTTTTTAAACACAGATGAGATGTTCTTTCCAGCCTGATTTTCTTTGACTCTGTGAGCTGCTCCTTTTCAGAAAAGAAAATCTGTGCCTTTTCCATTGCTAGCATTTGACAATCAGCACTTCTTCTCTCTTCCCTAAGTGGTAAAGCCAGGGGGAGGGAGAGGGCTGAAAGTAAAGCAAAGAATTGTTCAGATTGCCTAGATCCCTCCGGGAAGTGATCTTTCTGCTTTTAGTCCAGACACACGCCTCCCAGCTAGCCAGCAGCTCCAACTAATTAGCACACGTGATGGGAATAGGAAATAAAGCCACAAACAATAGTAGCGTGGGAACGCAGTGTAAACTGCAATTACATAGACACCCCCCCACCCCCCCCCCCGCCTTCCCCCACCCACCCCCCACTCTGCCCGGCTCCAAATAAATAAATAAAGGTATAAATAAATAAAGTGTATAAATCCCCAAGAGCTGCCGAGGATACAGCAGATAAACGTGGGAGGTGCAAACCATGCAGACCAGGAGGTGAAGGTCTGCATTTGCAGGATGAGCAAGAGCCAGCTATTGCTTTCATTCCATACTTCAAGTATATAGAGGCTGCTCCGTTTCCTTTTGTTCAGTGCTTGGGCACAACAGAAAAATGTGTTTGGGGAATTTCAGCACTTGCCAGGTCATGGAGGAGGTCACTCCACTTTTGTTGGGAGAGAGGCAGAAGAAGAAAGGGGGCAATCAAATATCCTCCTTGAGACAGCTTACAAGCACATGTCTCATGCTGTCAGGGGGCTAGGCTCCAGTGTGACACTTCCAGCTTCTTGTCTTGCTGCCAAGCTGAATATGTTTGGTATACGTTATATATGTGAGAAGTGGTCACCACCTCTCCAGCCGACCACAGCTTTAAGACATATTATAACAGAGCTATTGTGTGGGATTAAACACATTTGCTGTGGTTTAAGCATTACGAGCGTGTGACTGTTTGTACTTGCTTTAGAGCACTGCCACTAATACTGACCATGGAGGTGCTCATACAGAGCTCATAATCATGGCATCACAGTGCTCAGACAGTTATGTATCGAAAGGCATGTCCTAGTCATTTGGTTTTTTGACAGGTAAACCCAAGGGATTTTTATTGCAGCTACAGCAGTATAAATCAGAAAGGAAGCCTGGGTATGCATGGAAAGTTACTGTTATAGCTGACGTGGCATGCTGCTTTGGTAGCTCCTGTTCCCATATAACTGAGATTATCTGGAATAAACCTTTCAGGTGGCTGCTATTTTGGAAGAAAATTATTTCTCCTGGAATAATTTTTCTTCTTTAAAAGCAGACAAAATGAAGGTCACTCTGAAAACTGTGGACCCAAAGAGGGTATTAGTTATAGTTTTTCTTATTTAAAAGCAGATGAAATGAAGGTTGCTCTGAGAACAGTGGATCTACACAGGGTATTAGTTTTGCACTGCTATACCGGTCAGCTCTGCAGGATTCACAAGTCTTGACTTTTCTGAAACCTGTAAGAATGCTGCAGCTTTTAAATACTGTGAGCAAAACTGAAATCAGGCATTTTTCAGGAAAATACCCTCAGTGTCAGCACAGGTCATTGTTATTTTGTTACTGTGTTTTTGTGGCACTTCAAAATTGGCTTGAATCCCAAAACCAGCTGCTTTACAACCCCTCAGTCTGGAGTTAAAAACTCTCAGGTCAGATGCTGATACACATGTAGATTATTTATGAAATAAAAACAATTTAGGAACCTAACAGAAAGTAGGCTCAGTATGTAACTTTATTCTGGCAAAATCAGAGTGGCACTTTGGTTGTTTATTTTTATCCTGGTATTCCATAACGTCATGGAAGAGACAACTGATGATAGGATTTGATTTTGCTATCCTCCAATGTCCAAATACTCTGCCTGCCTGGAATAAGGTTTCACATTCAAGCCAGTCAAGCTTGGTCTTTATTTTATCTGAAGTAGGCAAAATCAGGTTACTTTGCCAGGATCTCCATGATGAGACCTCAGCCAAAGCCCTGATGGCCTTGTGGCAATTAAAAATCCCTGGCACTTTCTCACTCGTCACACATGGTAAACATCCCCTCACAGTTCATTACTTTGTGACTGGGGGTGTCTCATGCAGTGGTTGTTTCCCCAGGTCTAGCTTTTGTTCAGGTGGCTGATTGCTGTGGGACAGCGGGTGTCTGGTAAATGCTATGGCAGAAAGGTGTGAGGTGAATATAAGTTATCAATAAGTTATCATCTGAGAGAAAATAGAGACACTTTTCCAGGAGTCAGTACTCACCACATCTGATAGGTAATATCCACTGCTTTCATTTAACCTGTCTGTGCAATGGTCATCAAAGCTTTCAATAGCTGGTACCTTCAAAAGCAATAAACTATTGCTTTGATTTGCTTTATTCCAAGCTGTACTTACCAACATGTAAGTTGCATTCTCAACTTGCATTTTTATTTTTGCATGATGAAATTGAGTTCTTAGAAACTTTTTAGGAAAAAAGATTGTTTCTATTTGCCCCAAAGTCATGTTTTCCCCTTGAAAAGCAGACTTTTAAATAAAATCTGCATGGTGAAACAGAAGGTCTGAGAGTTGTTTTCTATCCTATGCTTCCTCACAAGCACACACATTTTTCTCAAAGCTTCATCTTATTGGCAAAGACAACTCAAAGTAGGGCTCAGACTGTAGGCACTCTTTGGAGCAGAGACTTCCACACATCATTGTATAACACAGAACATGGTTTGAACACTGCTCTCAGAACACTTAAGTTGCAAAATTGAACAGGAAAAATGGCTAGTCAGGCTGTTTCTTGGCGGACTGAAAGGATTTCGACAGCAGGAAACCAGAGCAAGTTTCTGTATGATTATTCCTCAGTCCAATTATGAGAAAAGTACTGCAGGAACAGAAGAAAACTATCTGGGCAAACTACAGAGGGTTTGCATGAACAGATGTCTGCAAAAAGAAAAACAGGATTTTACTCTGCAATATCTGGTGCAAACTGTACTGTGATCAAACTGTGATACTGAGAAATGAATACAGGCATAAATGAACAGCTCAGGTACAGTGAAACTGTCAACTTGGTGCGATGGTGTTTGTAGGTGACCCGTGTCTGTGGCCACTGTCCACTCTAGCATCTGGCAGTGCTGACGGAGGCTGTCCTGCAATAAGATGTCACTAAATTTCTTGTGTGATTTTACACACAAGGTACACTCTTACACACATAGACATGACATTTTCCTGAGCAAAGGTGGCTGCAGATGAAACCAGAATTTTCTACACTGTGCCACCCCAAGTCAATCCCCTTTTCATCTGTTATGAGACAGCCATTAATTAACATGACCTGGTCTCATTTCCCCTGTAGCTTGTTGGCCTCCTTCAGTGCACAGGATGGACTGTGCTTTGGGAATGGAAGAAGGGATGTCTAGTGGAAGAAGCTGCTGTCTTTAAGAGCTCTGGCTCAGAGGGAGGCCTTGCATAAAAGAAGAAAAGGGGTTGAATTGATTGGAAAGGAAACCAGGTGATAAAATAGACAATCTACCTGCTCCCCCTCAATCAGAGGACTGACTGAATATGAGGTAGCTTTGCCTGTCAGCAGCTTGAATGTGGGTTCACAAATTAGGCTTTTACAGTTATAGCCCAGGTCTGGCTTTGGAGATGAGCTGAAGCCTTATCAATGCAAAGACTATGTAAATGTAAAGACTACCTGCATTGCTTGGAGCCATTCAGAAGAGAGATCTGTCTGCATTGCTGCTGTTAATATCTTGACAGCGATAGTCTTCCTTATTTCTAGCTATACGCTACTTACAAAAAAATGAGAGCTGAAACCTAACGCTGCAGCAGAAGTGTTGCAGCTAAGGCATTCTGCTTACAGCAAGGACTTTGTTTGTAAAAATTATCCTCATCCTTGGCCAGCTTGAAGACAGAAATGTCCTGATGACCTGGACATCACTATAGATGCATGTCAGTGTGAATGTCCTGCTGCTGCAGCTGATGCTCCAGCACAAAGGTATCTGCACTGCAGAACTTCAGACCAGCATGTTCAGAGAGAACTCAAACCTAACTTCTGAACCAACTAACTCTGGTTATCAGAGATGTGCAGACACGAATTTCAGTGTTCAGCTCTTGCAAAAATACATTTACAGTCATTTATATGACATCTACAGTTATTTACTGCTCACAGATCATGCAAGAAGTCTAAAGAACTCTTTTGTCACTCCTGTTCACTTCCGTTCCATCTGTGGTAACTAATTTTGAACTGTGTCAGTGGAACCAACAATCAACACAGTAACTTCTTGCTTGCAGAACTGATGCTGCAGCTTGGTATACAAGGGAGGGAGGGGAGTTGTAGAGGTCGTGGGGAGCGTTGGTGGTTTTGCCTGGCTGTAGGGTCAAAGCCACTGGTTGAATTGGGCACAGTCACCATAGTAACGGTGAATTTCCGGGACTCGGGGCGACAGGTTGACGGGATTACTCTTCAAAGCACTTGCTCCCTTGGGAGAGAAGACCTAAAGGAAGGGGACGGGAGTTAATTTAGCGCACACAGTAGAGCAAGGGTCAGCAGTGGCAGGTCTCTGCTGGAGGGAAGCCTGCAGCAGCAATAAACAACTCCCTTTCAGCGGGGCTTTGACTAGCACCGAAATCACCGTAGGAGGCATTCAACAAAGAAAAGCAGAGGTGCATACAAAAGGTGACAGTCTTCTAAGGGACCGAGTTCTAAGTTGCAACCGACAGCTTCTGAGTGTCTCAAAGCTGAGTCTCTGCTTTACTGTGATGGCTTTACTCTGTTCTGCCATCCCTGTTTCAAGCACTGGGATGGCCAGATGGAGCTGCAGTGCCTGGATCTGGAAGCACTGAGTTTTGCCAGACCTGGAAGAGACAGAGAAGCAGAAGGGAGGCAAGCATGATGGTGTGTATGGTAGGAAGGGGTGTGGGACAAAGTGTTTGGAGGGGGTCATTGAGGCACTGGCATGGCTGTAGAGAGGTAGGCATGTAGAAGGTAAGAATATGCCTGTGCTCCAGTGTGAAGCAAGGAGAAGGGAGGCACTGTGGCAGTGTAGGGGACAGGGGAGAAGTCTGTCATCTCCTAAGGTTCATTGCCTCACTGCTATGAAGGTATATGTGTGGGGCCTGAAATTAAGCTGTTTTTAGAAGTGCCAATCTTCTTGTACACTGTTATTCTAATTTCCTTGGACTTTGGGGAGCAAAGGGCTGCTCTCCTGTCTGCCCTTCTGGTGAGATTGGAGCAAGACAGCACCATCTCAACGTATTGGTAATTTCTGCTAATAAAACTTCCCTTTGGGCCACTGTTAACAATTAGACCAACGCTGAGGATCAGGCCCTGCTCAGTACCAGAGAAGCACAAGAGTAATTTAAATCTGGTTTGGTTGCCTGCTCCTCCTAAGTGCCAGGTGGGAAGACTGAACCACACATGGGCAAACATTCCTTATCTTCCCATGGCTGCTGATGGCCAACTGCAACTGTTCACACTGAGGCCCAGCCACACTTCTACATGCTTCTTCCTGTAAATCGTTTGGAGAAGTCAGTGTCTTCACAAGCTCCGAAAGCACCTTTGAAGGCTGCCTGGCCCCAGTGGCTCACAGAGCCAAGGATGGGAGGCAGGATCTGACTGCTGGGAACCTGGGTGGCCAGACCTCTACTCACAAGCAGTGAATGCTTAATGCCAAGTAACTTCTTTTACAATTTTTTTTTTCCCCTGTAGTAGGAAAAAGACATATACGTGTCTGGATGGGAGAAGACAGATCTGTGGTCTGCAGGCCAAAAAAATTTGTCACTGCATCTTCCACTGACCTGGCCTTTGCTCCTGGAATAGCAAATGGTGCAGGCTGAGATACTTCACAACTAAACTATAGAAGCTGTAAATGTGGATGTAATAGAAGTGGTGACACAAGCTTAATCATAGCACTGAAGAAAGCATAGATTTATGAAAAATGTAATGTGGGAACAGAATATTTCTATCGCCTTCTGTTAGCTTCTCAGAGGAGGCTGCAGGACTGTTTCTATCTTGCTAACTGGAGCTCTTTTACTGCCTTTAGCCTGGTCCTTGCTTCCATTTTTTTTTTTTCCCCACCAGGGATGCTTTGCAAAAATACGGGCAACTCCATGAAATCTGGATCAACTCTGTGGCAGGAACTTTTACCTAAAGAAGCAGGAGGTTGAAGGCAGCTATTTCAATATGGGGAAATGGGCAGATCTGAGTTCATCAATTCTTCCCTGTCACGCTGTGCACACCTTGGTTATTCTCCAGCCCCTCCAATTGCAAAATACAAAAGAATCAGCTTGGAAAAGTAGCCTCAGTTGAAAGGCTTCATTTAAATGAAAACTTAATTAGTATGAAACCACCTCAAAGAGTACACCCTCATTTCACCTGTCCCATTTTGCCAGTACCTGAGCATGAGAAAGCTGGCAGAATAACGAGCACTTGTGCAGGGGAACACGGCAATTCGGGGGCAACCGGCAGCAGGACTCAGGGCCCCCTCGTTCGGTGCAAAGCAGCGTGTGCGCACTGCGAGCGCACCAGCCTGAGCTCTGCACACACTGCAGACGACGCTAACCTGTCTTGTCACCCCTTCTTCCTGGCCAGCCACTGCACAGCAAAGCCCGTTGTTTGCTTTCGACTCGTAAAAGCTGCTCCTGCTTCTCCCCGCCCCGAAAATACAGGGAGGGTGGGAGACACGGAAAGGATTTGGCTGGCAGGTTAGAAAGGCACAGGCAAGAGGGACGCCTTGATTTCCCTTGCAATGTTAAAACCCCGAAGTTTAACCCTCCTCAACTTTGGGGCTTTAGCCCTCCCATTTAACACATCTTTTCGAAGGAGGGCGAGGGGCGAGCAGCTCCAGCGCAGGCTTCCCCTTCTCCTCATGCAGCACGTCGGGGTCTCTGGGAGCCGCTCCGACGCCACGCCGGCCTCCGCTCGGTGTCAGTGACACGCAGGGCTCGGGATACCGGGGCGGGAGGGCTGGGGGCAGCCCGGCGGGCGCCCCGGCTTTGCCCTGCGTACCGGCACAGCTCCGTTCCCAGCCGCGGACGTGCCACCCCCCCCATCCCCCTCCCCACCTCCATCCCTATCCCACCCCTCCCTCTCCTGCTCCCCCCGCCCCGCGCTGAGGCCCGCACGCGGCACCCGCCGCTGCCGCGCGCCTCCCCGCGCCGAAGCGCCGCCGCCCGCCGCACCCCGCTCCACTTTCCCACGGCCGGCGGCGCGCGGCCGCGCCAACACTGCCCCCCCCCCCCGCCCCGCTCCCAGCCGAGGGGGCGGGGCTCAGCCACTGGCCCGCGGCAATTGGCTGAGGCCGGGGCGCCGGCTGCCAATGGGGGTGGCGGGGCCGCGCGTGGTGGTGCTGGGCGGTGGGCGGTGGCGGGCGTGCTTTGCCAGGCAGCCTGACCGGCTACTGCCTCCTGCCCGCCCGGCAGCCTCCTGCCCTGCCCTGCCCTGCCCTACCCTGCCCTACCCTGCCCTACCCTGCCTGGCCGGGCCCGCCGGCCCGCCCGCCCGCCCTCCCCTCGGCGGGTAAGAGGCGAGCCGTGGGAACGCCATGGGGGAGACGGGCGCCGGACGAGGCGCGGGTCGCGCGCTGGGCGCCCTCCTCCCGCGCAGCGCACGCCGCCTCCCCGACGGCCGCCCGCGTCCCGCTGTGACCACCGCCGTGACCACCGCCGTGACCGCCGCCATAGCCATGAAGCGGGCGCACCCCGAGTACAGCTCCTCAGACAGCGAGGAGCTGGACGAGGCCATCGAGGTGGAGAAGGAGAGCGCGGACGAGAATGGGTGAGCGTGAGGCGGCCCCTGCCCTCTCCTCAGCCCCGCGGAGCACCGGCACCCCGCGGCCCCCTTCCCCGCGGTGGCGGTGCTTGTGGTGATCGGTGTCCGCTATTCCCTGCAGGAACCTGAGCTCGGCGGCGGGCTCCATGTCTCCCTCCACCACCTCGCAGATCCTGGCCAGGAAGAGACGCCGAGGGGTGAGTGTCTTCCCCCCTCAGCCCCGGTTACCCCTCAGTCCCGGCCGCCCGCCCCTGACCCTCTGCTTTCTGCCCTAGATCATCGAGAAGCGCCGCCGCGATCGCATCAACAACAGCCTATCCGAGCTGAGGAGGCTGGTGCCCAGCGCCTTTGAGAAGCAGGTAGCGCTCTGTGGTCCTCCGCTCTGCCTCTCTGCTGTTCCCGGGAGGAAGGGTCACCCCTCTTTAACATTTCTGGATCTGTCTAAACCGCGTCGTGCTTCCCTTTCTCTCCTAGGGATCGGCCAAGCTGGAAAAAGCTGAGATTCTGCAGATGACTGTTGATCACCTGAAAATGCTGCATACAGCAGGAGGGAAAGGTAAAGTGCCTGACAGTAGGTGAGCAGCTCTGCAGGGAGGCTGCTGTGAGAGAAGTGCGTTTCGCAGCATGGGGTGTGAGGAGTGCTGTGGGAGTGCATGGAGAAAGTGAATGTAAACTCTTAGGTTTCATCAGGAATTTGGGACTTTCTTCTACTTGGCAAGATTTGTGGCATCACTAGCACTGAAGCGAGCTCTAGGTTCTAGGGGAGAAACTACAAGTCTCTACTGATGCGTCTGTACTGCTAGAAGGCTTTTGGCAACTTGGAAAACTCAAGAGTTTTTGTTGTTGTCAAGTGCTTGTTTCTCTAACTTTTAGAAAGTTCAGAACAGAAACTAGAAAGAAATACAGGCTGAAATAAGTAGTGAAAAGAATTGGCATAAACGATGAAATGCACTTTTAGGGAAAAAGTACGTTGTCTGCCTAATTCCCTTCTGTTAAGTTAGGACTTGTGTTTCTAATGGATTTCACTGCACTGTGGTTTTGCTTGCACTGGAGGAGACATGGAAAGAACAAAAGTACTTTCCTTCACTGCAGTGTGCAATTCCAGTTTGAAAATGGCAGTCTGTGACTGGTCTTGGGACTTGCAGCATCACAGCACAGATATAAAAGAAAAGCTTGTTAGACAGAAAAGAAGGGGGAAAAAAAAGGAGCTTGGCAACTAATCTATGGTTGAGAATACTAACCATATCCAAGTGAAATATGCTTATAGGGGAGGGTGGAGTGGGGAGGCTGCATGCAGACAGCGACTAGAAAACAGCATCTTGAGACTCCATTCTTTGTTCTCTTAGGTTATTTTGATGCTCATGCTTTGGCTATGGACTATCGGAGTCTGGGCTTTCGAGAGTGCCTGGCTGAAGTTGCTCGATACCTGAGCATTATAGAGGGTCTGGACGCCTCTGATCCTCTGCGAGTTCGCCTCGTGTCTCATCTCAACAACTATGCCTCTCAGCGGGAAGCAGCAAGTACTGCACACACTGGCATTGGACACATTCCTTGGGGCAGTGCCTTTGGACATCATCCTCACTTATCTCACCCATTTCTGCTGGCTCAAAATGGGCACGGTAATACCAGTACTACAGCGTCTTCCGCAGAACCACATCCCCAGACCAGAATTGCTGCCCCCCATGCTGAAACTTCCTCACTCAGAGTGCCCCCAAATGGCAGCGTTGGACCAGTGCTCCCTGTGGTCACATCTACTACCAAACTGTCTCCTCCTCTCCTCTCCTCCATGGCATCTCTGTCTGCGTTCCCTTTTTCGTTTGGCTCCTTCCATCTGCTGTCCCCCAACGTGCTGAGCCCGTCTACACCAACGCAGTCAGGAGCCCTTAGCAAACCATACAGACCATGGGGGACTGAGATTGGAGCCTTCTAAGAACTAACTCTTTAGTGAGGGTGGGGAAGCCTACAAGCCTAGCTGAGCTGGGTTATGCTATGGTTAAAGTTGAAGTTCTTAATAACTGGGACAAAGGTACAGCTTCACCTTAACTAACTTTGTCTGAAAACTAGCTCTTTGGTTTTTTTCTTTTTTATTCCCTACATTTTTGTATTAGCAATTTTGTTAGGATTTTTTTTTTTTTAATGGTTGCTAAAGTTGTGCAAAAATAAAATTACAATAGTGGTTGTTAACACTTGTGTTAGATCTGTGCTGAGGATTTAAATCACTTTTGTAAACAGTTTGTTTCAAATGTTTCATTTTTCCTGAGTACATCGGACTGCCTTTTTGTGAAGATCTGTCACCTAGAATTGTTAGCAGCAGCTTGTTCATTTTCTCAAGACCACTCTTCTCAGTGCTAACGAGCTGTGGTTTTGTGTTTTGACATTGAGATGTTCTATAAAGAATTACTCTTTTTGTAAACTATATTTGAGTCTTACGTTTCTGAGCAGAGCATTGACAAATCAATTGGACCAGCTTTTATCTAAGAGCTCAATTTCTATTTCTTCTGCAGTGGTTTGGTCTTACTCTGTTCCCTAGTGGACAGTTTCTCACATCTGTAACATTATTTCTTCCACCGAAAGGAGCAGTATGAGCAGACTCTAGAGTGGGGAGGGTAAACAAGCCAAATTACATGCTGTGTGGTGGTGGGTTTAGTTGCTGGGGAAGTGAAGAGGGAGAGGGAGGAAAGTTGTCACCTGCAGTAGTCTTCCAGCCGGAGCTGGAGATATGTTTATTCATTTCATAGGGCCAGATTCTCACAGTGGGGAGTGATTGTTCTATTGCCCTGTATTCTTGGGTAGCTGAGGTCAGGCTCCTTCCCCTGTGTGAGCTTCAGACTTGCACCTGAAGTGGGTGATGCTGGTATTTAAATAGCTAATGGAGTAGTACAGCAGGAACCTGTTGAGTGCACAGCCTTGTTACTTAACAGATACATCCTAAGCTATTGATTTTTCTGTGGTGATCCGCTTTTAGGTGCGGGTCAGTGCCACCCCTCATTTTGTAAGTGCTCTGCTGCGTTCTTGTGTGTGTGAATGTGTGTGCATGTACATCCATATTTTGGTTGATTTCATAAGAATCTTAATCTGAACAGGTTTATCTAGCGAGTTCCACTGGACAGGGTTTGACTGCTCTTGTATTTGTGTTGTGGCTAAATAAAAGAGAAAGAGCAAAGTATTTTAAATTACATGCTTGTCTGATATATATCAGTGGGGAATTCTATGCCTCTGGGTATCATGGGAGATGTCAAACGATTGCTACTTAGTCCTGCTGTGGGCATTTGTACTTACTTTTTTTTCTTGAATACTATGGCATACTTGTTACACTGGCTGAGTAAATAAAGAACCACAGTGCCTCAGAGTAACAGTCGAGGGAAGGAGAACATGCGATTCATTTTGCATGTCACTTTTACTCACCTGCAGTGTGTGGGCAGACAGCGAACGCACTGGGGTTACTGCAGAAGAGGAGGTTAAAGCTGTACTGCCCCTGAATACTCCTACTTATTTGTATTGACATTAAAAAGTGATCACCTTTAAAAATGCGGAATCTCATGAGATCTTTATCTGTCCTAAAGCTCTGGAGCAAAGTTTTGTACCTAACAAAAGTCTGATTAACTCACATTCAGTGCGTTAGAACAGAATCTACCCAAGGGCTTCTATGGATCCTGTATTTGTTACTGAACTATACTACTGGTGTCTCACACTTTTTCTTTAAGTAAAAACCCAGCAGGCTGACACATAGATATCTTTTCTCCAAATGCAGTTCATGCTACCTGCAAATCTCTACCTGCAGAACACCACTGACTTTTCCTGGAAGTACCTTACTTCTTCCCTGTATGTTTGAATTTGTAGTATGCTTGCAGTGGTAAATGGCACATCCTTGTCTGGATTTAGCTCTGCCAGAATAGCAGAAAGAGTTGGCCCTGTGGGAGACGAGAGCTTTGTTTAAAGTGGGGCTCTCGGGCCAATTAAGGAGTGGCATTGATGAGAAGCTTTCTCAGAAGGAGGATTGCCGAGAGGCTGGAAAGAGTGGGAGAGCATTCAAGTGCGTAACCTTGTTTTACCTTCCTCCCTAGGCTGCAGGAGACCACTGCTAGAAAGGCAAAAGGCAAAACACTGTGGGAGCTGGAAATACATAGGTGTTATTAAGGACAGATTACAGAGCATAGTATTTCATGTAGAAACATGAAATAAGAGGCTGTAAAACTCCAAATCCAGTTTCCTTTTCACAGTGTGTATTGTCTCCTGTTTAATTATGCTCTGCCCTGTCCCTAATAGGTTTTTATACCAAATTAACAGCTCCTACCTAGAAGATTGCTATAGTGCATGCAACTATTCTTTAGATCTTTTAATAAATGGCAGTGCTTCTCAGCCTTTTAATGGTTATTTCATTGACATTCAAATGACTTTGCCTGCCTCTAAATAGCTGGCTCTTTTGTGTGGAAAGACCCCTATAATTATTTTTGTCCCACTGTCCTATTCTTGAATAGACTTCAGAAGCAGAGAGTGCAATAAAAGTTTAGCTGCTGGTGTTTGTCTCTATATCTACTGTCATCTCTTTCCATTACCAATAGCAAAGGTATTAATGAAAAGGACTGATTTTATTCTTTTTTTTAAGTTTTAGAGACTCAAAACCTACTGATTATTATTGTAGAAGGAGATGAACAAATCCTAGGAACTCACAAAACCTAGTAATTCAAAGGGAAAGAGCACTGGCCCAGAAGCTGAAGCATCAGGATTGGAAGTCCAGGGTTATATTACTACTTGTGCTGCTAACTTAGTAAATCATTCTTGGTGATCACTTAATCCATACCTGTTTTGTCAGCTGTGAAAAAAGGAGGGCAGGATTTGTTCTCCTTTCATCAAGAGACAGTGGTAGTTAGAAATTTTCTATGTGAACGACATATGTTTTTTTTTTCTTTCTCAAAACCTGCAGTTTTGAGGTATTTTGCTATTTTTCTTTCATGTAGGATGCCAAAGACAGACTGAAAAAGGCAAAATAAATTTGCTTCTATAGACACCAGATATCTCTTGAGCCCCAAATATTTACTTGTTTACCCTATTGCAAAAGAGCAATTCAGGAGCACAAGCTTAACCAGAGGGATGCTGGAGAAGAAAGGAAATGCATATGTGACTTAATCCCATGACCCCCCAGCTACCTTCAATTGCTTTGGATGAACTGTGTCTGCCCGGGAATCCTCAGGCTAAAGTTTTGTGTGGGAAGTAAGATGATGGGGTATTTCATATGAGCTAGTATTATCTTCCTTTATCAATTAAGCTGGATTTGAGTGCAGAATAAATGTAAGAGGCTGGTAAATGCTGCATAAACGCAGATCCAAACATTTGGAAATCCATTCTTGCTCTGGCGTAAAGGAATAGCTCATGAAAGTGACATTTTTTAGCTTTTGGAAAGAAGCTGTCAGTAGTTCTTAAGACAGTTTCTGTTCAGCACTCATGTCTTAACACTAGTAGCATGACAGAGTTTATTAGGATCATGCTGAAAACTCTCTGAATCTTGGCTATTGCTCTCTTCACTCACATATCAGCATGAGAGTCCCCAGGTGACAGCAGCCTTCCTAGACTGTTGCATAGCAGTGGGAAGCCTGCCAGCTTTTCTTCCAAGCAACAAACAAGCCCAAGTGAGCACAGATAAACTGAAATCCTACTTCCTGTTTCATATTGTGTGCATATTCACAGGCACTTGTTGCCAGAAACTCCCAGTTCGGATTGTAACATACTCTGTATGGAGCTGGAAGTCTCTGTAGTGAATAACGTGGAAGTCACGGGCTTTGTCTTGGAAGGCAGCAAAAATGATTTACAAAGGCCTCTTCTGAGGCCTTACATGAAATTTGCAGAGATGTGTTGTGGTACTGGTGACTCAGTTTGGTGAAGCACGAATAAGCCCATGTATTAACCAGCCTACCCAGCCTCGTGGAGCAGAGTGTGATTTGCCTGTAACTGAATGCCTTTCTCTCTACTTGCCCAGCTTATAAATAAAAACTAGAACAGTACTTTTCTTCTGGAGCCAGAAGATGCAGGCATTGACTCATGCTTGCAGTATAGCAGCTTGACTGCAGTAAATGTTGAAATGCCAGTGCCTAGTAAGATACAGACACTTGAAGGTGTCTTTTGGGAGTCTGAAGTGTTCATTTGGTGAAAGCTTTTATTAAGGAAGTGCTTGGCTATTATACGTTGTTCTCTCTTATTCCAGCTAGTCCCACGCATATTTTTTTCTCTGGCAAATTCTACTAATTATTCATGCAGCTTGAAGGAGCAGAACAAACTGCCTTGCTTTGACATGTGCTGTGTGAGCCTGCCCAAGTCTTTCCAGAAGAGCACAGTTCATAGGCAGAGGCTCTCTTCCAGCTGATTCTTCTTTTTTCTTCATCATGTAACACAGCTGTATAACGCAGAAAGGGCTTATCTAAGTGCTCAAAACAGCTGAGCACTAGGGGCATTGTTCCCTGCTTATAAGAGGCCTTAACCACATCATATTGCTCAGACCTTTTCAGAGTCTTTTATGAGGCTGCTTTCTTCAGGTGAAGCCTCCTGGAAAAGAAGGTAGGGTAACTGGAGCCAGTTCTGCATGTTGTCTGCACAGCTGCTTGTCGGGGCAGCTTCAGCACAGGGAGACCTTTGCAGGCCACTCTCTTCTCTCTGCGTTGGAGGAAAGGCTTCTTGGAGCTTTCCAGGTGGCATGTGTTTCTCCAAGGTAAGCTGTAAAACTAGGCACAGGCAGTAGTAACAGGTTACGTACTGATGGTATGTGCATTTCTCTGTTTTGCACCCCTTTCTCAGAAGAAAGGATGTTGGAATAGAAAAGTTGGTGGAAGAGCTCTGCAAGAGAATGGCAGGGAACAGGAAGGAAGACTGATGTACGGGATCAGAGGAAAACTGAGGCTGTGAACAGATGAATGAATGTTTACATTGCCTGTTGCAAAGATATGGAAATAAGTGATGTCAGATGACAAAGTAAGCTGCATGCAAGTATGTAAAGCATACAGAGGGGCAGGTAATACTCTTAGTATTCATAACTTTGCTCAGTAAGTTAGAATCCGATGAGCAGTGTACACAGACTGAGGCACATAAATTAAGACTGGCAAGGTGCTGAAACAAATGTGTGTGAATGTCTTAATTGAATTTGACGGGTCACTGGCTAAGGAGGAACCAGGGTTCAGATGGACTATTGCTGGCTATAGGAATGCATCACAGCGTGATTTACTGATTGCATTTGTACAATCTGGTCAAGTGAGTATAAGGAGGACAAGGAATTAAAGCATGGTCCATGCACGAGATGGGGCTTGTGCTCAACTTGACAGAGAATTTGATACATCAGGATAACTGGTATGAACACCTGATGACTGGCAGCCACTTCCACAGATCCCTCAGCCTTCAGCAGCAGCTACCAACCAGCTGCTAGTGCAGCTGCTTAGCTCCTGGACTTTGGTATAGTATTTCTGGGCATATGTTAGCCATCTATGAAGGCATGAGGTCCCCTTCACCATCAGGTGAGTAGGGCAGGTGTATGTTCAGACCAGTAGTGGAAAAACAGCTCTCCTAGTGAAAGTGAGTATGGAGCCCAATCCTGAGTTAAGGGACATCTGGTAGAGAGAACAGAGTTGCTAACTTGCTTAGTATTAAATCTCTGCTCTTGATAGAGTGGATAATAACTTGGTAATGCTGGTTCTTATTATCACCAAGCCCATCTCCTTTACAGAGGGGCCATTTCAGAGGCTGAATTTCAATATTGAAAGACAAAATGAGAATAATTGTCATCTGTTGTCCTTCAGAGATGGTTATGTAAAAGTTTTTGGGGTTGGATAGTGATTAAAAATGTAGCAGAGGGAACCAAAGTGTGTGCTGTAGGAACTCTTTTACATGTTACCCAGCAGGTAGATCTATTTTTTACTTCGTCAGGAAAACATCAATGTGATTGAACAATGTTCCCTGTATAATGTAGATGCCTAACTGTCTGTAGATTGCCCCTTTGAATTTCTCTGGGATTCATTGCATCTTCTGTTAAGAGGAAATTATCAACAAGAGGAAATCCTGTACTAGTACTGAATAGTCCTTATTTTAAAGGTACTTCCCTTCTTGTGGGAATTGTATATAATCAGAACAACACTCCATAAAACAGAGAAATTATTTTAAAAGGAGACGGCTCAGCCTTTTATTCAAGAGGTCTGACGTTATTGTACCTAAGAAAACCAATTGTTAGAGTGGATGACATTCTTCCATGAGCTGCCTGTGCTTCCCAAAGGTGGGGCAAAGCTTAACGCATTGGTAACAGGAAGTTTAGGCTCCTTAGAGACTTTCATGTTTTCTGGAGTGTGCAATGACAAAATTACTCTTTTTCTTCCCCAGAATAGCTCCAGGAATAATAATGATTAAATTTTACCCTGTTCAGAATTGGATTAAGTGGGGATGCAAATGGCGCACATGCCTGTTGGACAAAACCCATTAAGCTGGTGTGGGCAGAGGTAAGGTACATTAGTCAGCTGTGTGTTGTAAAGGCAATGCAAGCAGAAAGAGTAGCTCTTTTGAAGACAAACCCTTCCCTTCCATTAGGTTTCCAACATCAGTCCCTCTGTACTTCAGTTCCAGCTGCAGATGTTTTCCACCACATAAACCAGAATTGGTTGAGTTGGGGGAGGAGCAGTCCCCACCTGAAGGCAGGGGCTGAACTGCCCTGTGGTCACAACCATGTCTTGAGGTTTGTGGCACCAGATCTACCAAGAACACAGAGAGGTGTGATTGTAGATCTAAAGCTGAAACGTTGGCACTTCCTCACTTGTTAAAGCCATGCCTGTTACAAAGGAGAGGGTTGAAATCCCACGTACCCTTCCTGGCCCAACCAGCCGTGCTGCTGTGAGAGCCCTGAATGAGTGAGATACTCACTGAAAGAAATTAAAGCAAAATTGGTTACGGGGCTTTACAAGTCTTTGGGTGGTTGTTATTTTAGACAGGGTTTGTCTAATTTTTATGTCCTCTTTGGGAAGTAAGAATGTTCCCTGCTTCTTCACGGTGCTGACAGAGGTCTGCAGGACTCTTTACACAGCCCCCTCAGGCCTGACCTCATCCTGCCAGTTAAGAAACTGAAGCCTCATTTTCTGCCCCTGCAGCACAGCAATATCCCAGGCTGAAAGCACAGCTTCAGTGGCAGGGCTGGCTGCGAGCCACAGGGGCCCAAGACTGGGAATTCCCATGGTCTGCCTCCAGGGACAAAGCTGAAGGAGTGACGCATCAGGTTTCCGGGTAGAAAAATCCCTGCTTTGCCTTTTATTTTATTTTCCGTTTTTTTTTTTAACAGCATCGGTATCCTCATAATGTGCTAGCCAGACAGTCTGACTCAAAGCATTTTTTAAGCAAAGAGGGAGCAATAATGAAATTATTCTTTAGCTTTCATTTTGGCTGTATATTTTCTAATGCAAAATGAAACAAATACAAAAAGTGCTTCAGTATCCCTTTTTATTGCCAGGTGCTCTTTTAGGAAGTGCAGCCTTCCCTCCATGCTATTTTCTTTGCCTTGTGTGAGATAGGAACCCAGTCTGTACCAAGCAGTTGCTGAGAAAGCTGTGATGCAGCTTTATATAATGAAATAGTTTTTATACCAGAGCCTATTGGGAAACAGCCTGTTCAGCTCTGCTATCTGCATTGCATTAACTTTTATAACCCAAAACTCCCATCAGAAAAGAGATTTTTATGAGATTGTATTTGACACATCCCAAACAAGGTTCCTTTAACAACTATGTCTGACTGAAAAAGGCTAGAGGAGACCTTGCCAGGGGCTAGTGCCACCTCAGATTTAATTTTTTGGCGACGGTGTCTGCTCCTTACTCATTGGACTAGAAGAGCTGTTGCAGCAATACGGTTAATCCTATGGGACAGTGAGAGATGATGAAAACAAATTTGTGTACCAGACTTGTACCCAGCATCTAGCCCCATTTTGTTCCAAGATCGCAGAAGCTGCAAGATTAAGTGTATTCCAGGGAGTGGGTAGGGCACAGGGGAAAAGTTGAGACGACACCTTTTATGTTGAAGCCTGACTCTAAAGAGGAGTTTTTTATCAAAAAGCCTCTGTCTCCCTATCCCCAGGGCTTTTCAGTCTCAGGACTATTATATTTGCTCCCCCAAAATTCAGGGATATTTGCAGTGTCCAGTGTAGGTGTAGCACTACATTCTGGGTAGGGAGTTGGGAATCAGAAAGTTGAAAATCAAATAGCTGAGTTGCTTGGCTGATATGTTTCAAAACTGGGTTTGTTTCTTGCTTTTTTTGACTTTTGCAGTGGTTTCTGGATTCCAAGCACAGCTGCTCTTGACTTTCTGGAAGCCGCAGAGGGTTAGTACTTAGAATCATAGAAAAGTATTCTTCACATCAGCCTGAGCTACTTCCTCTGTCAGAGTTTCAGGCAGTGGGGAGCACAGGGAACATTTGGAAAGCCTTTTCTTAGTCTCCTACAGCACTTAAGCAAATGGTAGCAAAAAAAAAAAAAAGAAAACCAAACCCAAAATAACCCAACAAAAGGAATCCAGTTTCCACAGTACCTTCCAGTACCCTTAACTGTAAGACTATTTGACACTCCAAAGTCTTCTCACACATTCAACTATTTCAGCAACAATTAGACCCCTTCACTACTCCCTGCTGAAAGAAAACCCAGCCAGTGGTTAGAATGAAACAGATTTCTTAGGCAACATTTATACTCCCCTTAGATGTGTTTTTGTGTGTTTGGCTTCTTAAGTCAGCATTGTATTTTTAACACAGTCTTTTGTGTATAATGTACTAAGTCCTAAATAAATTATTTGAAGTCACATCTCCCCTTACGATGTCTCAGGTCATCATGTGTATGGTTCATCGGTAGGGCTGAAGGTCTTGGATTTGGTGCTTGGAACACTTTAACTGGGAGAGATAATTGGTGACACATGTAGGTTTTCTTCATGTGGACCAGATCTGGAGAATAATGGGCTTAAGGGGAAAAAGTATCCAGTTGAGGAGCTCAGCATGGGGGTGATGGTGGGGGATGCACTGCTGAAGGATGTGTTGAGATAGCACAGATAACCAGTGTGGTGCTGAGCCATGGTAGGGACGTGGGGAGGTGCAAGCTGGGATCCCGGGGGAAAATCTAGCGTAGACAAAAATGTTTAGGAGGTGAAAATTGACAGTTAGAGTGCAGTATTGGGAGGAATAAAGGCATGAAATGAAGCTGTCTGGGGCTGTGGAAAGAGGTTGGGGCTGTGGAAAGAGGTTAGGGTTGAGGAAAGGCTAGTGTTTGAAGGGAGAGGATACTTTCCTCAATCCTCCTTGTTTGCCAGAAGTGTCATGGTAGTTACCAGCCCTTACTCCTTGGCAACTTGGACACCAGAGGCAGGATTACCATTAGTTGGGCTATACCTTTATGCTGACTGAAGTTGCCTCTATTCACGAAATGAATGTAATTACCTGGATGAGAAGCTGGCAAGAAAACATTGCTCCTTTTGAACAAGGTGTCCCAGAACCTGAATTGCTGCAGACGCAGCTGTGCTCTTGCAGTCTTCCCTGGGCACAAGCAGTACCATAGCAGCATATTTTTCCCCTGACTAATTGCTTGTTTCCCTTCTGTTGCTTCGCTAGTTCTACTGTCTGATACCAGGAACACTCACAAATGTGTAGCACTAAGTAAACAACTAGGTGCTTCAGCAAAGCATTTGTGCCTACACATGCCTTGGTTACTTCAGATGGCCAGTTTGTACCTTGGA
The DNA here is from genome assembly GCF_033815535.1 of Pezoporus flaviventris. NCBI lineage: Eukaryota > Metazoa > Chordata > Aves > Psittaciformes > Psittacidae > Pezoporus > Pezoporus flaviventris. The sequence continues at coordinate 29,289,864 of NW_026892555.1, forward strand.
GTGGTGGCAAGAACCTGGTCAAGAAATGAACATGGAGCCCTTATAACCTTGAGCAAGTTGTCTCCTCATCATGATGTAAGTCAAAAAATGTAATTTGTACAGGAGGTTTGTTTAGGAATCCTTTGTAAGAAGATAAAAAGTAAATCTCTTTAGAGCAGTAGGAAAACTTTTCTGAAGGACACAAAAAATACATCAGTTATGTCTCTTCTTAGGGAGTGAAACCACATTACAGAGTAGTCTCTGCAACAACTTTGCTTTGTGCTCTGACTTTCACAAGACAGAGGAGGAAATCTGAGAGGTAGCAGAGCAATTGCTGTTTTCAGTGGCATGGCCCTTGGGAGCGAAAAGAGCACTGTTTGGGGCGGAGGTGTTGGCTGCACAATAGCAAGGGAGCTGTTGGGAAACACTTTCATACAATTTTATGAGAGAGAGAAAATAGGCGCCTATAGAAATAACTTTTACAACTTCATTTAAAAGAGAATGAGAGTGCAATGAGGGTGCTTTTGTTCAGCAGAGGACTTTATAGTATGTATTGTGTTCTGAGGTCTCTGTGACTTTCTGCTGGTTGGGGCGCAGCAGGCTGACTCTTCTTGACGTTCCTTCACCTCCCTTTAAGGCCAGCAACTGTGTCTGAGCTCAGTTCTAACATGTATGGCACAAGGAAAAGAAGATTTCCTTAAAAGCCCAAAACAAACCAAAAAACCTGTGCAGAGGCTTGAAACCATGGGGTAATAATTAAAAGCTTCACCATGTTGTCTTCATGGGGATGAGATCACTGTTGCAGTCCAAGGCTGCCATTTCTTTCCGGGATCTGTGGGAAAAAGAATGACATGGTCATAAGTACAAAATAATAATTTCGGTGCCACTGAGCACTGAGAGATCCCTTAAAGAAAGTGATCTGGTGTCAGAAAATATCTTTCTGCTCTGGAGCTGTACTGGCATCTCTGTGGAGTGAGAGCATTACACTCCTGCAAATGGCTATTCCAGATGAGAGGTTCATGTTCTGGTGAAGTAGTCACTGTTAATAGGTTTGAATTAACTGTTATTAAAAAATGAGAAAATAGTACTGGGAAGCTCAATCTGAAAAGTGAAATGTGGTGGGCATTCTGAACTGTCAGAGTCCCGCAGGCTCACATACAAGCGTACCTAAAAGTAACAGCGGTTGCAGGCATCACTGCAAGTCCTCCCTCCTGGACCCCTGAACTTCCTCCTGTAATCTCAGCGATAACCCAGCCTGTGCCTCACATGTAAGGGATGATACAGTGTGACCTTAGCAACACGCACACTGCTAAGGTGTCCAGATGATCAGGGATGGATCAGTATTAACAATTCTGGATGTATTGTTGAAGGAGTCAGATACAATTCAATCCATGTATGCTGCTAGTATCAAAACCAAACCAGGTCACTTTGACTTTTAATAGGCAGTGATGTCTTGACCAAAGGGGAAACCTGATGGCAAAGGACAGTGGTGCTGGCCAGAGGATTTGCATCAGCAATGCCTCTCATGTTGCTGAAGCTCCGGAAAGTAAACCCAGCTTCTGGGAGGGAATGTTTGCCATCTACTTCCCTCTGTTGACTGAGTTACTGAAGTACACTAACCTTTGGTAAACTGAAGGCAAACCTCATGGACAATAAAGTGGGGTCAAAAGGCAGACAATAGGCCAGATTTCTGGCATTTGTGAGCTGGTGGAGCTTTGCTCAAAATATTGCAATGGCTGAGGATTGGCCCACTTCGCTCTTAGCTTAAGCAGCCCTCTTTTATATAAGACCATGCTCTCAGAAAGAGAAGACATGACCTATGTGTGCATACTTTTGCAGGTGCTTCATATTTTTTATGTCTAAAAAATAACACTTTTCTTTCATCAAACTGTCAGTCATTTCTAGCTGTTGGCATAAAATCAAGGAAGAAGATGAAGCAGAACTACAGTTTTCTTGTTCCGAAGCTGGTTTTAAAACAACAGCTTCTTATTAGTCACCACAGCTACCAAATGTGGGCAGCAGTTCAGAAGGACTTTTCAAGAGTATTGCTTTCTGTCACTGAAGTGTTGGTAAACTTACTCTGGCTGGGAGGTTCAGTTTCCAGCCTTTCATGGAGTGCTATGGAAATGTAATATGCATGATAGAGGGATACTTTTATTAAACCCTAACTGCTCATTTGCACTGGAGTCAAACAGAGTAAAATCTATCATCCTGTCCTGCTCTGCCTTGACCACAGAGTATAAATTTCCCTCTTCTGAGCAGGGAGAAATGGCAGCAGTGACTCATGTTTGACACTTAGGTCATTTGACATGAAAACCATTTCCACTGAAGACTTGCAAGACCCTGGCTTGCAGTTTCTTTTGTTTTCTTACTACTCTGGCATCCTCCTATGTGACATTGTGTTTAAAATGCTAAAAGGGATGCTCAGTTGGCATAATATCCACATGATTTTCTGTTGGCAGAAGAGTGTTACTCAAAGGGGCTTTAGCTCTCTATAAAGCAGTCCTCAGATTTGAACAGATTTGTGTTTGCACTGGTTACCTGAGCTGCGCTGCAAAACAGCATGTCTATGCCCAGAAACAGACTTCACCCATGATAAAGGCACCTTTATGACCTTGACACAATCCTTTTTGTGGGCGTAGGGGTGACTTTGAGGTGTCCCCTGAATTTGTTGAAAGAGCACGGTCAGCTCTGCATTATCTTTTGAGATGTGAGCTAAAGTGCCCCATCACCTACTGGACACTTTGTCCTGGCTCACCCTGTGCTGAGATGCTACTGCCTGGGAGAGATCTTAGAAATATTGTGGATCTCTTTAAAAGAGTAAATCTCTTAAAGCTTCTTGGCACCAAGATGTGATCATCTGCCCATCTACAGAATATATTGGCGGGCCACCACATGGTAGTTGTCAAAAATAGCCACGGGATCTCCTGAATGTGCCAAGGAATGTTGCAGCTCTTTCTTGGTGGCCTTTGATCAGAGGCACAAGCTTATGATTTGCTTGGCTCTGTTCAGTAGATATATGTATTAGGACTATGGTTTTAGCTGTCATCACCAGGCATCATTTGTTGTTGTCTTTACTTGAGGCCTGCTCTGGTACATACAACAACCAGTGGATTTGCTCAAAGGTCAGTCTTTTTTAACACTGCAATGGAACAGGTACTTCCCTTGTTTGGCTCCTACATGATGCTGTGTTCACTTGGGGTATCCTACCAGAATCCTAAATAATCCTAGATGATGTGGGATCATTACTGAGGTCTCCTACTTCTAGCAGTTTCTTCTGGTTTCCTTAAATGTTCTGGGTGATGGACTACTGGGCTTTCGCCCAAAACCAGGTATCACTAATCAAGTGAGCATAAACGTTCTATTATTTACACCTCTCTCAAAAAGTGCTGAAAAAGAAATTTCTTTTTGGAGTGGGTTAAAATAGATATAAGTAATATTTTCAGTCACCTTCACAGATGCCTAACTACAGCCTATACAACCTGTCCTTTACTTCAGGTTTAGCACTTTACATGATGGGAGAATTAGACAGGATGCACAGAGCAGTGGCCTGACTTTCTGCTTTAAGGGTGTGTTGGTTTGTAGCTGGGAGTTATGGTAAAGCAGGCAAGCTCCTTCATGCATTTCTTGCTGTTAACATGAGACCTGCAGTGCTTGCATCGGGCATGCAAGGACTTACTCTTAATAAATGCCACTGCTTGGATACTTTGTTGAGATGTAGAGTACCAAACCTACTAGTCTGATGGCTTCATTAATAGCACAAGGACTGATAAACTCATGAGACATCTGGCAGGCAGGAAGGTAGCTCACCCGGGAAGTTCATCTGTGTTAGAAGATGGAGACATGCAGCTCCTAAGCTGAGTCGCACATGGAGTCACAGGTACTTAACCAGGTAACTTTTTCTTTCTTGGTAGGAAGGCAAAGACAGCATTTAATTTGCTGATACTGTTTTTTTTTTTTTGAGTTTGACATCAGATACAGGTACTATTTGGACACGTGATGAATGAAAGAATGATTGCCACAATTCTGTATCAACAGCAATGTACTTTTCATTTTAGAAAAAAATATGCCATGGTATCTAGACAAAAAAAGGATGTTGTCTTAAAGTGCCACAGTGTGTGCCTTTCCTTATTTACTTAAGTGACTCTAAATGTTTTCTTTTTTACAATGACTCAGCTTTTCAACTGTAAGATTTTGAATTACCTATTTGGAGCCCAATTCAACATTTACTGACACTGTGGAACAAATTTCTGATGGTATTAGTGAATATTCAGGTCAGATCCTTTATTAACCATTCAAAGGTCAAATGAGCAACCACACCTCAACTCTTATATTGTCCTTTTTGATGAATTGTACAGTTTACTTTTAACTGTGTGTTTCTATGAAGTGTGATCAAAATGCAAAGGTTTAAATCTAAAACTGCAAAGATTTCATTTTGAGGATGTATTTATTATGACTATTATATGATCATCATTTTTTCTTTAGAATAATGAAAACTAATATAATGCTTCAATACCATAAATTCATTCAGTATTCTCTCAGGGATGAAAACATGAATGATCAAAACCAGTTAAATGCTAACATAATGCAAAACATTTGCAGCACTTACCAGTGATGTCCAGTTAAAGAGTTCAATATCTGTTCAGAATGCCACAGCCACTTCATTATAGAACAGAACAGACCAGAATAATATTTCAGATGGAAGGCACTTACAGGAACTGCCACATCCTTCTGTCTGACTAATTCAGGGCTTACAAAGTTAAAGCCTGTTTTTAAGGGCATTGTCCAAAAGCCTCTTAAACAGGCCTGGGGCATCGACCACCTTCCCAGGAAGCCTGTTCCAGTGTTTGGCCACCCTCTTGATAAACAAATGCTGCCTAATGTCCAGTCTAAACATCCCCTGTAATCCATTCTTTTTAAAGAATCCATGAAAATGGCCCTGGTGTAAGTAAATCAGGTGAATCAGATAGTGATTAATGGGAAAGAAACTTCTCCTTAAGTAATTTTGCAGATCCACATCTGTTTTTTGAGAGGCAAAGTTAATTCTTTACAAAGTAAAACACTTCAGTTTGACAGTGGTACTGGATTTTGTGCAGTTCCTTATGTGTGACTTAGACAGGTTTCCACAGGGTAAGCATTGCACCGTTTCAAGAAGCTTGCATGAACTGATGAGGTTCAAAGACTCAAAATGATGTGTTACCTTGTTATTTATGTTGCTTTATCCCCTCATGCAAATCCCAAAGAATGACCTGTACTTGCTATGAAACACTTTTTCCGGGACTTGTGAATATTATCTTATGGTATGATGGACAAAATACGTAAGGTGGGGTAAACCAGACATATTTTAGAAACTGCCTGCTTATCCTTAACATGTTTTTCTCTGCTATAGCCTCTGAGACCTCTTTTGCCAGCAAATATTAAGAAGTTTGAAGTAAGGGTTTGTGTCCTTCCTAAGATGTTCAGTAGCACTTGAGAAGTTCATGGGTTCATGTTCTCTTATGACTGCTGTACTAAATGAAGCCCAATGCCATGCACAGGCTTACTCAGAGGATGGGTAGCTTGTGAGGGTACCTAGAGAAGTTGTCTGAGGGACTTGCGTCATGAGAGAGGCCCATTTAACTAAGATAGGTAGCATGTTAGTTGTCCAAAGTGTGAGTGAGAAGACAAAATTAGGGAAACTTTAATTTCTGTTTTGAGTTGCCTTGAATTTAATACTATTTAAAGGAACAGTGTCTGGACTTCCAGCAACTTTCCAAATGCAGCCGTTAGTGGTGGCTGGGTAGTAGCAGCTACCTGAATGCAGGACATTTTTACCTGAATCACATAGCTATCTGGCCTGCTCTTTACAGGAACGGCCATTCTGTGTCTTGCAAGTTGCCTCCAGTTCCTGAGGAGGCTGTTTCTGTGCAGCACTATGGACTACATGAAGACCTCTATTTGCTGGCCCCTTGTTAGAAGGTGGTTTTTTTTTATTTTCTGCAGCTTTTTTGATAATTATGTCAAAACAATTTTATGATTCCATATGGAGCTGTTAATGCTTCATAGTTGATTTTACTTTAGAGGTGTATCATGCCCAAAGCATATGATGACATGTAGTTAAAGGTTTCTCCGGTAGGAGGCTGATTGCTACTGAAAGTGACACATTTGTAAGTTTCTGGTGGACTTGTTCCTCGTATTTAAATTTAATAAAATATCTGCTGTTACTGACATGGTTACTGCTGTTGATGTGTAGCAGCTACCTCATGCAATGCAATGAATACCAAGAATATTCGTAGTATCTCCCACATATCCAGTTGCTTTTGACTTTCTAAAGCTTGTTGCTTCATCAATGTGATTTATCTCCATCTCCAGGCATTTTCTCAGAAGTAAGCCTCGAGATGGTAAGATTCATGAGTCTTTCCTCATTCTGAGAAAACTGTGGAGTTACTGATTCATCTTGAGACATTTTGATATCAGATTTATTGTCTTTCTTTAAGGCCAGCTGCTGAGCAAAACTGCAACTGCTCTAGCAACTTGGTTTTCAGCCAACCCTTCTCTGGCCAAGTGTAATGGAGATAATTTCATACTTAATTTCTGTTTGCATTCTTTTAAGACCACTGTAAACACAGTGGTCATTTGGAGAACAATAGTGTCTTCATAGTGACGCAAAGATGCAAAAGCTTGTTTTAAGACTTTTTCACAGTGAGATAATATGCGTTTTGCAAAAACTTTTCTGTCAAATACAGCTTCTACTAAAAGGGTAGCAGAAAGAAAATAAGTCATTGTTAACACCAAAATAACAAATAGATCACTGAGCAGAATAAGGAGAAAGATTGTGTTTTCCCATGTTACACAAACCAAGAAAGTTTATGGGTATAGCCATGCCAGGATTCCGTATCAGAGTATTTGTGTTTGACTTCCACTGCAGGGATAGAAAGCTAGATGCTACATTGAGAAAAAAAACAATATACTCTTTAGAAACATCGTGTGTTAAACATCTGGTTTTGTTTACACTGCAGAACTGTACATCATCCTATGCTGGACATAGGACTTCAGAGCTACAAAATGCATATACAGAGCTCTTTAGCAGGCTGGAATACTTATTTCTTGGTTTTGTCCTGTCTTTGAGTCCATTGGAAGCTTGAAAAATTGGCTGGTGTGTTTAGGAGCTCTGCTGAGACCTACAGGACAAACCTGCAAGTCCTACCCACACCCTTTGCTTCCTATCTGCTTTGGCAGGGGTCTCAGTGCAGCAAAGAGAAGGAAGTGTCTGAGTAGCTTCGGAAGTCAGCCTCAACACCCTGGCAGCCAACTGGACTTCCAGAATACTTCCTGGAAGAGAAAGGGAATCAAATCCACTTTAATACTCCCCAAAACCCCCAAGGACTAACTGGGCTTTAGTAGTAAAAGACAGGAGCAGCCAACTTGGCTGCAGAAAGAGTGGGGAACCATGGCATGGGAAACCTTGACCAGAGGAACCTGCTGCACTAGAGGAGAAAGAGACAGTGTGATGGAGGACAAAGTGCCAGCTCTGCCTTGACTTGGGTCTGGAGAGTTCTGTGCAGTTGTGGTGGATCTGCCTGTACTCCACACCAGCTGAGCTGAGCTAGCAGTGAGTGGATCCCATGTAGCTGTGCTACAGCAGCTGAGTGCTTGCACTGCCATGTCCTGGGACTCCCAGCATGGAGTTGCTTGGCTGGGGAGATCCTGTTTTCAAGCTGCCTGTGCTCAGCTGGCTCTAAGCCCAGGCTAGGGAGGTGAAGGTTGTTTGAATACATCCTTACATATGTGCTGCAAGAACCAGAAGATGCCTTGGGCAATGCAAAGGACTTTGTATAGCCAAGACTGCTTGCTACATCTATGGTCATTAAACATGCCTCAGCATGGAGGCCAAATGGTGCAAACAGCCCATGTCTCAGTAAACAATCAGGGTGTCCAAGCAGTGCAGCTGCATGTAGGCTGTCTGATAGCGATGTGGGACCCCCCAACCCTGCCTGAGACCTTCTTGGCACAGCAGAAACTTGCATTGGCCAAAAGGGTGCTTGCAGCACTGTAAATTCTGCATGTTCCAGAGCTCTGGAAGAAGATGTCTGAGTTATCAGCTTCACAATAAAATGATACTAGGTGACTTTTTTGTTTTAAATTGCCTCCTCCTAGTCCTCCACAACTATGTCACTTCGAAAGAAAAGAAGTCCTCAGCCTTGATGTGGAGAGACTGAGAACCTTGTCTAACCATAAAAATACGGGGAAATAATGAGAAAGAATCTCTCTAATGTCAACATTGTAAATTCCATATTGGTTTGCTGATGAGCTGTATCAAAGTTATGGAGGTGGCCTCCTGAGAAGACAGAGATGCTGGCCTGTCTTCAAAAGTCATCATCAAGCCTTTCACAGAAAAATACAAATGTCTTTAGAACTAGCCCAAGCATTTGGTTGTTGCATAAAGCGCAATTGTAAAAATGTACAGAAAAATACATATAATTCCTACAGTCAGCTCTAATATGAAGCCAACAGCTGGCCAGAACATATAGACAATGCCCAAGGCTGATCTGCTGTAAGCTGGGGAACACAGGGGCAGACATCCACGTAGTGGTGTCAGGGCTGGGGAGCATCTTGGGTGGCTCCATGGTGCAGCTCCCAGGACACCCTGTGATCCCACTGTCCTGTTTCAGCTGGGACAGTGTTAATGTTCTTCCTAGTAGCTGGTGCAGTGCTGTTTTGGATATAGCATGAGAATAATGTTGATCACACAATGATGCTTTAGTTGTTGCTAAGTAGTACGTATCCTCAGTCAAGGACTGTTTGTCTTCTCACCCCACCCCACCAGTGAGGAGGCTGGGGGTGCACAAGTAACTGGGAGGGGACACAGCTGGGACCCTAAGTAACCCATGGGATATTCCATGCTATATAATGTCATGCTCAGTATATAAACTAGGAAGAAAGCTGGTGAAGGGCCACTGCTCAGGAACTGCCTGGGCATGACATGCATTGGTCAGCTGATGGTGAGCAATTGCATTGTGCATCACTTGTTTTGTATATTCTAGCTTTTAAATTGTTTTTTCTTTTTCTTCTCCTTTTTCTGCTTATTTTTTATTTTTTTTTTAATTTTATTTTCCATTGCTGTACTCTTAAACTCTCTTTATCTCAGCCCATGAATTTTACTTTTCTTTCCCCAGTTCTCTCCCCCATCCCACTGTGGTGTGTGTGGAGTAAGCGAGCACCTGCATGCTGTTTAGCTACCTGCTGTATTAAACCATGACACCCACATGCAGATCACCTTCCCACGAGACCCGTCCTGAGGTCCCAGAGATGAGTGGAACTCAAAGCAGAAGCAGCACCTCCAACTTCACCCTTGTTTTCCTCCAGCTCAGCTGCTGCTGCCAATATTCTGCTGTTTTCCAGTGGCAGCCAGCAGCCTCCTATTTCTCTGCAGTTCCCAGGGGATGTCTCCTTTCCCTACAGTTCTGCTGCCGGTTGTGGCTGCACGGGCAGGCTCTCAAGCTGACACACCATTTTGGGCTGAGCCAGGCTCCCTCCAGCATTGGCAGGGTGTCCTAGGATCACGGCACAAGGAAAACTGAGCTTCCCCTTCATGGGGACATCTAAAGGTCTGACAGAAACTGTTAAGCCAGGTGCAGGCCGTTGTCTTGTGAGCAAGCATCTGTGCTCCTTCCAAACCTCTGTCCCTGAAGGCTGATTGTGTATTTATTATTATTATTTATTTTATTTATTATTTATTTTATTCATTATTATTTATTTTTATGTAAATGCGTATTTATCCAGTGCTGGATGCAGCTGATTCAAACTGAGTGTTTCCACCCAGCACTCAGGAGCGCTGGGTCAGACTTGCTATGAGTAGGAACTATCCCCTAAACTCCAAAGTAATGGAACAGCTAATTTTAAGATGTTTACTCATATGGCTGCCTTATCCTTTTGCTTATATGCACTGCCTGCCCGGAGGTGTATTCTTAAGGGAATGTTGCAAGAGTAAAGAATTTTGCCCAAGGAAATAATGCTATCTTTTATGTTGTATATAAACCCAAATACAGGTTTTAGGGTAAATATAGAACATCAGTCTCTACGAAGAGAGATTTCAGGATAGTGCACAGCTTGACAGGTTTTTTAAGAATAAAACTTACCATCTGTAGTTGTCTGTTAAATAGTCAGAGCTTGCCCTCTTCTGGTGACAAGCAGTGTACATGGGGGTATATTTTTGTAAACTGTGAACCTGTGGAAATCAATATCTAAAAGACTCCTTGGAAAATGACATATTTTAAGAGTTAATGTTCTTAAAAATGTATTTTATTATGGTGTACTTGTTTTTCAAAGTTTGTTTAAAAATCTGTTGCAACTACAGTAGCTAAAAGAAATATAAGTTGTAGCTCAGCTGTTTCTTTCTATCACACTTGCACGGGCTGTATCTTGGATAATGCCTTTCATGTCCTCCAACTTCAGGAACTGCCCAGGAGCATCCTTTTGTGGGACCCGTTTGACCAAAGCCAACCTGTTACAGTAGGAGAGTTTTCAGCAGCTCTTTGTCGCCACCTAAAAGAAAGAGACAGCAGCATCACGTTGTAAACTTGAAGAAGGTGGCTGTTTCTCTAAGTAAATGATCAATTATACGCATTCCTATGGTCTTTTTGGACACTGGAATAGAAAACAAAACCTCCATTAATTTCCCCAGAGGAAAAGTTAAAGCTCAGATGCTATCAGAGCATCAGTATAACACTGGAAGTTGCCAGTGCCTGTAGCGCATGTGTTTTATTACACACTGGAGAGGCCCCTAACCCGTGGTGAGTCCATAGCATACTCTGGTTTCTTCTGCCCACAAAGCTAGGAGTTACATTTACATATATACTGCAGGCTGGGTTTTAGGCTCCTCTGTCTTGTGCCCTAGTTACAAGTATTGGGATTGGGGTGGAAAAAGTTCAGCGTTTTTCAAGGGAGACGGCTTAAAGTGTGACCATCACATCTCCTCTGCTGGGACACAAAGACAGCTTTTCAAATGTGAGAACTGTTTCATGGCTCATTTAGCCCCTGATCTGCTGGCAGTTTTTGATGCTAGCTTTTCTTATCTTTCCATATACTTCTGACATTGGTTTTATCATGTCCTTGGTCTTTCTTCTGAGCTGGGCACTGTCTATTATCTGCTGCTTTCTATACGTGTTTCAAGTTTCAGTAATGCAGGTATTCTCATAGTCATGAGAGTTTCTGATGGTGCTGTTGCAATAGTTGTAATTCTAGCTATTCCTTGTTCCACACAAAAATATCATCTCTTCTTGGTCCTACAGGTATCTGTGGTTGTGCCAGTCATGTTACAGTGGAGTTAAACCTGAACATGTGTGGTCTCAAGCTTCAGATTTCAGAACCACCATCTACACGACTCAGTGTAAAGTGCACAGCAGACTAGATGGATATCCCTCAGAGGAAATTCTCACAATCCCTGATGTATTTAGAGATGATCCCCATTATTAAGACTGGCCACTGCATGGCAGTATTGCACCAGCATCACTGAGGCGTGGGAAAGACTCTCTAACGTTCTCCCATTGTCTCCCTCGAAATATTCCTTCTGCCATCGCTGAAATATGCTCAGAATGGGACATGTGCTGTAAGATGGAAGTAGGGCCTACCTCTTCCTGTGCAATCCTTTCTTCTCTCCACCACATACCTGATGAGAAGGCTTGATGCGACATGATGAGATCTGGATGAGAAAGAAGATGTTCATACTGCCCTAAATGTAGGTTTTAAACCATGTCCCTCTCCTTTTGGGAGACGAGAGAAGTACTTCTTTGTATGCTTTAAGGTGCTGAGGGTAAAACTCTTTCCTACTCTGATCACAGAGCCCATCTCTGTGACAGGACTGCTGAAAAGCATACAAGTAGCAAACTCTCTGTGTGTGCGTAAGATGTTGCTGTACATCAGTGACGTGTTTGGGGATTCTGGAATGAAGGAACAGACATTGCTATTTGGCTATAGAAGGGTCAGGATTTTGTTCCAGTCATTCAAAACAAAACCTCAAACCTCAAACCTCCACATGCCAAGTAGCATGATAACAAAGGAAAAGGGCATTGTTTTCAAGTTCTGGACCAGTGATGGGTATAAACCCTACATCCAAGCCTCCTGACTTTGGAAATGCTTGGCTTGGTTTGAACATAAATTCCGTGGCTTCAGTAGGACCACATGAAATTTGACAGGTTTGAATCGTTCCTGTTTGATTACTTGGGCAGCCTTCTTGTGGCAGCCTGAACATAACTGATGGGTTAACTAGTGGGAGAGCCCTACCCTATCTCAGAGGGGCAGTCCTGGGACCTGGAAGCCACAGATCGGAAGTGCCTTTCTCCATGTGCTGCACAGCTCTGCCCTGCTGCTGAGCCACCATATATCTATTTTAGTGAGGGGGGGTGCATCTGCATGGTGCAGCGCCAGTGCTCCAGGCTCCCTTCATGTCCTGCAGGAGCTTTCAGGTGGCCTATGGAAAATGCTCTGCATTTCAGCATCAGCTGCTCGCAGCATGTAGTTGGGCATCTACAGCTAATCAAAGCCACGGCCTACTTTTTTATCTGAAAGTCCTGAGTGCTCTGTTTGCCACTGAATTAAAAAATAAGCTGAAGTATTTCAAGTAGCAAGAATTGTGATACTTTAAAAATTTATGTTTTGAATATTTCATTCCTTTTCAAGGTGATCCTTAATCTGTAAATCCACATGAGAGACCCATGGCACCAACATGCTTTTGCTAGCACAAGCAGGGAGGAGCTAGGAAGGCAGTACTAAAGCAAAATACAAGGAAATAAAGTAAGCTGCCATACTGCAGCTCTCCAGGTATTTCTTCTTGCTATTATAGATTAAATATGCAGTGTATTTGCAAAGAGACTTTCAAAATATAGTTATACCTTAATAAAATTAATAAAACTTCAGACCCACAGCTGTTTAAAGATTCAAGTGAACAGGAGCAGAGTATGGCTTTAACATGGGTCTCTGGCACTCACAGTGTATTGGTCTTCACTTGTTTCCCTGGTGCAGTCTTGGTACTTGCTGAGAACCATTTGCCAGGCAATGCCTAGGCCTGTGCTGGGGTGAGCATGTGCTGGGGACCATCCCAATGGGCACTTTGGATGTGGACACCCTCATCTGTGGGGGAAGAGAGTTTGGCCTCATGGAGGCAGGCTGCCCTGCTTGGCCTCAGCACCAAAGGTTTGTCCTTGGCCTGTTCTCCAAGCAAGCACAGCCAGCAGGACAAACAGGAAAAGGGCTTGAAGCACGACTAGAGCTTGTTAAATCAATGCACAGGGAAAACTGTAAGTGACTTGCCATTGGGAAATGAAATGGAAATCCAGGAGCCCTCAAACCAAGATCCTGGACCTTAAATGGAAATATAAACATGACTGAGTGACCTTTTATACTGGGGCTTAAAGCAATATACAAACTTTGAAGGCTTGGCAACATTGAAGCTCATGACATACAGATTCAAAGTTTGCTATTTGGCTTCTCTGCCAAGTTTACTTCTGGTAGTTTTGCCAGACAAGGAATTTAGGCAAGGAAAACCAGCTGCCATAACGAGCTGGAGTACTCCTGTCATTCTGTGGTACAGAGCTCACTGCACACAGAGCTCTGCTTGCAGCCTTGCACATGGATCAGCTTCTGCTGCTTTTTGACTGAGTGCCAAGTTTTCCAGGGCAGTAATTTGGCTCTGAAATAAAACAGGCTTTATGGGTCAGAAACTGGCTGTTACAGATCTGTAGCTTTTGGACCATCTCTCCAAAAAAGCAAGTAGATGCATGACCTTAGGTCGAAAAGCTAATCCTAGAGGTAATACTTGATCACTAGTCCAGTTCTAAGTGGGGCCTGATCCAATTTTATATCTCAGCTCTGCAGCTCAGAAGCTTTCCTAATTATTTTGTGTTTTTCAAAAAATCATGTAAATAAATCCCTTTTACCTTGAAAATCAGCGTGTTAACAGCTAAAATCTTGCTGCAGCTGCTGACGTATGTACCCAGAGCTACATTATTCACTTTTATTTCTCCCAATTCCTTTTTTTCTCAATATTGAGTCTGGACTGAGGGGTGCATGTGCGTAACTAGCTCTCTTTTTTAATAAATTCAGTGCTAGAGATCACATTCATAGGCTCAGTTTATATGGTAATATTTATAAAAAAACAGCCTAAACTCTAGAAAACACGTAGCAGGAGTTAGTCCTGTATTAGAAGGGGGATAGGCTTGATTTATTAGTAAGTCTTATTTAAGTCTCATTTCTATGCTTGTACGATTACATTAGGTTTCCACATGGGCACATGGCAAGAGAAGTAATGGAGCAAGAGAAGAGACAAGCCCTTTTTCAGTTCACAGAACCCCAATTCTTTATTAATCACAGCTTGCTCACAATGACATACAGGAAAATAGCACTAATGAAGAGTAGAATATGCAGTCAGCAACCTCCAGGGGGGTAGGGACAACTTCAAAACTGCAGCTATTTTGGGAGTGGTGTTAGGTTTGGTGATACTGTACTTGGCACAAGCACCCTGTCTAGTCATTCCTCCTGCTTCAGCCCTCTTAGTCCTAGATGTCTGTCACTAGGTAGGGTTGGCTAACACTGAAGAGTTAAGGTCATGATGAATGGAAGTCAGCAGTGTCAAAAATAAAAGGTAACAACTGGCTCATGGTTTCCAGATGAAATATTCTTTAGCCTCTTGTACTATTTATTACAGATGTAATGTGGTAGCATCAGATAAGTATCATAGATCATGGCACCTATAGATAAAGCCACTTGATGCTGTTTATTAGTTGCTCCATCAATAAATTTTCAAGTGGTGAGTTAAGCTCACTTTACAATTAGCATTTGTATGGCTGTTTGGCATCATCCAGAATTTGTCATAGCTTGATGGTTACAATGTGCCTCTTAAATTTGCCTCAAACTGATCCCACTTTGCACAGCTGTGTTTGTTGCCTCTTACCCCAAGAAGCAGAAACAACAAGTACTGCATGTGGCTATTTAACCTCAATTATTTAGTACACTACAGAGTCCTGTAGTGCAAGTTGCATTTGAAGAAACTACATTTTAAGAGCCTTTTGTCTTGGACAGCTGAATATGAAGTCACAATACCTGTGATCTAGTCACTGTTTCAACATAGCTTATTGATGGCAAAGCAGTCTAGGTTATTAGGCAATGACTGGTCTCTAGCACCATAGAACTACTACTGACCTCGTGGTGGATTGGAATGAAAGTCGCAGGGGATGGAATTAGACATGAGGTGCTTCAGATGAACAGACCCAGCAAATTCAACCGAGTGGAAGTAGACAACATCAGAAGCCTGTTACAGGACATGTAAGATTATGAAATAACTTGCATAATGCAATACTTGTATTTTTTAACAAAAATGTAAGTATTTACAAAATAAGATCCAAGTTTTTTAAACATCAAGCAAATCATTCTGCAAAGAGACCACATTGGTTTTGTTTTCATTTTTGTTTCTTTTTTAAAGTTTTTTATTGAGTTCTTGATTTTTATTTTTTTTTTAAACCATGTCATACATTTCCCATACTGATATCGCATGATCCATAATAATATAGGCAGGGGGAGTTTACTAATGGTGGGGATGGGTCACATCCACCATTGCTGTTTTCAGCCAGACAGTTCCACCTGGAGCTCCTTGTTTCTACGGACCTCTGCAGCATGCCTCTCCTGAAAAACATCAAGAAGGGAAAAATCAAACCTTTTCTCATTCTGCCTGCCCAGGGAAGCTCCTGACAACAACCCGTTTAGACTGTGCGTTTAATGCTTGTGCAAAACTTGTTTTGCAGCACAGCCATCTTTAGAGGTTGCAACTCAGGAAAGGTGCCATCCAGTAGACCAGCCTGAGGCCTACATTCTACTTATTCTCTGGAGCTCAGTCTTATATCTGATATGGCCTTATACTCCTCAGTACCTCACAGATTTTCATTTTTAAGGCCCACACAGAGAGGTGGTGCTTGCAGCATAAAATGTGCCTCATGCTCACATTTGCCCTTTGAATTCCTAGATGTTAAACTTAATCTAGGGAAGGATGAGTGGGCTTGAATTAATTTTGTGCACATTGTATGATGAAATAGTGTTTAGTTACTGTGTTATCTATCTGTAGCATTTAGGAACCATATATAACAGCCCAAGAATTCAGTTCTATCAAGATGGGTCAATCTGAACATCTCAAACATCCTCTTACACTGAACGTTGAAGCTGTCTGTCCTCTCTGTTGTTTATCTGGCTGTGATGGAGAAGGGACATGGTAACCAAAAGTCAATATTGGCCTTTCAGTCCACTTTCAGCCATGTTGTCTTCCCTTTTACAAAAGCAGTCATTATTAATTTAGACTTATTTGGGCCACTGTATGTTCATATACTTCTGTGGAAATGGGCCTGTGGTCACGAATAACAGATGTCAAACTAATTTAATCATGATCTACCTGGGGTGTTTATAAAAACCATCATTTTTGCAGCTTCTGGGTTTTAGGGGATTTGGTTTATGCCTCTCTCCTTTCAACTCTCAAACTATCAGACTTTTACCTCTTGTGTCTGATCACTAAACCCCCACCCCAGACAATGAAATGACAAGCAGAAATTGACTTCAGAAGAAAACATCCATCCCTAGCTGCTTTGTTTAAGGCACCCCCTAGGTAGTTCCATGCATTAGTGGGTCTTTTTATGATAAACATTTTTCAGAAGGCAATGGTTACCTTTTTATTGTCTGAGTTGGACTATGGATCAAAGGCCAGCTTATTGCATCAAGTGAAACTGTAAATCACAGTTCTTTAAAGATCCGTAACTCTGAAGGCTAGATTTTATAAGGGACTTTTTCCTCAGAACTCTTATTAACTGCAGTACACAGAAGTTACTTTGATTGCAGGTACTTCTAGACACCAATACCTTTGGGCATCCACAGTTCTGTGTAACTTTTGAAGACTTGGATCCAGATGCCTCACTTTTTCTTTTCCTGCATATTCAGGGTTCACTTTTGTGTTAGCAAAACTGTATAGTCATGCGATTCTTAATTACTGGTCTGTACAAATGTTCCCAAATTAGTTACTGTCATCTTTTTTTCAGAAGTTTTTTTTGGATTTCATGCACATGCTGTAGAAATAGGGTTTAACAGCCTGTTAACATTAACCTGAGACAGAGAGATGCTTCAGCTGTCCTCATTTCCTTCTGGACCTCAAAGAAGGCTAATTGGCTTTTTCCCTTGTTTTCATAAGCTCTGGGATATGTGCCTGCAAACTAATCTAATAATGCAAAAATGTCAAGTAATCTGGGTACAGCTCTTAAGTTCAAGAATTATCCCATTTGTGTAGTTACTTGTAGCATCATCCTTTGGTTTCTGTTGTTTCTTTCCTACTTTCTGGGATTTTTGACTCCATCACAGAAGTAGAGGTGCTTATGGAGAAGATCTCATCGAAAACCACAGAGCTATTTCTTTGTTAGTCAAGTCACTAACATACTAGAAAGTTCATCACTGAAAGACACAAGTGATCACTCACACAGAGCTAATTATTTTTTTCTTAACAATTCTAAATCTTTATAGACATATTTCCCTCTGTCCTGGGTTCAGCAGTAGCAGTCATTTTTCTCCTTCTTGGTAGCTGGTGCAGTGCAGTGTTTTGACTTTCGGCCTGGGAACAGAACTGATAGCGATGTTTTGGTTTGGCCAAGGACTTTGTGAGCCTCATGCTCTGCCAGGGAGGAAGGGAAGCCAGGAGGAAGCAGAGACAGGACACCTGACCCAAACTGACCAAAGAGGTATTCCATACCACAGCACGTCATGTCCAGGATGTAACTGGGAGTTAGCCGGAAGGGCTGGTAGATGGCAGGGTTGGAGGAGGTATCGGTCAGAGCTTGGTCGGGCTGAGGGGGGTGAGTTATCGGTTGGCTGGTGGTGAGATGTTGTATTCTCTTCCCTTGTTATTTCCTTTATCATTGTTATTATTGGTAGTAGCAGTAGTGATTTGTGTTATACCTTAGTTACTAAACTGTTCTTATCTCAACCCGTGGGAGTTGCATTCTTTTCGATTCTCCTCTCCATCCCTCCGGGAGTAGGGGGAGGGAAAGAAGGGGGGGGGGTGTGAGTTAACGAGTTACCTGACTGGGTTTAAACCACGACACCCTCTCTTGTATGGAAGGGTTGTTTTGAGACTGACACGCTTGGTCCTGAATGATGGGGTTTGTGGTTTACCTGTTTCCTTTGGTTGTACCAAAGATCTCCAAGAGAAAATTTACTGTTTTTTAGTCTTATGGAAGAACAGACCCCTTTGGTATAGGGATGTATAGGAAAGAATTTTTCCCCATATTTTTTCATCTTTCTTCTCTGAGAAACTAACAGCTACAGATGGACAACAGTTTGATTTGATCAATGACTGACTTAAAACCTGAAATCTAAACAGAAGTGACCTTTCATTTGTTCACAGGAGTTCTTAAAAGCTAGAAAATCAACCTTTCTCTGGAGAGAGTCCAATAGAGAGCCATTGAGATGAAGGAACTGAAGGAAAGGCTAAGAGAGCTGAGACTGTTCCTCCTGGAGAAGAGAAAGCTCAGGAGGATCTCTTCATTGTGTATAAATACCTTAATGGAGGATACACAGAGCCAGGCTCTTCTCAGTGGTGCCCAGTGACATGACCAGTGGCAATGGATACACACTGAAACACAGGAGGTTCCCTCTGAACATCAGGAAACATTTTTTTTCACTGTTAGGATGATTGAGCACTGGCACAGATTGTCCAGAGAGGTTTTAGAGTCTCCTTCCTTGGAGATATTCAAAAGCCATCTGGACATGCTCCTGGGCAAGTGGGTCTTGGTGTCCCTGCTTGAGCAGGGGGGTTGGACCAGATGACCCCCAGAAGTCCCTTCTCACCTCAAAAGTGAGCGCTGGTTTAGACAGACATAAGGGGCTCTGACTTAAAAATTGCTCAAGTCTAGCATGTAGCAACTGAGATAAGATCTACCCACAACATCTCTTCAAAATGTTGATTAGATTTTCCTCTCTAGTCTAAGGTGAAGAGTGATGGTGTGGTTACCTTCTCTTGGAGACGTTCAATAAGAGCAGCTAAGTTAGCTTCACGGTTTTCTTTGATCTGTTCCATTTTCAGTATCAGCTTTTCCTCTGCCATTTTGCTGAAGTTATTGTTCTCCTCCAAAGCTTTTTGAAGCACTTCTCGCTCATGTTCTCTCTTCTCTGCCAGATGTTTCAGCACCTGGGCCTCCTGGGACTGGAAA
This sequence comes from Pezoporus flaviventris, assembly GCF_033815535.1. Lineage (NCBI taxonomy): Eukaryota > Metazoa > Chordata > Aves > Psittaciformes > Psittacidae > Pezoporus > Pezoporus flaviventris. The sequence continues at coordinate 29,309,051 of NW_026892555.1, forward strand.
CAGAGAGACACACAGCTGAAATTAAATACTGGCATGGAGCAAAGTAACCACCATGGGCAACAGTTTACTGGGTTTGGAAACTGCATAAATTTTGTTGCTTTGTTGTTACATGCACTGTTTGGAATGATCACTTCTGTGTATAAAGCAGATTATCTCCATTAATAGGGTATATGCCTGAGACAGCAGCAGAGAGGTGTCTGAAGCACTTCTGTTAACAAGAAATGCAGCCATGTGTTACTGCCCTGGGTTGTATGGATTACTGCTGTGGTTGCCCAGTCTCTGAGAGCTGCATTGTATTTGTAGAGAGAGGGAATGGAGGGCTAAAGGTATGTCTAGTGTTAAAAGGAGACACGGGAAAGGTGCATTTTTCACCTAAGGTGGACTTCCCTTTAACGTGCTTAAATAGTTAAAAATGGGCTTCTAAGTTTATTGTGAAAGACAGACAGAACCAATTAAGATAATAGTTTTTCCCCCACGATATTTATGTTTGGCTTCACCTCACTGATTAGGACGGAAAAAAAGGGGTTTATTCTATAGAAAATAAGAAAAAGAGCACTATTTTTAGTTGAGAGTTCAATTTTGCAAGGAAGATGAAAACTGCAGGTAGGATGCAGCCTATGTGTAATACTGTGTTATTTTTCTTTGTAAATTCATTGCTCAGAAGCATAAGCTTTATTATTTATTTTAAATCAAACTGCTAACATGAAACCATTAATCCTAGGAGAGAAGCCAAAGAACTTACAGGGTTGGGCCCATCCTCCAAGCAAGTCTAGTTGAAAAGACATGCTTGAGAGGGGTTATTTGGAAATGATAAACAACATTGTATGCTTTTGGATAAGATAAATTAGCAGAAGCATGAGAAGCAAACAGAAAACAGGGAATGAAATATGGCTCTGGGAAGCTAAGTGAGTATTTCAGTGCAGATTACAATATGCTGTTGCTATTGTTATCTGTAAAAATGAATTAATTTAAGGCCTAAACTAAGGGCTTTAACCAATAATTACAATTAGTGGTAATGAATCCTATTAAATTCTGTCATATGGCTTGAAACAGAGTGAAAAAGGCTGCAGTTCTTTTACATGATTAAGATCCAGTTAAGAGGAGAAAACAAATAGTTTAACAAAGGTAAGATACGCATCAAGCCAAATGCATTGATAAGGCAAATTAAATAGTGTCTAGGAAAGGCTGCAAAAGCCAGGCAGAACATCTTGCAGCAAGACACTGGAGTAAAACATTTATAGCTTTGAAAGGCTGTAATGACTTACTTGAGATCAGAAGAAAGAGCTACTTTCATCCACCTTGGCCACTTAAGGTATTTGCTTTCACCTCTGGCCTGGTCACAGTTATGTTCTTATTTCTCAAACTGATTCTGGGAGCACTTGCTGATGGGAATGATCTACTGAAATGGCTGGTACCTCACAAAGGCTCTTTCTGGCTCTTACCTTCATTATAGCATATGCTGAACAGAGAGTAACTGAGAGAGCATTTTTCAGATCTTTGAATCAGAGAAAATAACTGTTGTGCAGGCCAAAAGATGTTGCCAATGGGAACAAAATGTCCCCAGAGAGCTGCAGCCAAAAGTAGAGGGAGTTTCACTGGTAGAGAATGGAAGGCACATGAGCCAAAGGGAAAAACTGTTGGGCCATGAAGCAATTTTGTAGACTAACTAAAAACCATAAAAGCCCCATAAGTTTAAGAAAAACATCAATAATTTTAAAAATAGGTGATTTTGAAGTAAAATATTTTATTTCAGATACTTAGCACTTAACATTTCTTGAACTGCAGGCTTGTTCAAAATGTAAGAAAGTTATTTTGAAAGATTTGGTACAATGTTAAAATGGAAATATTTGAACATCTGCATCTTGACATGGACTAACTTGAGTGGCTCAGTTTGACCAGTGCTTGTGAAGTTATTCTGCATTTTCTGTTTAATTTACTATTCAATCACAACCTTTCATCTACTTTTGGAAAAGTTATTGTCATTAAATTTTGGTTGCCAATATGAATTTTGTGAACCTTTTGCTTAAGTGATCTAAAAGTGATTTTGATAACCTAAGAATCTATTTCACTTTCTATTGGCCCTTTACTAGGAAAGGTACTATGATATTAATTGTAATGTTCTTTTCTATGAAATGTTTATGAAGTGACTTGTTAATTTGAAAAGCAAACATTTCATACTGTTTCAGTATGTATATATAACATATTATAAAACCAAACCTTTTCAGATTTGGAAAACAAACATTTTAGAGGATATATACTGGGCCTATGAAGATGCTATAATATCAGTAAGATTTGGGCTGTGTTTGTAAGCAGCATTTTTGAAAAGAGCATTGGCTTTTAAAGGGAGGTAGCAAAATGCCTTTTAGACCTTGCGGCATTTGTCTCTTTTTCAGGATTTGTTTTCTTCCATTCAAACCCTTCGCCTTCTGAAACTACTTCTTATAATCATAAATCCAGGAGAACTGTGAAAAGTTAGAGTTGCATATCAAAGAACATACAGTTCTGGAGGCTACGCTGGCAGACAACACATTCAAAAGTACTCTGTCCACTAATCCACGATAATGAAGAAAATCCTTATTCTCTAGTTTGGTATTTACTGGATGCACATTACATTGGCAGCAGTAAAAGTCAGAATGAAAGCTAAACCAGGCCTCAAGAACTGACTGTACACCCTTAATGCAATTTTCCTTTAAGATATGCCTTAAACAGCATTCTTTTTCCTCGCTCAGAATGTTCAAGGTAATCCGGACTCGTTCAAAATAAAGGAAGAGCCCTCCCCACCAGAAAACATCCACAGGGTAGAGCATTTTGACTGACATCCCTCTTCTAGTGTTGTTGTACAACAGCTGTGAGCCTGCTTGTTTCCCTGATGTTCAGACCATTTTTGAAATCCCCTTATGACACTTTTGGAAAGTGATTGATATTTTTTTTGTATTGGATTGTCACACAATTTTCTGCTTCCAACACATTTGGCAAAAGAACTTGGCCACGTTGTCTGCTCAAAGTCTACTGTACGTCCAGAAATGGGTAAATGAATGACCCAGATACCTAGTGGGGCTGGGATTAATAGACTCCCTTTGTTGTTTGTGCTGGCTTTTAACTGCTGTGTTTGGATTCCCACAGTGTTGATGCAGGATTCCAACATACATAGGAAGTTTATTTTCAACAGTGTATTGTCTGAAGTGCTGGAAAGGATATTTTCAAATCCTTGATAGTCCGTGTTCTAACACAGCTGTAAATGGCTTATGGTAATTGCTTCTAGTACAGTTATTGTGAGAAAATGAGTAAAAAAGGCTGGAAATGGGATGAAAATAAAGAAGATTAATTAGGAAAGAAAAGTATGAAATTGCAGAGAAAGAAAAAAAAAATAAAACAATACTCAAGGGGGAATACCCAGAAGAATTCTTAAATATAACAAGGCATAATCAATGCAGCTACAGCTGCAGCATCTAATGGTAGATGTGGAGGACTGTAAGTGTTGCAAAGCATTCCTGGTAAAGAAACCTTTGCTCGTTGAAAAGTACTGCTGTGCTAAAAACGTGGTTAATGCAGGCCAACTCCTATGATATTCATACCATATTTCTAAAGGATCCTGTGCATACCCACCTTTCAGAGATGAGCGCTTCAAAAGGAAATCTGCATCTCATGCGTATCTGGCCAGAGATAGGCTAAGGCAACTGAACACTTACAACATTTATGGAAACTGTCTTTGGAGATACACGTATTTTTAAATTACTACTCACAGGAAGAAAATTCTACTAATCTGAGTAGCACGTGCTTTATTTTCTCACATTTATCTATTTTTATTTGACATGTACATCAAAACATTGAAGTAATTTATGCAGAGAGAAAATGAAAGGATTACTTTTAAGCAATAAAGAGGCTCAGACAACTGCTTTTAAGCTGGGAATTTAGTCTTGAATGCATTCACCTTAGTTACCAGCACCCTTATCCATGAGGTACCCTATCAGTCACGAGAGCTCCACTTTCACTACTCATTCATTCACTGGCTTGATTTTCAAAAATTCATTTGTTCAGCAGAACAGTGTATTGTGTATTTGAGAGATACTGCTGATGGAGCTGAACTCAAAGACAAGATTAAAGGCTCCTACTGCAACGTAAATGCCAAGGTAAACCCTAGGTATTAATCAGAAAGAAATGGTAACTTGAAGAAGTGATGTTTGCAGGGGAAGGAATTGAGGTTGAGATTTATTCCTTTTAGAAAAAAGGGAATGTACTTAAGTGAGACCTCGCTCATGGTATTGGCTTCTTCAAATCTCTCCATGGTTGCATCCAGTTTCTCACTGGGAATAGTATTCTATTTGCAATACATTAGCACCTGTTCTGGTTGTCATGAGGACTCACTGTCCCAGGCAGTGTGCAAATACATACAGAAAGGCAATTCTTCTCCCAAAGCAATGGCATTCTGAAAAGACACGAAGAAGAGGGGGATGCTCCTGCTCCATGGGATCAGAGCAGAGAAGTGAAATGGCCATATGGCAGGAGAGTCAGAAATATCTGAAGCTGTAGCTATAGGGTGAAGTCCTACTTCTACCAGGCTAGATGGTGCTTGAATTTAAGTGAGGGTCTTTGGTTGGTTGTTTTTTTTTAATCATCCAGTCTGCCAAGGGACCTTTGGGTCAGGGCTGCAGAGAATGTGAAGTAGAGTAAAAAAACATTAAAAGCCCATCCACAGAGAACTCTCTTTCTCTTCATCAGCTGGCACAGAATTGCTGCTCTCAGGCTTGTGACCCACGGGGTGAACAAGGCGTGTCGGAGGGATGCAAGAGGTATCACCTGAGCCCTCTGTCTGATGATCTTAGCTGCTCAAAGCATTTCATGATCTGCTGCAGCTTGAGGCCTAGCATTTTAAAGTTAATGAAGATCAATCTCCTGATCTTGTCTTTGTCTTATGACAGTTCATTAGCAGCAAAGCCAATGGCAGATTGTGGGGAGCAGTTTTGTCAGCACTGGGATGTATGCTGTGTCTTCTCATGACTCTGTGTGCTCTGAGGCACACCCTGGTGCCTAACACCAAATCCTCTCCTAGCTGGTAGCAAATATCTTCCTGAGGGCACATATTCCATAGGCTTATGCTGTTTGGATGAGGAACTGCAAGGTGGCCTGCCAGGTTTGGCTATCGTTTATAAACGTTAGGGGTGAAGCACAGTGTATGGAAATGCTACAGTGTAAACCAAAATGTGTCCAAACCACCCATTTCCAGGGCTGATTCCACATGTTACTGGGACTTTACATGGAAAAGTACTTCATGCTGCATTCCCTCTCCTCACAAGCACAGCAAAGGGACATCATTAACAGAAAGGGAGACCAATAGATGGGCAATATGGGAGGCGAATGTCTCAGGCAGTGCCTGTTCTCCCTCCCAGCCTGCTTGCTTACAAACTTGGTGGCAAACCCAGGAGGGGAGCAAGAATGAGTTGGAAGAAAGAAAGTTCCACTTTTGCCAGGGGAGGTGCTGGTCCCTTTTCCGCCTAAATCTCACCTACAGAAGTAGTTTTATAGGTCCCATGCAATGTCTAGGAGTGCAGATTTGCCACCCAGCTCCACCATGCTCCCGGCTTGGGCAAAGCCTTTCCCCCCGCAAAAGCCTGTTGTATGGTTAAGCATGGGTGTTTTTTTTCAGTGTCAAAGGAAGGATGGATCAAGAGTACTATGAAGTGCCTCTGGGCAGGTTTTGGTGCTGGCTTAAAGGGGCAGCGAGTTGAGTGCTGGAGCCTGATGCAGAGTGAAGCCATGATGCTGGTATAGATGGCCGGGCTGACAGCCTGCTGCAGGGGACTCAGCCAGCTGGGCTGCATGAGGGCTTATCATGCAGCTTTCATGGTAATGGTATTAAAAACTCATGTAGTTCTAAGTCTGTGTTCAACAGCATGGAAGTTAAAAAATACGACTGTTCTCCTGCTTTCTTTGTAGTGCTAAGTACTAGGGATGAGCCTGATTCAATTTTATCCCAATATAAAGCCATTAAAAGGATTTAATTACATACCATTTTGCTCCCATAATCCAAAGTCTAGTACAAATGCATGTCCCATTAGTGTTTAATTTTTCTACTAGTAAGTTGAACACGGGCAATAAAGACATATGATTTGACAGATGCTCTTGAAGTCTGTACATCAAGGGTAATAAGGCCAACAACATTCAAGGCCAATGGGTTAAAATCAATGACTGGTAAAGACTCTGTAAGAAATAAACTTCTGCTGCATACAATGTCACTGTGCTCTAATTTGTTAAGTGGGAAGGATGAAAAGATCTTTCTGATTGTCTGCCAAGGTGGGAAAATATAGCACACATAAGCCAAAAAAAAAAAAAAAAAGGGATAATAATGACATGCTGTAAAGAGGATTCTATAAATGGAAAGGACAAATCTGTAATGAGCCCAAATGGGTCTCACTGTATGGTGCAAAGGAAAAAAATGCCTCAGGTGAAACTCTCAGTTTGGTCTGAGAGTATGAGGTCATGACTGTCAAGTGAGGTAGAAAAAAAGGGGCAGAAAGTGAAAGAGCCTTGTAATAGCTTGTGGGGAATAAACAAGATAATAAACAGGACACTGCATAAGCAGAAAACTGCTGAAGTGCATGCCTTGCAGTAGATGTTCTCATGACTCTGAAAATTTATTAATGAACACTGTCTAACAGAGCAGGACCTAAATCCTAAACTGTGTGAAATCAATTAGTATTTTTTCCAAAAAGGCAATTCTCAATTAGTTATACTTGATTTTAATTAGGACTATGCTGGAAGGACATGCTCTAGAATGGTCATGCCTGACAGCTGTTGTACATAGATTGAAAAGTATAATAACAACTGCCATGCTGGATGTCAGAAAAAGTCTGCCTGCTTTGTCTAGCAGCAGAAAGTGGAAGATGCTCAGGGAAACTGCAAATGAATTTGGGCAAATCTTCCTGGTCCTTTCCTGCAGATACACAGAGATAGATAGACAAACAGATACATAGACAGAGAGACAGATAGATAGATGGATAGATGATAGATAGATAGATAGATAGATAGATAGATAGACAGACAGCTTTCACCAGTCACGAATTTACATATTTTCTGAGCCAGGGATTGCATTCACAAAATCAGTTCCTGAAAGGTGGTTCTCTATCAATTTTGCTATTATCTTTTTGAAATAAATAGTACTTTAATAATCTCTCAATAATCTGTGATAACAGATTTAGCTTTATTAACAATGCATGAAAAGGTGATTCGCTCTCTTTGTTCTGAAATTGCTGTCTGATGATTTAATTGAGTGTTTCTTCCCCTTTGGATTGTGTAAACTAGAATATAATTGTTCCTATTAATCTTCTCATTACCATTCATGACTTTGCAGACTTCTTTCTTATCTTTCATCTGTTATCTCTTTCTGAGCTGAGAAGTGGACTATTTAATTTATCTTCTTATGGAAGATTTTCTATTCCTCTGATTGTTTTTTAATCCTTCTATGCTCTATACTCTTTTTCAGGCCAAAAATGAAGTCAGTAGTTGAGGTGTGAGAGCACCAGGGATTTTAACAGTGATGTCATGAAGTTTCTTGCTCTGTTCTTTGTTCTTTTCCTAGCAATATCTGCTGCAATGCTGATGTGGAAGATCTTGTCTATTAAAATAACTCAGTTATGTGTTAATTCAAAATGAATATAGTAGCAAGGGAAAAAAATGGCAGGTGTCTGTATTGGTATCACTGATTATTGCATAATGAGTTTTTCTTTAGGAAGAAATGAACAGTAATGAAATCAATAAATGAAATCTCAGGGACATTAAATTTATATTTCCCACTAAGTATATGCATAATATTAGGCTTCTTAATTGCTGCCATTTCATTCTGTTTCCATATATTTACTTGAGTATTTGTACTTGGTACAGAGGCACTTCACAGATTGAGTCATTGGGTCATACCCTCTCTTCGGTGTGTGAAAGCTCATACTTTTGGGCAGGTGCTAGTGCAAATGAGTATTCTTTTCACATATGGTCATGTGCTTTTATTGAAATGAATATTCTGGCAGAAGTATTACCTTGAAAGAAGCAATAGTGCTAATGTGTGTGCATTAGGAGCCGAGAGTCCTTGTGTTAGCAATGCAGCAGAAATGGCAGATGCAGCAATGATTCAGCATTCATCTGAATGAATTATTCAAATAACTGAGGGCGAGAATAGTCAAGTTTCACTGCAAATCAAAACTGAGGGACAGGTTTTAAGGACCTATCAGTAATCTGTATCTACTGACTCTAATGGGCTCACATCTCACCATACACCAGTGCAATCACTCCATCCTTGGAAGCAACCCTGCTCTGATCTGACAGGAGTGAAAGGAGAATGGAGCTGTTTTGTTGGAGGTGCTTCATGTGCTGCCTGCGGCGTATCTGCTGCTCCTGGACTTCTGCACATACTTTTGCTGGTATCTGGAGAAGATTCTGGGCAGGTCAGTTTTAGTCACAAATCACTTGTTTCTTTTAGCTAAATGAAAGCCTTAGATACATCTAAGCTTGTTTCATTTTCAGATACTCTCTACCAGGGACTCCATGAGCAGCTGGAAGTGGTTGTGAACTCCAATTTAACTGCTGCAAACAGATTTGCTACAAAATAACATTGATCACCTGGTAGAAGGACACAGAAAGTCCTTCTTTGGCTCCTGAGGCTTTTCTGGCTACTGCGGCTCTGCTTTTGTACCACAGCAAAGATTAACCAGGACGATGTATTACCATACCTTCGGTAGCCATGGCAGCCAGCCATGGTTTTCCTGAAATGGTGCAACACAGCATAAACATTGGGCCCATTACAGAACACTGCCAGTTTTCAGACTGGCAATTCAGGCTGGCTGTGTCTCATTGGCTTTGCCTGTCATCCTCCAAATCATCTGATCTGGAATTTTATCTTCTGAAAAACAACCCAAAAGGAATCTGAGCTAGTTCTGGCTAAGAGCCAATAAAGACGTCTTCAAACTACCCGTCATGACAGAAAGCCAAATATACATTTAATATGGGCTTCCTGCTGCATGCGCCTTGCATTTGTGCTACCCTTTGTGAAGGAGGTCTAACAACCCTCCCAAACCCTGTGTGACAAACTTATCGATTATGAAACAGGTTTTCACCATTATGGGTAAGGTCGTAAAGAAGGGAAGACTTAGTCTGTAGATAACCCTACAAGGCAAACTTACAGCACTATTGAGAGTGTCTGCTAGAAATGCCTCTCTTACTAGTTGTGCTATGCTGGCATCTTCATTCAAGCATGTGGTGAGTGATCCAGAGCACTCTTTATTTAGGGCTGACCGGCCTTCAGACTGCACAAACAGGGTATTTTAGCTACCTCAGGTAGGTCTTGTGAGTAATTACTATGAGAACTACATGGAATCAAGATCTGTCATCCCAGGCAGGAGCTGTTTGAATTGCACGTCCACCTCTTAAACTTAGACACCAGAAGAATTGCACTGGGTTTCAGCAACCACTACAGATGCTCTGAATGAACCACTTACTTACATTCAGACAGCAAGCACATGTATTCGAACCCATGTGGGCCTTGTGTCTGAAGCTGTCTGTATTTTGTGATACATATTTCTCAAGCATCAAAACCACTGAGGTTTGTTTGCAAGCTGCTGAAAGCAAATAAACTCATTTGTCTCTCTAACCGTGTTAATTTTTGTCCATGGATGACACTGTGAGTCAGTAATGGTAATGGAAAACATACCAACAGACAGGAAACTTGGCTCTTATTCCATACACTAAAATTACTAGCGTTTTGTTTTTAAGTAAAGATACCTTTCTCCTCTCCTCTGCAGCCTCCAGCTTTTTCTGGATCTCCTCAAGAGAGAGTTCTTTCTTCTTTGGAGAAGCTAAAGTTCGTGGTGCTTCTGAGACCGGAGATGGCGGCTTTAGGATCAGTTCAAAGGCCTGGCCCGAGGCACGTTTGTTGATTTGTTTCACTTCCATGTCTGCACAATGACATGAGAAATGGTAAGCTCTTCAATTCTCAGCAATAGTGAGGAGAGAAGCAGCACAGACATAGTGTAGGACCAGAAGTACAGAAAAAAATTTAGCATTTTTGCCTTGGGCATTTTAAATGCAATGGCAGATTATGGGCTGAAAACTCATCTTGGGAGAAGTATATTCCATTTTATCTGTAACAGCTTGATTATACCTTAATCTCATAAAGATAAAAATTTACAGCAGTTTTGGAAGCTTATTGGGGTTCTGTGTCATTTCACACCCCCTGTGAGCAGTGCCCAAGCTGATTAATTTTTTAAGTGTGCTTTCATCATTTCTTGGTTTCCTTGGGAATTATGCTAGCTATGAAGAGCTGTAATTCTTAAGTGAGTAGTAGAAAAAGAACAGCTCAGTACAACAGGGCTAACTATATTAATTTAGTGAGTTGCTATGGGGAACAACAGCCAACATCATGGGCAATACACAATCAGTAAATAGTAATAACCAAAACTAGCAAATAAGTGGTTGGATCAGAAAATTATTCACTGACTAATATTATGGACTGGGACGATGACCTGAGTCATTGCCCAGCACCAGCACATTATCTGACCTGCAGGATGATTCCCAGAGAAAGACACTCACCATCATATTTATAGATGTTCATGTTGCGAGGTTCCGGGTAAAAACAGGAGCAGATCAGAGAAAGCATGGACAGCTCCTTCATCTTTTCCTTGTAAGCTGAAATGAGAGATCTTGTTAGCATGCTTCACTTCCCCAGCTCCTCCTGGGGTGACTGGCTGGAGACCAGCAAATCTGCTCTGTCCTCCACCTGGCAGATTTCTCTAGAATATTTACTTTCAACTATTTCTCCTGAACATTGAGCCTTTATCAAAACACACATGAGATGCCCAGTACTGCGGAGACTGCTTCTGATCTCTTGCGTGACCTCAGCCTTGGGTGTAATGCAGACAGCCCTCTCTGGTTTATAGAAAATGAATCTGGCTACCAAGAAATGTGTTTAGCATTGGAAGAGTGCCATGACTCCACTCTCTCCTGGCAGGTGGAGAGACACGATGCTCTTGCAAAAACTCTGACGTATCCAAATGCAATTGAGAACAGCTCTGAAATACTGCCCGTGTGTTGCCATAGTCAGATGCTAAAGACATTATCCGTTACAAATGAAAATGTCAACCAGATAATTAAAAATAAAACCAGAAATGAGGATACATTTATCAAATCCTCTGCATAATATCCTTATTATGCTTAAGTACTTGAAACAAAATTCTTCCTTCCTTCCTTACTGGCCAAAATATGTTGCTTCCCGGTCTAGCATATATCAGCTGATGCAATATAAATATCTTGAAATTTACCTTTACAGTGTTACTTTTATTGACTTTGTAATGCCTATAGGCCCCAGTTGTGGACTCAGGAGGAGCTCATCTAGAAATGGTGCTACCAATGCCTAACCATCATACAGGGTTCTGCATTCACCTTTTCTAATTTCTATCACCCCAGCTTGTACATAGGAAAATTGTCTTGTATCTGGCAAGTCAATGGCAGATCCCAGACTATAGACATCTCTCCTGGGTCCTGGGGCAATACCCTAGCCACTGCCCACACTGCATAATATATTTGTTGAGGGAGGGGATTGTTTCAAAATTCCTCTTGGCATGCACAAATTCCTGCTACTATCAAAATCATATCTACAGAGACAGATACACATTTGCTGCCAGCATGTGAAACATGGCTTAAAATACAACTGCAGCTGAAAGTATTGTATGTAGCAGATTAAATTAATCTTTGATGTTAGTAAAGCAAAATCAGACAGCCCTTTGATGTTCAAACTGTGGATACATATGGAATTGTTATTCAGCTTTTCTCATAGATGCTTTTGCGCTTTCTGAATACCTTTTCCTGCTCAGAAAGGCCCCTGAAGTTAATGAGGGCTTGAGAGACTTTGTGAGCTGCTCAGTATGGTGGTATTTGAATGGTCTATCAGTTTAGGAATGGATTTCTAGCTGCCAGTGGATGGTTGATTAATCTTATTAATTTGTGTAGGGGCCTTTAATCATGGACACCAAATAACCCATCTAAAGGATGTATAACTTTTTGGAAACCACTGAAGAAAGCCAGCATATCAGGTGAAGAGCATACTGAAAATTTTGCTTTCTGTGAACTGAGGTTGTCAAGGAAACTTGGACTTGACAAGGTTTTTGGTTGGAAACATAAGTACCAACTTGCAAGGAGTAACTCAAAAACCCTCCATAGAGGGTCCAACTGATCATATCCAACTAATTATATGTTCATTTAGGCCTCCATCCAACAAAGCATTTACCTGCATGCATAATTCTAAGCACACAGGTGTTGCTGTCCAGTCTGTCCTTTGAGGAGGGCTTGCCCAGCCAGCTGCCTACCCTACCAATAGTCCACATCCTTTCCAGGACAGAGAAGTGGAGTGGGAGCACATGAGTCAGCATGCTGCCCGGGAGGCTGCTAAACCTAAAGTGATAAAGACATGGCCACTGATGACATGAGCTGAAAGCTAACCATTCTTGCACAAGGTCTACTCAACAGCTGCTACAGTGAATACCTATAAATGTTGTTGTAGAAAGATCCATACAAAGCAGCATCCAAGGAACCCTGCCTTTTGCAGCCTTTGTTGTTATTTTTATTTTTGCTTGACATTGAAGGTGTCTGGTTTTCTAACAGCATTTAAAACAATTAGAAAAAGGTCCCAGCTTGCCATCTGCAAAATGTGACTGGAGAAAGGTAAGAAGGTGCTCAGTTCTCTTTCCTTTCAGTACAATAGCTGCACTGAAAGCACACTGGTGAAAAATCATTGTCCTGTTTCACTCTGGCCACTGACAGAATTAGGGTGACTTTCCACGCTTTATAAGCATTGCATTTTTTTTTTTTCATGGTATTGATTTGCTCTCCATTTGTCCTAGCAAATCCTTCAACCATAGCTGGAACTTGGCTTGAATACTCACAGAACGTTCTGGAGGCTTCTGCAACCCTGGGAACCAAGATACCTGCTGTGTTGACAAATACTGTTTTTCCTGTTGGAGACTTTAGAGCTGAGGGCCTCAAAGGAACTGAAGAACTACACACCTCGTCAGGGGTCCAACATCAGCATGGTGACAACCTCTCCCCTTTGACCAGGCAAAGAACAGCTTATTTAGCAGCACTGAGTAGCAGGAGCCCTGCTTTGCTCAGCTGTCCTTTCTTTAAACTACCATACATTAAAAATCCCCAAAGCACTAAAATTAGCCCAGGTAACGATTTGATAAGAATGGCTGGCCCATGTCACACAGGTTGAACAGTGAGATAACTGTGCTTTCTGAAATCCCAAGGAGTTAGAGTTTTAGCCATGGAAGACTGTTCTCCCAAAAATAAATGCTCTTCTATTAGAAAAGCAGCCCACTTAGGCCAGAATGCGAACTGCACAGCTGCTGCATAAATGCAGTCTGCACAGGACTTCTTGTGTTAACTGAAGTAGGCACAAAAATTATCTATCTTATAGTGGAGCTTTTGAAAACCCTTGAAGACAAGCAGTGATTGCAACAATGTTTATTTTCCAAATGTGTTTCGACTGGCTTGCTAATTACATAGCTCCTTGTGCAGTCATGTAGGGGACATATTCTGTTAACTGTGCAAGTTAAATGAAGTAAATGATGGTAATCGTAATACTACAAAAGCTCTGATAGAGAAATTGCTATGAAAGAACAATGTTGATGAAAGATGGCAACAGAATCCTCTAGTTATATGCAGCAAGATTGAAATGTTTATATGCATTAAAAGCTTCAACATTGGGTAAGAGCAGAATACTGATTTTTGTTAAAACCAGAAGAGATTTCAGTATTCTTGCAGTTTTGCTGTGAATATCCTAGTATTTACAGGTCTTCTTAAATTCTAAAGCTGTGTGACTATTTCAGAACCTCATCTACTTTTTTTTTAAATTCCTCATATTCAGAGTTGCAGAGGAAGCCTTAGAAATATTATCTAATCCCCTCAAAAGTTTCGACAGCTTCAGAGAAGAAAGTCAGATAGCTCTGAAACTCAAGAATACATGATTTTTTCTGAATGAGTCCCAAATGCACCTTAATATTAGTGTTTTAAGCTATTTTCTCAAACTATTTTTAACAACCCTGTTTAGAAACTGTGAAACCACACCCTGTGTTGGGTGAACATTTCCATGCTCTTTGTGGGCTTTCTACTTGCTTGTCTAGGTAAGATCTTCCACATGCTTTCAAGGGTGCCAATGCTACATCTGTATGAGCAAGCAGGGTAGGACAGCAGGACTGGCTCTCCAGAGGGAAACAATATTAGGGAGTCCATGCCCATGCTGTATGGATTTTGGGATTCTTTCCTTTAGACTGATCCAGTCCCATTAATGCCTGCAGCATGGCGGGTATAGTGCTAATGCACTAATGCATAACTTCCAGTTTCATTACCCACCAAGCAAAACAGTTTATGTCCTTGGAGATTGCTCTACAGTGTCAGCCAAAGCATGGTCAGCTGGGGTGTTTGATGATTCTCTTTGAAAGTGCTCTCCTGATGTCAAATAATATGATTATTCAGATACATTCCATATTCCTCTACAAATGACAGAAAATTACTTCATTGCCAGTCCTGAAGCTCTTTGCACATTGAGTGAAGCTAATAAGGAAAAGTGCCATGTCTGCCATTAGAAGTCAGCAACCAATTTTTTGTTGCTGGCAGACATAGAAAGATTAGGGAAACCACTGGTAAAACCACCCTGTCTGTTTTCATCTATAAACCAGTAGTTATAAGGAATATTATACAGTTTACACTGTAAAATGAAAATCTGTCCTGACTGACAGGACACTGGCAATTTGGGTCATATTTTGTTCCTTGGCAAAGCACTGCTACGACAGATTGCAGTGTCACAGCAGAGACAACATTATTCATAAGCAAGACTATTTTTAACACATGAAAGCAAGAGACATAATTGTAAATGTTACTTATAATTAATATCTGATGAAAGCAAATATATTGATTCCTTTTGCCTTCCTGAATCCAGTCCACATATAATGAAGTGTTACTGATTTTTGATGGTTCAAGTCCTACCAGCAAAATGGTTCTTGAAGTTGTGCACACCTGGAAGGAAACAGAAACTGGCATGTTGCCCATGGTCAAAATGTGAGCTGATAATATGGCTCAGCCCCATGTTCCCATTCCAGGTACCTGTGAGACAGTCAGATTTCTGAAACCAAACTGAAATCATAGAATCATAGAATGGTTTCAGCTGGAAGGGACCTTAAAGATCATCTAGTTCCAAACCCCCTGCCACAGGCAGGAACACCTTCCACTAGACCAGGTTGCTCAAAGCCCCATCCAGCCTGGCTTTGAATACTGCCAGGAACGGGGTATCCTGCTTTGCTTTCTGCTTTGAAAGAAACTGCAGGGAGTAAGAAATAAGATTAGATGAAGCATCTTTACTGCAAGGCAGAGAAGACCTACTACACCCATCCTGTACAACGATTTCTCATGGATGTTATTGACAAAGCAGTCTGCCGCAAAATTTCACTTTGTTAATGCTCCTTTGAGATGATAGAGCTTTTGGTCTGTCAAGACAATGCTTTAAGTCATGAAAACCCACATAATTTTGTGAACACCAACAGGTACAATCTTCTGGCCAGTATTTTTGTTTTTGTTTTAATAAACTGTTTCAGAAGTGTGCTGCATAGTTTTATGTCAAATGAAATGGTGTTATATGATCATAACTGTAATTGGTTCCCCATAGGTGGTGGAGTATTTGAAAAAAGCTGCATGCTAAGTGTTTACAAAGTGGTGAACTAGTACTGGGACTCATATATGGGACTGGGAGAACTAAAACTCAAGATGGGGCATGACTGACAGGGATCCTACATATCATTTAATTTTTAGCACTTGTCTGAAATGTGTGAGTTTGTGGTCTAATACTTAAGACAGCTAGTTTGCAGCAGTCATGAAAGCTTTCATTTTAGTCAATGGAAAGATGAGCATCACGAGGGAGTGACTGGTCCAGCTCCAAGAGATAAATGAATTAGGTTGTTTTAAGGCCAGTGAATCTCTGTGTTGTCACAAAACCTAAGGATGTTGAGAGGCTTACAGAGTTGTCAGTAATGGAGGGAATGAAAGCAAAAGCCCCTGCAGTGAATACATCTTATCCATGTTCAGTCATGAGTGATATCTCATTTTGGTGGTTCACAGAGGTGGGGCTTATTTTGTTACCGTCTCTCTGAAAGCAAAACACTTCTCAACAGAGTATTTGGTGTGAGTCTATCTCACTACCTTGAGTATGTGCTTTTCCAGTCTCCCCAACGAAAATAAGGTTGCTTTAAATTGTACTCACAGAGCATGGGCTCTTTAATGCCCTAGAGTCCTCAGCTGTTTCACTGGTGGTAAAGGTGCCATGGGACCCTCACCCGGGTGGGACCAATCATTGATGGCTAAGTCTTTAAAATTGCACTCTTCATATACTACAATGCGATTTAATATAGAGATGAATACAGAGTTTTGGTCGTGTCCTCTGTCCCTGAAATTCTGGATATTTCAGTATCTAGGCCATAGAGTAAATTGGTACTATGAAAAGAAACAAGAAACAGAAAACAAGGAATAGAAATTGTGTATGATTGAGTTTTCTCTGCCAACAGTGACTCCAGCGTTTCCTACCTTATGTCCAGAAAATGTATTATTTGTATTATTTCTATTTGTGTAATTTTCACTGCTGAAGCAATGAGAAAACCCATTTACTGAACCCTGACTGTTATAGTCACCTGTGACATGAGTTAATGGGACTATTTTGTTATGCTAATGCAATTGCATTGTCAAGATTTTAATGGAAGTGTTTTTTTAATAATAAAAAAATAATTGATGTTGTCATGGTTACCCAAAACAAACAGTGATACAGATGCTTTGCCATAGTCACTATTACAGAAACTTGGGCCAGATTGTACTGTCTGTTTGTAGAAAGAAAAACTCATACATTTTCTTCCAGTGTGGAAGGAATATAGACATGTGCCTGTCCAGAGCTTGTCAGTGAACTCAGAGACATGACAGCCTCATCACACAGCATGCTGGTAGGCATGGGAAGAGCAGACAGGAAAGCTATGGGTAGGCTTCTCCTTCTCCAGCTCTGCAGACACTGGTCTGTAGCAGTGGCAGTGGCAGAGCCAGGTGCTGCACTCTGTCATCTGAGCCATCCCTCTGGGGAGCCAGTGCATCACATCAGCATGAGGAAGCCCCTGGCAGTTCAGTTCCAGCAGTCCTTCAGGACTGAGTGGAAGGGAACGTAGCCCACTGCTAATACAGAGGTCTGTGACCCTCCTGAAATCTATTTAAACTTCAGGGAACTTCAGCCAGGGTGAAAATAAAAATTGCAGTGATATTTTTTTTCCCAAGGGGAGAAGACCTCCTTCTTTAAGGTCTGCTTTACCTTTGCAATTTGCTCAAGGCATCTCCCACTATATTTCCTTCCTCACCTCCACACCCTATCTTCTTTCTCCCAATTTTCCTCCCATAGAGTTTTTTTTATGTAAGAAAAGATGTGAGCTACTAAAGCAGACTTTGAAGACAATGGAGAGGATGAAAACTGAGGAATGAACTCAATGGCTAAGACACCTTTATTTCCTGATGGCTAACTGAAAACAACTGTTCAGTTTTTTGCAGTGAGAAATTTAATCCCTGCTCTTCAGATGCTTTTGCAGAATGCTGATGTTTAAGATGCTGGACTTACACCTGCCTTCATAAGAGGCTACCTCAGCCATAGATAGTTCTTACTATCACCTAACTGTGAAAGTTGTGCAAACATCCGTAGTTTGCAAATCTTTAAGGCAGCCCCACCCAGTAACTGTTCTACTATCTGCTGTCTCCTGTATTCTAAGGAAGCACTAAAAACTATGGAAATTCAGCTATGGGATGATGTGAACCAAAGAGATTTTCCTGAATGTGAACTGGATGGAAAAAGGGAGTAGGCTGTTTGGTTAGTCTGTTTGACTCACCTTACCTGCTTGAGACCTGGTGATGGTTTTGTGTATATACCTGCACATGGGAAAAACAGTCTCTTTTGGTATTGTAGCAAACTTGGCTGTGTCATGTCTGACAGAAAAATTCTGTTTTACTTTTAGTTCAGGACTACTGATACAGTAATAACAACAATTCTGTGCGTATTATTCTGGGTCTGATCCTATAATTAATTTTCCTGTTCTCAAGAAAAATCCCTATCCCCTGAGCTATCACTCAGAGTCTTGTATGAATGATTTAAAAATAAAAACCTTAATCCCTGGAATTTCTGAACGAGCAGATTTGCTCTTCATGATTTAGTGCTCACTGTGTGAAAAGTTATTTCCTTCTCATCGTATACCTGAAGAGTTGTGACACACCCTTTCACCAGCACACAAAGCCATTAAACTCTTTTACTTCTGAGACAGGTTAAATACAAAATGGCTTAAAAAGCCAGGTATTTCACTCAAAAATTTCCGCTAGCATGGCTTTGAAGATGCCCTCTGGTAAACAGCACTGAACCAGAATCTGTCTCCATGCAGGCTAAAAGCAATGTTTTCAGGGATGCTAATGTCCATGTATAAAGGCCAGAGAAGCAGAAAGCTTCTTAGAGATGCTCCTAACACACCCACCCCAGCTCTGTTGTTCACAGATTATCTGGTCTCAGGATGTCAGAGATTGAGGCTACCACCTGTACTAGCCTGCCATAACAGCAGCTTGCTTCAGGACTTCCCCGCAGCCAGACAACCACGAGAGGTATGATACTTCCCCCAGAAGTGGCTGTGCAGTGCTTAGAAGCCCCTGGAGCCATGCTGTTTCCTGGCTGCAAAGCTGTGGTGCTTAGTCTTGGGGCCATGCTCATGGCTGCAGCACTAGGGAAGGACTTGCAAAGGAAGTGGTTCTTCAGTGTCCTTGTCAGTGTGGGGTGGACTGTATTACAGCTTGGAAGGTGCAGAGCCTGCAGGCAGCCTGCTTTCCGCCACCAGCCCTGCCATGTAGGTATCAGTCACCACACCACCAGTGTGCCTACACTTGTGCTGATCCAGGCACGGCATGAGAAGCGCAATTTTGAGTCCTTGTGTTAAGCACACTAGTCTCCCTTGAGTACCCAGCAGTCAGGGACTAGGAGATGGCTGCTGTCTCCCAGTAAACTCTTAAGGTGATCTTATTGCATGGTGTGAACACATGGAGGTCCATCTACCTGTGCAGTGCCTTCTGCACAAACAAGTTGGATGCCAACACCCCATGCCAAAAAGGTTATGGTGTAAACGATAAAAGACAGGCAAGGGATGCTGGGGGAGAAATTACTCAGAGTTGAAAAAACCTGCCTCAGGTCACAGACCCTCTCTATAGGAAAACTTAATGGAGAACATAGGTCTGATTTCTAGAGTGACACCTCCACTGGCACAGGCTGTCTCCTTGAGAGTGCTGCTGGCAATACTGGTGCTGGCTGGTGAAACAGCCCCTAGAGTGAGGATGCAAATCAAGTATGATGAAATAAAATGGCAACAGTTTAGTTATAAAGCCTACTATGATCAAACAGCATCTTCCCAAGGTATGAATCATGCTACGGCTTATGTTTTAGTGCAGTAAGACTGGGCTACTAGAGCAGGGTGTGGCAGAGCTGGCTGCCAGTCTCTTTCATTTTTCTGATTCTCTCCTTCAGCCACATGTATTTGGAACAGTGGCATTTACTCAGTTTTTCATAATGATCTCTTCAGGGGCTTCCAGTGACTTAATTCTGCATCATCTTGATCCTTTTATATAGTCTCAACAAACTCTTCCTGGTCTTGTAACATCTGGCCACATGTCACCTGCTGACATTGGATGTTTTTGTTCCATGGCAGCTGTGTATTATCATGCCTAGAGAGTAATGATATAATCCTGGCATGTTGTCAGTCTTCACAATAGAAATAGGAGTTCTGCTGCTGTTTCTTTTCATCTGGACACAGTAGATTCTTTCTGTATTTGTACTGGTATAATTTCACATTATGAAATGCCATCCCCTGTCTTTGGACTGAGATCACTGTCAAAACTGTCCTAAGAGCCAGACTGAGCTTCTCAAGAGAGCAATTTTTTAGCAAGCTGGGCTTGTTCATCCTGGAGAAGAGAAGGAGAAGAGAAGGCTGCGTGAAGACCTCATAGCAGCCTTCCACCATCTGAAGAGGGCTATCTATGAGGATGCTGGGGAGGAACTTATCAACAAAAACTGTAGGACAATAGGACAAGGGCTAATGGGTTTAAAGGAAAAGTTCATGCTAGATACAAGGAAAAAGTTCTTTACTGTGAAGGTGGTGAGGCACTGGAATGGGTTGTCCAGGGAAGCTGTGAATGCTCCATCCGTGGCAGTGTTCAAGGCCAGGCTGGACAGAACCTTGGGTGAGATGGTTTAGTGTGGGGTGTCCCTGCAAACGGCAGGGGGGTTGGAACTAGATGATCTTAAAGTCCTTTCCAACCCAAACCATTCTGTGATGCTATGATTCTATGTTCTGAAAGCAAGACAGTAATGCAGCATCAAGCAAAGGAATAGCATAAAATCCTTCAGCAAGTAAGGCAATTTAGAAAGAATGGATAAAAATATCCAACTTTTTCTGTTTTCATCATTCAGGGAGTCTTAGCTGTTGTGTACCTCAAACAAGGGAACAGAGACGTATTACTACAGTTCCAGTTTTCATAGACAAACAGGCTGGTCCTTGTCATTTTTCTGGGACCAGATACGCATGTGGCTTTAACAGAACAGTAAGTCACATACAAAATGTGACTATTTTTTATAATTCATATTGGGCTTGTAACCACAGCCCTCATTAATACACATCCTGTGCCACTCCAAAGTACAGATATCTTCCAATATTTTAAAAATTGTGCTTTGAAACTATGAAGGCTAAAATATGAGTTATTCACAACTCAAGGCTCAGAAAACAAGAAGCAAATTCAATTGCAAGGTGCATTTTTCTTCCTTTAGGCAAAGAAAATACTGAGGGCAATCAGCTAAGTAGACACTTGTGTTTACATTATATGGGATAAATGCAATTATAATTTACAGTAGGATCGGACTTGATCTTTACATTTCAGTAAATGTATTCCTTGCTTGCTGAGTCATTCCACTGAGTGCAGAACCTACTGCAATTATTTTCACACCATAATTATCAGGAGAATCAATTTTACAGACAATATGCTGCTGTGAGGGCTGTGAAAGGTACCCCTCAAACTAATTATTTTATGTAGACTAGAAAGCCCACCTTACAGTGTCTGAATAGCAGACATATAGAATCATTCATTATTTAGTTTGTACATATGTTTATACATAAAAATATATACATAGATAGCTTTTTATATATGTTTATTGGTGGATTTAGAGCAATCCACATGTATTTAATGTACTTGACCTAAAGCCATGTATGTGTAACTGCATCTTTATTCTACTACAATCACTCTTTCTGGCTGCCACGACTACTGACTAAATGTCAAAATGCAAGACAATGAAAGGAGACAGTCTGAAAAATCCAATATTCTTCTGGGTTTTGAATGGAATTTTAACTTTGTGAGACATTTTCAAATAAGGATGTATCATCAGTTTGAATAAAGGCATTAGTTTGTTTTCTGTACACACTCGCAAATGATGTATGCAAGTAGATTACTTAAAAATGAAGGGTTCCTATCCTTGCAATAATACAGACAATGGCATACACATTATAACTGTGTTAATTAACAATAGTATTTAAAAGCTGAATGATCTTAGTAAATGACAAAACAAGCTCTTAGTAAATGACTCTAAAGTTTCTGTATAAAACTGTATTAGAGTTTGCCTATTTACGGAATTTGTGTTTGTGGAGGATTTTGATTTAAGCCCAAGGAAGTACCATAATTGAGACTGTGTCATGGGTACCCAATAGTCTCATTTATACTTTGGTGCTTTATGTCATATGGTTTAATTCCCCTTTTTTTCATAACAAAGATTACAGAAGTTTAAATGCTTTTATACAAATTTAAGAGTCTACTTAATTTGGTATATGTGGGAGCAAGGGGCTGTATTTATTTGATTACAAGATATTCCAAAGGACTGAATTTCTGGGTCTAATTTAAGGATGTCTCCCTAGGAGGAAGCCTGTCAAGGGTGTGTTTATTCCTGGAAAAATCTTTTCATTCAAAAATAATGTCTTTAGGTTTCGAAGGACTTTGAAAGCACTGCACAGAGTAAGCAAAAATGAAATCAACTCCCTTATCAACCATGCTGATATGAAGCAGAATCTGTAAAACTCATCTTTTCATTTGGCATTACCTCCTAAACTGTGGGCAGCAGAATGACTAGGGAAAGGATTTTTTGGCAGGTCCCCAAATCTAGAAACTGGGGCTACTTCTAGATATTTCATTATTCAGTGCTCACTGTGAAAATTTATTTCACAGCAGTTAAAGACATAAGATAATTTTCTATTAGTCTTCTACAGAGCCCTCAAGAGGACACAAAAACCCAAGTGAAATTTCAGATGATGTTTCAGTCTATGTCTACATAAACCCATAATTGTCAATGCTGAAAGGTGAAATCTAAACACCAAAATAGGAACAGATACTGAGGCAGTGACTTTTTTCCTTTTCTTAAATTTACGGAAATATATTCAGTGTATGTAGGCTGGCTCTGAAAGTCCCACAAGGAAGAGTTTTTTGCTGTTTCTTCCACCTTTCTTTTAAATGGGTCAGACTGGGAAAATGGAGAGATGAAGGAGGCAGAGGTATGTATGACTCAGCAGGAGGGGAGGTTAGGTTCAGCAGTAGTCAAAGGTGTTTGGTTTTGTGGAGCTGCACCTTGGGTACTGCATCCAGTTCTGGGCCCCCAGTCCAAGAGGGACATCAAAAAACAGGTGAAGGTCCAGTGGAGGACTACCTGTGAAGCGTGGTAGAAGGGGCAAGGTTGTTTAGTTGGGCAAAGAGGTGGCCAAGGGAGAATGTACTAGCTGCTTACAACTATTTGAAGGAAAGATCAATGAAATGACAGGCACAAGCTTTTCCACATAACATATATCTGTGCTTCTGTGGCTCCAGATTTTTCTATATGTTCTTTAACTAAACTATGTTATTATTACCAATTAACCTGATTTATATTTCTACTACTTCTACTATAGAAGTATTTCTATATTTCTACTATTGTACCCGACATATCTTTATGCATATATTCAAACATTTTGATTGCTTCCATTAAGCAAATAATGATACCACTCAACATCGCATTGCTAAAATATATCATAGTTAGGAATAGATTGTAAACATTACAGATTACTTTAATCAGAAGATATGAAAATGAATGGAAAAAAAAAACAACAAAGAATAACAGCTTCTTCTTTGAAGCCATGTGGATTGTGCAAAGAAATTAGTATATTATTCAGAATTGATTAAATTGGCTGGGCTAAAACATTTGCTGGTGGAATATTTTATTACAACTGATGCTACAATAAAACTAGAACAAGAACCACTGGTCAGAGGAAGCAACTTGTGTTTTAAGTAGCTCTCCTCAGACTTGCATCATAGAAATACATAGATTCTTTTTAAGATGTAAAATTAATCTTAAATGTCTACGCTGTAACAATTTATATGGACTTTCAGTAATGTGACTGCTGTAAATGAAACCTTCCACAATCCACCCCTTTTTTTTTCTTTCTCTTCTCCTTCCTTCTTTTTCAATTCAGTGATTTTTTTCCTGTGCTGAAACATTACTGAAGATTTTTAGAATTCATTTGCTCTGTCAGTCTATTTATCACTCTGCAGCTATATATCTGTTAGACAGAGCCTCTCTGTCTCTATTTTTCTGTAGTACTGGCCTCCACTTAAGCAGAAGAGGATCTTGATGACTTCAGAAACACCGCTTTGCTACTAAAAGGAACCACACAAGGAGTCAATCCCTGCAGAGATGCTCCAATGGTTTCTGTGGGGCTCTGGTGTGAAGGTGCTTGGCTCATTTAGAATAAAACAGCTAGATTTTCAGGGCACTGTGCATCAGCATGTCCCAGCATCAGGAGCCTGTCACTCAAGGCAAATCAGAACTTATTCTATGTATCAGCCCATCCTTTCTAACAGACCTATCAAACTTCCAGAACTGGGTTGGCCTACGTATTCTTCAGTATGTTGTATTTTTTCAGTAAGTAGCAGGACCTGGAGATAGGCAAGTGTCAACTTGTAGCAGTCTGTTTTTAATCTTTTTTGTATAATCAAATTCTTTTTTATGTATTAAAAAGTCTCCTTTCCTGTGTAATCAGATCCTCCTTTATTAGTGTAGCTGGCTTTTGTATGACTTTTCAAAATAATAAATATATTTCCTTCCTAAGATGATGCTTTGGGAGATTTAAAGGAGGGAAAAAATGGGTTCATCACACTTAAATCAACATGGGTCTACTACCATAGATTTCTGCTGTTTTAGGATCTAATTCTAGCAAGGCTGGTGTTCCTGGCCTTTGCACATTTGAGCAGCTTAAATGTGTTACCCATACACCACAGTGAGACATTGCTATTTCCCACCTAATGCCACCCTTCTTCTTCCACTGCACTAGAAAATACAGGAGTCCTCCTTCCACTGAACATGACTTTGTTAAATTGCAATTTGGCCTACAGTTTTCTTGGCTGAAGGGCTGCCTCTTGCTGAATTTTGGAGAAGCTCTTAGCAAAAATTATTTCACTATTTCTAGGAAGATGACTAGGGAAAAATAGATGCATGCGGTAAACTAAACAAGCACTTATTTGTTTGGAAGGCTCTAGAGCTTTGTGCCAGGAAATCATTCCTCATTTGAAAAATCTGCCCAGGCCTGGCTGCGGAAGAAGTCACTGAAATATCTGATTTCAAGCTTCAACTGTGGCTGGCAGAAACACAACCAAGCTTTACAGCCAATTGATTTGCAGTGCTCTTCCTTGTCACTCTGGACTAAAGGAGAGCTGGAAATGGGAAGAAAAAAGAACTATCCTGTGGTCTTAATTCCTTCCCTTCTGGCCCAACAGAAGTGTGGAGGATCAGCAATTAGCAGAAGGAATGGGCTGTGTGAAGGGATGGCAGTTCAATCTGCCTGGTGAAAGAAACTGCAAAGAGAGGATGAATTAAAAATAAAAGAATAAGAAAAAAGGTAAAGTCAGTCAGGAAATGGGATGATTGAAACTGGACCAAGAATAAGGGTGATACTATGATGACTGAATAGATGATGATATTAAGTTACGAAAATGAGGGAAAAAATACCAAGGAAATGGATTGGGACTGGAAATCAGTAGGTGGTGGTAATGAAGCAGATGGGAAACTGACGAGGACAGCAGATTGCGCACAAGAATGTCTTCCTGACTGCTAACTCAGACTTTCCTCTAATATGTAAATGACACTAAAAGACTACAAAAATATTAGAGTAGCAGTCCAGGGGCAGACTGAAGTCCCTAATACTCTGTTTCCAGTCTTTGTTTTAATCTAGGAAATTATATCCATCTAATCACATAGAAAAATACTAAATGTAATTTTGTAATCTTTGTAATGTAGGTTACCCCTGTTTGCTTCTCTAAATTCCTTGAATTTTCTGCCAGGGTTCAGTATTTATTCTTACTGCGGCAATTTTTTACCCTTGACAGGACTGTTCACATCTTCTGTGCAGAAATCAGCATGCCAGCAGGACTGAGACCTCTAGAACAGCATTGGCAAGCTATGCAGACTGATAATTACAATTTTGCAGAGCATTTAAAAGTACCCTTGTCATGCTTAATCCTGTTTTTCAGGCCTCCCACCGCTAGAAGGTGGAATTCTTTACACTACTAATCTAACGCAGTATGATTCTCTAAGTAAGATTATTTCCTTTCTTAATATTTCCTTGAAAAAAATACAAATGCACTTCAAAAAGGAATAACTTGACTCCTCAATGCAGATTAAAATCAGTATCTTACTACCAGGTCTCTTAAGAAGTCATTATTGATATTTTTCTTAGAAAATAATGATGTTTAGAGATAGAAAATTATTTCTGTAGCAGGAAGATATTTGCCTTGAGAACAAGTGGTTTGTTGACAGATATTAAATATTTTGTTTTTTTAAACCACAATGAGTATGGGATTCTTTCCTATCTACAATATGTAATATTGAAAGCTCCCTGATTGCAGCCTTGACAGTGTGAAAAAAAAAATAATCTAAACACATAGAAAAAATATTATCTTAGAAATAAGTATTTTGTATTACTCTACATAATAAATCAAATAAATGCCAGTAAAGGCTAATCATACAGGTTACAGGAGTGAATTTCACTTTAAAAAAAGTATTTGAAAAACTATAAAGCTTGATTCATGCATCCATTTTAAATCAGAAGATTTCCTAGGGGAATGCAAACATTTTTTTACAGATCCATTCAGGTAGCTAGAGGAATTACAGTACAAAAACCAAAACCCAAATTTTGCTACACTTTTATGTACAAATATAACTAAATTATTTTGTGCATCTTTGACCTGGCTGTATTGTCTGCAGCCTTTTGTAAAGGTCAAAAGTCCTTTACTGTAATAATTAACTGTAACAATATTGAATTGTAATAATAGTAACTGTAGTAATATTGAACACCTCAAGGAGCCCTGCCAATGAAATCACATCAGGAGACATCCTAGTGGAAACCAGAGGATGAATGTGAACATGTGTATATCAGAAATTTTAGGCCAAAAGGACAATTTGTCTTTTCAATAACTTTAGATAAGATCAAAAATAGTACAAAGATCAAAAGTTTTAGCTACATAGTCATTTAGTGACTAGTGATTGTATTTAAATGCAAAAAATGTAAGCATTATAAGGTACCTTAGCTAGCTTTAGGTAAAGCATAACTTACCTTAAGGTAAATTCTCAATTTGTAGACTTCTACACCAATCAGTAATATTAAATATACACATCATTATTCTTTCTTTACCTAAAAAAATCTCCCAAGGATCATAAAAAGAACCTGAATGCTAATACAGCTTCAGATGGTAAATTGCTTGGTTTCCTAATTTGATCACTACGGATTTTGCAACTCCTGTAACATTCAAGCATTGTTACACATTTCCATGCACTATGGGACATAACCTCACATCACAGCTCTGGGGTAAGTATTGAAGATTATCCCCATCTTAATGAAGACAAAGTCAGTTCATAAAATGTTTAACGGACAAATCTGATAAAGGAGCTAGGCACCTAAATTGATGTTTAAGAAAAATTTAAGCTTCTAAATCAAAAACGTAGATTCTGCAAATTCCTGCATGGCTGCAGAGCGATCATGAACATCCACAAATAGCACAATTTGTGCTCATCAAATTGGTGGTGCACTGTAGTGTGCTACCTTTTTGTACAAGCAAGGGTGCCTCAGACTTGAACTGTTTACTCCCTTAACACTGGGAACTGCATGTTCTTCCAATCCAGACCCTGTCCTCTGAAGAAATCTGTCTAGCCTACTTCATGAGAGCATGTGGCATGCATAGATAGGACAGGGTCCTGCATAAATGGAGGGACAGCCATTGCTTTCTTTTAACATACAGCAGAAAGGAAATGTTGCTGGCACTCTTATAGTCCTTTGGGACAACTGTCTACAGTGAGCACCTTTGACTGGGAAGGGCCAGAGCTGGGTTCAACCTCTTGCAGAAATTAGGGAATTCAAGGTGAAGGGTCCCACCTGCCACCCAATGAAACTCAAATTTTATTTTCTGCTCTAGTCTATTTTGCTGTATCATGCAAAATCCATCAATGGTCTTATAAGCCAGAACTTCCCACTTACAGGTGGAAGTTATCTTCCCTCCTGTGTGCTCTGTTGTCCTCTCTCCAGCACGATGCTCTTCCCACAGGAGGGTGGAAAGGGGCCACAGCTTGGTGGCTCTAGTGTTCTCTGGCGAGGGACAAGGACCACCAGATCTCAGCAGAATACTTGGAGGCCAACCACCAGTTGTTTGGCTGAGGGGCAGGAGTGCACTCACTGACACCTCTTTTTCCTCCCACCACGATGGAGGAGACTGAAGCAGAGTTTCTCTGCAGCCACAGATTAAGTTCCCAAGGGACAGTTGCAGTCTCACCATTCCCCACTGCATCTCCCTCTGGGTCACTAAGTGATGAGTACCTTCACTCTGGGCAGCCCGCAGCAATATTCTGTTCAGCCATAGCTGGAGGCACTGACCTTTCCCGGTGTGTTGAGGAGGTACAGTCACACCTGGATCCCACCACAGGTGCCTTAGAACTTTAGTTACTCTATCCTAAGTCAACTCTCTAGACTACACCACCTGCTTGGGGAAAAAGTGCAAAGAATCCCCCAGAGCCCTACCAAATCCTAACAATGATGTTTTGTGATTGAGTGCATGAAGGATCACAATCTCTCCACACAGTAACTGCTACAACAGTGATGGGTTTTGTGTATTAGAATGAATGCATAAATTATAATTTATTAGTGAACTTCTTCGATTAGATAGCTATAACTTTAAAAAATACATTTTTAAATATCACCAACTTCAGCAAAGTTGTATGTCTTGTGTAGATGCTGGCATCAGTTTAACTGCACATCTTGGCGGAAAGAGCTTAAATTGATTTCATTGGTTAAACTATATTTTAGCAGAAGAAAAAGGAAAAATGTAATAAATGGAAAATTAAGTAATTACAGAGTAGTTTTTTGTGCTGGTATTGCTCAGACACATGATGTCTTGAGTACTGTAATCCCAGAAGCCAGCATTTTTGCACTGGTCCTTTTCTTTTGACTGAGGATGCAGATCTGTGAAGACTGAGGTCTCTGAAGCAATTTTTTTCTGGTTTTGAAAAGTGTTGAGCAACCAGAGCAATAGATACTGCCTGTGCTGTAGTCATGGGGGCCCAGCATCTTGCAGGATTGAGTATGTGTCCCAGGTAGAATCGCTGGCTCATGATCACAGGGGGACTCACACGGAAACCATCACCACCTCAGACTGTATCCACAGAACTCACAGCATGAGCATTTTGTGCAGCCTAGAAAGAACTGTGAATGGCACACATTCCATCAAATCATCCAGCAATTTCTGTGGCCCCCATGGGATGAGGATCAGCTGATGGTACGGAGGTTAGTGGTTGAACTCCCTTGGCTCCATCAAAGCAAGCCTTATTTGCAAAGTTGGTTCATCTGTCATCCATTTTATGGATACTGCTGAAGAACACATTCTCTGTAAGCTACCTGATAACAGCAACAGTTCCTTTGTATATAAAGGTGACTTGTACGGAGAACATTGGATTTTTGAAGGTAGTTACTGCAGAGGTAAGTGAGCACTGGTTCATGATGTGATATTTGATCCTCTTTAAAGCACTGGGAAGTACCAGCTGTGAAGGCTGGTACCAGAAGCTGACAGGCAAATTTACTCAGTATACATATACAGCCTGGGGGGAGCACACCAAGTGAGAAGACTTGTTGAAGGACTTTACTCCCAGCTGTGATTTTGCCGGCTAGTCACAGGGCTAGGAGCCACCCTCAGTCACTCACATTCAAGTGGTGGCTTTCTTGCTGTATAATCTTTATAAAACCTTTTAGCGAGTTCATTTTCCCACTGTATTATTTGGAGTGACACCATTTTAGGGTGGTATCACTTTAAGACACCTAGAGCCTGATGTTTTTCAGGAATGAGGAACATCTCATGTTCCTTTTGATTATGAAGGTAGTTAAATTAGACCTACATGAAAATGCTGCATGGGTCAAGTATTGGCCAGACCTACCTGTCATAGGAACATTTTGATCTCTCTGTTTCAGACTACATAATAATGCCTACTACTCACAGAAGGCTCTTAGGAGAAATAAGTAGTTAATTTCATATGGTCTTTGAAGGCTAAAATGCAATCTAAAAATACTGCTGGATTTGACTGTCCCATCTCTCTTCTGCAATGAGGTGGCTGGTTTTTTTTGGTGGTGTTTTTTTTTTTTTTTATTAATGCTATTGATTTGAAAATGAAGAATTCTTTTGTAAAGAAATAGCTATAAGCGCACCAGAGAAATTCTAACTATAAGACTGGATTACACATATATTAATACTAAAAAATAGCTGTGCAAAATGTGATCAAGAGAAATGTATTATTTTTGTAAAATTCCAAAGAAATGAAAAACAAAAAACAATGAATTAAAGGCAATTCAAATTGACAAAATCAATGTGAATTAATTCCAGGTATACTTTATCAAAAAGGAAGCCTTTAGTCTAAATAGAGCTTATATTAGAACAAAGAGGTGATGGAGGTGGAGGTGAGAGAACATTTTAGAAGTGTTCAAGCTGCTGAATTTTATTTTTATTTCCTCAGCATGTTATGGGATCTCTTCCATAAGATGACGGAATAGATGATGCTTCCATGCTCCTGCCTCTACACTTCACAGGGTAAGTAAAGAACTGCTATAAAGCAACATAAATTCCCAGCCATATGGACTGTTTCTACTGCCTCAATTATCAACAGCAGGAAGAGTAATCTACTTTTTAAACACAGGGA
This sequence comes from Pezoporus flaviventris, assembly GCF_033815535.1. Taxonomy (NCBI): domain Eukaryota; kingdom Metazoa; phylum Chordata; class Aves; order Psittaciformes; family Psittacidae; genus Pezoporus; species Pezoporus flaviventris. The sequence goes on from NW_026892555.1 coordinate 29,339,418, forward strand.
AAGAATGTGCACGGGTGTTAACCTTCAGGTCTCCAGTGAATTGTACTTGCCATATTAGCTTAGTAATCAAAATTTTTGGAAAAATAAACTAGTTGAAATGTTTATTCTAGATCTTGATAAAAGTTGGAATAACAGTGTCTCAGTCAAATCACATGTCTGCTGACATTATGAGACAACAAAGTCTTCTGAATCTTGTCTAAATTCATTCTCATCTTAATTTCCTATTTGTCTATTCAAATATGCAATTTTATGACAGCTGAAAATAATGTAGTGATGATTTGTGTTAATTTATTTCTAAAAGGGGAAGAACTGCATTTATTTATAAAAGCAGGAGGTTAAAGCCTTCTGCTAAAAACTGCATAATATGGAAAGGAGCATGCTCTGTCCAAATGCAGCCTGGCGCCTAGCCATATGCCGTTTAACTTGAAGCTTGTCGCTGCCATTGATGTCCAGATGACTACTCATGCACAGTTGTGGAATATCAAGCAATTCTTGAAGTGTACTGGCAGATCAGAGGCAAAATGCCTACCCCTTTGCAGTAAAGCTCCCTAGTTATTAAAATAATTAAACCAGTTAAATTCAACAACCATAGTTACTTGTGACTTCATATGTACATTTGTATACCAGATAAAAGAATAACGCAGTACTCAGTTAATAGACAACAGTGACACTGCTTCCATCAAGCTAAGTATGGAAGACTGAGCTTGTAACCAAAATGCAAATGATAAAGTAGAAGAACAACTCTGAAGCACTTTTACAACAGTTTAATTAGTCTTACTGAGATATGCAAAGGAGGCAGCATGAAGCTGCCTGAACTCTCTCTTCTGTTTCCTCAGAATCCCACCTATTTATAACCTCACAGAGTTTCTGTCTTAAAAGCAGTTTGAATTAAAACACTTCTTTAACACATTATTAACACATATCCCATATACTTCTGTTAAACAAGTTCCTATAAAATAAACAAGAACCATAATAGTGACTGAGACTTTCTGTGTGATGATTGTCTGAAGATGTCTTCAAAATAAATTCCTTAATGTAAACACTGCAAGGAAAGAATGAAATAATGGTTTCAGACACCTTATTTAGCTCTAGTGGCATCATTGACAGTTTCACCCTCACACTGCCATGTACACACCCTAAAAAAGTTTATCCAGCCAGGTGCATGGCCTATAAGTTAGGCAGCATAATGCATGAAGGAGTCCATTTATCCAACCCTGGCTTCATTTAGAGGATGGTGTCAAGGGGAAGATGCAATTTAAAAGCTCCCAGAATGTCTGTATGGTTGTGTTATATGAAATTTAAAAATAATACACACTTAAATACAAATACATAAAAGTGCGTGTGTGTGTGTGTCTCATGTGCATCATTCATATACTCTAAGCTAAACAGAAAGAACTCCATAGGTCTTGAGGGTGTACTGAGCTCCAGAGTTTCCTACAGCTGTTGAAATTCCTATGTATGACAAAGGGGCTTTCCTTAAAACCTTTTATTAACAGAGCTGAAGAGAAAATTAGGCTTAATTCTGCCTTCTAGGGCAGAAAATAAACACAGACTTATCAAGGTATTTAGCATCTGCCTAACCTGAGTTACATGCTGTTCTGTCCAAAGCCACAGGACTATTCACATGCTCAAACTCAGACACCTGCTTAAGTGCCTTGCTGGACCAGGGCCAGAAACATAATAGAGGGCCAGCTTAAGCTGATTAGAAATGTTCTGTTGGCTCCAGTGGCAGCAGGATCAAGCCTTCACTGCCACTTTGCAAAATACGGTGTTCAACAGGGAAAAAAAAAGGGAAAAGTCAGGCACTCTATAGTTGTCTCAGTGGTCTACTGGGTAAAGCTTGAGTACAAAACAAATGTAGCTTATTTAGCACTAACTGGAAAAGCGTATGACTAAAAGTGCATCTATTTTTTCCACATGAAAATAAAATTTGTTGCCTTGAAGAAACTCCCATGATGAAGTGGCTTACTCTAATCAGCTGCCTAGATCCAAATTTTCTCTACAAATAACTACACCAACGAAGAATAAGGTTTAAAGAAATGGTGAAGATCATACTTAACCTTTGGGAGTTTAAAGAGGGAAGATGCTTTTAATAATGTATCTTTCACTTTTTTTATCGTATGCTGCTGTAATTAGTGTTGTTAGAAACCCAAACTAGGTAGTTACATTGCTTTTTATTGCTTGCATATGTAGCTCCTTAACCAGATATTATTAATAGGCAAACTGGCGAGGCATGGTCAGCCTGTCTCTAGGCAAACTCAAATGATTCCAGGCATCTCTTGCTGCAGAAAGCTTCCCATTTGCGTGATGTGAGACAATTAATCGAAGGCTGAAGAGCCCTTTCTTCCCTAGTGACAGAATTCCTAACAGGGCCTTCTGCGGAAATCAGTCTCTGACTGCCTGCAAATTATCAATACTGATTACCAGACTGCTGCAGTGGGGAGGGGACGGCGTGCTCGGCACTGCAGGGCTGGCCAGACTCCCACAGCCGTGCTTTCCCTCCTCTGCTTGCACCTATAGCTGTCTCACGCCTTGTTCCCAGGTGTGCCATGGCCAGTCAAAATGCTTTCAGTCCACACCGATTATTCCTCAGGATTGGATCATAAGCATTCAAATGAATAAATATATAATGCATCAGTGACACGAGGATTTGGTATAACTTTGTGATTTAGAGAGAGAGTCTGCACAAAATGGGAATTTGAATGGGTTTTGTTTCTTGGAGAAGGATAATAATTGTGTTGGAGCTCTCCAACCTTATTCTGTGGGATTTGTGCGTGCATGACTTTAATCGTGAATGATTGTGAAAACTTGAATTTGAATGCGTAAACGTAGGTCCTGCTTCATTTGCCCCAAAAGAAAAATCAAGGATCAATACTGCCTGGATGCTTTCAGCAGCCTGTTCTCTCACTCACACACCCTCCACTACCATTCCCCCCACCCCCCACCCCACCCCACCCCAACCCTCACTCCCTCGAACAAAGGGGCCGGCGCGGGGCTGCGCCTTTCGCTCCCGCCGCGGGCGCCGGGACAACCACCCGACGGCCAGAGAGGACCGGAGAGCAAAGGTCTCCCGGGGGCTCTCGGGGCCGGGGCTGCGGGGGGGAGAGCGCAGCTCGCCCGGCCCCGCCCGGCCGCTCCCCTGGGCCCGGCGGGGGAAGAGGCGGGGGATGCGGCTGTAGGGCGCGGCTCTGGCCGGGGGATGGCGGGGGGAGGACCGGGAGGGTGAGGGGATGTTCTGCTTGCAGCTCACAACCCCAAGGTATCAACAGCCCCCGGGCCAGAGAAAAACAGGGTGAAAGGTACTAGAAAATACCAGCTAGCCATGATGCAGTGACCTGCTTCAGCCTGTCCCCCAGTCCCCGTTATCCCTCCGTTAGACTGCAGGTGCGGGCAGCACCTGGGCAGCAACCGAGCGGTGACTCCCGCTGCCGCCCCCCGTGTCCCCCCCCGTCCCCCCCCCCACACCACCGCCCCTTCCGCCGGGCTGGGCGCGGCAGGCCCGCAGTGCGCGCCGCGGCCGGTGATCGCGCCGCTGCAGCCCCCCCACCCGATCCTTTCCCGTCCCCACGGCACCATCACGGGCACCCGCACTTCCCGGTCCGGCGGTGTCTGTACCCGTGCCTGCTTTTCTTCTCCTCCCTACGCAGGGTGTTTCAGGAGCAGAGGGGAGCACAGACTGGGGGCTACAACGGCGGGGGGAGGTGTATCTACAGCGGGGATAACTTTCCGGTTCGTTTTCTTTTTTATATATATATATTTAATATATATATTAATACCATAATATATATATTAATCTTCAAAATAACGAAAGCCATTTCAAAATCAGGCTGTGCTCATGTGCCGACCTCACCCATCGTTAAATAATTAATCTGATCTCAGGATGTTAAAAGAGCCCGGGGTCCCCCACCCTCTCACTTTTTTTTTTTTTTTCATGATCAAAGAAATCAAAAATCTGCTTAGCGTTGTCTTGATTTCTTCCTAAACTCCGGGGATGCTGAGAGGAGCGGTCAGTGCCAGCAGCATTCCCAGGGAATAGTGGCCGGTGTAGTGGCTGGAGGAAAGAGAGGCATTTTCTTACCCATCGCTGTTTTGGCCATGGTGAGACGTGCAGGCTCTCAGAGGCTGTGAAGGCAAAGGGGTCCAGCTACAGCGGCGGAGAGAGGGAGAGGAGACTGAGTAAGGCACTGAGTCAGCAGAGTGGGGCTGTGCAAGAGAAGGAGTGAGAGGCAGGAGCCCATGAATAATTATCACTCCTCTACCCAAGCAGATTGGCTCTAGAGGTCCCCTGACATGACTCCTGCAGAGCCAGAATCTCTGGGCATTAAATATTGATCCACCAATGGTGCTGGAGTACAAAGTGCCAGAATGCAGTTTGAAATGGAAATCAGCCCTTGAATGCCTCTCCCCCCTCGGCCTGGCTTCGATAGTACATTCCATGTCAAATGTTTTATGTCTTACACGAGAGAAGCCTATTGGTGTTGAAGGCTCTGCTGTTGCTACCTGTAAAACATGTACAAATTCATTTTAACACATTTTATTCCAAAGATACAACCAAAAAAAGAAGGGACCAACACAAGGGATTTTGTAAACCATTTCAGTAAAACTGCTGCTCAGATTATTTTTACCTCTGCATCCCATTTCTTACAAACGTATACAGATACCACGAACAATAGTTTTATATTGAATTTTTCTCCATGTTGGTATTTGTTTTAGTATCCTCAGACCTCACCATGGACAACTGGAACTCTGCTAAAACATGGGGAATGGCAGCTGGACCTGCTTACACTCTTGAAGGGCTCTGGAAAGCCAAACTCAGGATAATTGGGAAAATAAATCAATAACCACCCCCCTGCTGTGCTGTAATACAAGCCACAGGGAAGCTGTGAGCTTGATTCATCTGATAAAGTGTGCAGAATGGGACCTGATAACATCATATGACAGGGGATGGACACATTGTAAGGATTCTCTACATTCACTCTAAGGGTTCTCTCTCCCCCGCAGGAGGAACACCAGTGACATGACTGGTAGACACTACATAAATGTGGGTGTTTAATTCAAATTCTTGCTAGAAACATGGCAGCGATGGGGCCTATTTGTACACCTCCTAGGGCTGAAAGCAGTTGCTTGCCTGGAGGAGACAGTATACAAGAGAGTGGTGCAAAGAGGACGACACTCCATCTTTACTGTCTAATCCATGTGCTGTCCAACTGGAGCTCATTTGCGACTCCCAAGGGAAACCAGCCCTATTGTTAGAAGCTATCAGTGATAACAGACTCCCATGCTGCTGGTAGACAGACATGGCAAATTTTCAGCTTGGAATTTGGAGGATGCTACTTGTGGAGTTGTTTCACGGTGTGTATGGGTGGGTGAGAAAAGTGGGAGAGAGCCAGAGGTCTCACGGGTGGAGCTGTGCTCTTCTGAAGCAGCCAGAGTGCAGGCACAATTCTGCTTCCTTCAGTGGTGCTATTGCAGCTGCACAGTCCCTGAGATGTGCCAGCACTGGCTGGGGTGTTCTTCCTCCATGTGTGCTTCCTTAGGACAGGCATCATAGGATTACACTTTTCAAGCTTCCTGGATGTCAGTGAACAGCATCTTCGAGTAGAGCAGGGTCCTGAGCATGAGTCTGAGGGCCAGCTATCTCTTTTGGAGTCACTACTGGTGATTTCTGAATTGCAGGAACTAAATTATTTTTTTTTTTTATTTATTTATTTAAATTTAAATGAGAATAGTAAAGTCTGGAAGTGATTCTGGGGAGACGAGCATCCCCAGACTGCACAATGTGCCCAGGGAGATGTGTGTGATTCCTCAGGGTGTGAGCTGTGGTAGGGCAGATGCTGCTGTGGCTGCCTGGAGAGGCAGCACAGCTCGGCGGAGGGGGTGAGGTGCTGCGATGCAGGGGCTGGGCAATCCCCTGCCTGCAAGGCACCGAGAGAAGGAAGGCGGCCGGAGGGCCCTGCGGCCTTTTGAGGGAAAACACTTCTGGGCCTTCAGCTGTGGCTGCATATAGGGTAGGGTGAGCAGGGGACGGATATCTGGAAGTGTCGGGGTGTCTATAGTGAGAGGAGGTTGACCCTGAAAGGAAATGGTGAGAAACGACTGAGTGCAGCGCATGGGAGGGCGTAGGGAGGGGCACGCCAGGAGGGGCACCCCTAGCCCCCGGTACCCCGGCAGGGGTGGCCCTACTCCGGGCCAGGCGGGGCAGCAGACGGGAGCACGGATCAGCCCGGCCCTGCGCGGTGCGGGCGGAGACTGTGCGGGCGCTGTCCGTGGTGCTGGAGGCGACTGCGCTACCGGAGGCAGAGTGCGGGCGGACAGGCAAGGAGGGGGCAAGCGGGGAGACAGGCAGGGAGGCAAGGAAGGAGAGGTAGGGAGATAGGCAGAGGAAGTAGGCACGCACAGAGGAGGGGCAGGCAGGGCTGGGGTAGGCAGCACTGGGCGCGGCTGTCCTCCCCCTGCCCCCCCCCCCGCGGGCCCTGCGCCAGCTCGGCAGCCGCAGCGCGGAGCGGGTGAGGCGCCACGGTGAAGCTCCGCCCGGCTGCTCCCCGATGCCCTGCTTCCTTCCCGGCACGGGGCGGCACCGGGAAGCGGTGAGGCTCGGCTGTCTGGGGAGGTGGGGGCGCCAGGACTGCCCTCGGTTCCGTTCTCGGTTTCGTTCCCCCGTCGCAGCACCCGTCACGCCCAGCAGGCAGCAAGCCCACCCTGGCATCTGTCCTTTTTGTTTAATCCTGTCTTGCCTTTCCTCCGAGCTCAGCCGGCAGCGAAGGGCGACAGGCACAGCGGCAGGGTTCCCGTCGGCGGTGGGTTCCTACAGCCCCTGCAAGAGCTCGATCGCGCCCGCCTTCCCCGCAGCCACCGCCGCAGGGACAGCAGAACTTCCCGCTCCCGGCCCTGCCACCCGGCGGTGCGGGAGCGCTTCCTCTACCCGGCCTCCGATGCCCCAGGCCGGGGATAGGGCGCGGACCCTCCGCGCCCGCGTTCCGGGGGAGCCAGCGCGGTGCTGCAGCAGGCTATCAGGCCGGGAACAGGGGCTTGGCTCTCCCTCAGGGAGAGGTACGGAGTTGGGGAGAAAGCAATGGAAGAAGTTGCATGGCCAATCAGCTGTCACGTCAAGCTCTTGGCATATGCTGGAGCAGTTACGAGACACTCCATGTATCATCTCTGATCCGCTGCCACTTTTTGATGTTGTTTCACCTACATTTTAGAGGGAGTGTGAATCAAGCTCCTGCATGTCCTAGCACGCCTAGGACTTGGTTTCTTTCACAGTGTGGACCTTCTCTCGATTAACATCAAAATTCATTTGCAGCCTAGCCTAGCTCCAGATGCATGGATGCCCAGGCTCTAAAGATGTGCTGCTGAGCAAAGCACTCCTTAACTGCTTCTAAATAGCAATGGGATATAACTGTGGCTTTCACCCCACTTTTGTCAGATGCTTCTTCTGTGGCCTGGGACTCTGTCCCAGTGAAAAACTCTTGTTCTTTTCTCCATTTCTTATAAAGGATCTTACTTTTTACCCCCTTGCAGACAAGAGGAAAAGGGAGATGATACTGGAAAGAAAAATGTTTATGCAGCGCTTTGAAGACTGTTGTTGCTAGGTAAATGAACTACATTGGTACGGTAATAGTACAAATGGCAGAGATGGGAGTAGGTCATGAATCTCTTTCTGTTTGCCTGGGGTTTGTGTCTCTGCTGCATTGGCTGGAAGGCTGTGCAGCCTTGTTTCACTTTCTGAAATAACTTGAGAAATTCAGCTTTTTCCTACTGACTTTTGGGAGACTTCTTTACCCTTAGCCTTTATCATTAGGAAATGTAACAGACCTTATTTAGAACATCTGATTTTATTTCCTTTGGTTACTTTTAGTTCTTCTTTAGGCCTCATGGAGCAAATTCTCTTTGTGTCTATGCAATTTTAGAAAATTAACTAGTAATTAATTCATGATTAGCTTGTTTTCATCCCTATTCCTTCCAACCCCTCACCAAAACTATGGTAAAGGATATTATTCAGAATCTAAGATTAAGTCCTTGGAATTCAGAAAAGAATGGTGCCTGTGCAACCTCAGTTACCCTTCCTATGCATAAATATCATGATACAGTTTTTAATTATATGCTCATGTTCTACTTTTTCCACTGGATTCTCCCTACATACATAACAAGATGGATGGTTGTCCCTTGGTGAGCCCTATTTGATGTTTTGTTTTCATTCTGTTCTCATAAACCAGAACCTTGAAACAGTCCTCTGTGCCTTGAAACCATGGGTACAATAAAGATTTTCTTGTAGGGATGTTTGCCAAAATCTTTTTATAACATCGGTAAAAAAATCTTTTGTCTAGCCTTATTCATCACAGCAGGTTAAGCTAGTTTAGAAGATATTAGCAGAGTTTGTGTTTCAGTAAGCAGCTAAACCCTGTCTATTTTAATGTGAAATATAGAGAAAGGACTACAAACGTGCAGGTGAAATTTTGTAATTTCTGTAATGTTTTGGCTTTTTCTGTAACTTTTCCTGCAATTTTCTGCAGAATGCTATCACTACACTAAGCAGATGCAAAGATCAGCTGTGTGCTGAAAGCACAGGGAGAATGAAGAGCACTGGTACGTATGCATAGCTGTGTCTTATATGTGAAGCATGGCACCATTTTCTTCTTGAATTGTATTTTTCTTATCCTTTCATTTTCCTATGTAACATTCGAGTTACAGAAACATAACAGTACATTACTGCTGTATTAGCATTTCTCTTGCTTCTGAATTTGTTCTTTTTTGCTGGGTGTAGCCTCTCTAAAAATCTTGTTAAAGCTTGGTAGTGACTTCATAAGCCAGCTGCAAACAATGTCACCATTAGTGATTTCGGTTGCTGTTCATTCCACATACACGTTAGAATAGCGCAGCTTTAGCACTTGGCTGGTTTCATGCAGGCTTTTATACGTGCACGGCTGCACATGGTGTTCCTTTCAGCAGCATTCAGGAACACTGTGGGGAAGCTGAATAATCGTATTACGCTATTTGCAGATTTTTTTTCCCCCCCTAGAAATGTGTAAGCGATGGCTTAGTGTTAACACAGGAATTGTACATAATGAGGTCTCCCGCAACACCCTTGTCCATGAGATGTGAGCTGTGCCAGGCCATGTGATGAGAGCAGGTTGGTTGTGTCTAGACTCTGTCCTGTACTGCAAATACATAAACCACCATAGGCCTTATGGGGGAAAACAGAGCAAATTGTAGCAGAAACCAATTGTGTCATTCATTGTGAATGAGGACAGCATGCTCATGAGACCATGAGAACTGTTGTGTGGGATCAGACCAAGGGGCCGTTTATCCAGTAGCTTGTAAATTGTATATTCTCCCCTTCCAAGGCCCCAGCAGGTAACAGGATTTTCTGGTCAGTGACATTCTTGCCTTGGGTGAACCTGTTGGCAGCAGCTCTCCAAGGAGGCAGCTTGCAGGGGAATCCCAGTGCCTGTGGACCCATTTTGGTTTTCTCATCATGACCCATCTCTGGGTAGGCCACCACTGGGCACCACATCTCTGGGTAGGCCACCACATCCTTAATATGCTTGGAGTGGTCACAGAAAAGCTGTTACAGATGCTCAGCTTGATGTCCCCTAGCAAACCTGTATTTTCTGCATTTGTAACCCTTCGACTCTGTCCTGCTTTCTTGTTCCCTCTTACAAATTCCCTTACCTTAGTGGTTTTGTTTGTTTGTTTGGCTTTTTTAGGGAAGAGCAGACACCTGTCTCTGAAATGGAAAATCACGTAGGAAGAGCAGCCATAAACACAGGCCTAGGAGTAGCAGCAAAGGGCTAACATGTGTGGTAGAGCTCCTATTATTCTGCCAGTGTATGCAGCTTGGGGCCTTCCTGTGGTCTTCTACACATTTAGTAACCCTCCTGTAGTCCAGCCTCTCTGTGTTACCACTGGCTGTAGGTGAATGCTGGGGAAGGCTGAAAGTAGGAGCAGCACGTGCAGTATTCCCACAGGGATTGTTCCAGCCACTGACTGCTCTCAGGAACTGCCTGTGCCTGACGCAGTTTTCCTACTTTGTAACCCTTGACAGGGTTTCTTCTGCAATATCCACAATGTCCCGTGGCAGTTGGCTCCACAGAGTGGCTCTTTGCTGTGTAAAGAGGCATCTTCTTTTGCTTATTTTAAGCATGTGTCCTACTAAGACCTATTATGTTTATCTAGATCTGGGATACTAAGTACACTTTTGTTCATAGAGTCATAGGGTTCTTCATTCCTTAAGGTAAAAAGGAGTGGAGATAAGAATACCAGATCCAGTTCTTTTAAAATGGGAGGAGACGAGTAGGTGATGCAGGAGTAATTGAGATTAGGCTAACTGGGGACAATGCCATCCGCTGCGCCTTGGAGGTTCACAATGAAATTTTCCTAGAAAAATAAAAGTGCCAGTGTTTATCAGATCTAAATCACAAGTTATTCTAAGACCATGAGGCCTAGTTTGAATGTGTCCTCCAAGTATCCGACTGAAAAAAGGTATTATACTGGCACATTTTCTGATTTGGTTTCCTGACTTTATTTTTCTGCACAGCAAAATGCTTTGTGTACCAAGAAACTAACAACCAAATTATGCTGCAAAGTGTCTAATTCCATTTGCTCTGTCTTCCTTTATGAGTAAATACACAAGTGTTTTAACTTTCTTTTTCTGTTTTTGCTTTTCTTCAGATTGACTAAATTTCTTATGACTGTTGACTATTTATCAGCTATTTCATCATTTTGTCTTGTTCCCCCTGGAGAAGTTCAGTAGACCATTTGCTGCTCCCATCTGTACTCTAGACCAGTTTTCTCTTTATAGTCAGGTATATCCATAGATACGTGTTTTAGAGCAATAACTGTTATGTTATTGCTGGCTCTCAAATAAGTTCTTCATACCAGGCTCATCATTTAGTTTTGCAATTAAAATTTATTTTGACTTACTCAGTGACTTATCACAGTAAAGACAATATGTGATGGTAAAATATGCTGAGAATAGATAAACCAGACTGAAAATATTAGTTGCATTTGAGTGAAATTCACACTTAAAGGAAAACAGTAGCAGAAAAGAACTTTGACAATGAAGTGTAGGAGAACATTTTTTTTTTTAACTTTTAGTCTTTCTCTGTTAAAGAAATATTTTTTTTCCATTAAAGACTTTACAGGAAATTTCATTGAACACTGTTTTTGCTCACAGCTTTGCCAGACTTCATTGTCGTCATCTAACATTCTGTGTTGCATGCCCACTGGTTATTGTTTGTCCTTTTAAAAAGTCAGCTGAGATGTCTTAGCTGGTTTTGAGGATAAATTTTGTGCAATATGACAATATTTTGCTCATTCTGGTGATCTTTTCTTGGAAATGCAGCAGCATGCCCTATTCTGCAGCAGATAATTGAAATCTGGCAGGCAGTTGTTTTGGTAACAGAGAGATGGATTGTCTTTTCACTGTAAAAATCCACTTAAAGTTGGCAATATTTTAATGCTTTAGAAAAAAACTGCTTTACACCGCTTTTGGAGACTTGCTAAAACTTAAATAGCTGAAGTCTGAAGTTTCCTCATTGAGCATGCTTTAATTTTTTTTTTTTTTTTTTTTTTTTAACAGTGTCTGTTTCATCTTTTGGGATTGAGAGTTGGTCAGGGAAATAGGAAATGAAGTGAACTAAATGTTAATTATGAAGAACACTAAGACAGAAAAACAGCTGATGTAGTGAGTGAAAGCAGAAAGCAGGCACTGGCTAGACAAAGAAACTACAATGAAGAAGCCTTTGGGAGCATGGGTAATTAGCGTTGCAGGAGCAGACTAGGGAGAGAGCAGGGTTGTGAGACAGAGCCTTGCATTTGTTTGCTGAAGAGATGACAGGGATTTGCAGCATAATATGGGGAGGTGGTTGCCTGGCAACCTTAATTTGTTCCCCTTGTGATACATGTGTGATCACACATTGTTTTTATTGCATGATTTCTGGCCCAAGCGTTGAGCAGGATGGACCTGCTGTAGCGATGTACTAGGGCTGTGCAGGAGAGATGAGTTATACCTGTGTGGCTCCTGCCTCATTTATTGCTGGAGCTTGGAAGTCATTAATGATGGAAGCAAGGGAGGGTGAAGGAAGGTCATGTGAGCAAAATAATGCACTGTTGCACTGAACTTTTCCCACCTGGTGCTAATATAACCACTTGAACAAGTTCTGTGATCTCTGTATGTGGAACCTTTAATAGTTTCTAATTATCTAATTTTTAATGACCACCTTTAGAGTCTTAAATCTAATTTGCTCAGCAGTCACACCTGCGACTGGTGCTGCAATGTCTGTGTTTGGAATATTGTTAAATACTTTTAAACTACATCTATGATCCCTTAGACAGGACATCTAAAATCACTGAACACCTCTGCTTTAATTTTGCTGTGCTTCCAAACCCTACAGTTTAGACAGCAGTAGTACCTTTTCTGTGCCACTGAATTTTTGTGAAGCTAAGTTGATTTGCATTTGTGCAGCTCTTAGATATTGAAGTAATGAGCACCAATGAGAAGCCCTGGAGGAGATTAATTATTCTGCCATCATAACACAGTTGAATAATGGTCAGTAAACAAAGCATGGGCCACACAGTGAGTTATGAGGTGAAAGCAAAGTATTGATTAGCTGTTTGCTAAGTGAAGCAGTGGTTTTATGCAAATCAGTGATTAAAGACTATATCAAAATGCATAGATACAAAATGTTACTATCACCCTTGAACAGGAGAGATTTCCAAGAGGGGAATTAAACAATGTGTTGATGCCCCGTGTGCCTTTTTCTGTCTCTAGGGCAGGGTTTGTTATTCAGATAGTGTGACGTTTTGGGTTTGTGATGAGTACTTTGATGGTTATACTCCTATTTTAAATGCATAGGGTTCATGAGTGTACACTGTGCTGAGTAGAAGGTGATGGAGTTTTTGGAGGTTCTTGTCTCTTGTGGGAATTTGTTCCACACTATGCTCCACATAGTCACTGCCTCCAAGCAGTATGGTTGGGTACACTAAAAGTAAATAGTGCTTAGGTAGATATTTAATTGGTGACATGGAAAATAGAAATGGAAATTAGCAGCTTGTGTCCGGGTAGAAGTTAGATAAACATCTTAATGCTACTGTTTGAAAGAAAAAGGGTGTTATAGTGAAAGTTCATGCAGGTAGGGAGCTACTGGCTTAGTAACTCACAACAAAAGTTGTTCAAAGAGAATAAAGTGTTTACTTTTGTATTGACCTTGGTATTGACCTCTTTTGGTAGTGTTTGCTTGTAGGTACTGTAGGTATGGAGCTCAATAGGAATCTTCTTTTTGGATCACATAAATTTTCTCCCCGTATTTGTTGTCTCAGCTCTGAACTTACAAAAGCCCATGTACCACCTGAGTTCCAGCTTTGTCATATGGGTGATAGTTCTGTTGACTGGTGCACATCTGTCCTGTCCCTTTTGGCCTTTTCCTGTTTTTATGTGCAGCTCTGCAAAGCCCATGTGCTGCAGTCCCATGCTATGAAGTGTTCCCTCAGTTTTTGTTGTGTAGACCTTTGTGCTTGTCGCATGAAGGTGGTAAGAAAAGTGCTACCAAGAGCCAATGCTATTTATGCTTTTTGCTTTGCATAGCTGTTTCTTTTTTCATCTCTGGAGTTTGAATGTAATCACTGTGTCCAGAAGGAATGACTCTTTTCTAGTAAATCTTCGGACAAGAAGTAAAAAGGAGTCTTATTAACCCACAAAACTTGAAAAGACCATGAGCTATTATTCATGTGAACTAATTCAACAGCCATTTAAATCAGTAACTCAGTTTTATCTTTTCTAGGGCTGAAAATATTCTTGTCTGACTTCTGATTTCCTATTCAGTCAAATGCTATTAGATTCAAGTCATGTAAGGGCTTTAACTTTAACCAGAAAATAGTAATAATAATAATAATAATAATAATAATAATAATAATAATAATAGCAAAAGCTGCCTGCCTTTTTTGATGACTCCATGGTACATAGCCATTGTAATAACCAAACATGGAAGATCACATTAGATTAAAACTTCCTAGTTCAGCAGCAGAATGGGACTGTCCAGGAATGCATTTTTATACTGTTTTTTAAACTTAAGTGCAAATTGTTCAAAAGTTCTTTGAAGTGTGGCAGTTTGGGGTGGACTTATTACCAGAACAGATTATAGATAGAGAAGTCTGAATGGGTCATAGTGTTGGTAACCTACAGATTACAGATTTGTTATCTGAAGGGTGAAAAGGAAAGATGATTAAGGGAAGTTCCTTGAGAACAAATGAGGTTGTAAGCTGAAGAGTGATGCACTCTCTTTCTTGGGAAGACTCAAGTAGGAATCTACAACTGGCAGATGAATATGTACAGCTGTTGGTAGCCACAGCTATATTCTGTGGACTAATGTAGGATGTCAACTTCCAAAGGCTGGTTGCTTTTATAACTAGATCGATTTTAGAATTAGAAATACTTCATTACCCAAAATTTCAGAATTTAGAATACCACATTTTATGATGGTTTGCAGTAGAATATCCAGTTGCTAACCCAAACCTTTTTGCTGTCCTTGGTATTCTAACACATCTCTACAGTGTAAGTAGAGAAGTTGTGATTGAAGCTCACAAACCATGAAAACTAAGGCTGTCATCTCATTTTGAAAATGTTCCATACTGCAGTGTATATGTGACATGAGATAGTGCAATGCAAGTAGTATACTACAGATTTAACAATATGACTTTGAGGATGAAAATGTTAAACTCTTGGATTCATAGACTGAATAGTTAGGCAAGGATCACAATCCATTATTTTAAGATATGATCTTCTGAAGTTGCTTGTCAGATGCCTGATTAACAGTGAAATTGTGGTAACAAGACTACTGAGCCAGAAAACTTGAATCTCCTTTGCCGAAATTCTTGCTCCACTGACATTTCTACCTTTGTAGATGGACAGGAAAGAATAGTAAATCATAAATTCTCTTTCTTTCATGTATTGAACAAACACACAGTTACTCTTGCATTCTAAAAACTATTTGGCAAAATAACTCATATTTTCCTAAAACTATCCTGAAAGAAAGGTACCTAGTGTTTACCTGAAGGCACTGAGAGATGAAAAATTCACTAATCTTTGTGAAAAATTATATCTAGTTTTAAATTTTAATTTCTCCGCCTTCTGAGTCCATCTCATTTTCTTTGTGTCTTCGGTTTAGTTTGCAGTGTCTTCTCAGTTCTTCTACTGAAAAACCAAGATCTTCTGGCCTCTGAAGTTCCTTGCTTAGGCCTGAGCTTTACGGCTTTTCTTTTTCCATTTCTATCCCTCTCTTTTAGCATCTTAATAGAAGGGTAGTAGACAGGAACATATTATTCTAAAATGATCTCATCAACAGGCAAAACCTGCCTCTCCACTTTTGCTCATTTCTTTTTTTTTTTTTTTAATGTGCTCAAAACTGTATTAGCTTTTCTTGATATAATGTAGCTGCTGAAGAGTTTATGCCACTTCTCCACTTCTCCACAGATCCCTTTCAGACTGTTTTCCAGGTTGTTGTTCTCTGTTATGTTAGACTGCCCATTTCTGGATATATACCTTTGTATTGGAACATATAAAAATGCAAATTTATATTATTTGCAAAATAGAGGAAATTTATTTTTCCACATCGTCATTGCTATAGTAATGATTTAAAGTTAACTCATAAAAGAAACAAACCAAATATTTTTTACATCTAATTATTAACAGTATTGTTTCATCAAGATTGTTGTTTTGTCAGATCTTACAAATTATATGTCTCATAAGTATCTTTATACTGATACATAGGTAAGCATAAGATGCTTGAAGTTAATGAGAAACACTGCCTGACTTCACTAGAACAACCAGTAGACTCCTCAGTAGGCCACTCCAGGAGCATGAAAATGGTTAAATGTGGAGATGTTTGCGAAGCACTAGGACACAGAGTCATCCTGCTAAGTACCATGTTTAATTCTGTGGACAGTTTCATTAATTAGACCTAAAGAAGGTGCAGTAAATGATCCAATCAATAGTGTGTCATCTGTTCATAAATTTTTAAGTCTGGAAAGGGCTATTGCTTTCTCTTAGTCGTTCTGCAAATAATTATTTACGAAGTCACAATTTTTATCAGTATTTTCACGTCTACTATCATCTTGATGATTTAATAGTCCCATTTAGATTATTGACAAATGCTGCTTCACATCTGTTTTAAAGGAGATAATTTTTTGGGATCAAGTCTAGAAAATACCTCTTTGGATAAAGATGTGCTTGCTATTGTTTTCTTCAGTCTCTATGGTTAATCAGCCTTTAGACATTTAATGTGGTCACATTTATTTAGAAAATTTCCGAAAATCAAAAATCAAATTAATTCAAGTATCAGTATCTTGCAGAAATCTGTTATATGAATATAACAGGTTTATTTCCCTCTACTCTCATGAGGCCTCACTTGGAGTATTGTGTACAGTTCTGGTGTCCTCAACATAAAAAGGGCATGGAACTGTTGGAACAAGTCCAGAAGAGGGCCACGAGGATGGTCACAGGGCTGGAGCACCTCCTGTATGAAGATAGGCTGAGAAAGTTGGGGCTGTTCAGCCTGGAGAAGAAAAGGCTGTGTGGAGACCTCATAGCAGCCTTACAGTATCTGAAGGGGTGCTATAAGGATGCTGGGGAGGGACTCCTCATTAGGTACTATAGTGACAGGACAAGGGGTAGTGGGTTAAAACATAACAGGGGAAGTTTAGATTGGATATAAGGAAGAAGTTCTTTACTGTGAGGGTGGTGAGGCAGTGGAATGAGTTGCCCAGGGAAGCTGTGAATGTTTCATCCCTGACAGTGTTCAAGGGCAGGTTGGACAGAGCCTTGGGTGAGATGGTTTAGCGTAAGGTGTCCCTGCCCACGGCAGGGGGGTTGGAACTTGATGATCTTAAGGTCCTTTCCAACCCTAACTATTCTATGATTCTATGAGCTTTTTCATGATATTGCTCAAGTTCTAATTCCTAAGGCTGAGTAAATACAAAAATTTTTTTAATGGGTTTCCTAGGTATTAATATGGTTCAGTGAAGTATTCCTGTATTGCTAGAACAGTTCCAATTCCAGTCATTGGGTGTTACTTACAATCCTTCCTCTGGCAATAGATTTTACAAATGAAAGAAATTCAATTGTCTGAAAGGATGATAAGAATACTGAGCAGCAAAAGGAATGCAGCATCCATCAATTCTGAGAAACCATGTATCTCTATGCTAAAAAGAAATAATTTTGAAAGTAAATAAAACACATTCTGGATAGCTCAAATTTTCAATTCAGTGATGTATTATGTTGGCATTATTACTTACAAACTATGGCAGCAGTGATTCTAAAGTGAGAATTGTCAGCTAAAAGTTTGCAAAATTCAGTAGGTTTGAACTAATATACTTAAGCACATGTGCTTTTTTATCTCGGTAGTCATTTATCTCATCATTGTAGTAGTGGGATAATGGTTTTTCCCATGTCTGTGGTGGTTCTAGGGAATAAGAATTTACTTTGCAAAGCCACAGGAGAAGCAAGGACTGTAGCATAAAATTAATTATTTAACATAAAGAGGGCATAGTGATTTGAAAATGTCAGTTGTGGTGAAGAATGGAGTTGCCATGACAGTAATACAGCAAGCAATTTTTAATTTTTCCTGGTGTATCAGGATTAACAAGTGTCCTGGGTTCAGCAGTAGCAGTCATTTTTCTCCTTCTTGGTAGCTGGTGCAGTGCTGTGTTTTGACTTTTGGCCTGGGAACAGAGCTGATAACAATGATGTTTTGGTTTGGCCAAGGACTTTGTGAGCCTCATGCTCTGCCAGGGAGGAGGGGAAGCCAGGAGGAAGCAGAGACAGGATACCTGACCCAAGCTAGCCAAAGAGGTATTCCATACCACAGCACGTCATGCCCAGGATGTAACTGGGAGTTACCCAGAAGGGCTAGAGGACAGCAGGGTTGGAGGAGGTATTGGTCGGTGCTTGGTTGGGCTGGGGGGGGTGAGTTATCTATCGGCTGGTGGTGAGGTGTTGTATTCTCTTCCCTTGTTTTTCCTTTATCATTATTATTATTGGTGGTAGCAGTAGTGATTTGTGTTATACCTTAGTTACTAAACTGTTCTTATCTCAACCCGAGGGAGTTGCATTCTTTTTGATTCTCCTTCCCATCCATCAGGCAGCAGGGAAGGGGAGAGCCCCGGGGGGGGGGGGGGGGTGTGGCCTTGATTGCTTCCAGCCCAGCACCACTCACTGGTGGTGTGTGAACAAGCTGTCTGTAGGGTTTAAACCACAACAACAAGATTTTAATCCAGTTTTATGGTTATGGAAACTGAGGTCAGATGGTAATGTGACTTTTGAAAGGCCACAGCTTAACTAAGAAATTTTTCTTTACTCAGGGATTGGGGTACTCAACTAAACCTTTGTATATGAAAAAATTCACTCTTACAGTAGCTGTATATTCCAGTTTACATGTTCCAGTCAATGGAAGGATGTCCACTGATAAACACATTCCTGAAAGGAGTGTGGAAGATATCTGTCTTATATGCACAGAAATGGAATGTTGTATCCAGTTCATATTCATATTTTAAAAACTGTTCAATGATTTGAGAAAGCAAGAGAAAGAACGATGAAAATGATTCATGACCTGGGAGAAATACCTCATCCCATAAGGAATAAGGAAATTGGCATGTTAGTGAATTAAAAACAAGACTCAGAGGTGACCTCATTAAAATGTGTGAGCATACTCACAATAAGAAAATTCTGAGTACTACAGAAGCAATGGCTGGAAGCTGTCACCAGCCAAATTCAAATTAGAAAATCTGTGCCCATTTTTAACAGAAAGAGTGATTAATCATTGAAATACATGATGAAGGGGAGAGATGGATTCCCCATCCCTCATTTTCAAATTAAGATGGTATGTCATTCTGGAAGATGTATTTAAGTCAAACACAAAATTACTGAGCTCAGTACAAAGGTAATAGCCTGCAATAAGTAGATCAGATTAGGTGATCACAAATGGCACTTCTGGATTTAAACACTGTGACTCCATAAGATCATGTGTCTGCCAAGAGCTGAGTGAGCAGCTAATGTTTTTTGTGTGGATCATAACTTGAAAAATGCAGGTTGGCCGGCCCCATCACTGTTATTATTCAGGTGTGTCTAGAACAATGTCTTCACAATAATCCTGGTAAAATTAACTAGACTAATTCAATAACCAGAGAAGCTACTGGAAACTTTAACATATTTTGGATCGAGATGATAAAATTTTGTCTATCAACAGAGTGTAAAAACTTCCATCCCTGTAGCCCTTGCTTCTGATACCAGCTAGGATGTTAACAGTGTAAGAAAAGAGCATGTACAGGGGGATGTAGCACAGTTCAGGTTGGAAGGCACCTCAGGAGGACTCTGGTCCAACCTGCTGCCCCCAGCAAGGCCAGATTAGAAGAGACCAGGTTGCTCAGGGCTTCCTATGTTACAGTGATCACTGGCTGAGAGGTTTCTTCAGCAACACTTGGAATGCTGCTTCTAGTTTCCTATTCCCCAAATTTGTCTAGGACTATTCATGTGTCAACTGTCCTTAGATTTGATGATAAAGAGTTCCATAAAGCATAATTGTATGTTGTACAAAAAGCCCAGCTCCAAATTACCTTAAACCTGCTCTTTACCCACAGCTTATCCTGTGAAAAATAATGAATAATAATTTGCCTTCTCCCACAGTCCACATTTTACTAAATATCTACCATAGTCACCCTCTTTTACCCTGGTAATAAAATGCAAATGTATCTGTGCGCTCTTCCCACTTCAGTACAGGAGATTAAACTGTGATGTTGATGACATTAAAAATAATGGAGCAAACACACGTTGTTCCTAAAGGTCTTAGCTATAATGAGTTTTGGCTTCACTCATTGAAAGTCTTCTACAAAGCAAAGCCTATTCAAGACTAAGAAAGCTGTGAAAAATCAATTTTCCATGACTGCTTTGGCCTTGTACAAATGCTTAGTGGTTTTTATAGTGAACCAAGCCTTTTGTTTTATTATTTGTTCTGCTTATAAATTGTGAGGATTGAGCTACTAATTTACAAATGACAAACAAACAAATCTCGTGTGACAGTTTAATCACCTAATCAATATTTTAAGTCAGAAGCTTTATTGTATTTTGTTGCATTTGTGTGATTTTGCACATTAACACCTGAGCAGGAACATGTAGTGAAATGTGTCATGAATTTATCAAATGCCAAAACCCATGACAAAGCTTAAAACTATAATTTTTACAATGAAATGAGATTTGAATAATTGTTATGTTGTAAAACTGCAGCCCTGCAGAGGCTAATGGAAAACTACTTTTCAATATAGTTCCTGAGGACTGCTCCCAATGCATTAATTAGGAAAATTACCACTAGTTTTGTCAGGACGAGATTGGGTCCAATTTCTTGGTATAACAATCTGATTCTGTTATGCACACTCATATGCCATAAATCCTCTGCACATTAGGGTGCCAACTTTCAAGCTGAAGCATTGTACGCCATGGATAAGCTTCCTCTCAGTCCTTCAGGCTGAAGATATTAGTACAAAGAGGCAAGGCCTGAGCAGAGAGTGTGTATTATTTGCTTAGCATGAGCGAAGCTGTGTTTCTGTGCTCTGCAGAAGAGCTGGAAACGCAGCCCCAATGGGAGTCTGTGGGTGAGCATTAACAGCCTTCGAGGAGTAGAGACTTGGCTACACTGCAGTTCCTTCACTGAAGTTGATGAGCACAGTTGCAAGCTCTTGGGGCTTGATTTGATCCCCACTAGGAGGTGGAAGCAGCGAACTTCTTGGCCAGAGCTTGCAGAGCTGATCTCTTCAGAGTTCTGGCTTAGAAGGATTTTGGCAACAGCATCCCTTAAAAGCTAGCTGCTGAACATCCTGAGGTAAATGCTACACTTAGCTTTCACAGGTTTCTTGTGTTTGTTTCCTTCATCTTATTAAACTGGAAACGATGAATTGTCATTCTCAGCAAGCAGCTCCACTGGTTTCTCAGCAGAGTTCTTTAAAGTCATTTGTTGACTCCTGGAATGACTTAATTATGAGATCATATGTGATGGTTGCAACCAGCTACAGTTAGCAGCCATTTTTTCGTAAGTTTACTCTGCATTTATAACAAAGATCACACTTTTATGGTGTATTTTACTTTGAGGTTAGAACATTGTGATACTGATGTGAACTACTTATAGTAGTTTCTGAAACCAAAAGCTTTTATTACTGACTCCAGTCAGTTTTTCTGAAAGCTTCACTCAAGTTTAGGAAGCTCTGAGGTTCATGCCTGAAGGTCTGTGCTTCAAAACAAACCGAAATGAAATTCAGTGCTTCCCCCTGGGTATCGCTTTGAAAATTGGAGTTCATTTGAAACCTCCTGCAGATACTTTGGAAACTCTGCAGCATGGAAGGCACAGGAGTGACATGCATCCAAGTAATAGCAACAGGAGCAATCCAGGATCCTTGTAGCCTTGGGTGGGGGTATTACACCATTCAGGAGAGTTAGGAGCAATCTGTATTTTTCAAAATTAGGCATTCAGGTGCCACTCCTGCTCCCATAACTGCAGTGGTGCATTGATTCATTCTGTAGTGTATTTCAGAGCAGCATTTGTATAAGATAGATAAAATAGAGGAAGAAAGAATACTGTTTAAGGCTGAAATACCTGCTTTTACACTTTTATATCCCTAGATCTGTATTGCATCATTCTTTTCATGGGATAAAACCAGATTACGTCTTTATACACACATATAACCTTAACAGTGAAGGAAAATACAAATGTTTGATTCAGTTAGTGTTTTATCCTAGATGGTTTTGAATTTAGGGTAGAAGACTATGATGTGTGTTTATACAATAATTTTCCATTTTTTTTTCTCCCTGAGATTGTCATTAAATGTGTTCATCCCATTCATATAGCAATGACTGCGGTAGTGCTGTCAAAGATCTCAGAAGTAATTGTGGTCCTGTTACCATGGTGTGCCCTGCTTCAGCTGCTGGAGTAATAAGCACAGTTCAAGAGAACTATTATGTAAATGTCCTTGAAGAAATGTGAAGTGGTGAAAACATCAACAGCTGGAAGGACAGGACCCACTTATTAGGAAAATAAGGTTGACTAATCGATTGAGCTCCCTGAGGAGGAAGGAAAATGGCTTCAGGGTAGTTTTGCATAAGAAACCAAAGTTTGATAATGGGGCCTTCATTTTAATAGACCCAGGTGTAAAAAAAGAGGTAAAGACCAGAAAGTGAAAGATTATTTCAGCCTCTAAGTATGGTTTACATTTTTAACCATAGAGGTAACTAATCATCTGTATTGTTTCTCAAAGGTTGTGATGGTTTTACTGCCACTGGCAGTTTTGGAAATCAATGTTTTCTTAGAGATACATTCTTATCCAAAGAGAAATAAAATCAGGAAACATCTACAGTTACAAAAAAGGCTGTGTTACTTTATCCCAGTGCTCTCAGCTTGCTTGGCAATTGCTAAATCACTCACAGTTTTTGACTACAGAAAGCACAATGGCATTATGTGCATTGACTTGCAGTAAATACTGTCATGACATGGGCCTGGATACTTTGCTAAGGTAAAACCAGTCACGTAGAAGATATTTCCATGTGCTTCTTGGGTCTACAATAACTGTTGCCTCTTCTCTGTCCTTTCATCTTTTTTGTTGTCCACCAGTGACACTTGACTCCGAGGTCACTGCAGCCCCAGTCTGGGTGGCAGGGGAGAAGGGCAAGGTGATCCCAATGTGTAGTGGGGGACCTGTTTCTCTTCATGCTTCTGGGATGAGGAGTCTCACAATTCTGCAGTTCTCAGCTCCTTGCAGCAGGTCTCTGCCTAGTGCACCTGGGACTGTGATTTGGATAGCCCAGTGCTGGGACAGAAGTCAGACATTAAGACATGAGGTCCTGTAACATCCTCTCTTCCTCCTCGACCAGTCCATGCCCATGAGGGTTCTGTGTTATTGCTTAAATTTGACAGAAAACCTTGTGCTGTTCTGTGCTGCGTAGTCAATAGCATAACTGTGTCTTTTAAGACACTGGGATACATATAAAAATAACTACTATAATTTCTAACACATTATCTGAAATTTTGGTGAGTGCTGTTGAAGCATACAGTATGTCCTGCCTAGGAGACAGAGCTGCAACAGGGTGCATCAAAATCCCCCTTTTGGAAGGAACCAAAGATAGATGATGATTATTATTATTATTATAATTATTTTAAAAAGCAGGATGGAAAGCTATGATCTGTCTATCTATGAACAGCTATCTATGAACAGTCTATCTATGAACAGCTGTCTCTGTTCCCATTATTTAAATTGGGAGAGTAGTAACTTGGAAATCCTGACAGTCCTTGACTTCTTTTATTTTATTCCACAAGACATATGCTATTAAAAATGCATTATTGTATTCCAGGTTACACTGCAAGTTGTAGCAAAGAGCTGGACATTTGTCTATTTAAATATATTTATTTGGCATGCTGAAAAGACCATACTTGGCAATTTTTACCTTCAGTATAGCAATTAAAACATTAAATTTTCTGGATAGATATAAAGCAAATATTTCTGCTCAATGAGAATGGGAAACACTGAAATAGTTACCTAGGAAAGTTGGTGAGTTGCCATCCTTGGAGATTCTTGAAACTTTCTTGGACACAGCCTTGAGCAAGCTCATTAAGCTGGAAACTGGCCCTGCTCTGGGAGGTCTGCCTAGATGACCTAAATTCCTTCAAACCTAGATTATTGTATGATTCTTTAATAAACTTACAGAAGAGATACTCCTTGTTTCGGAGTTACAGAATTATGAGGAGGTTTTCTGCTAATAACTTTACTTTGTGATTTATTTTTTTTTAATATCTGCATCATAGAGTGTATATAAAGAAAAAGCCCTGTAGAGACTTCTGTTATATGAGAAATAATCATAGGAGCTGCAATAAAAAGAACTGCTCACAGGCAACCCCAGCCCTAGCACAATGCATCATACATGTGTGTCCATGCTGGGAAGCTCTGTGAGAGGGACCATGTCATTCCTTACCTTGCTGAAATGCATCCCTACTTGTTGGGTGGAGGCCAGCCACCCAAAGCATTTTCTGCTTTCTTCTGCTCAGATACACCCTTCAATTCTAGTTACTAATAAACATTCTAGTTACGAAGTGCAATATTATATGCCAAATGTAGGGGCATAAATTTTTAACATGTACAGGAGAAATGATAAGGTTTCAATGCCCATGTGTTCGACCTTTGGCTAAAAAGATAACATAATAATAGTGATTGAATGTTCAGCCTATTTAAATTAGGGACAGCAATGAGAGATGTGCATTAGTCCACAATTGGCTTCCTGGTACCCAGCAGAATATTCTTCCAAGTTCTCTTTTCTCTGGCATGATTGCTTTCCCTTTCTGTTCTGTGGGGACTCACCTCCAGAACGGCTGGGTTTAGACCCATTAGTCTATTATTTTTCCTTTCAGAAATGATGGCCGCTTTAAAACAGGCCTGTTTTGTAGAGATTTTGAAACTTTTCTGTAGCTTTCACTGAAGCCTGATACTTAGTAATCCATCAGTAAATTATCCCTGTTGCGCTTCAAGCCGCTGTGCCATTCTCAGTATTTGGCCTTCCCTCCAAGGTCTTTCAGGAATGACTACTTTTGTTCCCTTCCCCCTAGACCTTCTGCCCAAATCCCTTCAGCCGTACTAAGTGCTCCTCATTGCTGTAAACATAAGGACATTTTCAGTGCAGTTACTCATGCATACATAAGGATGTCTCCTCTCACCTGTGAGACCATTGTGACGAGATCTTTCACTGTAAGTCATAAAGTGCAATGTAGATATACATTGTTTCATTGATTTAAAGAGCAGTAAGCCCATAACTACAGAATAAATTCCTTTGGGCAAAGGCAGGGATTGAGTGCAAGCGGAGTCCTGAGTATACCATCAGTATCGATTCCTTGTCAAATAGTTTGTAGCTCATCATATGAGCTGGCTGTTTTTAGCTCTGGTTTCTGCTGCCCTTTCCTGTTTATTAAATCTTTTCTCTATTCTGCTTGTGTTCCTAATCTTTTTCATTATTTTACAGCATGGTGCCCTGTATTCCATTTTGGGAACTTCTTCACTGTGTAATCCATGAAAATGGATTTCAAGATTACTTTCAAGCTTCTTTTGAAACACTTTCAAGGGTTTACCAGTACTTCTGATTTTATATTTTCTTTGTTTTTCCCCATTTGATGTCAGTAATATTATAATTTCAGATGGTTCATCTCTTTACAGGTTCAGCCTCCGTGTTTGGTTTTTCTCCTAATGTTGCAATGGGATCCTGATTTTCATAGTATCATACAACAGCCCAGGTTGCTCTGGCTTTTTTATTTCCCTTTGTAGTGGGAATGGAAGATGGACTGTTCTTGTGCTTCCAGGAGGTTATTCTTGAATCATTTTTGCAGAATGTGAACATGTAGTGCTGCCAGAAAACAGGAGGTCAGACCCTGATTTAGACCCTTATTCATTATTCTTCAGCCAAAGACCATTATCCTTGAAATTTAGTCAAAAAATGGCTCTGTCAAAGGATATGGCAAGTTAGCCTTCATATATACTTGAGTAGAACAATAAGTGAAGTTAAACTTTTACAGCTAAGTAGTAAAAGAGGAGTAAAAATGCTTAGTTTTTCCAAACCAACATGGAAAACATCTATTTTTTAGGTCCTTCTTGGGTCCTCATTGGCCATTTGGCGTGGAGGGAGGTAATAAATGTTAGCTCTCTCTCTGGGATGTGGAGAAATGTATATAGCCATGATTATCAGGAAGCTGCAGGTACAGTTGTAGCTTTGCTACTGAATCTGTTGAAGTTTTGATCCATTCATTTCTTTTTTTCTATCTTGGATTCATCTTTGACAATAAAATGAGATAAACAAAACCAGAAATTTTGTGAACATTAATTAGTGACTGTTGACTAAACACTGGCTACTTACTATGTGGACTGATAAATAGACATGCTTTTTTTTTTTTTTTTCACATTAACAGTAGAAATAAATGAATTTCCCAGAGGAGAAGCCTATGGTAATTTTCAAATATCAGTAAATAGGATTGTGTATTACCAGAAAAATCTTGTGTGCGTTTCCCCAGGACTGTTAATAACAAAGCAGAGGCTTTATCTGCAGTGAAAATATTTACAACAGTTTAATTTTCTATTTTAAAATCAATACCTCTTGCTACTGTTAGTGGACTATGAGATGTTATTCAGGTCATTTATTCATTATCCCTGATGGAGCAAGAGAAGGCAGGTACAAAAATAGTAGTCTTCATAATAGCCAGTACGAATTTTTCCAACAAACCTATCAGATGGGATTGGATTTTGTAGAAAATTCTTTTTCAGCATTTCTGGGGAACCAATTTCCTATTCGAGGTGGGAGGGGGAATATATGACTGGTTTAATTTTACTATAAAAATAGAATTATTATCTCAATTAAAACAAAAATAAGCTAAAGAGTTTATCGGGAAAGTTTGGTTGGTTCAGCAGCATTTGATTTCATAGGAGAAACATGCCTGTGAAACGAGGGAAGATACTTCTCTTTATGCAATTTGCAGTAACATTTCTATGGTTTACTTGTTCCCATTGAGGATGCTGACTCTTTGTTAAAATAGTGTGGTAGTTGTTGTGGTTTAAGACCAGCCGGTAACACAGAACCACGCAGCCACTCGCTCACTCCCTGCTGCTTCTTCCTCCCTCTGCTGCTGGAGGGATGAGGAGGAGAATCAAAAGAATGTAACTCCCCCAGGTTGAGATAAGTACAGCCCAGTAACTAAGGTATGACACAAACCATTACTGATACCACCAATAATAATAATGATAAGGGAAATAACAAGGGAAGAGAATACAACCACTCACCACCTGCCGACCAAAACCCAGCCCAACCTGAGCAGCGATCTGGGCCTTCTGGGTAACTGCCCCCCGTTTATATACTGGGCATGACATGCTGTGGTATGGGATACCTCTTTGGCTAGTTTGGGTCAGGTGTCCTGTCTCTGCTTCCTCCTGGCTTCCCCTCCTCCCCGGCAGAGCATGAGGCCCAGAAAGTCCTTGGTCAGAGTAAACATTACTGAGCAGAAACTAAAAACATTGGTGTTATCAGTGCTGTTTCCAGGCTGAAAGTCAAAACCACAGCACTGCACCAGTTACTAAGGAGAAAAATGACTGCTACTGCTGAACCCAGGACAGTATCCACCCCTCATTCCATGCTATTCATGTCATGCTCAGATCCACATTTTTCTATATGCCATCGCTCTTGTCTCATGTATATATATATATCTCCATATATATCTACACACCCCGCCACACCCACACAAAGAGAGAGATCATTCCTTTGTCCATGGACCAATCCTTATAAAGCTGCTCAATTCATCCAGTCCATGATGTCAGGCTCCATCTCTTGTGACAGTCCTGCTGATGACACGCGGAACTCACCTGGTCACTGCTGAGCTCGTATGGTTTTGTCAAAGTTCATTCTCTGTTGGGATGATCAGAGGGAAGTCAGGGCCAGTCACTGGTGACCTGAAGACATCTAGTCAGTGGGCTATAAAAGTGCTACACAGCTGGCAACAGTATACAATTGAGTTCATTGGCTGTTTTCCCCTAAAATCAAATCCCCTTGAGGTACACATCGGACTTCCCCATCTTCCCACATTACCCACCAAGTATATCCCGGTCCCTGAGCAAAAGCAATCCCACGAGTGGGTTTGCCTTTACCTGAAGCAGGAATAGCCTAGACTGTCTTCCACAGCAAATTCTTTATGTGCACCACAGGAACTTTATCCCCTTCTACAGTGTGTAAAAGTTCTGACTGGGCTGGGCCAGCCCTGTTGGCAGATCCTCTGGTGTTCACCAACCAGGTGGCCTTTGGTAAATGTGTATCCTGATGTTTAAAAGTCCCACCACCCATTGCTCTCAGTGTAGTTTTTAACAGCCCATTGTACTGTTTGATTTTCCCAGAGGCTGGTGCGTGGTAGGGGATGTGATATACCCACTCAATGCCATGCTCTTTGGCCCAAGTGTCTATAAGGTTGTTCTGGAAATGATATAATTTTGTCCTGTAAGGCTTTTTTATGCCTTTTCTGTAGACTGTCCTGTGCTTTAGAAGAATTTGTACTGAGCTACTCACATGAAGCCAAATTTTGTGCCGGTGCTAGGTGCAAGGTGCGTCTTGTAACCATTGGTGCATCCCTGGAACATTGCCACAGTGTGACCACATGGTTTTTGATTTAGGCATGTTCTTGAGAAGCATCCCTGTTTGGAGGGACAGAACATTTCATTTAGATCACATGCATCAGATCAGTGAACACTCCAGAGTCACTCTGCTAAATCAACTAATTATGTTGCCAGCTGTAGTCCTAACTGGCATCCTCCATGAGTCACATTAGAAAGCAAAAGGATATTGTTAGGAATTCCTTCAAAAATTATATTTCTGAGAGCTGACAATAATTAATTTGATTATTCCATAAGTAACTGTATGTTTTCAACTGCAGAGTGTTTAGATAAGAGTGCTGTACATAGCAATCTTTGTATAACTTCCTCTGGTGTCTCCCTAAGTTCTACAGAACCCCAGGAAAAAGAAAAAAATCTGTATAATTAAAATGCATTGTCTTACTTTTAATGGTCTTTTAAGTCTCAACTCGATATTAGAAACAAAACCAAACAGCACAATAGTGAATAAATCTCATTAGAAGTAATCCATATTCCTCTGCATCCTTTTTTTGTAAAATAATCTTGTCACCCTTCCTCCTCATTTTTACCATGTCAACTGCTTGTTAATAGGATCCATTTCCTAAACAATTTTATATTGCCCCTTCCATCTCTGCTGTGCTGTCCTCAATACGTCATGACAGAAAATGTATTTCATGATAGCATCATGATAGCAAGTGGGAGACTGCTATGAAAACATTAGGGCAAATTTCTCTCTGCAGCTGTATTGGAAATGACAATAAAAATTACTTTCAGAAATTGCCTGTAGAATACTTTGCAATTTCACTTCTGTATACAATAAGGGTTGATTGGATTCATTGTAATGAATATTCAGTGCTTTGAAATCTGACTGCAAGATGGCTCAGACACTTGCACCTGAGGGACTCTAGGGCTCTCTGTTTCCCTTGATGCACTAGCTGACATATTTACATTAGCCAGAACTGTGGTCCAGAGGGAGAAAGGTCTGTACGGTGACATGCCATGAGACCCCATGTCCACATTGAATACATTTCAAGAGTATTTACTTTGGACTAATTCTTATCTGGTTGTGGGCACTGCAATTTTATTTCTGAGAGCTGAACAATAACGAATTTGATTCAGGTGCTTCTCAGAGTATCCGTTCTTGTTCAGTTTCATCCAGAAAGAATTATATTCAAATTCATTTCAGTTTAAATTCAGAATTTCATCTCCAAACTCCCTCTGTGGTGAAAGCATAAACAAGGTAGATAGGGGATATCAAGACATTTGCTATTAGAAGCACACTCCTGAACTGAACTAAGGTAGGTATACCATTTGAGGTGTACGACCACTTCCAGAAAGTGTATTGTGCAGAGAAGGTATGCACTGTAGAGGTGGGTGTCATTCTGTAAGCGGTTTTGTTCCTCACTAGTCCTGTATTGCCGTCTTTGCTTTGGATTAATTTCTCATTGCTGTTCATTCCTGCTGACCAGTCTGGTTCAGCTTTATCTCCATCAGAGCATAGAGAAGCCTTCATGAAGTCCAGATTTGCCCTATTAAATGATTTTTCTGAGCTCTCCTGACTCCTATCATAGGCTTCAGTTCCCCAAAGCATTTGTTTTGCCAGGGGATGGATTGGGTAAGGTGCATTGCAGAAATGTCTGGAAGGGGGGAAATCTTGTTAGTGAGGGTACAGTACTGTATGAATTTATGTATTTTGCATACAGCCTGAGCTGCCTTCCACACTGCCAGATAATCCAGGAAAACAGTGACAAAAAATAGGTGTATTAGTATTTTTAAGACTCATCTTTACAGTACCTATGTCTCCTTTAATAACATTTTCTGAGTGTGCTAAATGTCAAGACGTCAAATCACATACAGTGGGGTTCACACTGCTGGCATACGTTGCTTGGCCAAGCCATCTGGGGTGAAATTCCAATCCCAATGAGAATTTTGCCCTTTGAATGGGGGGAAGAAAGTTAATTTCTGGCATATTATTCTCAACTTTCTGCTTATATTTTCATTTAAACTAAACAAAAAGAAAAAAAACAGGAATGCAAACTCTTATAGGTCTGGTGATTTTTTTAACCAATTTCACTTTTTCACAGGCTAAGTGTGTTGAAAGGCAAAGTCAGGTTCTTCCTTATTTGCTCTACATTAAGGAAAGCTGGATGGTAATCTCTTTCTCTACCCTCCTGCCCCACATCCTGACCAGTTGCAATGGAAGCTGTATGGGGGAGAGGGAACTGGATCATAGAGGTAAGACACATGTATCAGGTCAAGCTCAGGATCCAACCAGTCAGCAGGAGCTAGAGAAACAGTTTATCCCCCATTCATATGTGGAGTGGGGCTTTCCTCTCCTTTTCTCTCCCATCTAATTGATGATGCAGGCAGGTTGCTGTCTGCCTTTTATCTTCATCTCAGTGGGAGCTGAGGCTTCTGGCTTTTTGAGGACTGTAACATGTCTGTGCAAGTAATTGGTTGGGTGTTTTTGTTTATTTTTTCCGAGTTCAGTTTGAGTTATAAAAATAGGTGTGGGAAGGAACATGTAATTCAGGTCATCCCTAATTGACAACATTTCGGGGTGCTTTGTTTTGTACAAAAGCATTTTTCTGTTAGAACATTAAACACCCAATGCTGATGTTTTCAGGCTCTCTGCTGAAGACCCTTGGGGAATCCCTGCATTATTCTCAGAGTCTTAAAGCAAATTGACAGTGGCCATACAGTCACACATTCATGATTATGAAGTGTTCACTGAAAATTGTCTTGGGACCCACAAACTGAAAAGAGAAAATCTCTTGCTGAAGGAAATTTGGATGCCCCTCTGGTTAGGGGACAGCTCAGTTCAGTTAAGCTTCCCCTCAATTGCTATCTCGCATGCGGTGGTTAATGGCAGAATGTAAAATTTAGTCCAAAAGACAGCTAGGCAACTGTGTCCTATTCTGGTCTTCATTTGTAAAACAAAGATAATAAACTCCTGTATAAATCTTGGTCTTGTTTGCTTCAAAATTAAAGGTGAACATTCTCTTTGGGTTCAGTGTAGAAGGATCAGTCTTAATAACACTTCTGCTAGCAGCCAGCAGATACAGGATCAGGTTGTCCTGAGGATTGCCCATCTGCCTGGTAAACAATAAAATACAAATCACTATCATTCCCTGAAGAGAACAACTTTCCAAGACTTTGACCAAAGAGAACTTTTTCTTTTTTTTTTTTGCTTTTTTTTTTTGGGGGGGGGGGGGGGGCGGGGGCCACAATGGTGGCAAAAAAGAGCAGTGATATAGTAGCTCTTAGTAGTCATCCCCAGATATTACCCATTTACTTTATGTATGAATGACTCTAATCACCTCTGGGATGGCTTCTTAATGCATATTCCTGTTTTGCATCAGGAAGGGAAAAAAGTATAAATAAAACTCCCAAAGGTGGAGAAAGGCTTATTATTCAAACTAAATAATGAAGGAAGGAGCACTGTGGACAAAGAAGAAAAAAGAATATCCCAAGACGCATAGAAAATCAGAGATGATCACATGATAAAAACATAAAACTTGTATGTTTTATTATTCATCCTTACTGTTATGGAAATGTATGCAGTGGCTCCACTATGATGATTGCAGATCCTTGGTCCATTCTTCTGACATTCACTATCTGCATGATTTTAATTAACCCCACTTTTAGGTCAGCTTCAAGTGCTTCTGTACTCTTATTTAAACTATAAAAGCAAAAAGAGCAGAGAGAAGAAAAATATTCCTAGTGTAATATAGCATCATGGTAGCTGTTACCAGAAAAGCATGTATGCTGGAACTGACTGATGTGTGTCCGTGTCTCCCTGTGATATGGTGAGAAGGCATGAAATTGATGCTATGTGTAATCAGTCTGTAATTAATTTCTTTTCTATATTGCCTCCCAGCTCCCTGGTCACATGGCTGCTTATACTTGGAGGGCTGGAAAGGTAGCAGGTGGGCACTATCAGATTCCATCTGCACAGTTTTTCCAAATGTCTCTGTTAGAAAGAAAGACCTCCCTCCACTGCCTTATTTCATGAAGTGTGAATTTAACCTGTCGACTCCAGGGACGTTACCAAGAAGTAGGATTCATAGCCATATTTTGTTTTTTCCTGAATTCAGGCCCTTTGGGATCCTAAATGGTCTAAGCTTCTGCTTGATTTTAAACAGAATTCACATTCATGCCTACATGCTGTAATGCTTTATTGAATCAGTACAATATAAGGGCGCACTGCATGAAATGAATTGCAGCACCACAAAATTTATCCTAGTGCTTATTCAATGGTTTTGTAACTAAGCCATTATTACCATTCTCAGAAGGAAGATCCCATAGAATGTTATTCTTTCTAGCCTTTAATACGCAGTGTCACATAGCTCCTTGTAGAAATATTGTTAATTTTGACCAGGAGCATTATGAATATATCTTACAGGACCAATGGCATTTCTCAAATACATACTTTAGACCCAGTGTATACTATAGCACAGTGGCGGAGCTGTACATGAGACTGCAGTTTCTGAGAAATGTCGAGTCAGTAGAATAGTGAAAGCCCTATTCCAGAAATGCTGGCATTTCAGAAATTCCCCCCCCCCCCCCCCCCCGTTTAAGATAAAAAATCAACATTGTGGAACTCTTCACAAATCCAAATATTCTGCAAACTTTGCTGTGATGAACCACACCCTTTGACAATCCTATAGGTAACGGAAAGGTTGTACTGATAAAGTCAAAATGGAGTAGTTTAGTAATTTCATGAGAAGATGTCTGGATTTTGCACAGATTCCTGCAGATTGCTTCATCTGAGAATTAAAAACTTCTGGCAAACACTAAAATTGATGTTAATGAGATAGTTTAGTTGCAACAGTTTTCTTTTTTTTGTAAATTACATGGTAATTTTTGGTGCCTAAGTGTGACATATTACTAGTGCTAGAAATCTGAGCTGTCCAGCATGTACCTGAACACATAAAAATCTTAGTATTAATTGTTAATTTATTATATAGGCATTTTTGCCTGTAAGAATGCTTATAGGAATGTAATATGTCAGTATTTCTTATGTTTCCCAGCAGTGCTGCTTGAAAAAGATGACAGAATGTGGGAGAATAGACTTATATCATCAGAAACTGAAAATTCCTGTAAGGGTATGAAGTAATTCCTGGAAATAAAGCTATGAAGATGTGTGAATACCTGGGTAATACTATAGGAGGAAATCAGAGTTATATCATCAGTTACTTTGGGTGGATGCCTTCTATTTACAGACTGATGAGTCTGTATTTGTGAGTTACCTTGATGAAGCATATTTATTTTTTGTATTGCTTGCTAAATAGCAGCTCTTAAGAGGAAGCTGAGGGAATCTTAAAAGATACCCAAAGCTGAACAAAGCCCTCAGAAAACATCTGTGTCTGAGGATAAGTGTCTTGGAAAAATCCTGGGATGCATCATATCTGCAATACAGGGTATGCTACTGATGCAGTCCCATGAGTACCAGCTGGTGGTGATTTGTTCAGGAGCACATTTCCAGCAGGCTGTGATTACTCATCTTGATAAGATGTCCTCCTTTAGCATCACAGCAGCTTTCTGTGTCTGAAAAGAGCAGGTGGGCAGTAAACTTGCTTTGGATAGAAAATTACCACAGATCAATTACTGACTGGCTGATGTTGTCTAAACATGATCTTTTGTGAAGCAGTTGTACTGATACTCGTTAGAGCCTAATCTTTCACTTAATCTTTGGACTTAAAGTATTTTAGACACCTATGCTTTCTGATGCTGATAACATAAACATGCAGAATTAGTTGTCTTAACGGTGTTGCCGGTCTCCTTTGCAAACTGACAGAACTCTTGCAATAACTCAGTTAAAAGCTAGGAGCTGTATCTGCATGCTGACAGCTAACATGAAGGTGTGGAGACCCCAGCCCTCCAACTCTTCCCGTGAAGACAGGGCCCTTTCACTTTTCTGGTTATTGGCTTCATTCCTGATGGGGTCATGTGAACTGCTAGGTGAGAGCTGAGATTTAGGCATTTTTAGTATAAAGAATGAAATTTGATTCTCCTTTGCAGCATACCCCATTACTTTAGGATCTATTGTTTCTACAGTGTCTCAAGTCTTGTAAACTTTTTGGCTGACTGAGTGAACAAACATCCTAAGGCAGAGGGAAACTCCTGTGGGAGTCAGTGCCAGAAACAGAAATCAAGAGAGCAGAGTTTGGGATGTCACACCTATATGCTTGTGGTACTGGTGGGAAGACATGTCTTCTACAGGGCAAAAGCTGAAGGGGGTTTTAATCACCCTTCTGCCAGAGTGAAAAAACAACTGGATAACTGCAGTAGAGCAGCAAGGTGCTGATTCTCTGTAATGGCATGTTAGGTATCTATGTAGCTGCCGTAGCTATTAGTAGCCGCTGGAAGTAGGAGAAAACTATTGAAAAAAACTTCACGACAATGAAACCAAAGGCAAATCTGCTTTGAATACTCCTTAGATTCACTGTTATTAGCTAGAAAGTCATTGAAAATATATGGTGGTGGAAGCAGAGGTTTGGTAGCTTATAGTTATCCATGTATGGCTGCAAGCTGGGAAAATATGAGAGAAGCTGAAGAATGGGGTGGGATAACCTGTGAGGTTCTTCATAGATTCAGTGTGGGTATCTATCTGCTCCACAGTGGTATTCTGTGGGCTGCAGGAGGGTAACCTGCTTCACCACAGTCTGTACCCTGTGCTGCAGGGGTATCTCTGCTCCAGTGCCTCCCCTTCCTTCTCCTCTGAGCTTGAAGTCTGCAAGGTTGTTTCTCTTACATGTACATAAATGTATGTATATATAATGAGATTGAGACAAAGAAGCTCCTCTTTACAATCAGCATCTCTCAGAAATAGCTTTAGGAACATATGAATACATCTAATGCCTCAGCTCCTTTAGGAAACATATATAGCCTAACATTTAGAGCATCGGATGAGTGGAGTGGAAAAAAGAAATATTAATTTGAAGGGAATATTTGATTGAAATCAAAGAGCCAAAATCCTTTTAAGAATGTTTCTGGATGTCTGCACATATAATTAGTTAAAAGTCAGTTTCTATGGAGCAATGTATCAAACCAGGCAAAACTCCATAACACTGCATCTGTAAGTGGCATAAGCAAGAAAATAATACAGTTAGCACTGATACAGCAACACATAAATCATAGCATAGATCCCTAGACCCATTTCAGAAATAAGGAAACTAAGTTTTCAAGTACCTCTATGGACCTTGGTTTTATTCTTTTGTCCTTAGTTTCCTCAAAGAGTCAGAGCATGGTTCATAAACATAAATGAAGGGCTAAAGGGGTACTTCAGAACCTACATCCAAATTTCTTGGTGATCCTCATAAACTGCTGGGCTGTTTCTGATTTTCCAGAAGAAATCGGGTTCTCTGGCAATAGGATGTTTGCCTGATTAAAAGTAAGCTGGATCTCCAGTGCTAGCTCCATTATAGAATCATAGAATCATAGAATCGTTAGGGTTGGAAAGGACCTTAAGATCATCTAGTTCCAACCCCCCTGACATCGGCAGGGACACCTTAGGCTAAATCATATCACCCAAGGCCTCGTCCAACCTGGCCTTGAACACTGCCAGGGATGGAGCATTCACAACCTCCCTGGGCAACCTATTCCAGTGCCTCAGCACCCTAACAGGAAAGAATTTCCTCTTATATCCAATCTAAACTTCCCCTGTTTAAGTTTTAACCCGTTACCCCTTGTTCTATCACTACAGTCCCTAATGAAGAGTCCCTCCCCAGCATCCCTATAGCCCCCCTTCAGATACTGGAAGGCTGCTATGAGGTCTCCACGCAGCCTTCTCTTCTCCAGGCTGAACAGCCCCAACCTCCTCAGCCTGTCTTCATACAGGAGGTGCTCCAGTCCCCTGGTCATCCTCATGGCCCTCCACTGGACTTGTTCCAACAGTTCCATGTCCTTTTTATGCTGAGGACACACAATACTCCAAATGAGGTCTCAGGAGAGCAAAGTAGAAGGGCAGGATCCCCTCCTTCGACCTGCTGGTCACGCTCCTTTGGATGCAGCCCAGGTTGGCTTTCTGGGCTGCAAGCGCACACTGCCAGCTCATGTTCATTTTCTCATCAACCAACACCCCCAAGTCTTTCTCCACAGGGATGCTCTGAATCTCTTCTCTGCCCAACTTGTAGCTGTGCCTGGGATTGCTCTGACCCAGGTGTAGGACCTTGCACTTGGCATGGTTCAACTTCATGAGGTTGGCATCAGCCCACCTCACAAGTGTGTCGAGGTCCCTCTGATGGCATTCCTTCCTTCCAGTGTATCAACCAAACCACACAGCTTGGTGTCATCAGCAGACTTGCTGAGGGTGCCCTTAATCCCACTGTCCATGTCACCAGCAAAGATGTCCCAACACAGATCCCTGAAGGACACCACTCATTACTGGTCTCCAGCTGGACATTGAGCCATTGACCAAAACCCTTTGTGTGCAGCCATCCAGTCAGTTCCTTATCCACCGAGTGGTCCATCCATCAAATTGATGTCTCTCCAATTTAGAAACAAGGATGTTGTGTGGGACAGTGTCGTGCGCTTTGCACATGTCCAGGTAGATGACATCAACTGCTCTACCCCTGTCCATCAGTTCTGTAGCCCCATCATAGAAGGCCGCCAAATTGGTCAGGCAGGATTTCCCCTTAGTGAAGCCATGCTGGCTGTCACCAAGCACCTTGTTGTTTTTCATGTGCCTTAGCATGCCTTCCAGGAGAATCTGCTCCAAGATTTTGCCAGGCACAGAGGTGAGACTGACTGGTCTGTAATTCCCGGTATCATCCATTTTCCCCTTTTTCAGTCTTCAGGAACTTCACCTGACTTCCATGATTTTTCAAATATGATGGCCAGTGGCTTAGCAACTTCATTCACCAGCTCCTTCAGGACCCATGGATGGATTTCATCAGGGCCCAAGGGCTTGTGCACGTTCAGGTTCTTAAGATGGTCTCAAACCTGATCTTCTCCGACAGTGGGCTCAAGGTCTTCATTCTCACAGTCCCTGTGTCTACCTTCCAAGACTTGGGTGGTGTGGTCAGAGCTTTTGCCAGTGGAGACTGAGGCAAAGAAGTCATTCAGAACCTCAGCCTTCTCCAAATCTAGGGTAGAAGTTGCTCTGTTGTAGAACACACCTACTGAATGTTAGACTAGTGGGTTTGGTCATCAAATGCTCTTTGAGTTTTGTCAGATTTGCCTTTGTTAGGTACTCAAATATGGCTCGTTAGCAAAGGGAAATACAACACAAGGGTGTCTTTACATTTAAAGAGATCAGCTAATAGTTGCAAGGGGTCAATTTCCACCTGTCTGCACATGAATGGCATTTTTCTCTACATTATTTTGTGCTGCGTACAATGAATGTATCAGAGACATTAGAACCCTAGTGAAGAGTTACAGTTAGTCTCACTATACTGTATAATATAAATGTTATAGATGGTTAAAATTCCTTCTACCAGTAGTCTTTATCACTGTACCATGCAGCTGAAGGGCAGTAGAGCTATGTGTGAAGGACTCTTGGCTGGAAAGATTTGTCAGGTTCTATACACAACCAAATCAAATCCCCAGACATGTAAGTTATATACCTGGCAGGATCTTAACTCTGTATTCTGATGGTACTGTTGATAAAGATACTACTGATCAAACTATATCTAATTCTGCATACTTATGTACTCACTTCTCAGCATAAGATATTCTTGTGTCATGGTTGCTTTTTCAATCAATTGAATTTATCTTTGCTGTGACGCACAGACTTGTAATTAATTTTGTAGAATTATGAAATATTTTGTGCATTCATTGTAAATATATTAATTTCCATTGGGTTTACTGGTTAAAATAGAGGAAATAATGATATGTTTTCTCTCTATGAAATCTCCATGCTAATGTTGATTCAGAAGTCATAACACTGTTATTTCTGAGGCTGTTTTTGCATGTTTTCATTGTCCTGCCTCCTAAGAAAAATCACATATAAAAAATGCATAAATGAATTTTGTCCCATCTTTGTTCCCTTGTACCTACAAGATAGCCAAAGGTTGAAGATGCAATATGAACTTTAATGCATGATTAGAAGATTGCATCAGTCTTGCTGGCATCTCAGCAATTAAGGTGCTTTTACTGTGGCCAGCTCCAGTGTTGCATCAGGTGTCCTGTATTTCTAAAATGATGGAATAAAAAACTCCACAACAGGAGTAATGACATTTTAAGGAGTAATTACTCTTATGTCTCTGATCTGTGATGCTGACAGTATGAGCAAGGAGCAGATGATTAGTAGCTTCAGCTTCTGACTGCAGTGAAGCAAAAGTGAGAAACTGAATAGAATGTGGCATGAAACTAATGGAGACTATGTTGAAAGAGTGGAAGCATAGATGGGGACTGGAGAAGTAGAAGGACAAAGAGCCAAAGTTATGTGGTTGAAATATTATAGTCATGAAGCAAGGCACAAAATTCGGGTCCCAGAGTACTGCTCTTCCATAGTAGTATGATGGCTTTTTATTGTCTGTCCCCACAATGCAGGTGCATGAAAGCTATGACAGCTCTAGACAGTGACTAGTTTTGATCAAGGCTCAGTGAAAATGGGTAGAAATACAAATGATTATTCTATAATGACAATAAGAAATACAGCTGATGATACAGGCTCAGATCTACTGACTTGAGAGCAGGGCCAAAGTGATAGGAAGACAGGTGGAGGCCCATGAATAAACATCCTTAAGATGCCAGGGGAACAATAACAAGACAGCTACTGGTGATTATCTTTAAGTGTGTATTGAGGGGTTCAGAGCTGCAAATCAGTTGTCAGATATGTGACCATGAATGCACATCCTGATAAATTATGCTGTGTGCTATCCCGAAATATGAATGGCAAAACTAAGCCATTTCCTGAGTTTGATTGCACAAAGAAATGTTTACTGATTGATGCTCTGTGTATCATGCCTAAGAAAAAAGGTGTCTGCTATTCTAAGGATCATCTGGCTCTTTATGTGCTATGGATATCAACCTATCATGCACAGCTGATGAGTGGTTAGGGTGTTTTAGTCAGATATCAGAGGACATGATAGAGCACTTCTTAATTAGATCACAAGCATTGAGTCATTTACTGACACTCTTCTCTTTGTCTAGGAGGCAGCAGCAAGGTTGTAACACCTGCAGCCAACAAGAATATTTGGGTTGTCAAACTGGGGTAAGAATGAAGAAGAAAAATTTCCAGGCGGCCTTGCTGTACAGGTATTATTGGGATTATTCCTTGAAGGTACAGCCAAAGAACAGGGACAGAATTACAGCAAAGTTAAAATATTGCAGGGAGGTTTGCAGTACAAGCCATTTGCAAAATGACAAGGAACCACATGAAATGCTTTGAAATAGAGGCTGGCTGAGCCACATGTGCAAAAAACATTTTGCTTAGGGAAGGTGGAAAAGCAAGACTTTCAAGTAGCACTTTATCTCTGTAAACCCAAGCTGAGCCTTATCACACAAGTTATCAGAGGAAGTACAAATAGGAAATCAAAGGACATTAAAGCACTGTAACCCTTTAGATTAGGTGGTGCAGAAGTTAAAGGATGGGTTCTCTCAAGGATGAAGGAAATGCATCTGTTATCATATCTAGTCACTGCCATAAAAAAAAAAAAAGAGGAAAAAAAAAAGAAAAAGTCTTTGAATTAAGGTCAAAACCCAGAGATGCTGCTAGTGAAAACCAAGAGCTGAGTGAGATGTAAAAATAGGAAACAACAAAGGAATCCCATATCCTGAGAGAAAGACAGGTAGTAATGTCCTAAAACAGATGGCTTTCTGGTAGGTAAATATGAATCCAAATCTAAGGGATATTTGGTGAAGTGCTAACTGGTTTTAACCAAAGAACTTTAAGCGTATCCCTGTGGCCAGAAGGGTGAAGGTGGGGCAACAGGGAATTGGCCTTTCCACACCTGGAGTTCAGAATAATGTCACCTGGTCAGTGGATGCCGCTGTTTTTCATCTTTCAGTTTCTCTGGCCCCATCAGGAATGTATAAAACAGTATTCAAACAATGAACGATGGGAAGATAAGCTACATGAGATCAGGATTCTTTTTTTTCTGAATTTGGATATAAAGAAAGATTGAGAGCAATCCCTGGATAGTGTGTTCAGATTGTAAGTGAGCTTTGTCCTTCTGTCTTCTAGGCAAGAAGAATATAAAACACATGGTGGAATAATGTCCAGATACAATGCAGACAGATTATCACAAATAGCGAAAGAAGACAGATGTATGCATTTCTGTGTGTGTGGCTAACTATATTGGGCAGTTTGTATCTAGGTTCTTGGAAATGTTATTACTCTTTCCAGAATAAAGAAAGAGAACAGCACCACTGCTGATGGTGCCAGACTTTCATAGCCATATATACTCCAGACAGATGCCTCCAGCAAGGTGAAGGAACTGCATTATATTGATATCATGTTAAGTATACTTTTAAATATAATATTAGCCTTAGGCACAAAGCTATCAGCATGAGAGAAAGCATATTCAGCCATTGAGAGGGCATCCTTGCCAGCTGAGGGGAAATGAGAAGCCTGACTCAGTGTCTACTAAGCATTTACTTGTGTTTGATGGACACTATGTACCACATCATCCTGGGTAAAGGGCTGTAATTACAAATTACTGCTGCCATCTCTCACTCCACCACTCTTTTCATTTGAACATGGCCTTGGGAAGGTACAAACACAGATTTGTTTTCATCATAAAAGACCCTCAGCATGCATTTGGAACACTGGGGAAGTTGCAGTGAGTGGTTATGAAGCCTATATTAATGCTCACAGAACTTGACTGGAGTTGAATTTCTCTTTGAGACACTGAAGTAGCCCCTTGAGTTGAATGTCTCTTTGAGACACTGAAGTAGCCCCTCCAGCCAGGGCAAGGCAGACATGGCTTAAACTGATAAAGGACCTCCTAAAAGATGTCCAGGACCAAGAAGTAAAATGACAGAGATGGCTGGGCAGGTACAAGAGGCAGCCTCCTGGGGAAGAAAGCCTGAAAAAAGACAATCAAAAATGCCGGTCACAGGCTCAGCTATGTGTGATGTTAAGAAAACATTTAGTGACAGTGGTGTGAAGTATCAGCTGTAATGGTCCTGGAGATACGAACCCCAGGCATTCTCAGAGGCCTCCTTTCACAATCTACAGTGCTGATGTTCTTGAGGTGAAAGAGGGCAGTAATGTTTCTGCCTACTCTATGCTTGCTGTAAAGCATTTGTGTGAGCCTGGGTGGGCCTGATTTTCAAATATGCTTATTCACCCATTGTTGAGACTAATATGAGAGCAAAGAACAACTGGAAATTTGGCCACAGCATGTGGTATATTTACTATGTTAAAAATAAGTTTCTGCCTTGGGCACAAGAGTAATCCCTTGCAGTCAGTGTCACAGAGAAAGGTAAATGCACAGTTGGAAAAAGAATGTCCGGTGCCTTGAGAAATGAAAACCAACTCAAATTGGATATTGTGCAAAGCCACATTTGCCCTGGAATGTGATGGGTGGTGGAAAGAAGTCATAAGAGACAACAGCAAAGGGCAGTAACATTGACCTTTAAAGCAATAGACCTTTAAAAATAAGTCTGCTGCCTCATCTCCCAAGCTCCATGCTTGGCAGAGTTATTTACAGGCTAGAATTTGCTGTGGAGACCTATGATCCAGTACTAGCTGCCTTAATAGTAAACTGGGTGACACAGCTCTGGAGTGCTCTGTCTCTGTAACACTCCTGAAATCACTACATATAGGTGTTGGTTACTTCAGGGTTAAAGCTGCTTTGGCATCTACCCAAGATTTTTGTAATGAGCCATCTGGCTTAGTAAGAGGTTGCTCAGTCACAAATCAGCAGTTTTCTTGCAGATGTTTGCTATTTGCTACTTCTTAATTCCATTACTCCTAGTTTCTCATTCTGCCTTGCACAGCCGTCACATTGCCATTTGTCCCAATTCTTTCTGCAGAGGTGGCTTTGATTGCAAATATACCAGTGTCTGGGACTTTCATTATAACTATTTCTTTCTAGTTTCAGAACACTAAGTTTTAGCATCTTGGAAGTATGTGTTGTCCATCTGAAATGAAGGTATGGCATCTCCTGCAGATTCTACTGGGATAGATTTCTGTCCTGGATCTATAGAGTTAAAAAAGATAAATATCACAACCTACTTTTCTCCTCCTTCATTTCAAAGGCAAAGTACTTAAGGTCATGGAGAGCATAGTTTTCTTCACAACAATCATGTCATAGTTTCTCTGTAGAAGAAACAGGAAGTGTGCTACATTCTACTACACTTTTGTAAGTTATGCAGCACCCCATTCACAAATATGTCCAAGGGAACCAAATGAAATGCTCAGGAAATCGGGCATTGCTCTTGGAAAAGGGTAAATCATGATCAGAATCTGGATCTTGATGTTGGCGTAGAAGAAATTCTGCAAAGGGAGATAATTCTTGTGATCTATTGGGCATTGTTATGAACTACAACATCCTGCTTTATTTTATCTCAGATGATACCATTCATCTACATTTTCTTACCTGCTTCTTGGCTCTGGGGTTTGTATCCCATTTCCCATGTATTTTACATAAACATTAACCTTGGACATCAGTGCAAATCCATGTGGGTGGAAATAATGTGGCCTGCATATTGCCCAGTAATCAGAGGCTTTTGAGCAGACCCTGGAAATCATTCAGTAAGAACTAATTCACCATGCTTTCTGTAATAGTAGATCCTTTCCTAAAGCTGTTCACCTGCAAGGTATTGCTGGAATCAGCATGGATTTTAAGATTTTATTAAATGTTGCCTGTTCATGTAGAAGGTTTTTATCTGAAACAAAAATAACAGTAATTAAAAAGCTGATGGGAAGGCAGGAAATATAAAAGAAAATCCGGGACCTTAATCAGTATCTGAGTGGGAGACAACAATGTCTGCAGCAGGTAGAAGCATACTGAAGGATTGCTTTTACCTATTTGCTTTCTTCCTCCTAGAATTAAGTTTAATAGATAGGGTTCTTCCAGCTAGGCAATAACAAATCTATCATTTTTCTTTTCCTGACAGAAAATTGCATCTCTTTCTCCTAGCAGAAAATGACATTTCCCCTAGAAAATTCTCATGCTTTTGCATAAGTGGCTTTCCTTTTCAGAGTGTCTCTCTGAAGCAATGTTTCCCACTGGTTTTAGCAATCTAGGCAAATTCTTGAGCAAATATTTCTTCCTTACTCATTTATTTTAAGTTACCATGCTACTCTGGCAGCACAGTATCTCCCTAGGTACCTTGACGAACAGTTGGAGACCATAGTTCCTCTGTCTTCAGTGCTACCAGATTATTCTGAGGATAAGACAGATGATTTACAGATACTTTTGATCTGGTTTTGGCTGCTTTGGAAACTTTTCCAACAATGCATCAGGAAGAATAAACCCTTTCTCTGCTCAGAGCAATGGCTGGAGGTGGGGAGGCTGTCATGGTCTGGCCCTCATTTCTACAGGTGCAACCACCTGTTCTTACTTGGTGCAAGAAGAATTTAACAAAGTATGCTAAGAGGATTGTGTTGTAATTGTCTTTTCATGACACAACTACAGGACCCTTGGACCTCTCTTCATTAGACTCTGACCTGTCCAGCTGTCAAAATCCATCCATGTTCTCTTAAGTGCTCCACCTCTTGTTGAGTGCTTTCCTTGCTTAAAATGTGGGTATTAGCAGCATTTACTCAGTGCATTTAAGACTCCATTCTACTTTGTTATATTGGAAATTTCAGAGATAGATATTTCTGGAGATCTGTTTACAAATTGCTGTAAGAAGAGATTCTCCTCCTACTTACTGTACTGTAGCCTTGTGAACACCAGCAGTGCTGAGCCACATGCTGGCCATGGCTCATTATTCTCATGGAGACTGTTTCATCC
Organism: Pezoporus flaviventris; assembly: GCF_033815535.1. Classification (NCBI taxonomy): domain Eukaryota; kingdom Metazoa; phylum Chordata; class Aves; order Psittaciformes; family Psittacidae; genus Pezoporus; species Pezoporus flaviventris. The sequence goes on from NW_026892555.1 coordinate 29,383,445, forward strand.
TCTAAGCAGAAGCTAATGGTTGGTCATAATCCGCCCTTTGTAATGAGAGGGAAGGTTTGAAAAAGATAGCATGTTTCAACCTTAAAATTACAATGAAGCAAGGCATGAGTATTGGTTCATGCCACTGAAACTGATGAAAGTCGTAGCTATAGCTAAAATCTAAATTTTTAATCTGTTCCTAGAGAAGTCTTCAGAATTTTTGTTTATAAATTCCCAGTCATAAAACATGGCAAAAACTGAATGTGGATGTCAGTGAGGAATAGCACCAAAAATCCTAAATTTTGATATTATTTATTTTTCACAACTAAGTTTATATCAGACTCGTGGTGTTGTTTAAGTAGATATATTTATAATGTTTATAATCTTATGCACAGGATTTATATTTAACAGGCTATGCTCAGTGGACCTTGAATTTAATCGAAGAACATCATTCATCTAAATTATTTCAGAGAACCTCTTTTGCTGCTTACTCTCTTTGAAACTTTAAATGTCATCCTTTTGTCAAGAGAAGTTGTGAAGTCTGACTTCATTAATAAGGAAGATCCTCTCAGCCATCTGTGAAATACTCAGGGGCAAGTATTTCACTGTCCTCTAGAAAAATATTAATTGTGTGATGCTTTGGGGTACACAGATGTTTCCAATGCCCTGTCAGACAATCCCATCAGGTTGCAGGTGATAGGTGACCTCATTTGCTTTCACTTAATGGAATTGCGCTTGGATTTCCCCTGGGTTTGGCAGGGAAAGCATCTCTGGTAAAGATTCTTAAGAAGAATAAAGCTGACATGCTGGTATCAGCTGTTCTGCTAGGGGAGAGAGGGAGAAAGAGGAATTTCCTGCACAGATTCTGAACCTGGAGCTAGGCAGTGAAAACACAAGCGTTATTATTTATTCCCTGGTTACAGTGATGCATGGGGCTGTACAGAACTTTTTCTTCTGTAATCGAACTAAAACCCAACCCAGGCTTCTCTGACCTCTTTATTTCTAGTAATTAGTCATTCTTTGGGCATTGGAACCCCTCTTTTTCTCCATGCATATCACACCTACTCTGATGGGAGGGGCTGAGTAGACTATTAAAAATACACAGGCCAGTGACACTTTGTAGACTGTTAAGGGAGATTTCAGAGAAGGATTTGTGTTTAGTCATGAATTTGAACTGGAAACAGTCTTGAGCCAGTCAGGCTGTCCTGTGCTATGAGTATTGTCATCAGGAATGCTGCTGGATATTCAGTTAACTACTTGTGGCTGCCATGAAACCAGAGGATAGGCTTTCATTGTCTACCTTTAGTTTCTGAGGCATTCATTTTTGGAATACAGTCATCTCTTCCGCATCACAATTAGAGAGACACTCACTGTCCTGGGTTCAGCAGTAGCAGTCATATTTCTTCTTCTTGGTGGCTGGCGCAGTGCTGTGTTTTGACTTTCGGCCTGGGAACAGAGCTGATAACAATGATGTTTTGGTTTGGCCAAGGACTTTGTGAGCCTCATGCTCTGCCAGGGAGGAGGGGAAGCCAGGAGGAAGCAGAGACAGGACACCTGACCCAAACTGACCAAAGAGGTATTCCATACCACAGCACGTCATGCCCAGGATGTAACTGGGAGTTAGCCGGAAGGGCTGAGAGACTGCAGGGTTAGAGGAGGTATCGGTCGGAGCTTGGTCGGGCTTGGGGGGCGAGTAATCGGTCGGCTGGTGCTGAGGTGTTGTATTCTCTTCCCTTGTTATTTCCTTTATCATTATTATCATTGGTGGTAGCAGTAGTGATTTGTGTTATACCTTAGTTACTAAACTGTTCTTATCTCAACCCGTGGGAGTTGCATTCTTTTCGATTCTCCTCTCCGTCCCTCCGGGAGCAGGGGGAGGGCAAGAAAGGGGGGGAAGTGAGCGAACGAATTACCTGACTGGGTTTAAACCACGACACTCACAAAGGCTAACTCTGCACTGCTCTCTAACCCATGCCTGTGGCAGCAGCTTAATGTTGCCAGAATACAAATTAAATTTAAAGTGAACCTGAGTTGAACCTGGCCGGCGTCTGAAACAGTGCTGAGGAATAAAGCTGAATTTTCAAGCACCTCCAGACTGGCAAATACAAATACAGACTTAATATCTTCCAGTTTTCCAGAAAGCAAAACTTGCTGCATCAAGAGCATCAGTTACTGGGAACACATTCAGAGTTCTCCTGCAACACTAGGTTTAAATCAAGACACAATTACTGATTCCCTATGACAACCATACTGTAGGTCTCAGATACTTTTTCTCACCACAGATTTCAGATTTCTCATAACTTGTGTTCTTCAGGAGTTACAAGTTTGCTACTAAAAAGCAATTTCAGTAAGGAGGGAGCTTTACTACTAACTGGCTTAGGACTGTGGACATTGAGGTGGAGTCATTTGGTGGCACTTCCAATAAATGTGAGATAAACTTCTCACAATCAACCCAGCAAACACTATCTGGGAAAAAGGAGTCAGAGGGATTAAATCTTGATTTATCTCAAGACAAAAGGAAAGCAGGATCACAGATAAAATCTGGTATTCATGTATTTGGTCTAAAGTGGAGGTAAAGTTTTTAGATCTTCAGCAGATCTCAAAGCAGTTTCCTCATATGCATCAAATATGTGTTTAACTGTTATGTTTAACATTGTTTTCACACATTTTTCATTTTTCTTTGACTACTTTGTCTTATCTACCTCCTGCTGTTGCAATTATGTTCTGCTGCAAACTGAGGAGACAAATGTTTACCAGTGACTGGAAGACTGAACATGAGTAATACAGAAGTGCTGTCTTTTGTGGATTGGCTAGTGAAACTGGAAAAATGTTTGCTGTTGCTGACATTTTGTCCAAGAAGAAAGGCAATGACAAATATTATTTATAAGTAAATAATCTATGTTCTTCAAAAGCAGTTCCTTTAGATTCTGTAGTTGCAGTCTTGCTTTCTTGAAACAGAGGTAAGTGTTCTTTATCTCTGCACTTGGTTTCTTCTCCTAGGTAAGTCAGTTCTTGCTTAAGAATACGGTGCAACCAAGATCTTTAATTTAGAAAAAATGTGATGCCTGTTGCTTGCTGAGTGCATCAGTTGTTGTGTGCCAAGTCAGACAAACTGCTTAAGTGTTCATCCTCATATACAGTTTGACAAGGCAGGTGGACTGTTGCTTCCAGCTGCTGATGGCAAGGTTTAGGCAGCTCTCTGAGGTGGTGGACATGCCTGTTCACGTTTCTCTCACAGAATGTGCACATTGCACTGCTTGCACCTAGGTCTGTTACTAAAAACAGACTGGTCATTTCTGCATACTCAGACCTGCTTTCTTTCTGAGGTTATGTAATCTATATTTGCTCTCAGAGATTTGCTTAATGTACTTCAGATAAATTTATAACAAAGAGAAATGGCAAAAATTCCAACCAAATCCCAACCTTGTCCATTTGTTTTGTAGTTGGTTTCTAGGAGAGGTTTGCATATGTCCACAATGAAATGTACATCAAACTGCCCCAGTTTCCCCTTTATCTTACTGAAAAAATGCACAGACAGTCTGAGGAACCACACACATGCTCAGCCAAAAGGTTAGTGACTTGCACATTTTAACATTTAACCAACATGCAGATTAACTAGGTAGCAATAGATTACATTTATCAAGAAGCTCAAAGTACAGTTCAACCACTGTATGTAATGATAAATAGAATTTCAGAGAGGAAAACTCAGATGTGGAGTAAATGGGAGGGACATGGCTTGGCTTCACATACACACAAACAAATAGATACGCATACAGACACAGTCAAACTTGAATTTTGAATTCACTTAGATTGTGCAGAGTATGAACTTTGTCTTGGTCCTGCTGAATACAAATATTTTTGTTTAGTCCTTCTTTGCATGATGCTCATATTTTAACCCTATAAATGTTTTATAGTTCCTAGTTTATCAACTGGATTCTCAGAAGAGGTAGAAAACAGTTTCCTAAATTACTGGGAGCTATTTACTGCATTATTTCTTGTGATGCTCTTTGAAGTTTTAGAAAAATAATTATGTTTGAAGGAACCTGGATACCTCTGAGTGTTCTTGCACTGTCCCATAGATACCAGATTGATTTGTAGAGAAACATGATGCATTTTAAAATTATCCTCACTAGCAGTATTTGATTTTTAAGGATTGCAGAAAATGGGATCAATGAAAGACCTATTCAGAATGTGCTGGGAAGTCAGAGAGTAAGAACTGCCAAGCCCTGGAAATTCTGAGACTTGCAAAAATTAGAGGCTTTTGTTGCTAGAAAAAGTGGCATTTATTTTCATAGCAATCTGTCCTTTTAAGGTGGCAAATATTTTCATTGAAAATAATACATTGAAGAGAAATCTTGTATGCTTCTGATTGTAACGCACAATTACAGTGATCAGGGAGAATAGAGCTGCTGATGCTGCCAATAACTGGCTTTGAGTTTCATTTCAAGGTACAAATGACAATGTAGCCTTTTCTGAGACCCAGAAGATGCACAGAAATTCAACTTTCTTATTCCCCTTCATACTGGTGTTCATCATTGCACAGGGTGATTCATTGTTATGGAATTTTACGTATTTGGTTATATCAGCCCAACCACTTGGAATTACGCAACCTTTCAGATTTGGGACAGGAATTCAGATGGGAGTTTCTGAAAAAACTCCCACCTAATCTCATTTTTAATGCCATCTGTGAACCCACTGGCATGTGCTTCAGATCAACATTAGGCATTTAAATAACCACAAAGAACATATTTCTTTTCACATGTTTAAACTTATTAATGTGAGATAAGATGAAGTATATTGTGGATTTTCCTTTTGGAAGTGTGTTTCCAGCATGTGTCCATGTCTGTTTTAAATGATTGCATGCAATGTTCGAGTCCTGCTTTGAGGCTACACTTTTGCTGGAGAGCCTTTGGTGGCCCTGTCTCTCTTCTTTATGCTATGGTGTTTCTGTTAAAAATCTTTCCTGGTGCACAACCCCATCTTCTCCTTTACCAGCTTAATCTTTCCATACCTTTCCTGTCCTCTTTCAATACAGAAGACATTTGTGCTCTACATTATCCAAATATATTTTAGCCTTTGTTAAATGCCCTTATGTCTCTCTAATCCAAATTGGCTGATTCTTTAAAACTGTTTCATATTTCATGCTTTTCCATCCTTTGCATTGCTGAACCTTGCATCCAGTCACGTTCTCTTTGCAATTCTGGTTTCCAAAACTATGTCAATGAAATCACCAATCTGGAAAGCTTTCAGCAAATCCATGCCAAAAGTCACCTCTACTGAAGGACTAAGTACAAGATTTAGTAAGTTGCTGTGGACCTGCTGATGTTTTTTTTTCCATTATTAGCCAGTGATGTTAATTCTTGTGAATGAACCAGAGGCCAACTGTATTTCAAAATATTTCTTTTATTCTTGTGTAGTGACAGACTGATAAACCCCTTAGAATTAATTAGTTTAATATGGTTGATGAACCATCTCGTGTTTTGAACTCCTTTTTTATGCCTGTGTCACTAGACCTGGGAAAAGGCAGATATGAAACAGTTCCTACCAGTGAAGGCTATGGGATAGTGAGCAACGACCATTCCCTTTGGATGGCTCTGTTTATTTATCATGTTTCTTTATCTAACTTAACCAAGTTAGATATATAGTCAAGAATAGACAGAAATGAACAGTTGTAAGCTACATGTGAAATCTATTGAGGTGTGTAGATCCATTTGTAAAGATCAGTTTGGGCTTTAAGAATAAACATTTAAAGACAAAGAGTAATGTCTGCAAGTGATGTAACTCATACATTTTTATTGGGTTAAGTGAAAATATGGAAATATCCATCAGAGTAGATCTGACCCTCAGTGTTACCCAGAGCATACTGCTTATTCACAGAATGCCCTCTAAAGGAAGACTGTAATACATAATGTTATTTGATAATATACATTCATGTCTCAGAAGATACTGGGGAATTATTAGCCTTTGACAGACTTTCTTTTGGCTCTAGCAATTAGCAGAAATGAAACTCGTTAAGATTAAATTTATCCTTTGGACTTTTTCTATAACCCCATAAAGCAATGAAAGAATCCAAGCACTGAAGTTTCAAGTAATTGTGCAGCAATTTAGCCAGCTCCTTTTGAAGCTGTTCAGACTATGAAAATGATCTATATGAAAATGAAATTCATGGCCTTTAGAGTTCCTTTGAAAAGCATGCCCTCTTTCCCCAGCATCTGAAAGCAGCATGTGATCAAAAAGAGTTGTTGAAGATGGCAAGGGGGAGCATGGTTTGTGGCATCGTTTAAATTATCACCCATGTATGTTTAAGCTAGATTAAATGTACCCTCAACATGAAGAAAATAGCATACTTTTAGTGTTGGGGAAGGGAAATTCCTCTATAATGTAGTGCTAAAGCCTTTCAAAGGAATGGCAGGGGTCTGTACCTTATTAACCAAGCTTGTTGATGCAGGTAAATGAAATGAAAGTCGGTATATTGCTGATGAAATGGAGTTCAGTGGATTGTTTAGTCCATTGCATGCTGGATTGGTCTCTACCATGCACTACCCTCCACCCTGTCAGCTCAGTTTTAAATAATGGGTCTCCTGACACTTTTCTTGTTACATTTATGAAAGTAATGGCTTCCTCTTTCTGTTCAGGCTTGACAGGCTAAACCATATTTAAGTGGAAAAAACTGATGGTAGGCCAGTATTTTTCTGAATTGCACACAGAGTTCATTAAAGCAGCAACTGTCGGTGAAAGTTTATTAATGTGCAGAGGTACCTGCAGAATGGTCTGGATCCCTGGTGGAAGCTGAGTAGAAGTAGCCACTGTGTGAAGAATGTGACAAAGCTGCAGTTTGTCGTGATTACAGCATTGGATGTAGCAGGCATAGGAAAATGCTCATCCTTGCTCATTGACAAATACATTATTTCATTCACACAGCAGGAAGAAACTTTGAAAAAATTGAAGCCGAACTGAAGGTCTGTATTGAAAATTACTATCTAAAGTCAACTGAGTCTGGGAAATCCTTATGGAAAAATCCACTGACTACAGTTATTTGTATACAGTTGTATAAGCTCTAAGATTTTATAGGTTGATCAAAGGAGATTGGAGATGGAATTTTCTATTCTGTAGAAATATCTTACATAATCATACTAACAGATGAATACTAACAGATCTTTCAAAGACTTGTGTCAGTGGCTGGGCAGGACAGGGCTATGGGAGCTGGAGCCCAGCTGTAACATTGCTGAGGCAGGGGCTGGTGGTTTTTCAGCTGCCAGTCACGCTGAGTTGAATGGGAGCGTGGGCTGTGCCTACCCAAACCACTACAGTCCTGAAAAGGAATGAATCCACCTTCTCCACAGGAAAAGCGACAGCAGGGACGTTGTAGGAGTCTATGTCAAACAGCTCATCCCTATAGTGACAGACCTCTTTAAATCGTGGCTTGGTGAATAACCACAAAATGGGGCCCAAAGCTACAGGTAGTTGCATGAAATTAGAAAAAAAGGTTTAGATGCATCATTGCTTTGGAGAATGCTGACAATATTTAGGTTGTGCATTTGTCCTAAGGAAGTCTAACCCCTCACTATTGCATGTGAAGGCATTGTGGAAGGATGAGGTGATTTACTGTTTTAGATTAGCTGCTAATTGTAGGGCAATCAGAAGGTATAAAATATTTTAAACAACACCTCTTCCTAATTATTGTTTCTGTGAGTGACTATCAAAGCCTAAGTAGCAGAGATGACAGGCTTTTAAGCGTGAAGCTACCTAGAGAGAGGCCTATTTCCATGTCTTGTCTAGGTCTGGAACATTTTCATCTCAGTCCAGTAGGCAAAGCCTTGACCAATACTCTAACATCTGGAGGACTGCCTAAATTCTTTAATGCTATGGGACAGGGCATGAAGATGAAGAAGCTTATCTGAAGAAACTTCTTTTGCAGTTCCAAAGGCTCTTGGGGTTTACATAGTCAGGGTACTGGGTCACTAGTACAGGCTGGATTTCACCCCCAGAGTGAGATAGAAAGCTTAGGCCAATCCAGCAATTATTCCATAGCTCTTGCAATACAGCCTGACAGCAGAATTTCCCTTGGCGTGACCTGTTCACAGCACTGTGCTTCATCAGACCTTCCACTGCCCTGAGAAAGTATGTCAGAACCCCGGTTAGTCAAATAAAGCCATTCCTGCTTTTCTGCTCCCATCTTTTCAGTCTAGGATTCACAGCACTGGAATCTTCCTCTGCCAGAGACAGAAAGGACAGTGTGTGCGAGCAAGCACCACCTGCCTGTGGGATGTGCCAAAGCATGTTCGTGCTGAAAACAAGCAAAGAGCTTAGGAAGGTACATCGTCTGCTGCCTCAGCTCAGGGAAAGCCTGAGAGACTATGGTTACTTAGACATCAACACAGAGCAGGCCAGAGAATTTGGGTTAGCATTTTTCTAATTAATCTTTTTATCACTTTTTTTTTTCAGTTCAGAAAAAATCTGTTTAAGATTCCCTACTGGTTTCAAAGAGGGAATGAAAAAGGTTCTTAATTAGAGCTGTATGGTTCGTGTACCTAATGAATCAATAGTAATTGAATACAGTGGAAGCTTCTTCAAAGCACACTCATGGAGTATAGTAAATCCTTCCTTTACCAGGTTTAGTTCTATGCCAAGCAATCTTTTAAGAGGATTCTTCATCATATACTGACCTGAATGCACGTTTTTGTCATGTATTCTCTTGAGTTCATCCAAGCACTAAGTGCCAGGATGTCCAGTGGTATTGCAGCTGTCTTTGAAGATGTGGGTATTAGATGCAGTCACAGACATGCATTGTGTTGATTAATACACTTCCTAAAATTCTGATACTCTCTGTATGTAGTTTTAGGAAGCGCTAAATGGGTTATCCCTACAGACTACTGAAAATGGACTATAAATTTTTATTTAAATGGTTTTAACCACTACTTTAATTTAAAAGTTAAGGCTACAATATACCTTCAATCATCAGATTGGAAAAAAATTCAGGTTACCAGAATGAGAGGCCTTTCTGAATAAGTGATGCCTTAGCATTACGTCAATCACACAATCCTTAGGGAAAAGGAGAGATTCATAATGGAGCACACTTCTCTAGATCAAGAAATCATCGTATAGTACAGTTTTTGGAGATCCTTGTCTAAAGAAATTTTCCACAGCTGTTTCTTATAGGAAAAGCTTTCAGGTACAGATGCAGACCTGGGCCTTCAGAGCTTATCAACACATTTTTGAGGACATAACCATACCAGGCCTGGGACAGAGTAGTTAAATTGATACTGCCTCACTGGTGAGCATGATTTCTTGGCCTTGCACAAAGGTGCCTTTAGAGTGTCTAGCCTGTTCTGGTATGGTTACAGATATAATCTGTATATGTATTATCTGTCTTATTCCTACTGTGACTTCATCTGCACTAGCAGCTTGAAATGCTGTACCTACCTGGTTCATCAGGCAAAGTACTTTAGCAGATCTCTGCTAGTCCTCCTCAGTCCCCCTCCTGTGGTAGCACATATCAGCTAGGATAGAAGGGAATTTGCAGGATGAGGTCAGCAGAAAATGAAATATTACTTTGATTTCTCCAATGATTTTGTTTCTTCAAGAATTTCACTGATGCACAAAGGATTTCTGCCTTGTGCAAACCAAAGCATTTTTCTGTCTTGTTTGGGAATTTTATGTGGGGTCTTCTTGTTAAAGGTGAATGAGTATCTTGTGAAAAACCAAGCAGAAGGACATTTGCTTCAAAAGGGACTGCTTTGAAAGACCTAAATCATAGTATAGGAAAATCTAAGCTTTCATTTTCAAAAAGCTCTCCAGCTTTCATTTTTATGAAGAAAATGCAACCTGAAGGCATGCCAAGACTATAAAGCCAGAAGGCATTAATATGATACATACATATATAATATTACAATTATAGAATACATATATTTTATACAATAAAATGCATTAAGTATATTTAATCTTTTCAGGTTAATATCTTCCTTTTCAAGAGTGTGCTTGTCTATGCTTCTGGCATATTCATAGATATCAACATTGAAAAAGCTTTCCTTAAGAAGGAAAATAAAAAAGTTACAAAGCAAGTTTATTTTGAGAAAGTAATTGAAAACCTGAAATTAGAATGCAAACTTTTTTTAGTCTGATATATGGGCTACCTAAGATCCCAGCTTCAATTTCTCTTTAATTTTATTCTCTTTTTTATTTTCAAGAACTCTCTTTCTAGAGCTCATTGTCTGGTGTTTTGTGTTAGCATTCATAAAATTCATCAGCTTTGTATTAAATTTATGAAAAATTTGAACAATTTAACTCACAGCAGGGTCTTGATAAGGAATCTAGGAACACTTAATATCTCAGTGTGAAAAAGAAGGAGCTTAGCTGTGCTTATTTGAATTTGATTTATTATTACCAGAGAATACTGGTGCCTGGAGCACCTGAATGCCCTTCTAAAGGTAACTTCTGGCAAGTGGTGACAAACAGCCAAGCAATTCAAAAACATAATTAACTTTTGAATGCTCTTTCCTGACATGATAACCCAAGGTTATAATGTGATCTTTAGGTGACCCTGGTGTTCCCAAACTGCATTTTGGCTAGAAGGATCTGTGCAGGAAGGAGCTGTACTGAAAGGATTTCTAACAGAGGTGAGTTTTTTAACTATTAGAAGTAGGATAAATGATTTTTTTCATCAGTGGAGCAAGGGGGTATTCCTTGCTCCACTGGTGAAAAAAACTCCCCCTCATCTGAGTTTGCGTGTTGAAGTGGGTTTATTTCTTAAAAAAAAATGGTACAATAGTGTATAAGTGGATATAATAATGCTTACATACCTAAAAAAAAAACCTCCAAAACAACCACCCAAAAACATTGTGGGGCAGGACAGGTTGATTAATTGACTTTTATGCTGTGCAGAATGTTTCTATCAATTCTTAGATTTCATATGTGTGTGTGTCAAAAATCAGATTGATAAATGTAAAGCAATGCATACAGGGAAAAGCAATTTTAACTTCACATATAATATGTTGTGTTTTGAGAGACCACCACCACTCAGGAATGAGACCTTTGGGAAATTGTAGATAGTACCATGAAATTGTGAGTTTATTGGTCAGTAGCAGTCTGAAAAGCAAACAAATTTTCAGAAATACTAGGAAAGGGATAGAGGAGAAAACAGAGGACATCATAATGACAGCAAATATATTCATGGTTTACCCATACCTTGACAGCTGTGTGCAGTTCTGGTTCTCCCAGTTTAAGAATTAAAAAGCTTAAAAGGGCAAAGAGTTTGGAGAATAACAACCAGGATAATACAGGGGTATGGAACAGCTTCTGTACAAGGAAAACTAAGGTACATCTACCAGTTTTAGTTCAGATAAGGCATCTGGTTTTGAGAAAATTCTTCAAACCCCCCATCATTTACTGCACTTTGGTTCAAATGCAGTCATGGAGCACCTGAACTGAATTCCTTTCGGATGAAACAAAACAATCTCACATCCTGGAACATGCCTTGTGCAGTTCTAGAACATGTGTAGTGCAATCCGCATGACTGATTTTATAGTAGTTGGAAACAAAAAGGCCCCTAAGAATGCTGGAGACTGTGCATCAGTAGTTTTGTTTTACAAATGCGCTCCTATTGCCTACTGTATAACATAAGCACAGCTGAGGTAGGCTAGGACACTTTAACCTGAGAAAGAGATGATTTATTGGAGATATGAGAGAGGTCAACACAGTTCTGAGTGTCATGGAGAGGAATGCTAGAGATCAACTGGTTGTTGTATTTTTCATATACAGATCCAATTCAATTAGGTATGACATTAATTTTGATCAGGTTTGAAACAGAAAAAAAGGGTGTGGTTCCCCATGTGACATGCAGTGGACCTGTGAAACTCCTTGTCAAAGGATATTGTATATGGATGAAGTTTAGGGGGATTTGAAGGCAGACTGACAAGTACTTGCAGACATTTAGTAACTGGAGTACCAGTTGTGTAAGGATCATGAAATCTCTTTGGCTGAAAATGGCTAGATCACATATGTTCCCTTTTCTTCCTCTTCCCTACATTCCCACTTGTGATCACTGCTGGAGACAGAACACTGATCAAGGCAAGCCTGGAGCTGGTGGTATCTTTCATGTGTTATGTTCCTATATCCATTTTTATTTTTTTTTTAAGAAGTGCTGTAAAACTGATCCTTGAATAGACAGTTAAACTTGAATTTTACCTTTGTGGCTGATGCTGGTGATATCCATACTAGAAATGTTTCCCAGAAGCCTCTGAATGTTAAATTAAACTGTGTTATTCTAAAGAAGTATTAAATGAGTCATTTAGATGATTTGCAGCATCACAGGCTACCTAAACTCTAAATGACAGCAACAGTAAAGGGCAGTCATTTGAAGCAGCCAGAATTTCCTGTTGAGATTTTATGTTCATTTTGATTTAACCTTTATCATTGCAACACTGCATAATTCCACGGGTGTGTAGAAAAGCTGGGTGTGTTAAATGTGCAGTTGCAAAGGAGGAGATGAGATACCTGAGGGAGACCCCAAGTCTTCTCAATCTCAGTATTTATATCATTTATGGCAGAGCCTCCCCCCCTTTTTATATATATATATATATATGCATGCCTGTGTGTAGTAGTGAAATAAATACACCTTTGTGTTGGACATGACAATTTTTAAGAGTAAACAGCAACACTGTATTTGACATTTATGATACAAGGAATGCAATGTCTGACTGTGATGCCAGAAGATTTGAAACATGCTCCTTGGAGAGATGGTATAATTAGGTGACGCTATGCCAAAGCCATAAGAGGATTGTCAAACTCTGAGTCAAATAAAGAGCAATTGGTTTAGAGTGATGAATTAAAGCACTATGCTTTGAGGGAAAAAAGGAGCTTGCTTGATTTAATAGCCAGAAATGGTCAGAACTTATTTATATTTTATTTCACCCAGAGCACAATGTTTCTAGCTGCACCATTTTCCCAACAGCTCTTCTTGGAGGAGATGTTTGTTATGGAGGGGCAGCGCTTCTCCGTGCTGGACACCAGTGCTTGCTAGCTGGCATGGCTTTTGGTGTGGAGTGTGGTTAGATCACAGCCTGAGATGTCACGGCTGCAGGAAATACTTTTTATTACATCTGAATGACTAAACTAACCAATAACAGTAAATATTTAACATGAGTCAGGCAACCTTATGAGTGAACACATTGCAGTATTACAAGATGCATTTTCATACCAGTTGAGGACCTTGGATTCCTGTAACTGTACTCTGCTGGTAATGATCTCAGACTATGGGATGGCAAGATGTGACTCTGTAGGTCTATCACGAACCAGGTCATTTGGAAGCTAGGTAGTGCTCTGGCTTCCAATTGCTTGTGTGGTTTGAACTGTGCTTAACTGAAGAGCAAGGCACCATGAGAGATGGAAGTTTCCAAAAAAGAACATACCTCCACTCTGGCTTCTGGCTTACTACACTGAAAAGACTTGCCTTTTAAAAGGTATGTAATCATTAAGAGATATGTAATATGCTTTTTAAAGGTAGATAGTTTGTAACTTGCTTTTAGGTACAATTTAACGTATACGAAACCATTTGTACAGATATTGGTTATCAGCACCATGTTAAAAATTGCAGAGGGAAGAGAGACTCGCAGAACGTGGGGGAAATTCAGAGACAGCTGAGTCTCAAGAGGTTGATATATTCTGGCTGTTCAAGTTATGTTTTGTGATAAGAAAGACTTCACCACCAGCTTTCTGCTCATGTAGCTTAAATACATGTTTTGCTCTACAAAAAAGCTGTGCCAGAGTTATTGTCAATGCACATGATACCATAGAATCATAGAATCATAGAATAGTTAGGGTAGGAAAGGACCTTAAGATCATCTAGTTCCAACCCCCCTGACATTGGCAGGGACACCTTACGCTAAATCATATCACCCAAGGCCTCGTCCAACCTGGTCTTGGACACTGCCAGGGATGGAGCATTCACAACTTCCCTGGGCAACCCATTCCAGTGCCTCACCACCCTAACAGGAAAGAATTTCCTTCTTATATCCAACCTAAACTTCCCCTGTTTAAGTTTTAACCCGTTACGCCTTGTCCTATCACTACAGTCTCTAATGAAGAGTCCCTCCCCAGCATCCCTATAGCCCCCTTCAGATACTGGAAGGCTGCTATGAGGTCTCCACGCAGCCTTCTCTTCTCCAGGCTGAACAGCCCCAACTTCCTCAGCCTGTCTTCATACAGGAGGTGCTCCAGTCCCCTGATCATCCTCATGGCCCTTCTCTGGACTTGTTCCAACAGTTCCATGTCCTTTTTATGTTGAGGACACCAGAACTGCACACAATACTCCAGGTGAGGTCTCACAAGAGCAGAGTAGAGGGGCAGGATCACCTCCTTCGACCTGCTGGTCATGCTCCTTTTGATGCAGCCCAGGATACGGTTGCCTTTCTGGGCTGCAAGCGCACACTGCTTAGGGTCAGTACTGGGACCAGTATTATTTAATATATTCATCAATGATTTAGATGAGGGAATTGAGTGTACTATCAGCAAGTTTGCTGATGACACTAAGCTGGGAGGAGTGGCTGACACGCCAGAAGGCTGTGCTGCCATCCAGCGAGACCTGGACAGGCTGGAGAGTTGGGCAGGGAGTAACTTGATGAAATATAACAAGGGAAAGTGTAGAGTCCTGCATCTGGGCAGGAACAGCCCCAGGTTCCAGTCTAGGTTGGGGAACGACCTGTTAGAGAGCAGTGTAGGGGAGAGGGACCTGGGGGTCCTAGTGAACGACAGGATGACCATGAGCCAACACTGTGCCCTTGTGGCTAAGAAGGCCAATGGCATCCTGGGGTGTATTAGAAGGGGGGTGGTTAGTAGATCAAGAGAGGTCCTCCTTCCCCTCTACTCTGTCCTGGTGAGACCGCATCTGGAATATTGTGTCCAGTTCTGGGCCCCTCAGTTCAAGAAGGACAGGGAGCTGCTGGAGAGAGTCCAGCGCAGGGCAACTAAGATGATTAAGGGAGTGGAGCATCTCCCTTATGAGGAAAGACTGAGGGAGCTGGGTCTCTATAGTTTGGAGAAGAGGAGACTGAGGGGTGACCTTATTAGTGTATATAAATATATAAAGGGGGAGTGTCACGAGGATGGAGCCAGGCTCTACTCAGTGGCAAACAATGATAGGACAAGGGGTGATGGATACAAACTGGAACACAAGAGGTTCCACTTAAACTTTAGAAGAAACTTCTTCTCAGTGAGGGTGATGGAACACTGGAACAGGCTGCCCAGGGAGGTTGTGGAGTCTCCTTCCCTGGAGACATTCAAAACTCGCCTGGACACATTCCTGTGTAACATTTTCTAGGTGTTCCTGCTCCGGCAGGGGGATTGGACTAGATGATCTTTTGAGGTCCCTTCCAATCTCTAGCATACTGTGATACTGTGATACTGCTGGCCCATGTTCATTTTCTCATCAACCAACACCCCCAAGTCCTTCTCTGCAGGGCTGCTCTGAATCTCTTCTCTGCCCATCCTGTAGCTGTGCCTGGGATTGCTCTGACCCAGGTGTAGGACCTTGCACTTGGCATGGTTCAACTTCATGAGGTTGGCATCAGCCCACCTCACAAGTGTGTCAAGGTCCCTCTGATGGCATTCCTTCCCTCCAGCGTACCAACTGGACCACACAGCTTGGTGTCATCAGCAAACTTGCTGAGGGCGCAGTCAATCCCACTGTCCATGTCAGTGACAAAGATGTTGAACAAGACCAGTCCCAACACTGATCCCTGAGGGACACCACTCGTTACTGGTCTCCAGCTGGACATTGAGCCATTGACCGCAACTCTTTGTGTGCAGCCATCCAGCCAGTTCTTTATCCACCGAGTGGTCCATCCATCAAATCAATGTCACTCCAATTTAAAGACAAGGATGTCATGTTGGACAGTGTCGAACAGTTTGCACAAGTCCAGGTAGATGACATCAGCTGCTCTACCCCTGTCCATCAGTTCTGTAGCCCCATCATAGAAGGCCACCAAATTGGTCAGGCAGGATTTCCCCTTAGTGAAGCCATGCTGGCTGTCACCAAGCACCTTGTTGTTTTTCATGTGCCTTAGCATGCCTTCCAGGAGAATCTGCTCCAAGATTTTGCCAGGCACAGAGGTGAGACTGACCGGTCTGTAATTCCCTGGGTCATCCATTTTCCCCTTCCTGAAAATGGGGGTTATATTTCCCCTTTTCCAGTCATCAGGTTCTTCACCTGACTGCCATGATTTCTCAAATATGATGGCCAGTGGCTTCGCAACTTCATTCACCAGCTCCTTCAGGGCCTGCGAATGGATCTCATCAGGATCCATGGACTTGTGCACATTCAGATTTGTTTTCAATATGAAAAATGTCTTCAACATAGCTCAGTAGTAGCATAATTTCAGAGGTTATTTTGTTTGTTCTCATTGTTCCTCATGTATGCGAGAGGGAATGCACATGCACTTCAATGTAGGCAACTAGAGATGAGAAAGCTGCTAAAACACAAGAAATGCTAAGGTAAGGCACCACCTGTAGAAAGACAAATAAGGAGAAATCAAGATTAGGAAACAAATTTCTATTTCCCCCAGAAATTTTTAAATTGAGAGATGATACAAAAGGGAGAAACCTAATCTTTTACTCCAGTTTCATTCAGAGGGTTTTTTTTTTATTTGACTTTCTCTTCTAATCCGACAAAGGTTTTCATTTGATTGTGGGATGTTTCTATATCTTAAGGTAGAGGAAAGGGTTAAAACTGTACCAATGTGTTGCTAATTCCTCCTCTCAAAGGCTGGGGTAATATATGGGAAGGTCTAGAAGCATGGCATTTTTGTATTTTAATCCTCTTCCATTAAATCCTAATGACTGGTTGCTAAATGATGTCATGAGTTTCCTCCTCCTTTTATGGGGAGCTGTTTTATAAAGCAGCAGCTTGGAAACGTGCAGGAAGCAGTCATCTCTGGAATTGATTGCATTTCTGATAGAGCACTTTTGTACTGTATCCCTGGAGAAACATTGCAGGTCATAATGGCTTATGTTCTCCTTGTAGCTGCAGCATAATAATTTACAGAAGTAGAGCAAAGATGGAAACAAGATCTACCATCTTTAAGCCTCTTACTAGACTCAGTTCACTCTGTTTCTTTTATGTTTTATTTAAAGAAAGCAGATTGTTATTATTAGTGGAGTGAAGGGCTATGTACAATACAATGACAACCTCCAGCTCTGAAATAGCTGATGTTTGTAAATTGGTTGGGAGTATGATCTGTGAGAAACACGTCCAATTTGATCAAGTGATGTGGAAAGGGCAGTTGAACAAAAGCAATATTTGCATACATTGGGATAGCAGTAATGACTGTGCCCCTTTTGCCTGTCACACGGATTCATTAGAAATGAGTGTCAGCCATTTAGCTTTGATTTTCAGCACAGATAAGTAATGAACAAACAAATAAAGGAGACAAAGGCTGACCACTGCAGGGTAGTGTGATGATCTGATTATGCTGAGAAACTGGCTGCCACTTTCTTCGCTGGCTATTCAGTATAAGGGGATGCTTCCCATTATTTCTATTTCCCTAACTCTTTCCTCAGTCAGAGATTTTGGTTGCAAAACAGTCAGAAAAGGACTACCTGATTTTTTTTATTTTATTTTTGAATTTCCTTTTTACTCATTGATTTATTTTTTTTTTTAAAGCGGTGAACACAGTCCTGGAGAGACACATCCTTATTTCAGTGCTCTTCCTACTGGGGTCTCTGGGCTATTAGTAAATCAAATTCTACCATGTTGCCTTACATTTGAATGAAGCTGAGCTTTCTTTCTGTGCAAGGCAAGAAAGAGGAGTTGTTACTATTAATATATGTTTTCCAGGGGTCAATTAAATGAGTCTTTTATCATCTTTATAACAGCAAATGTAATGATTGTGAAGACTGAAATAGAATAATAGACTTTTCTCATGTAGAAAACAAATAAAAGTATGGTGTATAGAACTAGGCATTTACCCATAGAAGTCAAAGAAGTGACTGCTTTTCCCAGGATCATTTCTTCTCCTTCCTGGATGGGGGAGGAACTTTTTATCTGTAAGTGCAGGAGAGGTGTTAAGAAGGAACAGCTGAGCTAGGAATAAACTGATTAATGCTCCCTTATTTCCAGGAGGTCACATCTTTAGTGGAGTGATGGTAATTTACTTATCTTGCACACTTTATTAACAGATCCTAACCAAAGAATAGCCCTAGATGCAAGTTTGAGCAGATGGCAGCATCCAGGAGTCTGAAAGCAACCCTTCTGGCAATTTTTATAAACTAATCCTGTCTACCATTGCTGTAAAAATCCAGGAGTACATTTCCAGCTCTTCTCAAGGTACTATGCATTTCTAAATCTGTATTTTACATTAACACTTAGTATTTACAATAGAGTCTCTCTCTGTTCATTAAAAAGCACAGCTAGTATACATAAGGAAATAAGAATATTAGGATTATGCAATAAAATCTTTGCAAAGGTGGCCACAGAGAGAGAGAACAAAGTGGCACTGTGTTTAATGAAATTCCTCCACAGTGGTCTCATCCCTTTGGGTGGTGACAGATTGTACAGCAACATTCCGTAAGCACTGTAGGGTGCAGTTAGATTGTTGGGTGACGAGTCAAAATTCCTGTGAGCAGACCAGTCCCTAGCAAGGGTCACATACTCAGTGTCCAAGAAAGAATGTTGATCACAATGTACTGGACAAAAAAATTTAGGCATCAATAGCTATTTTGTAAGCATGGTATTACCTTGATCTATATTTCCTATCTGTATTAAAAAAAATTTTTGATTTACATACAAAGAAACAAGAAACCCAGGTCTTACTAAAAATGCCATTTTTTTTCATAGTTTTTGTCTATTCATGGTCCATTTTTTTACCTTTTACCCTTGGGATCTCATGGTGAGCTTGTTTTGCTAGATTAAAGAGTGGCCTGTCATCAGAAATCTCCTCTCATATGAATATTGGTATACCACAAGCAAGTTGTCTTCTTTTATGAATAAACTCAACAGCTTAAACCTTTGAACGCTTTCAGGATGAAGCATGTTTCCAAAAGATATTTGACAGTGCAACTGTTTGCTGCTGATATATAGCAGTTGCACTTATGTACCAGACAGAGGAAATATTACCTTAAGTACCTATTTCTTTGCATCCATTTCTGCTTACTGTCTTAGTTACAACAGGATGCAGATACAGCTGGTCTAACTGGTTATATATTGGGACTCTGAGATCTTCCTTATTGTTACTGCTTTTATGAATTCTTTGAGCAATGTTCATAACTGTGTGACCCTCCATTTGGCTATAGTAAAATGTGTTAGAAGATACTTTGTTTTTCATTTTCTAAAAGATAAACTCTAATGGCCTCTCTCACTTTGTAAGTATGACTATGACAAGTAGGTCATACAAGAAGTCCCCAGCACGTATTCTGATTTGGGTTATTTCATTCTCTCCACCAAAATTTTGCTTGCAATTTTAGGTCTCCTACCTAGTCATCTAAGAACGTGGCAGAGAGGCGGTCCTTTATTCTGCTCCAGCTCTGCACTGCACTGGTAGTAGATTTTCTTACATACCTTCTGCCCATCCACCACTTGGCTGAATCTTCTATCATCTATGTCATGTTACTAAATAAGAGGAATAAACTAGAAATTAGCCTGTTTCCTGGAAAGGGAGGAAGGTTGCACATTATTGCACTATTCCCTCTGCAATGTTTTCTTGCAAATTCACTGGTATTCCCCTCCCAGTCAACGTTTCTGCTAGCAGCATCAACAAATCAAATGTGGTAGTTGTACAGCCTAACATAACTCTGAATTTTCTGGACATTTCTGCAATTAAATCTTGAAAAGTAATTTCTGTTGAAATACTTTTTCATATAATACAATGCGTTCCAAAACACATTATGTTTTTAACATACATCTGGTCTTTTTAGTTAGTGTGAATTTCAGATCAAGCTGTATGTTTAACATTCCTCAGTTTCCTGTTAGCATTTACCCTGCAGTAATCTTCATCAATAGAGCAGTGAAAGGTTCTGTTTATCATTTGGTGTTCATTTATTATTAATCAAAGATTTGACAGACTCCAAGACTCTCTTGCTTTTTATTGTGCACATAAGTGAGTTAGAAAAACCTATCAGTTTTTCAGGTTTGATGGAAATAGTAATACGCATTTTTCTGGAGTATTTTTTTAATGAATACATTATCTGCTAAAGGAGATAACTTTTTTCTACTTTTGATTTAAAACCACGTCATTTTAAGATCAATTAAATTTTTTTTCCAAGTTTAAAAGGAGAGGGAAATACAATAGAAAGTGCACCATAAAACCATCTGTGTTCTACTGGTATAAAATGATTTAAAAATAAAGAGGAAAAGTCCTGTTACACAGAAGAGAGCAGTCAATATATTTTTCATGCACTCTGAGAGCAGTAAATCACATAAAAGTGTGGTAGTTCTAGTACATTTATAAATTCCCATATTTTTCTTGCATCAAAATTCTTATTAAGGAGATTATATTTCTAACTATTATCCTCAATATTGTTTTCAAAAGTAATTTGAGCTCCTAAATTTAAGTCCAGATATCATTGCTCCTCTCAGGGAAATTAAAATAAATTAAAATGCCTACATAACAAATGATAACATTTAGCTGCTTTTTGGAATGGGTGCTCCAGATCTGAGGCGCTTCCAACACAATTATTTTATCTACACAGTGCCCCCAATTCAGTAAATTGTCTCTGTTATAAGACCTTCTGTTACTTCAGACTACTATTATTCTCCTGATGTTTCATTCTGAGTGTGTCTTAGTAAGTTGTTTCCTATTCATGCAGATAATAACCATTTACCAACCATTCCTGAATACCATTGGAATCTTTCAGTCTTTAATCAAAGCTGTCATCTGCTCTGATTCTCTTACTCAGACTTGCTTGTCTTTAGGTTTATTTGACCTTTTGAGGTAGCAAGGTCAGGTCTGAAAAGCTTTTAATCTGTCTAGTGACTAATATCTAGCAATACCTATCAAACTCAAGGACCGCCTTGGCTGCAGTGACCATGACACGGTGGAGTTTGAGGCCCTTAGAGCAGCAGGGAGGGTGCAGTGCAAGCTCACTACTCTGGACTTCAGGAGAGCATATGTTGGTCTCTTCAGGGATTTGTTTCATAGAGTACTTTGGGGTTAAGCCATAATCCCATGGAACAAAGAGAAGCCCAAGAAAGCTGGTTAATATTCAAGGATCACCTCCTTCAAGATCAGGAGTGATATACACTCTTGGAAAGGATTTTAGCCTTTAGTGGGCTTTAAACTGATGCAAAGCAGATACAGAAAGAAACAAAGGTGAGGTTTGCCTATCATCTGTTCATAGTGAAATACAGCAGTAGTATTCAAGAAGGTGTGCACCCACATGACATTTTGCTAATCAGTTGTACTTTGAAACAGTTGGGGAATTGCTAACTGAGGTTACCTAGATTATGAATATTGCAAAAAACAAGAGATACCTGAGAAACTGAGTAGACAGTAAAATTCTCAGACTTTTGGAGTCCACAGAAGTCTGACAGGAATTTCTATGCCAGTAGGAATCTGATAAGTCAGATTTCTTCCCTGTGTATACCAGCTAAACTAAAAATCTGGCAAGCAGACCCTTTGTGTGATCAGACAAGTAAGTTCTGTAGGTGCAAAATACAAGGGATAGTTTGTGTCCATCCCTCTGTGAGTGAGGCAGTAAGATTTCTTTCTTCATTCTCTGTATACCCTATCAGAGGAAACCTGCAAACATACCACTTATTGTTCTTTCAGCACACTGTGAAAATTATACTGTTCTAATGATAAGGTAGAGCCCATGGAAGTAGTGGGATCAGAATCATAATCAAAGCATTCTTGCAGCAATCAGTTGAAAAGATGCAGGAAAGCAGAAGGGAAAACAGTTCTTTAAATTTTTCTTACACTTTCTCATATAGTCACAGACAGGTCGATGTGCAAGCATGAACACATAGGTATGTCACCCTACAGCCCCACTCACAGCTGTGCAGTTATGCACATATGTACACAGTTTTGCTCCTGGTCGAAGTCCAACCTGGAATTTGAAATGGTTGGGTGATCACAATCTATTACTCTATGGTGATAAGGAATTGACTTTCATGTTCATTGTTATCATTTTGAAGGTTAAATTTGATCCCTGGCTTAGAAGCACTTAAGAAAGTGTTGTGTCTGGACTACTTATTTTTTTAGATTCCTCAGGGAATCTCATCTCTGTCCCAGCCACCAACTGAGAAGGCAATGGGTCTACTGCAGGACTAACCCTGTCTTTCATCTTCTTCTGGTTGTCCTAGATACTGAATTTCACCTTGGACTGTAGTCAACCTGTCTTTACTGCCACTGTATGATTATGTTTTATGGGCATCTGTAGACCAATTATGATGTGAGGTTTGATGGCTTTTTCAGCCTTTATAGTCAGAGATGTCAGGAGAAATCCATGACCACTGTGAAGGTACGTTTAATGGGATCCATATGAGAACACAGGTAGGTAGGTATCACTTGTAAGTGGTAAATTATGAATGATTTATTGAAATTATGTATGTTATAACACTATTATATCGTTTTGACAGATTCACATTATGTCTGATGAGAAGTCAGTCACTTACTCTTTGGAAATCTCAGTGAACGGTCAAACAGTTCGCAAGTCTTCCATGGGATTGTCCACCCCCATGGGTCTGTTAGCATCTTCATTAACTTCTACTCTGGAAAGTGATTATTTGATTATTTCTTTTTCATTTTTCTCCTGCAACAGCAAGTCTGCAGTATGATGTGTGCTTTTCACTGTATTGGCCTACATCTGTAATGTGAATCAGTTTTGCCTGATTTGACCACAAGCTGTGACTTTCTATTGCATGTCTACATTGAGACTTCACAATAATTAAATTACTAAACTTATAAAACACACATTGCTTATTTCAAATCAAACATAACATGAGACTGCATGGCATCTGTAGTACTAAAATGATTCACTAAATGCACATATATGCTCCTAATGTTTACAGAGTAATTGTGTGTGCAATGTGGAGACCAATACCTCGTTGTTAGGGGATTGTCTTTCCATTAGTCTGGGAGATTGGTATATTAAAGATACACTTATTCAACAGGACTCACTGTTGATGTTTTATGTCCAAACTGCTCTTTAATTTTTCTGGTAGAGTCAGATGTTTCTTTTTTATGTTTTGTTTGGTATGCACCTTAAGCAGAAAATCCTAACCTAAAAGTAATAGTGGTCTGGTTTCCTGCCCGCATAGAGTTCCTGTCTGTCTGTCTGTTAAGAAACGAAAGCAGAAAATCCCATTGCAGTAGATTCACCCAGATCAAATGCCTTGTAGGGAATCAAAGAGAAGTTCCCTGAAAAAAATGTCAATGCTAGGCATCTTTGATATATTTTAACATATGAAACTGAAATTTGACAATCTGTGTGTGTAGTGAAGACAACCAACAGTAAGGGTTAGCAATAGCAGAACTAGAGTTACTAATGCACTGCTGGATTGACCAGAAGATTAAGGTTATAGCAGTCTGCCCTTGTGATACAGACTAAGGTGTTATCCTCTCTGTTTGACAGTCTTTAAATTAAGCATAAAGCTGCTGAATTCCGTGGTGGAGAGACAGTGAGAGAGAGGAAGAGATGGAGGGATTTACTCCTTAGGCGAGTAAAAATATCTCTGATGCATCTGAAGGTGTTATAAACCTGTAAGGGGAGGGCAGAAATCAGCACTATTTGAAAGAACTGATGCTGTTATTTATGTCAAGATTAGAGTCAACATATGAGCCAAAAATTGTAGCGTAGGGATGCAAAGTAGGATGCTCTGGAAAAGTGATGCTGCAGAACTGAGTTGACCAGAATCAGACTTTTTCTTCCAAGGCTAATTCTTTGCTTCACAAATGACCACAGCAAACAATTTAACAAATGGAAGATCAAGAAGGATCTTGATTAAAATGTCTAAATGTGGAAGTCAGAGTGTCAGAAACTTAAGGGAAAAATAAGAAACCAAGATGGCTTTTGGGAAGATATGCTTTTGCTAAACTCAAACTACTGCACTCAGAAAAAGTGTACTTGAATGAAAATCTTTGGCCTTTGGTAGAAGATGCTCTAATGGTTTTTTTTTGGCTTTAACATGGGAAGCTATGGCAACAAATGACTGCAATAGTAAGACTTTCCCTTCATTAAATGTAGCAGCTGCTATTAAAGAATCTGCCAGTGTTGTCTTCCCTGAAAGTCCGCAACACAGAAATTTAGCAAGGCAGGTTGCCATGTGTGGAGCTGAATGAATGGCCTCTTACTTGCTGCAAGTGAAGGTGGCTGTAATCCTCTGACAGAAAAAAGACTTTTGATATAGTAGTGATCAAGGGCAGAGTTGAGGTTATTTGTGCTCCTTACTTCTTTACAATGTCATACTTTTCAATGTTTTAAAATGATATTGATATTGTCTGAATCCTGAACACTTTGAAACAAAACAAAAGTGAGAGTCTGCTTTCTCCATATATTTTGAGGTTGGGGGGGGGGATTTTTTTTTTTTTTGTGGATTTTTTTTTGGTTTGTTTTGGTTTGTTGTTTTTTTTTTTAACTAAATTCACAACAATTCCTTAATTTCAGGTTTACAGTTAATGTGCACATAGCTTAAAATATAGACAACATGCAGTGGGCATTCAGACAACACTCACTCTCTGAAAGGCTTTCAGTGTAAAAAAATATGACTTACAAATCATTCATTTTATGTTTTCTGAGTTTTAGTTAATGGGCTGTGTTGCACTAGCTATGATATTTCCTGCAAATATATAGTAAAAAACCATATATTTAGATCTGTGCCTGTATAATTGCATGAGTTTGTAGGTGACAGGTATCCTACCACAAATCAAATTAATCCAAAATTTGTGCCAAGAACCTTAGATTCTGCATCAGTGCCTGGAAATTCGGGGCATTTTTACAGGAGCTTCAGATATGTTTAAAATGAAGTTTCAGATTTCAATCTGGGCATTTAATCTTCTGTTGTTATTGCTATATTATTTTGTGGTGGTCCCATGTTTTCTGATGATCATTTGCTACTGTCAGAGTTTTAGAATTAGCAGCCCTTTAAAATAAATGATGTTGCTGAGATCTGTGTCCTATTGTTTTAGTCTGCTTGCTAGTGCAGGAAGACCTGACTGTTGCAGTTGATATTCAGCTCACATCGCAGGCTTTTCCTTGCACCACAAAGGCTTTGCTAGGGCCACTTTTGTGCATGACGAAAGTCAAGTACCTGGAACATATTTTGCAGCAAGGGATAAACTGCAGAGTCACCAAATCATGTAGCGTACAGGACCCTGACTGTAGAAACACATCTGTCTCTATGAGTTGACATGGGTACTTAAGTATCCATGTGGACATAATGGACGCAAATAATTTAACTGTGCATAATTATGTGCTTACTAACACAGAAGGAAGCAAGATAAAATTTCATTTGTCAAGCTGAAGCATATATATTTGCAATCCAAAGGAGCAAGGCTGGGCTTTTTTTTTTTTGTTTCGCCTAGGAAGTGGGCAATTTCTTTTTTTTTTTTTTTCTATAAATCGTATCATCATTCATCCTGAAATGAGTCAGACAGATCTTTGTGCACAGTCAGGTACATTTTCAGAATATTTTGAATCATTATATTGGGTCTGGCTGGGATGGAGTTAATTTTCCCTGTAGCAGCAGTCACAGTGCTGTGCTTTGTGTTGGTAGCTAGAATGGGGTTGATGAAACTCCTGTGTTTTGGCTACTGCTGAGCAGTACTCCCACAGCATCCAGGCCACCACTCCATCATCCCCCTTAACCCCAAAAGCCACTAGCCTTGGACAAAAGGTTGTGAGGGGATATAGCCAGGACAGCTGACTCAAACTGACCAAAGACATACTCCTCACCATACTAAGGATGTCATCCTTAGCAATAAAAGCTAAAAGACAGGAGGAGGAAGGATGATCATTCATTATTACAGCATTTGTCTTCCGGAGCAACTGCTACTCTTGCTGAAGCCCTGCTTCCCAGGCAGTGGCCAGATATCCTCTGCTGATGGGAAGCAGAGAATAAATCTTCTGTTTTCCTTTGCTTCTGTGCATAGCCTTTGCTTTTGTTTTATTGAACTGCCTTTATCTTGACCCACAAGGTTCTTTCCATCTTATTTCAACCCCACCCCTGTACTGCTGAGGAGGGGAGTGATAGAACAGATTGGTGGGCACCTGCTGTTCAGCCAGGGTCAATTCACCACACTCGCTGACAATTTACTTTGTGAATAATGGATGCCAAATAAACTTGATGTCACCAATTATGGGGTCATCTGCAGCTGGCTGCAGATTTTATTTCAGTTATATACTGTCACTAGAAAAATACAGATAACAAAATGCACAGGAAAATGATGATTCAGTATTCTGTTAGAAACAGTACTTTGAATGCAAAGGCTGTGAATCCCTGTGCCTCAGAGCACAACTCAGAGCATTAATTATGAGCAGGGGGCAGAAGGTTTCATCTTCATTTGAAATTTCTCTCAGGGTAACAGGGTGGTATCAAACCCTTGTTTGCCCTTCTGGGTATCTTTAATTACCTGCCTCCAAGTTTCCAACCACTGGGGCTCCCTCTCTGTTACCATGACAACGTTTCTGCTTTCAGCATCCTGAACCTTTCTGTCTATGCTGAGGTCACTTGGAAACCTGTCCAAGTAGTTTAAGCAATATGGAAATAATACAGATGTATAGAAATGCAGGAAGAGTGTTCATTTTCTGCCTTCTGCTCACAGCTTCTGGGAGGTAGGTGGAATCCTGCGATGTGGATGGGGACTGCTCATGTATGAAAATCTGAACGGTTGGCTTGGTTGTCTTCTGGGATAGCAAAGCCTTCTCTCTATGACTTGTGAAATCCATCAGGTTTCTAGTGAAGTGTTGCATGGTGAGAGAATGAAAAAAATAAGGCAGTGGAAGGAGGGGAGGCAGTAAAGAGGATGCCGGGGAAGCAGCTGTCTGGTTGTTGCCAGCTGAGACCTGCCTGGAGCACCTGGGGCTCTCGGGGTCACAGAACCATAGAATTGTTAGGGTTGGAAGGGACCTGAGGCAGAGCGGGGCTGTGGTAAGAAGAGACTGCCCAGGGCTGCAGTCCCAAGGGGGTGTTCAGGACCCCTTGTACAATTTGCGGGCCCTGGACTGCTCCTCCTGGCTTCTCCAGACTGGACTGCAGGCCTGGATTAGGTCTCTTATCCCTAGGAGCGTGCTGTTAAGGCTTGTGGGCCATAATATATCAGCAGCACGGCAAGCTGAATGAAAGATCACTCTCTTTTCTGTTGCACCTGAGTTCACTGGTCCTCTGCTGTTGTGCCAGTCTGTCTGCCACAACTGGCCACAACACATGTTGGGTTTCTCAGTTCTTGATGGGTTAATGAAATTCCTCAAACCCAGCTTCTTGTGCATATAATCCAAGTGACACTGACAAATTTCACTGTGTTTCTATGGCCCTTTTAGAAACAGATATGGTAACGAGTAAGGCTCATCTGTAGTTGCTCCTGTTACAAACCCCCCAAAATAGGATCTATTCTCAAGTGTCATCTTACACCCTGTCACCCAAAGTGTTGCTGTCTGCCATTTTTTTTTTGACAGTACAGGAATGATGTATGTCTATGTATTAGTAACGGACTTGGCACAGGATGTCATTCTTGATAGACTATGCTAGAAAGTAAACCTACAGATTTATGAATATTCAGCTGACCATTAAAGGGCATGCTAAATCTTACAGAAGATTACTTTAGAAAGAATGGGAGGGAGTAAACAGACTATTGGCCCACTCACATTCATGCTTATTACTCTCTGCAATAAGGATTCTCCATGTCTTCCAGCTAGAGATGAAGGCCATCTGGGCTGAAGAAAAACATGCTGACTAATGCAAAGAAAGATTAGGTAAGTGGAAATACATGTGTAAAAACCCAATATTTACTGTCTTTTTTTTTTTGTCTTTTTTTTGTCTTTTTTGGCATGTTTTATATCTTGGGGCTCAGGAAAAAATGCTTTGTTTTGAAGAAGCTGTTTTGGAGTGATTTTGTTCTCTCAGTTGTTTAAGTTCTTTAGGCTTCCAAACTTAATTTCTTTGATTAACATAGAGGGAAGATTAGGGGCAGAACCACAAAAATTTGGTTGTGAAGGGGTAATGCTGCATGGCTTTAACAGGCTCAAAAAAGTCACCTCTCATACAGCTGGATCTATAGTATTAAGCATATGTAAAGCCACGAAGAATGGAAGCCTAAAACAAATATGATATCAGTAAGGATCATCTCATACACTTGACATGTCATGAAAATTTTGAGGTTAGCATCCCATTAGTGATTCCACATCTATTACTTGCAGAAGTTGTTCCTCAGTTAATGTCTCTACCTTCTGGCAGCAAATCAGATAGACACACATACAAAATCAAACATGCTTATTTTGAGGCAAATAAAAGAAAAGTAGTCAGAGAAATATCTGCCTCTTCCCATTTATTTTTATAGTTATGTACATTATATCATTATAAACAATCAGAACCATGTAATTAATTTCTGCATACTCACACTTTTTAATATGTGATGGTGGCACTTTAATCCTTGCCTGAGTTTCTTGCATCTGCCATGCACTTACTTTTTCTTTAATTCAGTGGTTTAGGAAACACTGTGTGACAAAGAACAGAGTAGCAGAGGAAGGGGCTGTTGAGCTGTCAGGGTCATTTACAGGGTCACTAGAACAAAAGGTTGAGATGCCTCCTACAAATGTATGGGGACCTGTGGTCAGTGTGAAGGACTGAAACAGACTCTATATGCCCCTGGACTATATGTCTCTTTAATAGGTTTGCATCCTGGCCTAAGTTTGGCAAAATTCTCTCACAGGAGCTGGAGAAATAACCTGCTCTGAACACTGAATCTGAGTTCTTAAAAAATAAACAAAGGCTGTAGCTACTCTTCTAAACCTATATTTAGGAACCTGAGCAAGTAACCCAATTTCTGAAGCACTGAAGTCAAACTCTGAATTAAGGTTTTTCCTGACATCTGCGGGAGTTGTTATTGTACGAACTTCAGAAAATCAGGTCATTCATTTTTCAATTCTGATTTTGGAGTAGGAATCTAATTCTATGCTCTTAATTTTTGAAATCTGAGTTTACTTGTAGTCTATGC
This sequence comes from Pezoporus flaviventris, assembly GCF_033815535.1. NCBI lineage: Eukaryota > Metazoa > Chordata > Aves > Psittaciformes > Psittacidae > Pezoporus > Pezoporus flaviventris. The sequence goes on from NW_026892555.1 coordinate 29,412,559, forward strand.
TCAGCTCTAACTTGGTATTGAGATTGGATCCAAGTTTAAAAAATAGCTTGTGGAGAGCTGAAAAAAAAACAACCCAACACAGCAACATTACCTTTGCTATCTTTTTAAGGGAAAGAGGCCTTAGAAGCATAATTTAATTGCTGTGGTGGTAGGATGTTAGGCTACATGTTGGCTAAGGGAACGAAACACAGGACACCTCACAGTCAGCCCTTTTCTTTGCCTAGCCAAGGTATAAGTCTTAGGTTTTTATATCCTCTTTCTTTTTGAAGCTGTAGCTCAGGATTGCGTCTTTAGTCACAGATCTGCCTTGGGCCCCCTGCCTGCAATTTTACCTACTGCTCTGCTTTGCTTCGAGCTGCCTGCTAAATCAACACTTGGATCTTCTACACTGCAACCTCAGGAGCTAAACAAACACGAGGGTAGTGGGTCCATGTCTTCATTGTACTAGTGGTAGGCATTGTCTCTGATATATATGACCAATGGGTATTTGTTCAGAAGAGATGTGACATACAGGCATGTAGGGAAGGAAAACAAGAGAGTGAGATTACTGTCAAAAAAATTGATGTGTTTGCTTGTTTTTAATTTAGTGCATTTACACCACCTTTGTTTAGGTGAGAAGGCTATGAAGTGATACTTGGAACAGAGTTACCACAGCTTAGCAAGTCAGCTCTCTGTTTATGTGCAACTGTCAAGGCAAAAATGTGATGGTGGTTTAAAACTAATGAATTTTAGTTAGCAAGTACTATGCTCAAGGATGAGTTGCCAAGGTTCATCCCGTGAACCAAGACAACAATTTAGTCCATCTTTCTTCTTAGTACTCAGTAATCAATAAATATTCTGCCTGCTTCTCTTTTGCTGATACATGACAGGTTAAGACAACAAACTTCCATAAGTAATGATATGAGTTGCAAGAGCTTGTACTAACAGAGAGCAGGAATCCAAACGTAACAACTCATATACTCTGTAGATTAACGTGGCAGGGGGACACTAACAGACATCCACTAGAGGGCTGCTTGTACATTCAGGCATAGGTTACAGTCTTTCCTATCTTCATCAGTTAATATGAACTTGACAATATTGATCAAACTTATTAACTTTCTCACCTCTTTTATTATGTTATTTATTTGGGTTGTAAGTACTTTGGCCCATGGAAAGTCTCTTGTCTTCAATTAATGCTGTTTGCACTGGCTTCAGCTACATCATTAGATAACATTTCCATGTGACATTATAAAGCTGTGATTATCAGTGAGTGACTGATGCAATGATTCCTGTTCCATATAAGCAGCTATATAAAATTGTGCTGCCATACAGAAAATGGCTAAGGCCAGGTCATATTCTGATAAAGAGTGCCCCTGGACTTCAGCTGGGACTTAGTATGGCCCTGCTTTAGAGATTTACAGAAATTGAATCAGGGCATGAGGAAGTTTAGCCTAGAAACCCCAATTAATCCTTCTGCTTGGAGCCCATTGAGACCTCTCCAGTTATTTCAAGGGTGCATGGTAGTCTGTCAGTGACTTCAGTGGGAGCTAGTTACTGCTCTTTGGGTTCAAAGAAATATCCGAAACAGCTGAAATAGGAGAATGCCATGTAAACATCTGCTTTAAGGTCTTCATCAGTTATCAAACAAGTATCTTCACTACTGTCAGTGCTGTAATTCTTGATCATTTGAGTATGTTGCCACCTTTAGTAAACTACTAAACTACTTTAAAGTGAACTACTAACTACTTTAGTGATGGTGCACTGGTTGATTACTGTGCACATATGTATGGAATAGTGGAATCAAAATAATCAAAATGGACAGCATTAACATCTCCAATGCTTTAACTATGTCCTTGTTAAATTGACAAACCTGGGCAAGACATTTTGCAACTTGTAGTCTGATCATTTTTGATGAACTGATGCTTATGTTTTATTTCTGACTTTTCCCTCATCCCATGGGACGTAAGCAGCTGATGTGAACACTTGGAGCTCTGGATCCAAATGCATTTATTCAGGAGAGGCTGTTCTTATGGTGGCCCATCCTTTCCAAGATGGGCTTGTATAATTCGCTCTGCATACTGAAAAAGTGCTGTTGTGGAAAAGTGCCGTTGTAAAAAAGTGCATGTAATTGAAGTATTGCATAGAATAGTTGCTCCAGCTAGTGTGTTATGTGACCTAGAATTTACATGTGGTTGATATATATTAAAATAATCTCAATAAATAGGAAAAAAAAAAAGGAGGGAAAGGTTTTGTCTTATCTAGTAAACTGAGCAGAGTATGTTCTTTAGGGTATGATACCTGAGGGCAAGTACGATAGTGGAATTTATATACACAAGACTACAATTTCAGGAAATGGTTAGAAGAACCTATCCGGACAGTCTCACCTCTCTCTTCTTTCAGATATATTTCTTCCACTAATTAATAGATATCCCTTTGTCGTTCGTGTCTCTGTTTCCTGTGAGCAACTGTAGTTAACTAAGTGCTTTTTGAAGAGGACAGATTTTCTATCTTTTTTTCTTGCATTAAGAACTGCCAAAAAGCCCCTCTTCTGGCATCAAGGAACCTATGCTTTCATGAATTGTAATAATTAAGTTTCTCTTATTTTTAAGTGCACTTCTTTCTTCCACCTGTATTTTTACTATCAAATGCACTGAAGAAAATAGTCCTGGAAAAAGGTCAATCCTGTCACTGTTATGTACTTAACAATTCTGTGAAATTAAAGGTGTCTTTGCACTTATCACAAGAGTAGGAATGTAATTTCATTCTGGTGCGGATTGGTTACAACATTTTTTCATAATTATTTTTCTTTGTAAATGACATTGGTTTATGGCTGATGGACAAGGCCATTCAAAAATGTTATAATAAAGTTGCATTTTAATTGGTTAGTTTGTTTTCAACAAAGAAAATATTTTTGTGGGGAAGTTTTGAGTTTTATAAAATATTTTTTAGCACATACGAATTAAAACCAACAACAAAACCCATTAATATTCCGAGTATTAGAAGTGTAATTGTTCTTTCTCCTACGGCAATATTAAATTGGTTTATTCGACAGTGGTCAGACCCATAGCATGGGTTCCCAAGTCAACTTGGTCCTTACTGCATTGCAGTAAGAGGAAAAATAATTTCGGGATGTGCATGGAAGAACATGTTCTATCTGGCATGAAATTTCTACTTGGAACCAATAGGAAAAAACAAAAGCGGAGCTACAGTTATACATCATAATTATCAGCAAGAAAAATATAAAACATAGTTCAAAAATCCCAGTGGAAGAAGAGGAAATCAAAGTACCAAAGTTGTTTTAATTTCTGTTTTCAGTCTGACAAAACGGGGTATGTTGTATTTCATACCTAAACTTGTATTTCATCACTAGATATGCATGCACAAATATAGACAAAAAAATATATATGTATGCAAACACATATATATGTCTACAGTAGATGTGCCTAAGTAATCAACAGTTTAATATGGAGAAAATTACTTCTGGGATAAGGGAAGAAATTCACTTAAATTTAAGTTTAAATATTTTCGTTCATATGATTGAAAAAATAAATTGAGGGAAGAGTATATGTCTTCAGAAATTGGGTAAGTGGAAAAGATAGTATTTGAAAAAGGTAAAAAAAAAAGGTCTTTAGTTACTTCTAAATGAAAGATTTTTTTCAATAGCTGTGGTTGAGATATTTCAACTTTTTCTGGAAAATCAAGTTCAGATGTGGATAAATTCCTGACAAAAATAGAAAACTTGGGCTAAACTGAAAATGAAAAATGAAAACTAAAAATGAAGCTTTATAAAACCCTGTATAAGATCCAGTTCAAGACTCAAAGTACCAAGAGGTTCACCCAGAGGCTGACTGTTGGTTTCCAAATTTTTTGCTTTGGCTTGATTTGAGAATGATCCCTGCTGGAGGATGGCTCTGCACTCTGGATGCAGCACTCCCACTGTGTTGCTCCTTCTGCAGAGTGGTGCAGCAGACAAGCTCCTTCTTTGGAGCTGCTTTTAGTTGGGTTTCCTTCAGTTTTAATGGCTGGCTGATTTTTTTTCTCCCTTCAAGAGGGATGTCTCTGCAGGAGGGGTTATAGCATCTTTATGGAAAAAGGTTATCTTGCTTTTACGAAGAGTCCTTTATAAGTCCTTTTTGATTTTTTCTTAGGCATGTGGCTGAGTAGACATTAAGTCACATTCTCTTGATGTTGCAAGTTCAGTTATTTGCAGGAATAAGGCCTGCAAATAGTGACTGATCACAGTCATCATTCATACCTGACCAGTTACAGATTTCTCTGACCTGGGAACACAAAAAGTTATTTCCAATAACTTGAGTTAAAGACTTTCTACGCCTTATAGGCTTATTAATGATTTATTATTTCTCAGTCATCTTTCTGGGACAAAAGTTGTTCTTTGATGTTTGCTTTAATCCTCCAGTATAAACAATCAGGCTGAAATCTCATAAACCAAAGCCAGAACAACTAGTATGACATCTGCTCTTCTTAGATAAGGACAGCACAAATGCAGTTGGTTTTATTTATATTTGTATAATTTAAAACTTCTAGGAGATAATTAAATGGCTGTGTTTCATTTGTTTCAGTTAAAATCACAAACCAAGGATTTTTATCCAAAATTTAAATACTTTATTCCTGCTTGTGGAATACTGTGTTGCAGCTATGTTGTGTGTTGCTTAATCAGACTGGATTCAAAGACTGAAAAAACATCTTTTTAAGAACTGGAAAAACCTCCACTTTATTCTGGTTTTAGCACACTTTCCATTTTCATTCTGGCCTAGTTAACTCAGTAAATGAGCACACACCTCATCTTATGGTTTCAAGAAAGATGTTTCAAATATTTCTTAGAGCTCAGACTTAGAATCCTAAAATATCTGATCTTGGGTCTCGGTATAGAAACATAGTTTGTCAAATTGCCAATAAAATTGAATTTGGACCATTCATTCTCATCCATTCTTAACCCAAATATCTGTCTTTCCTCCACTGTCAATGGTGGATTTGCAACAAAAAAATCTGCACTTTTTAATGTACTTTTTAAATCTTGATATTTTCTTTTCATTTTTCTGAGTTTCACTTGAATTTCTAAATCAAAGATTAATGCTGGGAGTGAAAGTCAAAATACAATGCTGCACCAGCTACCAAGAAGGAGAAAAATTGACTGCTACTGCTAAACCCAGGACAAACATTCTTGGAATATTTGTGGAAATGCAAATTTTTCTAGAGTGTAACCATAACTTCTATGAAAAATGGCAATCACTGAGATGAAAGTGAAAATTAAGAGCACAGGAGACATCAAGTCAACAGGAAAGCAAGGGAGATAATAGGAAACAGGAAAAACAAAAAGAACCTTAAACATGCACTTGGAAATTGCAAAGGAGATAGAGTCTTTGCTGTGATACACTTCAGCTATATCCACAGCTGTTCTAGCAGCCAAGGTGGAAAAGTGTTCACTCTGCCTCAGGTTTGCCTGTTCAGAACTTCTCAAACGATTTGATATTTTGAAAACATTTTTAAGCACTTCATTAATATGAAGATGTTTTCGTCTAACGGTGGGGTCTTACCAGGACACTGTGTGCTCTTTCAGAGCTATGCATGAATAGTTATTACTTCTCTAAATATGGTGCATGTGTTTCTTCTCTCTTGGTTTTGATGGGTCAGGAGTAAGAATGGGTGACTAGGTGAAAGAGGCATGAACTTCACAAGAAAGCAAAACCATGAGTTTGGGAACTACAATGTTGTTTTGTTTTAACAGATATTTGACTACCTTTAAGTCTCAGTGAACTTGCCATGCAAATAATGCTGAGGTTTTTCACACATGTATTCAATTAGCTAGAGGCTTCTTTGCTTATCCAGGAAAATTTTCCTAGAACTGGAAATGCTTCAGTGGATTGAGTAACTCCTGAGTGATGGGGACTGTTTCCAGAAATATGGTGCCCCAGAGGTTATCGCACAACAGCCCAGATGAAGTGAGCTTTCAGGGAGGTCTGTAATATAGTACACCTAAGGACATCTACAGAAGGATAAATCACCACCTTCTCATTTCAAAGAAATCAGTTCAAAAAGAATAGCTCTTTCCATCTGATGGGGAGACAGGGAGTCTTTTTCCACCATTTCTCTTTTACCTGAGGCAAATGCATTAATCCCTGTTGGATGCAGGTCTCTGGCAGTAGTGTAGCAACACTGCACTACAAGAAGAAGGATCCTTGTTGACAGGAGGAAGAATCCTCCCCTTGAGGGGTCTGTGCTGTGTGTACCTTCATCTATTTGAAAGTCAGATGCTTAGTGTGAGCAGATGCGAGAAAAGGCTAGGATGAATCACTGCCTGGCGATAGCCATTTCGTTCACTGTCTACAGCAACAGTCAGAATGACTGGCTAAGATGCAATGCCTTTCAAATGGCTAAAATTAAGGGAGGTGAATCCCAGCCAAATGCTACTGATTATGTACATAATGCGGGGTTTTTGCGTGTGTGTGTGTGTATATGTGTGTGGCAAGCACAGCTGAATGCAAGGAGATGGAAGGAAGTAATGTTCTGTAAAGAATCCAGTAGGAAACAATGCTGAGGAGATCTGTAATCCATACCTGGATATTAATGAAAGATGTGGAAGAATGCTGCTCACCAGACTTCCTGTCTTACTGCTGATGTCTGGTCACTGCTGACTGCTAAGGAGAAAAATCTGGGATTGCCGTTAAAACAGTCAGTGCCCCAGGTTATTAGCAAGAGGTGGACAACAGGATAAAGGAGGAAATTACAGCAAAACATGCCTCAGTGTGTTGATACAGAATGTGTTACAATGATGACTGTATGCCCTATGTGGGGAATCAGACATGCCAAAGGGTGTGATGGATTATGTCTCTGGTGATCTATTGAGAAGGTCGATGTCTGGAGAATATGACACTACCTATGTAATTATGAAAGATGAAAAGGTGAAAGAATATGAAAGCAAATGTTTTATGGGATGAAAAAAAATCCCTAACAATTAAGCAAAATACTTGTATTTGTTAGTATAATTTATTTTTCCATTTATCTATACCTGATTGCTATGTTAACAATGTCAGTATTTCTTCCTACGTGTAATATTGATTCTTTGGTGAAATGCAGATATTAATGGAGCAATATGCCCCTTTATCTTGTGAATTCGTGGGAAATTATGAACATGAATCAAAATCTAAAATTAAGAAAATGATTTATTACTTTGCTCTGATTATTTGATGATAATTTTATTAATCTCTAACCTAATCAATAGATTTTTTTTTTTTTTAACTTTTTACAAAATTTTTATTGTAGTTCTCATGCTGGGTACATTCTCCATCACACACATGCTCCTGAATTGGAGAAAAAATAATCAAACTTGCCAGGTGTTAATGGAACTGCCCCATGTATTGTACTGGGGAGGATCAGCTGGAAGACCATGGTCATTGGAGGGAGTGATCTGAGCAGGGATGTTGCCTTTCCCTGCACTTGATCATGCTGCAAAATTAATTCCACTGGGTTGTCACTTTGCTCCCTCCCATCCCCTCATCATCCCACTGCTGGTTGGCTTTTCTTTTTATATCTTATCAAATGTGAAACACTTGACTTCACCTTGAAGGCCCTTCAAAGCTGCACCTTCCCCACAGATCATCTATAATTCACAGAAGGTGTCATCTCTCAGCCCTGGTAGGTCACTGATGCCAGCTTCAACATTCACTTGTTAGCATTTCAAACAAGCACTTTCATGTCTTCTCTCATGCTGCCTGCTAGGAGCTTGCTGCACACCTTGGTGAAGCTGTCTCATTACCCTCCATCAGATGCTGCTGAAAGCTCTCCCTGGCCAGGGTGCTTGTGACAGTCTCAAGGCAATGAGACTGCTGCCAGGCTGAGCCTATTGTTAGCTATGCTGCCCACCCTGGGTCTCATTGCTCCCACCTCCTCTCTTCTGGTTGTCTGGTCTCATGCTGTCAGGGCTTTGCTCTTTTTTTAACCCTGACCTTGTACAGAGCCAAACAAAATGGGGATCTTGTCCATGACTCACAAGCACAGTCATAACAGGAGCTTGTAAGAATAGAAATGTGACTGGAACTCATGAGCTTAGTTATTTAAGACCTTATGGTAGAAAGCTCAGTACAGAATTTGTCAGACACACGCTTTGCTGTATTTATTTCAGTCAGTCCCACTGACTTCAAATGGATACAGTATATTTATTTTTATGTGTGTGGTTAAGCATCTGGTTGAATCAGGCTGCTAAACAAGCTGTAATTTTGGTGTGATCAGCCATGTGGTCTTTGCATTAGAATATGCAGGTCCCTCATTGCTACCTTTGCTCTTTAAGCTGTGTGCAGACACTTCATGGGGAATACCATTGGCACAGGGGCAATTAAGTACGCAAGCAGGAAAGGTGGAGAAGGCTTTGTTCTAGGGCTGGTGCTTGGCAAGAAGATCATGTCTTCACTTTGGGGTTAATTAAAAATAACCTCTGTTTTTGCATAGCTGCATCCATGCACATGTGAATAGAATTAAAAGGTGATATATGGAGATTAAAGGGAGGCTGGAGGCCTGGAGAATGAGAATTACTTACTACCTCTAAATGTGCTCAGGCAGCCCATCATGTTACAGAACAAGAACACATTTGTCTTCTGACAGACAGGTGTGACCTCTGTGATTTACTCTATGTACTAAATACTGGAACAGATGCTGGAATATGAGAAAATGTGTTTTGTATAGTAGGGCTAGGGCAAAGGAGAGCATTATTAGTTGCTTTGAATTTGTGGAAAAAAAAATGCTTTAAAAGCAATATAGCAGAGCTGGGTGTATTCTGACGACATAATGGTACTCTATAAATTTCAGTCTTATTTCTGGAAGGCCCAACGGATTGCATTTTGGGTTTTGTTGCTGTACAGGCTGAGGCAATTTTGCACTTTGCTCATATGTGGTCCCTATTTTGGATGCTGCAGAGTATGAATAGAGTAAATAAGGCAGCAAAGGAAAATTTAAAGAAATCAAAATGAACAGTGTGGGATGAAGGCATTCTCTAGAAATGCTTAAATCTGGGCTGAACTGAAATCCTGTGCATCTCCTGCACAGTTGTAGAAAGTCAGCATGTCATCTGACCTTATGAAACAGTCTGTTTGCACATTTACTAGTGACTGTTCACACATCTATCTGGTTAGCTCTTTTGGCCAAATGACGCACAACCCACATCGAGCCCAGGTCCTGCTGCTCCCTCCTGCATTGCTGACTGCTCTGCCCTTCTCCAGGTAACATTCAGTCCCAGGGGAGCAGCTGGTCACCTCCTGCTCACTGCCATCGAGCACAGTGCCATGACAGCACTGCAAAGATCCCATCTTTTCCAGGTATTTTTTTAACCCTCTTTTTTCAGTCAAGCCACAGCCTTTCTGCCCTGGTCAGAAAGCCCTCAAGAACATGAGAGAAAATTATCTGCCTTTATAAAGTAGTTCATAAACCAAGAACATTAAATTCTACACATTTCTAAACTAACTGCTTTAGAACATTATTTGTTTACTTAGACTTTTAAAGTTTGGACGGAGTTGTGAGGAGCAGAGATTTTTTTTAAACCATATTGAAGAGATACTGTATTACTAATTGAAAGCACAAAGTAATCAGGGTTTACCTTTAAGTAAAGGATAAACAAGATTATTCTGATTCCCCAGTTATTTCATTATTATCTTCCTAGACAAAAGGTACCTAAAGTTTTAAAGTGGTAAATGGTTGTAAAACTGTAAAAGATTCAAAACCATAAAGGATAAAGGTTAATGGGATGCACCATGTGAAAAAAATGTCTGGGAAAAAAAATATAATAAATTAAGAAATCAAAACGCTTTAAGTTTTCTGAGTCCAATTTTTATCTAGTACAAGGACTGGTGTGTATAAATCCCCACTCAACTCCTTTTGTCATGTTGTTCACAAAATTTTTGCAAGTCACCTGCGGTGATCCCCAGCAGAATCCTCTGTGCAAGAATGGCTGGAAAAGATCGCATTCAGAGGTCACTCCACACCAGGAAGAATGGCATTAGTAGACACAAGAGAAACTGTGAAATTGTAGCTTTGAAAATACAAACCAATCCTCATAGGCCACCATGTGGCCAAGGAAGATCCATCATTCGTTACCCATAGGGTAAAAAGTTGTCCACACCCTGAAGTCACTGGCCCTGCCCAGCCTCCCCCCATGCCTGCCCAGGGACCCAGGAGCCCCACTCCAGCTCAGGCCTGGGCATCAAGTCTTTGCCCAAGCTATATTTTAGATTAACCTCTTCCTAGTCCTTGCTCCCAGGATGGATGTTGGACCTGCGTAGTAGGCTTGGCTCCAGCCCTGTGTCTGTTGCCACCACCTGCAGCTCCTTGTGGGAGTCCCTGGATGGGGTCTCATCCTGATTCATCTCCTTGCCTTGTCTGGGACTGTCAATGAAACCTCTCCCTACCATTGTGACCAGAGCCCTGTGCCAATTGCAAACCAACAGTGTACTGTGTATGCTTTAACAGCATGTCTCTTCTGAGCTTGGCCAATCTTCTGTTGTGTGAGTCATTCCCTTGACAGCAGTGACTTGTGTGATGTGTGTGCTCCTGAAGAATGAACAAACATTTCATGCTCTGACCCCTGAAAGCTATGTTTTAATGAGCTATTGAAAAGCCAAGGTTTCCTGCTGCAATACATGTTATCCTGTCCAGCATTGCAATGGGACAGCTGTTTATAAGCCTCCGGTGCATAATCCCAAATGCTGCCTTATTTAGAGGCTTTTCTTCCTCAGCTAAGTAGTCAAGGGAGAGAGAGAGAGAGGAAAGAAGATGCTAGATGGCTGAAGCAGATTTCTGCTCTTCAATGCTCTTTGGAGGAGCTTCGCTATTGACAATGTTTACTGGACCCACGCAACAAAGTCCCTGAGCTAAAGTATTCCTTTACAAATGCTGCCCTTAGCTGTACCATTATGACACCCTATAAGGTCTGGTGTTGAAAATTTCATGTTTTGAATTCCAATAAGGTAATGGCAGACATACAATTAACTCCACAAACCAGAGTTTGTGTCTGTAAGCAGAATCACACAGAATCGTAGAATGGTTGAGGTTGGAAGACACCCTTGGGGGTCATCTGGTCTAGCCCCACTGCTCAAGCAGGTTATCTAGGAGCATGTCCAGATGGCTTTTGGATATCATTAAGGTTGGAGACTCCACAATCTCTCTGGGCAACCTATGCCAGTGCTTGGTCACCCTCACAGTAAAAATGTTTTTCCTGATGTCCAGATGGCTCTGTCCTTTTTGCATCCTCCCTTCAGGTATTTATAAACTTTAATAAAACCACCTGTGAGACCTCTTCAGGCTGAACACTTGCATCTCTCAGCCTTTCCTCACAGGATAGATGCCCCAGTGCCTTAATGATCGTTGTTTCTCTTTGCTCTCCAGTATGTTCATGTTTCTCTAGTACAGAGGAACCCAGAAGCACTAGTTATCCACAATCTCTAAAACATAAAAAGGGGTCCTGTGAAGATTTTTGACTTCAGATGTACCATGGGGAAGGATAGAAAAGTTGTGCCAATGGAAATGCTCATACCGATTACAGCACAGCCAGTCTTCACCGTCTTTGGTATATATGGTGGCAAACAAACCTGATTTGTGTACCATGATTTTTCTAGCTGAGATAAAATGTTAAAGCAAAGGATGATGGCTGACACTTCAAAAGCACCTTGGAGTCTTTTCAGAACTTTAGGATGATTTGAGAATATTCACTATTGGAGCCTCAGAATTGACCTTTGCTAGAAAGCTGTGGGAGATTTTAGTCACACCAGCAGCTACCAGGGAGAAACGTTCCCAATGTGTGACTAGGATATCACTTTCATGTGCGCCAAACTGAACAGCGAAAATCCACTTACAAGTGTATTGGAGCATATGGGTAACTTACACACAGTAACAGACTTATGTCCATAGTACAAGGTTTATGTATACAATATAGAATCATAGAATAGTTAGGGTTGGAAAGGACTTTAAGATCATGTAGCTCTAACACCCCTGCCATGGGCAGGCACACCTCCCACTAAACCATATCACCCAAGGCTCTGGCCTTGAACACTGCCAGGGATGGAGCATTCACAACCTCCCTGGGCAACCCATTCCAGTGCCTCACCACCCTAACAGGAAAGAATTTCCTCCTTATACCCAATCTAAACCTCCGCTGTTTAAGTTTGAGCCTGTTACCCCTTGTCCTGTCACTACAGTCCCTAATAAAGAGTCCCTCCCCAGCATCCTTGTAGCCCCCCTTCAGTTACTGTAAGGCTGCTATGAGGTCTCCACGCAGCCTTCTCTTCTCCAGGCTGAACAGCCCCAACTTCCTCAGCCTGTCTTCATACGGGAGGTGCTCCAGTCCCCTGATCATCCTTGTGGCCCTTCTCTGGACTTATTCCAACAGTTCCATGCCCTTTTCATGTTAAGGACACCAGAACTGCACACAATACTCCAAGTGAGGTCTCACAAGAGCAGAATAGAAGTATAGTTTTAAGTTTTCAAAAAAATTCTCCTTCAGAAGATGAGAAGAAGATGAAGATCAATAAGACCACCCAGAAGAAAATGCACAGAATATATTTCACCAATACATTTCATTAGGCAATCTTCTGTATGTGCGGAAGATACCAGAAAAAATGCAAGAACCCCACAGCGTTTAAAAAAAAAAAAAAAGGGTAGAAAATATAACAGCATTGCTGTCTGTGGGTTGCAATTTCATCTTCTGGTAACATTACATGCGATGAAAACAGGAATTCGTCCACCAAAAATGTGTTAATGGCTCCTTCACACTGCATGTGCAGTGATGCTGGGAGTCACAGAAGAGTGACAGTTCCGCTGACCACAAACCATGGTCAGGAGTCACAGAGTGCTGCAGCACTGTTCTTAGTGGCTCTTAACATGTTTAACCAAAATGTCATTGTATGATATATTTAATCAAGACATATCTTATATAAATTTGTTAAATTTGTATACTAATTCCTTCTTGTGTTACTTTCCCTTGAGAGTTATCAGAATTATATTTTGACAAAACTAACAGCCTTAGATGGCCAACAAACTGTCACTGCTCATGAGAGATAGGTGGTGTCTATCCATTTCTTATCTCTTGTTGTCAAAGAGATAAAGCAATATGAAAGGAGATAAGCATTTATGAATTAAAAAACTAGGGAAATACAGCTGATGTGAAGAATGGAAACCTTTATGTGAAGAATTGAAACAAGCCAAATTACTCATTTGTCTTAATATGTCTCACTTGGTCATCATAAAGTCTTTTCCAACCTAGTTGATTCTTTGATTCTACAATCTCAGTTAACAGTACTTTGAAGAAAAAAATCTGTCGAATGTGTACAATAAGAACTGAACACAAAATACAACTTCAAATGCCAGATATTGTGAACTTTCTATATATTTGTAGAAGGTAAAGTGTTTTCATAGCAATTATGCAATCTAAACATCAAATCAAACAGCTTTTCAAAACAAAATGAGAAAACATCTTTCCATCAGAAAATATCAAGGTCATTCTGACACAGTCCAGCATTTTTTTCATCTATATGGTTTTATTTCAAAATCAAAGTGTACTAAAACCTCCTGTGACAGAAAGACATTGGTAGGATGTGAGTAAGTTCATTACCTTTCCTGTTATCATGCAGGGGTCCATCCAAATGACTGAGGCTGTGTTATGTCTGGAAGAGTTGTGCTTCTGATTGTAATATGCCTACTGTTCTATTCAGGGCCATTAATGTATATTCATTCATATATCCATTTATGTGTATACTCACAAAATGCACTTCAGATGAACCTGTGTGAAAATTAGAGATCAGCGTTTATGGCTATGTTCATTTTACAGTAGTAATTTATTTGATAATTGTTGAAACTAAGTGCTTCTGCCTATGGGAAAAAAGTATTTGCAGTCTTTGTGGTGAATGTTACAGGAACTAGTAAATGAGAAATAAAGAGGTTCAGGGTTACATGGTTATTCATTATGTTTTCATTCTGAACTGTTTTGTACTGTTTTATAGGTTCTATCTTGGAGATAAATCTAAGCTAGTTAAAAAGACATAGAATAAACACAATAATAAGCTCAGGTTCCTTGTCCTAATTTGTGGAAACTTATTTTATATCAGATCCTATACAATATGATGGTACACTGATCTGATCCAGTCTCTATCTGCAAACTGAAGTAAAAGAGTGTGCAGTGCCTTAAGCACAAAATGGTAGATAGGTTCTAATATGGCTTTACAAAGAAAGAAACTACTGAAAAGTTCTAATAAAGTTCTAAAAAAGTTCTAATAAAAAAAGATAGTTATAATGTAATATCTAAGTAAAGAGAACCTACATTTTTTAGTAAAGCAACTAGATATTTTCCAGCTTTTCCTAATTTACATCTCAGGTTTTGTCTCTGAAGTCAGTCTAATTTGAAAGGACTAAACTATAATTTTAGTGGCAAATGCCTTTTAAAAGGAATTGATTCATCCTTCCTTTTGCCCTCCAGTTGACTTCCAGTGCAGCTGCTCTGAAATGCTGTAATTTACTGAAGCTGCCAATGTGGTCCATTAAATTGGCCTGCACCAAAGAGTTTGCTAATGACACTGAGCCCTGTTGGCTGTTTTTAATGATTATCTCAAATAGTGTTTGATAGTCTTCTCACATTGATCACAATGTTGTCTCTTTTGTTCTTCTGGCAGCAGCTATGTTTGTCCTCTCTGGGATGCTTTACTCTAGTGCTATCGATGGACAATGATCATCCTTCTCTGGAGTAGGAATGGAGAATAAATGACCTCTGCTTCTCAGTTTTTCAGCCATAATCACATTATGTAGGTCTACATTCATAAGTTAGATTCTTCATAAAGATAGGTTGCAAAAAGTTTTACATAGAAGAACTGGCACTTCAAATTAAACTTTTGAAACGAGAATCCATACTCAGGAGTCTCAGCGTGACTAGGTGAGGCTCTGGATGACTGGAAGAGATGATTGTCCCAGTTGTAGGGACACAGGTAGGGAAAGGCATTTTCATTGGTCTAGACAGGAGGAAACCTCAGGAAGCAGTTTGTGTCAATACATTACTGTTTGATGTCAATTGGACCCATTACTGCAAAAACTAATGATTTAAAACTTACACGTTGTTTCTTTCCTCTTTCTTCCTGGTGTTTACTTGAAGTTGTTTGCTGCAAGTACCATTTAATTTTATGTTAGACCTCATTGTTTTTCTTATGCTTTTCAAGGAATTTGGTGCATTCAGTTTGGAGTTTTCTACTGTTTTTTTTGTTTATTTCTTGGTGGGTGAGAGAAAGCCAGATCTGTTCTTTCACTCACAGAGAGAGAGGAATATGCTTGTTTCCCACAGATTTTCCCACATATTCACTGCCTGACATTAAAAACCAATCCTGAGAAGCAGGGGTATCCTTTCACTGGGAGCAAGGGAAGAACACAGGGATCGAGCACCTGTGTATCCCTGTGTTCATGCCCGTTCCAGGACTGACAGTACTGGCATCTGTTCACTACTTCGTAACACCTTCTTTTTACCTGCCGTCAGTATAGAGAGTATATATTATTTGTGGTGAAAATTACTGAAACGCATAGCCTTTTATGAAACTGAGAATGAAAATAGGTTTAAGTGATATAATAGTATAGGATATGAAATCCTTCTTCAAAAAATACATATTTAAAGGTGTAAAAGGGTTTTCTTAAATTGTCAAGGTTTGTCCTGGGTTCAGCAGTAGCAGTCATGTTTTTCCTTTGTGGTAGCTGGTGCAGTGCTGTGTTTTGACTTCCAGCCTGGGAACAGTGTTGGTGAAGCCGATGTTTTTGGCTGTTGCTAAGTGATGTTTACCCTGACCAAGGACTTTGTGAGACTCATGCTCTGCCAGGGAGGAGGGGAAGCTGTGAGGAAGCAGAGATGGGGCGCCTGACCCGGGCTAGCCAGGGAGGTATTCCATACCACAGCACGTCATGCCCGGGGAGGGGGGTAACTGGGAGTTACCCGGAAGGACACGGGCTTCCGGGTGGGACTCGTTTTCTTGGCCGGTGGTATCGTATTCTCTTCCCTTGTTATTTTCCCTTATCATTGTTGTAGTTGATAGTAGCGGTGGTGATTTGTGTTGTACATTGGTTGCTGGACTGTTCTTGTCTCAACCTGTAGGAGTTGCACTCTTTCAATCCTCCTCCCCGTTCCTCCGGGAGCGGGGAAGGGGATAGCTCCAGTGCGGGGCCGGGGGGGGGGGGGGAACCTCGATTGTTGTCAGCTCGGCACCACTCACTGGGAGTGAGTGAACAAGTTGCCTGACTGGGTTTAAACCACGACAGTTCTTTTTGGTGCCCAACGTGGGGCTCGAGGGGTTGAGATAAGAACAGATCTGACTGGATTGATAGTCACTCGTCACAATGCTGATTTATTGGCTCTCAAGGTTGTTCCTCTTGATCTCACAGTTTCAGTATATTGTATCTTACTCCCATCCGGTATTTGCTGTATTAGTGTTTTTCAAGTGTGGGGCTTGGGCTAAGGTTTTTGTCCCATTGTACTTTATGGTAATGACTTGTAATACAATAGAATCATTGATCATGAAACTGATCTGGCTTATGTTCCCAGTGTGGTCACCACCTTTATACTTTGGGAGGTATATGATGGAGGTGCTTAGCAATTACACATCTTTTTTCTCCTTCTCAGGTGCTTAACCTGTGAAGGAGACATCCTTTTACCCTCCTAGTCGTCCCCCCAGACCATTTACATTTGAGAGTTTTGAAGTTTTTGAATGGCCTTTTAATGCTGTTAAGACTTGTTTGCTGATGGTGATGGGAATCACCATGCTAGCACGCATACAGAGTGTGTTTTGCCCACTACTGATTTCAAGAGTTAAGCAGATTCAGGTTTGGGTCTTGTCTGGGGTCAAACGATGATGTAGGAGGACCAAGAGATTTTCCCTGAGGCTGGACAGCCATGAGTGGCAGGGTGTGTGGGATAGTATGGGCAAGTATCTAGGTCAGTGGGCCCCTCCAGTACTTTGGAATTTCACTACCGAACAACTGCAAAATCCAGAAGAATTAGTAAAACACTTAAATGAGGTGTGTGGTCATTCTGGCCATACCAGAGATGGACAAATCATGGCAACGTGCTGGGGCTTGGCCTATGCTTACAGGGCCTTGTTCAACACTATCCAGCACCTTCAAAAGGAAAAGAATGTCGGCGGATCTGAGGGCAAAGCAACAGTTGCTACTCAAACTTTGGCTGCAATGAACAGCACAGCTACCCCAGCGGCAAGTACAGCAGCCGCTCAAACTTCAACTGCAACAGACAGCGCGGTTACCCCAGCTCCAAGCACAGCAGCTGCAACAAGTACAGCTGCTACTCAAACCACAGTGATAATCACTGCAGCCAAAACAGAGGACCAATTTGTACCAATATCAGTTGCCTCTGTACGCAAGAGAACAAGCAAAAAGGAGGCAAAAAGGGTGAAGCGAGATGAAGAAACAATGAATTCACCACCCGGTCCAGAATCTGATCAGGAGTCATCATCACATGACGAAGAAGAAGAAGAAGAGGTAACTTCTCGACCTCGGACCTCAACCGAGCTGCAGAATATGCGAAAAGATTTTTCCCGTCAACCAGGGGAGCACATCATCACCTGGTTACTCTGATGCTGGGACAATGGGGCCGATGGTCATGAACTAGAAGGTACAGAAGCCAAGCAGCTGGGATCACTTGCTAGAGAAGGGGGAACTGACAAAGCAATTGCAAGAGAGAAAACGTCCCTCAGCCTTTGGAGGCGGTTCGTGGCAGCTGTGAAAGAAAGGTTTCCGTACAAGGACGATGTTACGAGTCGTTCAGCCAAGTGGACTACTATAGACAAAGGCATCCAGTCTCTGAGGGAATCGGCCATCGTAGAGATATCTATCACATCAAGCCGAATAACGGGGATACACCTATAGATCCAGACGAAGTTGAATGTACACGACCCATGTGGCGAAAACTTACACGGAATGCACCGTCATCATATGCCCATTCATTGGCAACAGTGACCTGGAATGACATAGTACCACTAACAGTGGATGAAATGGTTCATAAACTCCGAGAGTTCGAAGACAATCTCACCCCTTCCATCATCTCAGCTGTGAAAAAACTGTCCCAGGACCTCAAACAATTGAGGGACGATCTATCTGATTTATCCAGCTCCTCACGTGTACCAACACACGTCTCAGCTATTAACAAAAGGCGTCCTATTGTTCGAGAGAGGAGATACAGGGGGTATATGCCACGGGGTACCCTATGGTTTTACCTGCTGGATCACGGAGAAGACATGAAAAGTGGGATGGAAAACCTACTTCAGCTTTGGAGGAACGGGTGAGTGAACTGAAGAGGGGAGCAAGGGCCAAGACTGATCGTCCCATGAGAGCTACGGCTTCAGTCTCTGGTGAGCAGTTTCCCAGATGGAGTGGAAGAGCTGATTTTACTCCAGCTCCTGTGATAACGAAGAATAATCCCTTTCACCATGACTTAAGTGTCCAACGCTGTGACGACCATTAGAGGGGCCCTGCCTCCAGCCAGGTGGAGGTAGGGGACAATCGGATTTACTGGACTGTGTGGATCAGATGGCCTGGCACATCAGTCCCACAGAAGTATAAGGCTCTAGTAGATACCGGTGCACAGTGTACCCTGATGCCATCAAGCTGTCAAGGGGTGGAACCCATCTATATTTCTGGAGTAACAGGAGGATCCCAAGAGTTGACTGTGCTGGAGGCTGAAATCAGCCTGACTGGGAGGGAGTGGCCAAAGCACCCTATTGTGACTGGTCCAGAGGCTCCATGCATCCTCGGCATAGACTACCTCAAGAGAGGGTACTTCAAAGACCCAAAAGGGTACCGGTGGGTTTTTGGTATTGCTGCTTTGGAGACTGAGGAAATTGAGCAGCTGTCCACCTTGCCTGGTCTCTCAGAAGATCCCTCTGCTGTGGGGTTGCTGAAAGTCGAAGAACAACAAGTGCCAATTGCGACCACAACAGTGCACCGGCGGCAATATCGCACCAACCGAGACTCCCTGATTCCCATCCATCAGCTGATCCGTAGACTGGAGAGTCAGGGGGTGATCAGCAGGACCCGCTCACCCTTTAATAGCCCCATATGGCCAGTGCGAAAGTCTAATGGTGAATGGAGACTAACAGTAGACTATCGTGGCCTGAATGAAGTCACACCACCATTGAGTGCTGCCGTACCGGACATGCTAGAACTTCAGTATGAACTAGAGTCAAAGGCAGCCAAGTGGTATGCCACGATTGATATTGCCAATGCATTTTTCTCAATTCCTTTGGCAGCAGAGTGCAGGCCACAGTTTGCTTTTACTTGGAGGGGTGTCCATTTCACTTGGAACCGACTGCCCCAGGGGTGGAAACACAGCCCCACCATTTGCCATGGACTGATCCAGACTGCACTGGAACAGGGGCAAGCTCCAGAACACCTGCAATACATTGATGACATTGTTGTGTGGGGCGATACAGCGGAAGAAGTCTTTGAGAAAGGGAGGAAAATAATCCAAATCCCGCTGAAAGCCGGTTTTGCCATAAAACGGAGTAAGGTCAAGGGACCTGCACAGGAGATTCAATTTTGGGGAATAAAATGGCAAGATGGACGTAGACAGATCCCCACAGATGTGATCAACAAGATAACAGCAATGTCTCCACCAACTAATAAGAAAGAAACGCAAGCTTTCTTGGGTGCAGTGGGGTTCTGGAGAATGCACATCCCAAATTACAGTTCGATTGTAAGCCCTCTCTATCATGTGACCCGGAAGAAGAATGATTTTAAATGGGGCCCTGAGCAGCAACAAGCCTTTGAGCAAATTAAACGCGAGATAGTTCATGCAGTAGCCCTTGGACCAGTCCGGACCGGGCCAGATGTAAAAAATGTACTGTACACTGCAGCTGGGGAGAACGGTCCTACCTGGAGCCTCTGGCAGAAAGCTCCAGGGGAGACTCGAGGTTGACCCCTCGGCTTTTGGAGTCAGGGATATAAAGGATCTGAGGCTAATTATACCCCAACTGAGAAAGAGATACTGGCAGCCTATGAAGGGGTTCGAGCTGCTTTGGAAGTGATTGGCACTGAAGCACAGCTCCTCCTGGCACCCCGGCTGCCCGTGCTGGGCTGGATGTTCAAAGGCAGGGTCTCCTCTACACATCATGCAACTGATGCTACATGGAGTAAATGGGCTGCACTAATTACACAACGAACTCGAACAGGAAATCCCAGTTGTCCAGGCATCCTAGAAGTCATCATGGACTGGCCAGAGGGCAAAGATTTTGGAATGTCACCAAAGGAGGAGGTGGTGCGTGCTGAAGAGGCCCCACCATATAATAAACTGTCAGAAAGTGAAAAGCAGTATGCCCTGTTTACTGATGGCTCTTGCCGTATTGTGGGAAAGCATCGGAGATGGAAGGCAGCTGTATGGAGTCCTGGACGACAAGTTGCAGAAACTGCAGAAGGAGAGGGTGAATCGAGTCAGTTTGCCAAGGTGAAAGCCATCCAGCTGGCCCTGGACATTGCTGAACGAGAAAAGTGGCCAGTACTTTATCTCTATACTGACTCATGGATGGTGGCAAATGCCCTGTGGGGGTGGTTGAAGCAATGGAAGCAGAGCAACTGGCAACGCAGAGGTAAACCCATCTGGGCTGCTGCACTGTGGAAAGATATTGCTGCCAGGGTGCAGAACCTGGTGGTGAAGGTACGTCATGTACATGCCCATGTACCCAAGAGTCGGGCCACTGAGGAACACCAGAACAACCAACAAGTGGATAAAGCGGCTAAGATTGAAGTGGCTCAGATGGACTTAGATTGGCAACATGAAGGTGAATGATTATTGGCCCGGTGGGCCCATGACACTTCAGGCCATCAGGGCAGAGATGCAACATATAGATGGGCTCGTGATCGAGGGGTGGACTTAACAATGGACACTATTGCCCAGGTTATTCATGAGCGTGAAACATGTGCTGCAATTAAACAAGATAAACGGTTAAAGCCTCTTTGGTATGGAGGACGATGGTTGAAGTATAAATATGGGGAGGCCTGGCAGATTGACTATATCACACTGCCGACAACCCGCCAAGGCAAGCGCCATGTGCTTACCATGGTGGAAACAACCACCGGGTGGCTGGAAATATACGCTGTGCCCAATGCCACTGCCCGGAACACTATCCTGGGCCTTGAGAAACAGATTTTGTGGCGACACTGCACCCCAGAGAGAATTGAATCAGACAATGGGACTCATTTCCGGAATAACCTTATAATCACTTGGGCCAAAGAGCATGGCATTGAGTGGGTATATCACATCCCCTACCACACACCAGCCTCTGGGAAAATTGAACAGTACAATGGGCTGTTAAAAACTACACTGAGAGCAATGGGTGGGGGAACTTTCAAGCACTGGGATACACACTTACCAAAGGCCACCTGGTTGGTCAACACCAGAGGATCTGCCAACAGGGCCGGCCCAGCCCAGTCAGAACTTTTACATATTGTAGAGGGGGACAAAGTTCCCGTGGTGCATATGAAGAATTTGCTGGGGAAGACAGTCTGGGTTATTCCTGCTTCAGGTAAAGGCAAACCCACTCGTGGGATTGCTTTTGCTCAGGGACCCGGATATACTTGGTGGATTATGCGGGAAGATGGGGAAGTCCGATGTGTACCTCAAGGGGATTTAATTTTAGGGGAAAACAGCCAATGAACTCAATTGTATGCTGTTGCCTGCTGTGTAATACTTTTATAGCCCATCAACTAGATGTCTTCAGGTCACCAGCGACTGGCCCTGACTTCCCTCCAGCCATCATCCCAACAGAGAATGAACTTTGAACATCATGGGCCGAATGGACTCGGCAGCATTATAGGGATTGGTCCATGCACTAAGAAAATGATCTTTTGCTCTTGGTCTGTATGTATATGGATGTATATATGTGGGAGAGCGATGGTGTATTGAAAATGTGGGATCTGAGCACGACGTGAATGGTATGGAATAAGGGGTGGATAATGTCCTGGGTTCAGCAGTAGCAGTCATGTTTTTCCTTTGTGGTAGCTGGTGCAGTGCTGTGTTTTGACTTCCAGCCTGAGAACAGTGTTGGTGAAACTGACGTTTTCAGTTGTTGCTAAGTGATGTTTACCCTGACCAAGGACTTTGTGAGGCTCATGCTCTGCCAGGGGGGAGGGGAAGCTGTGAGGAAGCAGAGACGGGGCGCCTGACCCAGGCTAGCCAAGGAGGTATTCCATACCACAGCACGTCATGGCCGGGGTGGGGGGTAACTGGGAGTTACCCGGAAGGACACGGCCTTCTGGGTGGGACTTGTTTTCTTGGCCGGTGGTATCGTATTCTCTTCCCTTGTTATTTTCCCTTATCATTGTTGTAGTTGATAGTAGCGGTGGTGATTTGTGTTGTACATTGGTTGCTGGACTGCTCTTGTCTCAACCCATAGGAGTTGCACTCTTTCGATCCTCCTCCCCGTTCCTCCGGGAGCGGGGAAGGGGATAGCCCCAGTGTGGGGGAGGGGGGGGACGGACCTCGATTGTTGTCAGCTCGGCACCACTCACTGGGAGTGAGTGAACAAGTTACCTGACTGGGTTTAAACCATGACATTTATGTGATGTAGCTGAAAACACATCATTCTTTGGAAGTACTTAACAGAGCATCTACAGTTAATATTCAATCAATAGTCATGTGACTTCTTTTTAATGGACCCTGATGTTAGGTGTTAGACGTAGATGGACTGAATCACCATTATGATGGTCCCATGTCCCATATAATTTTTTTCCCTTTTAGAGAGTACAGCATCTTTCCCATTGACGAAATGCATGACACAGAGGACACATGATACAGAGGATTTCCTATGCTCTCTCCATGTGTCTGAACACAGTGACTTAGGGGATAGGCAGCAATGACATCAAGTTCCTACCCAGTGCAGTAGGCTTGTCTCTTCTGTGACTACCCCACCTTCCGAGGTTCCCTTGCACAATAGGTATGAGGCTCCTCAAATACAACTGTATAATGAGGACAATGGTTGATCTAGGATGGAGGTGTCGCTGAGGTTAAGTTGCTTATGCCCCCTGTCAAAACTGCATCCATAAAGAAAAAACGACAACAATAAGCAGGAGCTGGAAGCCATCATTCAGCAAGAAAACTATGACGTATTTGCCATCATGGAAATGTGGTGGGATGATTCATACAGCTGAAGTGCTCCAATAGATGGGCATAAACTTTTCAGAAGGGATAGGCAAGGAAGGAGAGGTGGTGGGTAGCCTTGTATGTTAGAGAGTGTTTTTATTGTCTAGAGCTTAACAAAGGCGCCTACAGGATTGAGTGTGTATGGGTAAAAATCAGGGGGAAGGCCAGAAAGGCAGATATGATGGGAATCTCTTATAGACCACCCAACAGGGATGAAGAGGCAGATGAAAGTGCAGGGTCCTATACCTGGGTCAGGGCAACCCCCAGTATCAATACAGGCTGGGGGATATGCGCTTGCAGCCGAGAAGGCCAATCTTACCTTGGGCTGCATCCAAAGGAGTATGGCCAGCAGATTAAGGGAGATGATTCTGCCTTTCTACTCTGCTCTGGTTAGACTTCACCTGGAGTTCTGTGTTCAGCTCTGGAGTCAGCACATGAAAGATATGGACCTGTTGGAAAGGGTCTAGGGAAAGGTCACAGAAATTATACAAGGGATGGAAAATCTCTCCTGTGAAGAATGGCTGAGAGAGCTGGGGCTGTTCACCCTGGAGAAGAGAAGGCTCCAGGAGAAGTTACTGCAGCCTTCCAGTTCTCAAAAGGAGCCTATAAGAAAGAGAGACTTTTTAACAGCGTCTCTTGCAATGGGACGAGGGGTAACAGTTTTAAACTAAAAGAGGGAATGTTCAGGCTGGATGTGAGGAAGAATTTCTTTACAATGAGAGTGGTAAAATACTGGAACAGGCTGTCCAGAGAGGTGGGGGATGTGCCATCCCTGAAGACATTCAAGGACAGACTGGATATTTTTCTTGGCAACCTGATCTAGTTGAAGATGTTTGTGCTCATTGAAAGGGGGTTGGAATAAATGACCATTGAAGGTACATCCAACCCCAACTACTCTGTGACTCAGTGATTGTATCATGTCTGCTATCAGAAATAGTGTGGCCAGCAGAACTATGGAAGTGATCTTCCCCACTCTGCTTGGCGCTGGTGAGGCTGCACCTTGAATGACGAGTTCAGTTTTTGGGCCACTCAGTACAAGAGAGATTGAGGTGCTGGAGCATGTTCAGAGAAGGACAAGGAAGCTGGTGAAGGATCTGGAGCACAAGTTCTGTGAGGAAAGGGTGAGAGAACTTGGGTTGTTCAGCCTGGAGAAAAGGATTCTCAGGGGGACCTTATAGCTCTCCACAGCTACCTGAAAGGAGGATGGAGAGAGGAGGTGGCTGGTCTCTTTTCCCAAGTAACAAGTGATAGGACAGGAGGAAATGGCCTCAAGTTGTGCCAGGGGAGTTTAGATTGGATATTAGGAAAAATTTCTTCACTGAAAGGGTTGTCAAACATTGGAACAGGCTGGCCAGGGAAGTGGTTGGGTCCCAACCTTGGAGGTATTTAAAGTATGTGTAGAAATGGCAATTAGAAACATGGTGTAGTGGTGGACTCCACAGTGCTAGGTTAACAGCTGGACTCAATGATCTTAAAGGTCTTTTCTACCTAAATGATTTTGTGAAACATCTAGTAACTGTAATTCTTATCTACTTTGAGAATCATCATCTGTTTGATATGCTAATGACATCCAGAATCACTGCATTCTGAAACATTTAAAGGCAGGTCATGAGATTTGCTGCTATTCTAAGAAAAGTTTTATTCAGAGTGCATCGGCAGAGTTCATTATACTTTTCTCCATTTAAGACAAATCTATCACTGTTTCTACAACTCACAAATGAGATATTTCACAAGTCAGTGGGATAACTGACTGGAAAAGAAAAATGCCAAAAAGCACCATTTGAAGTGTGTAAAACCACTGAAAATAATAATTCATTTTTTTTTTTAGGTTATATCATGCCTTCAGCAGAATTAAAAAAACTCCAAGGGAAATATGGACGAACAACTCTAACGGGACATGATCCCTAAATAAAACATTTACTGCTATTGGTTTGCAAATAGAACTAACATCAATATTCACATGCTTTTAAAAATACTACTGCATGTTTGTTTACAGATAACTTCACTCAAAGTGTAAGGTCGCATACCTCTGCAATGAAGTAATAAAATATATGTTATTGTATTTTGACAATTTTATGAATATTGTTGCTGTTTAAGAATGAAATACAGAAAGCAAGTTGAATTAAATTCCATAAGTTTGAAAAATTGTTACCCACTCACTGGGGATTTCTGACTTACATTTCTGGAAATTAAACAGAACTGTTTTCAGATTCATGATGGCTGTGATTATGTGCTACAGTTTCATAACACACTCTTAGAGAAAGTCAGCCAAATATCTCTAAAATGCTATACAGAAATGAAACCTTCGTTGATTTTTGACACCATTTAAATGATCTTTGTATAGGGAAATGGACCTTCTAAACCTCTGGAAGACCCTAAAGATTTGTGATGGAAATAGGAATCAGAATTCTGAAATGTGTTGAAGACTGAGGTACACTAGAGAATAACAGGTCTCCTAAGTGGAAATTACTTCTGTTGTTCACCAGGCAGACTTTCTGAAGCAAAGACCTGAATGCTACTGTCTGAGAAAATAAAGATGTAGTAAAAGATGGCACAGAATATCACAACATTAAAAAAAAAAACAACAAACAAACCAACAAACCCAACCCTCCCCCAGGAAATTGGAAATAAAATGTGTTTTTATATATGTATATATATATGTATGCATATGCACATAGTACATACCCTTTCCCACATTCTTGTCTTTGAATGTAAGCATTTGTTTGTATGTGTATACATGTGGGCTGATACACAAAAGCAAGGCATTGCCTCCTTCTTTTGAGAAGCATGGTCTGAAATATAAAGTCAAAAAGGCAGTAATACCAGTTTTAAAGAACCTGGAACTGAAGTAAGTAAGAAAAAATAAGATACATTACAACAATGCGTTTTTCCAGGGGACAGAAAACAAGGAGCTCTTCAGAAGAAATAGTGACATCTTTGCCAGCCATTTATTTTCACAAACTTTTAGGGACTCTGTAATCTTGGAGGCTTCTGTCCCTCTTTTGTATTTCATTAGAATTCCCTATTAGATAAAAATGTCTATAAAAGGAACTACCTCTTTAGAATACAAGGCTGAAAAATGCATTCAAGATGTCTAATTTGTGCACTTGAATGGAATAATGAAAGAAAATTATTGCCAAGAAAAATTATCAGCGTCGAGCAGAATGCTATAATTTATGCTGAAGTGGAAACTGAAGGTCCCTGAGCAACAATCAAGATTGTTTTCTAAAACAATCCCCCTCAGCTCCCCGCAGCCTCACGAAGATGGAGAGTAGGGCGAGGGCCAGGACGGTGAAGAGCAGCCGGACGGCCAGGTACAAGTCCACGGCCACGTCCGTCCCGCCCTGCTGCTGGAGCCCGCCCGTATTACAAGCCATTGCCATAAAGCACAGTGAGACAAGAACCTTAGCCCAAGCCCCACACTTGATAAACACTAACACAGCAAATACCGGCTCTAAGTAAGTTACAACATTCTGAAGCTGTGAGATCAACAAGAACAACTCTGAGAGCCAATAAATCAGCATTGTGACGAGTGACTATTAATCCGGTCAAATCTGTCGTTATTTCAACCCTTCGTGCCCCACGTTGGGCGCCAAAAAGAACTGTCGTGGTTTAAACCCAGTCAGATAACTCGTTCGCTCACTTCCCCCCCCTTTCTTGCCCTCCCCCTGCTCTTGGAGGGACGGAGAGGAGAATCGAAAAGAATGCAACTCCCACGGGTTGAGATAAGAACAGTTTAGTAACTAAGGTGTAACACAAATCACTACTGCTACCACCAATAATAACAATGATAAAGATAATAACAAGGGAAGAGAATACAACACCTCACCACAAGCTGACCAATCACTCGCCCCCCAAGCCCGACCAAGCTCTGACCGATACCTCCTCCAACCCTGCAGTCTCCCAGCCCTTCCGGCTAACTCCCAGTTACCTCCTGGGCATGACGTGCTGTGGTACGGAATACCTCTTTGGTCAGTTTGGGTCAGGTGTCCTGTCTCTGCTTCCTCCTGGCTTCCCCTCCTCCCTGGCAGAGCATGAGGCTCACAAAGTCCTTGGCCAAACCAAAACGTCCTTGTTATCAGCTCTGTTCCCAGGCCGAAAGTCAAAACACTGCACTGCACCAGCTACCAAGAAGGAGAAAAATGACTGCTACTGCTGAACCCAGGACAAGGTGTAAGAACAGGAAATAGTATCATGGTCTGTATTTTGAGTGCTTGAATTTGTGCTGGCCCCAGAAGCACAAAGAAAGAATAATTGTGTGAGGGGAAAAAAAGACACACCTCACCTTGATTAGTCTAGCTGGAAAAAGCTATAAGCTTGGAGGACACTACAGAGTCTTGTCAGAAGGAAATATGAAGGAAATAGATGGTGGGAAAAACATAATACTGAGTCTTATGAGAAGGTAAATCCACTAGAAACATTTGATAGCAGTTTTCTGCTGATCTTTGGTGTGGTTATTGTGGCAGAAATTAATTATTTCACTCAGTAACTATCAAAATTCAGTTTTCAGACGTCTCAGGCCTGCAATCTTTACTTTTACAGTGAGGAGCAGAAACATGAGTGACAAAGTGATCTTCAGTATGATACAGCCCCTGTGCTCTCATAGCTTTGTGCAGACTTTTTCATTTAGGAATCAGAAATGAAGCTCATGTTTCATACTCCTTTCTTTGTATTGAATCTGAATCCACCTGTAGTATTTCAAAATATTCTCTTGAGCTTTTCTTTGGATGTGGATAAGTATCTACAGAATGATTGAAAAGATTCAGACCATTTTCATTTTATGAAAATGGCATGGTGCTTCCTTGTAGACATTAGTCTTATTTAAGGAATGCTATTATATGCAATATGTGTTGTGGATTTATCCATGGCCACACAATTTGAGGTGCTCCAGCATGACCTCACGAACAGCCACTGATGCTTTAAGGCATACCTTCTCCAGCGTGGGTCACAATCCTTTCAGAGGTATACCTGCTGCTGCACAGACATAATCACAACCATAGACACTTTGGGGTACCCTGTTCCCATTTCTAATACTTACTGATGGTAACATATTTTACTTCATTGGCCTTTTTGTGTATAGCTTGCATTAAAGCCTGAGGATCAAGTGGCTGTGATTATCTAATATGAATGCTCATAGAAAATATGAACAATATAGAGGAAGTGTTTTAATTCATACTTGTAGTAATTCTCATACATAAACCAAAGAAGAAACAGAAAAATAAAATGCTATATTTTTTAATCACTTATAACTAAGTAATAGCATTCAGATAATAAGCTGTGATCTTTCCGTATAGTCCATCCCATTTCTCACAGAGCAGTTGCAGTCTGCTGTGTTCAGAAGAGGTAGGAAGGAATTTCTTATTATGATTTCAACATGTGTTGCTGGGAGAAAGTGGAGTATTTGTGCTTTCCTCTTCTATGCCTACAAAAAGCCATGTGGAGGGACTTTAGAGCTGCTGCTTAAGACATTTCCATCTAGGACTGTATGTTATAACCTATGTGGAGGGACTTCAGAGCTGCTGCTTAAGATATTTCCATCTCGGACTGTATGTTATGACCTAATTCTTAAAAGAGAATAATTGATTTTTCCTTTCTATTTAGCAAAAGATCCTGACAGCATAATTTTCCTTGGCCTGCTACCTACTGACATTCATTATGAACCACAAAGCATGTCTCAGTTCAAAGTCCTCCACTGACTCAGACCAGCTTTTGACCAGGCATAAAGACACAATATAGAAGTGCAGTGTCAAAAAAAAACCCTTCACAATCTGCTTGTCACTGTTACACGAGAGAAAGGAGAGAATAAATTATTCATTGTGAATCACTCAGCCTGCCCTGGAAGGTGGCCTTTCATAGTGTAACAACTTTAAATGGACTGCTCCCCTTCCCTCCTCTCAAAAGTGCCACCAGTTCTTAATGCATAATGACACTCAATTAACATAATAAGCAAATGACCTAAATGCTGAATATACCCCACTGATGGGAGCACATTTTTTATACTTGTGAATATTTTATAGATAGTCTTTCTTTTCTGCAATCAAAAGGAATTGAACTTCCAAAGTATTTTGTGTATGTTAAGAGGAAAAAAAAAAGAAATCAGACAGATCATGTGCTGATTGTAAAGTAGTTTAGAACTGAGGGTATTCCCTTAGAATATAGCACTACCTACCTGTAAGCATGTAGAGTGCAAAGATCACTAGTCTATTAGCTATTCCACAGTGAAGTTGTCTCTTTTTCTTTGCAGTAAAAATTCTAGCCTAAAAGCCCTTGAATGATGAAAATAATGGGGAAAAAATATTTCCAAAAGCACGTTTGATTTCAGTCAGTTTGCATTTTCAGATGGCAAGCTATTTCTTGGGAAAATGTCAGAAGAGCTTTCAATCTCAGGTTTGAAGTCAGTACTGTTCCCCTACCTAAAATACGCATTTCACATACTGAATTTGGTTGTTTTGCAATCTGTTCTCTTCTTTCCTTTTTCTCCACCATCCATGCCCTTCTATCTCATACATATACTGTCTTTACTGCCATGCTTTAAAAATGTGTGGTCATGCCAGGACTTAATAATTTGCCATTACATCATGTAAACACTGCTTCCACATAACTCACAGCATGCCTAACTCCCCTCTTTCTCAGTTCCTTGTAGACAAAACTAAGAGAAGCTTTCCACTGACCTTAACAGTTTGTGAATACAGACCTGGATTTTACAGGTTTGAACAGGTTACTGCAGGGCTATTACTCTAGCTGAATGTAAATATTATCAATCAGTTTCACAGTTTTCATCCATTGTAAGTGACTCACCAGTCATTCTTTCCTTCTTTGCAGTCACATTTTTCTATCCTTCGAAACTCTCCTAGGTAAACTCATCTTGGCCAGTGAGGCAAAAACTTTTGCCATTGAGAAATGCCTTCACTTTGCCTTTTATAGACCTTTTTTTTCTTTCAGTTTTTGCAGATGTCTTTTTTTTCACTAAACAGACATTTTCTAAGGCTTGGTAGAACCATACAAATGCAAGTAGCTGACAATTAGCTATACAGAAGGGTATTCTGGATGGTAAACTGAATGGACACCTGGGAGAAGAGGTCCTGCCTTTTGCCACAGGATTCCCACATTGCCCTAAGCAAGTCATTTAACTGCTCTGTTCATCAGGGAGACAGGAAATGTATTTCTGTTTCTATCTTGTCTAGACTACAAGGGCTCTAGGACTGTTGCTACATTTGCACACATTCCCTGATATGTATATGTTCCCCATAGTGCCCTTTGGTCTGCACCCGATATTAATAACAATGGCAAAGATCATGTGAAAAAGAAGGAGTTTGAAAATAATTTTTCCTGATTCTTGATTTCAATAGTCTGTAGCCAGGCTCTGGTTTGTAAATTACAATTTCAAGCAAACTCTGTTGTAACAGTTCTGCATTCTCAAATATTATCTGTTTTCATTCTGCATTGTTGCTTCAGTGAAGTAACATAAATTTGCTTTACTTAAGATCTTCCAAATTGGCAATCTACAGGGAATTGGTAGAAAAATGCAAGTGCATCCCCCAGGGCAGCCAACCAGGAGACAGTGATGTTTAGCACATTAACACAGCAGTGCACAAAATGGATTTCAAGTTTCTCCCCACTGATTTCTCATCTGAAGCCACTAATCTATCCCTGGCTACAGCTGCAATGCCATCATGGAAGCAGGCAGCTACAGGCTCTCAAAAAGAACTTAACTCTCTTTCCTTAACATGGATCCTGTTCTCTCAGAGTTGACATCATGGAGTCAGAAGCTGTCTGCCTTTTCAGTCCTGACAGACTGCATGGCTTTAAAAATCAGTACCTAGAAGTTTGACTAAATGACACTGTGAATAATTTTTGAGGACAGTCTTCCCCTGAAAACTGCCAGTATTCGGTGTGTTACAGCACACTGTAATTACAGCACCAACCTGACCATTTTGGATCCATTGGGGTTGACACTGGGCTCCCTTACACTCTCTTTAATATCACATGAGCTTTGAACAGCGCTTTGTCAGAGCTTTTACAAATCCAAGGCAACACCATTTATGTACATAGACATTTCTGTGACAGTTATTTTCCCACTTATTTTTGGCCTTGAGGAAAATGGTTCTTCCCTGTTGAAGTCTTCTTTCTTCGTTTGGTTTAGCAGAACGTCATGTCTTATAGATGATCCATGGAGTGCCTGTAAAACATCCTGTGCTGAAGAAAACATGCTAGCATGCAGTTTTAGTTACTCATCTGTTTTGAAGGTCACAAGTTTAGATACAACAGTGTTAGCAAAATCTGCAACTAAGAAGAGTGGAAAAGTCAGGAAGGCAGTCATTGATAAAGATGTGAGTTATGACGTTTGCTCTTCTTATTGTTTAATCTTTCCTCTACATTTCTGAAATTAAAGTAGAGGGTGTACTTTTCCTTTCAGTCAGCACCTGGTGAGCATTCTGGTAGAGCTCTTCTGCTTGACAGTCCCCAGGCAGCAGGCACCAATGTTTTAAAGCTGGGGTAGGCTGAGACAAGCCCAAGTGACATTTCTGACTGACTATCTCCTTAAGGTGCCCATTGTAAGGCTCCAGCATCACCTGGAACCTCTCTGGAGAACTGGCATTTTTCAGAGCAGCCAAAAGGCTCTCTCAGAGTTGTCTTTCTCTGTAGGACACAAAGAAAACAAAAGCAATGGGAAAATCAGTTTGTTAGGTTTCTTAACACTAGTTGCTATCTTTTTTTGGGGGGGCAAACACCTTTTGTCACATGTTGGTAATGAAACATAGGCAGGCCAGACTCAGCAGATCCATGTTAGAAGATGCATTTCACTGCCTCTGCCTTTCCTTTTTGGCACTGGGTCTCCCTGAATCAGCGATGAATGCAGTGGCTGCTCTTGCTCCTCTACTATGCTCCTCTGCAGGCAGCAGCATTTGGGGTGAAGTCTGCGCTCTGAATGTCTTCACATCCTGGCCCAGCACCACTGCCTCTGCCTCACCACCAGATGCCTCTGGGCCAACCTTCCCTGACACTGCAGACACCAGCCAGGCTGAAATCCGCCTGAAATGCCCCTGAACGTCCTGTCAAACCAGGTTGGCTCCTAAGGGTAGGAAGCAGATGAAAACTTATGGAGACACCTTCTACCCTTTATACTTCCTACATATCCTAAAACTCCTTGGAGTTTCTCCAGCCCCACAACAGCTCTCTGAGCCCTCCTGGGCTTGTCCTCTGTCAATAGATTCTCATGAAACCTTCCTGATCCTTCTCAGGGGTCACACCTGGGCCCTCTTACATCAGTGCTGTCAAATTTCTTTTTTGATATTTCAGGTAAAAACTGGTTTTCCCTCACCCTTGGCATGGGCTTGTGTCTAAGAAACTCTGAGTGAGCTCTGTGCCATTGTATAACCTGTACTGACTTCCCTGTGTTTCTAGGGAAAACATGCCCATTCTAGAGCTCTGCACTGATGAGTGCCCTGGTTGGCAGAGCTCTGCTTTGAGTAAACTTTTGCTTCTTAAGGATGTGTGACAGACAAAGCAATTTGCAAACCTTCTAAATGCAATTATTCCTTCGGTGTTATGAGAAAAATACAGATCTAAAGTGACAGAATGTCTCTCCTGAAACAATATGCTGTTTGTAAAGACTTTGCTATCTTACTTGAGTGATTTTGGGTTTGTGACCAAGATTTTGAAGAAACCCTTCTCTTCTGTCTCTTCTTCCCCATACATGTTTTATTTTCCAGAACAAGAATCCTCTTTTCACCCACAGATCTATAGCTGTTATTCTATAATTATTCATATTGCTTGAATAACTTTCATGATAAATAAAAATTTATGATGAAAGGTCTAATGACCATTCATTTCAGGGACTATGGTATCCATCTATCTTGGAGGACTGGCATGAAGATACCCATTACCACAGTATTGGATAGCTTTTCATTTTATAAATATGTTAGGGCTGAAGGAATGAATTCTCAATGCAAACTAAAACAGAAATGAGATTTCAAAGAGATCCATTTACAAATTGTTCTTACAGGAATGCATTTTCATGGAAGTGTTATAATAGTCTAGCTTCAGCTTTGTTTTCTTTGTGATTACTTCCTCTTCAGCTCTAAAAGGTTATCCTTTTTATTTTGGCATTTTGTACTTAGCAACTGCTATTTCTTTTAATCCAGTTTGTAACCTCTTTGTGGATCTTATTTTGTATCTCTAAGAAGAGTGATAGAAATTGAGTGTGAAGAAAGGCAAAGAGCATGTGGGAGCTGGCTTGTTGCTTGCAAGGACAACTAAGTTTAACAGCATCACCAAGATTTTGAGAAAAGCAGTATTTCAGGGAACTGAAATGCATCCTCATTACATGTCAGAAGTTTGATGGGATGCTCTGTTTTAATAAACAAACTATCCTGATGATAGAACTTTATATCTGCCATTAAAACTTATTATGACTCTTAAACTTGTGTTGATCATTGTGCCATCTCATGAACAGGACCAATAAGGACTCTGTAAAGTGCAGACATCAGTGTGTGAACTATTCTGCATTCTTAAAGCATTTTAATTCCCAAATGAGGCCATCTTTAGCTCCTCAATGGAGCAGCGATTTCAACAGTAAGTGGTCTACATTAAGATTCAGTCAGAGACAGGTTTTGTTTCTGAGTGGAAGTGCGTCCAATGAATATGATCACCTCAAATGTGTTTAAAACTTAGAGATTCTATAGTTCATGATTATTAAATCAAGATTTACTTTAAAGTTTGGATCTTACAGAAGAAGTTTAGTAAATAGGAGATATCCATGAGCAGACTTTGAGATTAACACCCACTGTGCACTCCTATAGGACAAACCTGGGTAATGGGATAACCTCAAGTACAATATCCAGACACAGGTTCATATGACAAAAATGTTAGACAAGATAATGTACCATCTAAATTCAGCCCTATTAAGAATATGTTTTTCTTTTGTTTCTTATTGTTTGCCTTCCATGGGCTATGGAGTTAATTCAGCAAAATTAATCAGCCTGTTCTAAGATAGAATTAAAAAGTTCTCTGTTTGAGAGGGTGAGAATTATGCCCTGTTGGAAGGGATGCAGGAGAACTGGAAAGAGCACAGCACGCTGCTAAGCATTAGTGAATATTTGACAAGGTTTATTTGGGTAATCCTCCCATTCCTTAAAAAACTTCAGGAATAGAAGGGACAAGGGCAAACTTTAAGCCAACTTCTTCCTTTGAACCTAATCCAAAAATAGCACATGAAGGGTTCTTGGAATTGGATTTTGTCTCCAAGAGATCCTAAAAAGAAATTCAGCAACCCCAAAGCAATCAACGTGTTCAACTCAGCTGCAGGTAGATCTCTTTTGTTTAGTGTCTATTTAATTATTTCTTTAGTGTATTCAGGATTCTTCAATAATCTATTTTAAAATACATACACCTGCACTGGAGTTGCAAAGGGATGCATGATCAAAGACAATCTTCTGTACTAGTGATGAGTTTTAAGAGAAGCATAGTGACTTTCTTTTCCCCTTTGCCATGTGAAAGACGCATAAGAGGTGTTGCATTCTGCTTTGGGAATAACGCTTCACTTGGTTCTTGGTGATTCTCATATAACCTCTATTATTTTTGCAAGTATTCCTAATTCCTGAAATACATGTACTAATGTGGATTTGATTGGAAAAATGTAGTCTGAGCT
The DNA here is from genome assembly GCF_033815535.1 of Pezoporus flaviventris. NCBI lineage: Eukaryota > Metazoa > Chordata > Aves > Psittaciformes > Psittacidae > Pezoporus > Pezoporus flaviventris. The sequence continues at coordinate 29,447,355 of NW_026892555.1, forward strand.
CCACAATGTGGGAAGAAATGTTCAGAAAATAAGAAGGATGAAGTGGCAAACATAATTATCAGAGCAAACATAACAGAGATTAGAGTAATTCTTGCATCGGTGCCTACATCAAGCTGCTTTCTATGTGTTAAATGCTGATTTGTGAGGGCATGGGAAATGTTCCTTGGAAAATGGATTTTTTTTCATAGAGTGAACTAAAAACTTTCACTCAAACAGTTGTTTTGCTACAAAATAGATCAGAATTAAAAGCATTTACTACTTTCATTCTCACCTTAGGAGAAATTTTAAGCCTGAGTTCATGGTCAGTTGTTTAGCCAAGGACAAATGGATGAGTAGATTTCAGAGTGCTCCAGTGTTAGTAAGCAGAAGCAACAGCTAGTTATTCCTCAGACTGCAGTTGATGAAGCCTTTGCCCCTCCATGTCCCTCTGTGGTGTATTTAAGGGTTTTACACCAGAAATGGGAGAAAGCCTGAAGGTAAGGTCATGGTTAGCTTTCAGTTGTATGGTTAGCTCTCCCTTCTGTTTCATAGACCAACCAAACTTCATGTGCAACAGTCTGTGAAGAGAATGGGTGTCCTGGGTTCAGCAGTAGCAGTCATGTTTCTCCTTTGTGGTAGCTGGTGCAGTGCTGTGTTTTGACTTCCAGCCTGGGAACAATGTTGGTGAAGCCGACGTTTTCAGTTGTTGCTAAGTGATGTTTACCCTGACCAAGGACTTTGTGAGGCTCATGCTCTGCCAGGGAGGAGGGGAAGCTGTGAGGAAGCAGAGACGGGGCGCCTGACCCAGGCTAGCCAGGGAGGTATTCCATACCACAGCACATCATGCCCGGGGAGGGGGGTAACTGGGAGTTACCCGGAAGGACATGGGCTTCCAGGTGGGACTCGTTTCTTGGCCGGTGGTATTGTATTCTCTTCCCTTGTTATTTTCTCTTATCTCTGTTGTCGGTGGTAGTAGCGGTGGTGATTTGTGTTGTACATTGGTTGCTGGACTGTTCTTGTCTCAACCCGTAGGAGTTGCACTCTTTCGATCCTCCTCCCCGTTCCTCCAGGAGCAGGGAAGGGGAAAGCCCCGGTGCGGGGGGGGAAGGGGGGGCTGACTTTTGGGATTGAGTGAACAAGTTGCCTGACTGGGTTTAAACCATGACAGTTCTTTTTGGCACCCAACGTGGGGCACGAGGGGTTGAGATAACGACAGTAGGAAATAGGGGAGACTGCCAGAGCACACCCTCCTCCCCGAGGGCCCCCCCCCCCCCCACTGCAAGTGCTTGTACAGCACAACTTTCCCCATTCCCAAAGCAAGGAATGCTCAAAGGACTCAGACTTTTCTACCTGAAGACCCAAGATACTGCTGCCCTTCCTGTCTTTATTCTGCAAGCTTTTTTTTTAACACATAAGCAGACTATTTGCAACACCACCATGCCCTGTCAGCAGTGCCATTTGACTGAGTTTATTAGAGGATAGAAGGGGAGTCTGCAGGGCACTGCAGTGAAGTAGCTCGAGTTCAAATGATAGCATTCCTCTGCTTACTGGAAATCAGTTTAATGAAGGAAGGAGACACTAACATCATCAGAAATTTAACATTGGCTTGGCTAGGCAAGCCATGACCTATAGCAAAATAAGGCCGTAAATGCTATCACAGCCAGCTTCTGCCTGTTTTAGAGGCTTTGCTATCCAGAACAAAGAAAAACAGCTGGAAAGCAAAGAATCAAAATGCTCTGCAGGGAAACTGCCAGTGGAGGCTTCTCAACAGCATAGGCAGAAACTAATATGAACAAAGAGCCAGCAGTGGCAGCCCTTCTTATGGGGTGGGAGAGGATGGGAGGAGGAGGCTGAGCTCCTGCAGGCTCACACAGTCCTGGTGGGAGGGCAGCACCACAGGATATATGCATAGGCAAGCTAAAGTATATCACCTTGCTCCTGGGTGTTAAACATCTGTGCAGACACCCTGTATGTGGTGCACAAGGTACCTACCTGGGGTGAAGGCAACCACGGCTTGCTCAAACCTTTGCTGAATAAGAGTGATGGTGCTGAAGACCGTCGGGAAGGAACAGACTTGAGGGCTGAAAATGAGAATGAGTTTGTTATCAGTTTCCATCATCCAGCAAAGTTCCCACAAAGCTCCTTCCAGGGGAGATTTAGATTGGATATTAGGAAAAGTTTCTCCACAGAGAAGGTGATCAGGCATTACCCAGGAAAGTGGTGGAGGATGTCGGGACCAAACCTATGAAGGGTGATAGGAAGTTGAGCTGGATGAGACCATCCCATGGTGCCCCAGTCTGTGTAACCCAAAGCAAATGCAGTTTCCCAGAGGAGATGGACAATGCTTCTGGTTGTTATCAGCAGAGAAAAGTAAAGCAGCAGCAGAAGCCACCTCACTCTCATTGCAGGAAAAATGTTGGTACACATGGTCAGCTGCAGCAGCACTGCGGTGAGTAGAGAAGATGGTGCCGGGGCCGGCAGAGCAACTGGCAACGCAGAGGTAAACCCATCTGGGCTGCTGCACTGTGGAAAGATATTGCTGCCAGGGTGCAGAACCTGGTGGTGAAGGTACGTCATGTAGATGCCCATGTACCCAAGAGTCGGGCCACTGAGGAACACCAGAACAACCAACAAGTGGATAAAGCGGCTAAGATTGAAGTGGCTCAGATGGACTCAGATTGGCAACATAAAGGTGAATTATTTTGGCCCGGTGGGCCCATGACACCTCAGGCCATCAGGGCAGAGATGCAACATATAGATGGGCTCGTGATCGAGGGGCGGACTTAACGATGGACACTATTGCCCAGGTTATTCATGAGTGTGAAACATGTGCTGCAATTAAACAAGCCAAGCGGTTAAAGCCTCTTTGGTATGGAGGACGATGGTTGAAGTATAAATATGGGGAGGGCCTGGCAGATTGACTATATCACACTGCCGACAACCCGCCAAGGCAAGCGCCATGTGCTTACCATGGTGGAAGCAACCACCGGGTGGCTGGAAACATACGCTGTGCCCCATGCCACTGCCCAGAACACTATCCTGGGCCTTGAGAAACAGATTTTGTGGTGACACGGCACCCCAGAGAGAATTGAGTCAGACAATGGGACTCATTTCCGAAATAACCTTATAGATATTTGGGCCAAAGAGCATGGCATTGAGTGGGTATATCACATCCCCTACCACGCACCAGCCTCTGGGAAAATCGAACAGTACAATGGGGCTGTTAAAAACTACACTGAGAGCAATGGGTGGGGGAACTTTCAAGCATTGGGATACACCCTTACCAAAGGCCACCTGGTTGGTGAACACCAGAGGATCTGCCAACAGGGCCGGCCCAGTCCAGTCAGAACTTTTACATATTGTAGAGGGGGACAAAGTTCCCGTGGTGCATACAAAGAATTTGCTGGGGAAGACAGTCCTGGGTTATTCCTGCTTCAGGTAAAGGCAAACCCACTCGTGGGATTGCTTTTGCTCAGGGACCTGGATATACTTGGTGGATAATGCGGGAAGATGGGGAAGTCCGATGTGTACCTCAAGGGGATTTGATTTTAGGGGAAAACAGCCAATGAACTCAATTGTATGCTGTTGCCTGCTGTGTAATACTTTTATAGCCCATCAACTAGATGTCTTCAGGTCACCAGCGACTGGCCCTGACCTCCCTCCAGCCATCATCTCAACAGAGAATAAACTTTGATAGAAGCAGAGGAGTTCTGCAGTAAAGGAACGACCGGCATCAGCAGGCAACGATCCAATACTTCACACAGCCTTTCCTGCCCTGAAAGATTGTTACAAGAGATGGAACCTGACATCATGGACCGAATGGACTCGGCAGCGTTATAGGGGTTGGTCCATGCACTAAGAAAATGATCTTTTTCTCTTGTTCTGTATGTATATGGATGTATATATGTGGGAGAGCGGTGGAGATGCTGAGACGACGCGCGTTGACGTGAATGGTATGGAATAAGGGGTGGATAATGTCCTGGGCTCAGCAGCAGCAGTGATATTTCTCCTTTGTGGTAGCTGGTGCAGTGCTGTGTTTTGACTTCCAGCCTGGGAACAATGTTGGTGATACTGATGTTTTCGGTTGTTGCTAAGTGATGTTTACCCTGACCAAGGACTTTGTGAGGCTCATGCTCTGCCAGGGGGGAGGGGAAGCTGTGAGGAAGCAGAGATGGGGCGCCTGACCCAGGCTAGCCAAGGAGGTATTCCATACCACAGCACGTCATGCCCGGGGAGGGGGGTAACTGGGAGTTACCCGGAAGGACACGGGCTTCCGGGTGGGACTCGTTTTCTTGGCCGGTGGTATCGTATTCTCTTCCCTTGTTATTTTATCCTTATCATTGTTGTAGTTGATAGTAGCGGTGGTGATTTGTGTTGTACATTGGTTGCTGGACTGTTCTTGTCTCAACCCGTAGGAGTTGCACCCTTTTGATCCTCCTCCCCGTTCCTCCAGGAGCAGGGAAGGGGAGAGCCACGGGGGGGGGGGGGGGGGGGGGGGGGGGGGGGCCGCCCTCGATTGCTGTCAGCCCGGCACCACTCACTGGGAGTGAGTGAACAAGTTGTCTGCCTGGGTTTAAACCACAAAAAATGGGCATTCAATAGCATAGTGATTAAAGCAACATCATGGTAAGGTGTACTCCCAGGCAGCTGTCCAACCTCTGCAGTACAGGCTCTTTCTTTCTTTTTGGCTTAATGGAAAATTAATCCCATTCCTCAGGTATGAAGTCAACAGCAGAAAGAGGCACAGGATGGAGAGTAAAACAATATTTCTGCAGCTCATGACTGCACTTTAAAGTAAGAGCTACTCGAGAAGCCAGAATATGGCCACAGCCAATATTTCCTTTGGCAATCTGTTCTGAAAATCCCTATGGATTAGGGCACGTGGGAAAATTTTTGATTTGTAGACCTAGTGGAGTTTAGTAGGTTCCTCACAACCCTAAGTGCAGTCAAGGCACCCTTCTTCTGCACCTCTGGGACTTGACTCACAAAACACTTCCTGCAGGCAGATGTTACATCTCAAGAAGAACAAATGAGAGAGAATTGGAGTACATAAAAACTTGTAAATCAGTGCCAAAAGGAAAAATCAGGAGATGTTTGACAACATGATATGTTCACCACAGCCTGCAGTGTTTCAGTATTTGGTTTTGGTTTCAGGTTTTTGTTTTTTTTCTATGCCCATCCCAGGTGTAAATCCTAATCGATCTGTGCTCCCTAGCACCCAGAGAAGTAGCATGTTTGGCTGGGAGACACCAATGGTACATTGCTGGAAAGGCAGACAAGTCCTCTGCTATTCTTGTAACCCAAATCTTGTCTTTCTCTGGGGTTTGAGACTTCAGCAGGCTGTTCTATCTGCTGCTAAGTCCAGCACCCTCTTTCAATAGCAGTACCCCATAACTGTCTTTTAAGGATTATTCTCATGGTGCTGCTGTTTTTCACCTTTACATTTTCCTGTTCCTCCTTCATAGAATCATAGAATAGTTAGGGTTTGGAAAGGACCTTAAGATCATCTAGTTCCAACCCCCCTGACATGGGCAGGGACACCTCAAACTAAACTCTGCCACCCAGGGCCTCGTCCAACCTGCCCTTGAACACTGCCAGGGATGGAGCATTCACAACCTCCCTGGGCAACCCATTCCAGTGCCTCAGCACCCTAACAGGAAAGAATTTCCTCCTTATATCCAATCTAAACTTCCCCTGTTTAAGTTTTAACCCGTTACCCCTTGTCCTATCACTACAGTCCCTAATAAAGAGTCCCTCTCCAGCATCCCTATAGGCTCCCTTCAGATACTGGAAAGCTGCTATGAGGTCTCCATGCAGCCTTCTCTTCTCCAGGCTGAACAGCCCCAACTTCCTCAGCCTGTCTTCATACAGGAGGTGCTCCAGTCCCCTGATCATCCTTGTGGCCCTCCTCTGGACTTGTTCCAACAGTTCCATGTCCTTTTTATGTTGAGGACACCAGAACTACACACAATACTCCAGGTGAGGTCTCACAAGAGCAGAGTAGAGGGGAAGGATCAACTCCTTTGACCTGCTGGTCACACTCCTTTTGATGCAGCCCAGGATACGGTTGGCTTTCTGGGCTGCAAGAGCACACTGCTGCCTCATGTTTATTTTCTCATCGACCAACACCCCCAAGTCCTTCTCTGCAGGGCTGCTCTGAATCTCTTCTCTGCCCATCCTGTAGCTGTGCCTGCGATTGCTCTGACCCAGGTGTAGGACCTTGCACTTGGCATGGTTCAACTTCATGAGGTTGGCATCAGCCCACCTCACAAGCATGTCAAGGTCCCTCTGGATGGCATTCCTTCCCTCCAGCGTATCAACCGAACCACACAGCTTGGTGTCATCGGCAAACTTGCTGAGGGTGCGCTCAATCCCACTGTCCATGTCACTGACAAAGATGTTGAACAGGACCGGTCCCAATATCAATCCCTGAAGGACACTACTCATTAGTGGTCTCCAGCTGGACACTGAACCATTGACCACAACACTTTGCGTGCAGCCATCCAGCCAGTTCTTTATCCACCGAGTGGTCCATCCATCAAATCGATGTCACTCCAATTTAGAGACAAAGATGTCGTGTGGGACAGTGTCAAACGCTTTGCACAGGTCCAGGTAGATGACATCAACTGCTCTACCCCTGTCCATCAGTTCTGTAGCCTCATCACAGAAGGCTGCCAAATCGGTCAGGGAGGATTTCCCCTTAGTGAAGCCATGCTGGCTGTTGCCAAGTACCTTGTTGTTTTTCATGTGCCTTACCATGCTTTCCAGGAGAATCTGCTCCAAGATTTTGCCAGGCACAGAGGTGAGACTGACTGGCCTGTATTTCCCGGGGTCATCCATTTTCCCCTTCTTGAGAATGGGGGTTATATTTATATTAAGAACCTCAGCCTTCTTCAAATCCATGGTAGCCAGTTCTCCTGATGGCTTCTGGAGAGGGCTCACATTTTGTCCCTAGTCTTTAATTTTGTCCCTTTGTCTTTTATTCAAAATATACCTATAGAATCCCTCCCTGTTATCTTTCACATCTCTACCCAAGTTTCAT